>NW_006408595.1:13107885-13127173 GCF_000296735.1 Chrysochloris asiatica
AAAAAAATTCAAGGTAGTACCTGCAGCTAGAGATAACACCACGAACTTACCTCTGCACAGCTGGTGCTGGTCTAATTAATCAATTAAAGATCTAAAACACACCAAGAAAATAAAACCCAATGTTAGCGCTAAGTGGCAATTAGTGGTCTTAAGCAATAACTATTGTATGTTCATAAACATATCAATGTGTTACTCTTAAAAAGGAATACAGCTAGACCATGTTGTGAAATGCAAACTTTTGGGAGGATCTCTATAAGCACTGGATTGCTAACCTCAAGGTTGGAAGTTCAAACCGACCAGACACTCCTCAAAAAGAAGATGAAGCTCTATGCTTCTGTAAATATTAAGAACCTCAGAAATGCTATATAGGGCCACTCTGCGTCAGAATCCACGCGGTGGCATTGCATTTCATTTTTTGGTATACGCTGTTCATCACAGGATCCATTGCCCTGTGAACAATAGAATTTCAGGTTGGTTCATTGTGACATCCTGGAATTTAATCTCTCAGCTGCCTGTTGAAGGTGTAATCTGGTTTTTCCATTATGCTGCAGTGTGAGTTATGAAAGCATAGAGAAGTATCTGGTTTCATGGTCCCCTTCTATTTGTAGCTGTGATTTTTGACGTGGCTGTCAACATTCAAAAAAAAAGGAGTAGGTCACTGGAAACCACAGTCAGGGGATATATATGAACCTGTGTGTTTAATATCAATTTTATACATAGGAATCACCCCTGCTCTACTTGGGGAACAGGTGATCTTCAATGCCTGACTTGATTTGGTAGTTATCAAAATTATTGTTAACTTGGAATGAATTTTCACTCATTTGTTTATTGTTCTGCCTGCAAATTAACCAGTAAATTATCTAAATTTTGTTAACACTTTCAACACATTGTAAAGAGAAAATTGACAGTTCTTGAAAACTCTCATTTATTCATATGTTCCCTGATTTCTTCTGAAACTTCTTAAAAACTTCTGACTTCTTAAATAAGTAATATGTTATAAGGAAAGAGCCTGAAGTATTGTAATCAGATTTCAGTTTGAGTAGCAGAACTGTCATTTACTTACTGCTTGATTGGGCAAGTGACTTAACTTCTCTAACCTTGAGTCTGTCCATCTGTAACATGTATGAAAATGCCTGCTGTATGAGAATTATTTAAGGGAGAAATGAAAAAAAAAAAAAAAAGACACGGGTATTTGACATACAAAATCTCTTGATTTCTTTCTCCTAGTATTCAACATGGAGTCCTGGTGTGGCACTGTGGGATAAAGCACTGGACCGCAAGATCAATTTGAACCATAAGGTTGGTGGTTCAAACTCACCAACTCTTCCTTATATAGGGTCACTATGAGTTGGAACCTACGCAACGGCACTTAAAAACAACAGCAACAGTATTCAACATAATTGCTTGTTCTTTTTATAGGATTTTTTATCTCATAAATTTAATTGTATGTTGTGTTTTAAGTGAATATGACAAGTCCGTGTTAATTTCTGTTTTCTTTTCTTCACTGATTCAGTCAGCATAAAGTTAGCCCTTCTCAGGTTCAGTCCGTTCTAGACCATTTGCCAAGGTTCCTAAGACTCCTTTTATGGTCTGAAAGTGATACTCCTATCTGGAATTCATCCAAATTAAAGTGCTACTTTATCTCATATGTATCTGTCAGAAGGGACTACTGAAAAAAATTCAACTATACAATATTAAAAGTCATAGAATTTTACTTAAACCTTTAAAGGAACAGAAGAAGAAACAATTGAGTACTTAGAGAAGTATACCAAAGCTGTACCTCAACTATAGTATATAACTGAGGTACAGCTTTGGTATATAAAATTATAACACAAATATAAAATAGTATACAAGTTGCTAAAGGTGTTCTGTGGGATAAGTACTAGGCATCAAACTCAGTTTAAACCACAAGGTCGGTAGTTCAGACTCACCAACTGCTCGTCTGAAACCCTATACAAGGTAGCTATAAATTGGAACTGACTCCACGGCACATAACAACAGCAAAAAGTTGCAAACAGCCAATCCCAAGAACAGTAGCATACTCACTCTCTATGAAATGCATAGAGATAAATCTGGGGGAAATTTTTTCTTAAGATTTTTTTCCCTTAAAATAAATACATTTTTCTTTAAAATAAGTATTTTACATGTTTTTCAGAGGTGAAAATGAACATTCAAAGAGTCTAACTGAACATAGGTTTTGTTGTTCTTGTTGTTAAGTGCTGTCGAGTTGGTTCCACTTGTATAGGATTTCCAAGACTTGTAACTCTTTGGAAGCAGAAAGCTTCATCCTTTTCCTGTGGAGCAGCTGGTGGGCTCGAACCACCATTCTAGTCGTTTGCAGTCCAGTTCTTATCCTACTGAGCTACTGTGTTCCCTAAGTTTTGTTAGACAAGACAATATTTTGGAAAAATTACAAATCCAAATGCCTTTTGGTAGGGCATGCATTCGTCATGCAGCAATCATTGCCACTACCCTCCGTGTTTTATGCCCATCTGCCTGCTTACTTTATCTATTACAAGTTCCTTAGGCATTTAATTGAAGGAGCTCTGGTAATGTAGTGGTTATGAGTCAGGCTGCTAACCTCAAGGTCAGCAGTTCGAAACTACCAGCCCTTCTGTAAGAGAAAGATGAGGCTTTCTGCTCCCGTAAAGATTTACAGCCTCAGAAACCCTATGCAGGGTCACTATGATTTGGAACCTACTTCACAACACACTATCACCATTACCAGACATTTCACTACTCAAGTCTCAACCATTTACATCAAATTACTAGGTTCCTATATAGGCAACAGTCCTGATGTGGCACTCTGGGTTAATGTGCCAGACTGCAAAGCTGTTTGAACTGCAAGGTTGGAGGTTCAAGCTCACCAGAAGCTACTCAGAAACCCTATACAGGGTCACTATGGGTCTGAACTGACTTGACAGCACTTAACAAAAATATACAGACAACAGGCTTCTGTTGTGGCGCTGTAGGATCAGCACTGGACTGAGAACCACAAGGTCGGCAGTTCAAACCCACCAGCTTCTCCTTGGAAACGCTATACAGGGTCACTATGAGTTGGAACTGAATCAATGGCACTTAACAACAACAACACAGGAAACTGGGGTTCAGTCATAGGAGCCTTAGCAACCCAGCAACCTGGCTTTTGAGTAGTTTTTCCTCTTTCATCTTAGGAATGGTAGTAATTACTGAAGTTATTAACTTTTGAATAACTTTACCTTTTTTTTGCTCTATAAAAATTCCCAACAATCTGTTAAAGAATTTCTGTACTCAATCTAAGGTGCAAATATTGGTCTCTCCTCATCAGGAACAAAGAAGAGTGAAGAACATCAAAGGCACATGGAAAGAATTAGGCCGAAGGACTAATTGATCATGAGAACCTCAGTCTCCCCAACCCTGTTGTTGTTGTTAAGTGCCGTTGAGTCAATTCCTGCCAATAGTGACCCTGTATAGGGTTTCCAAGGAGCAGCTGGTGAGCTTGAACTGAACTTGCAGTTCAAATAACTTTGCAGTCTGATGCATTAGCCCACAGGGCCACACCAGGACTCCCTCCCCAACCCTGAGGCTGGAAGAATGAGATGATGTCAGCCTACCACTACCAATTACTCTGAAAGGGATCACGTTAGAAGGTTCTGAATCGAGTGAGAGAAAAACTTTGAAACAATACTCAAAATCATTTTAAAAAACCCAGGCTTATTGGTCAGACAGACACTCATGGAACTCCTGAGGCCATGGCCCTTAGTCAGGCCTGGAACTGAATTCATCTCCACACCCAGGGCTCAGTCTTAAGCAAAACAATAAACAGGTCTTTAAGGTGAACAATAATGCTGGGGAGGCATGCAATCTTTAGAACAAACCACAATTCTGGATCAAAGGTCAGCTTTTGGCTAAGGACAAAGTTCAGGAAGCGTTAGGCAAGAAGGAGGAAAGGAAACAGAAAATGCACGGTAAACGTGGAATGAGTAATGTATATATGGAGGATTGCAACCAATGACACGAAACAAAATGTTTACAAATTGTGGAATGGAAAACTGATCTACTAGAAACCTCACACAATAAACAATATACAGTTTAAAAGAAAAGTAATTTTGGTATTAAATTTTTATCTGTGTTAAATGTTTGAAATACCTAGAGTATTTCAAATTTCTGTTTTCCTGTTTGCATCTCAACTCAAGGAGTGGGAATGTAATTGAACATAACTACAAAAGGAACCTAAGCTGGGCATAAGTATTAATTAGCATTCATAAATATAAAAAAGAAATCAAGGGTCGCTGGGTATTTGAAGAAAACCAATAATATGGAAGAGAAAGATCAACATGAACAAAAGAAAAATGAACCCCAGAGAAAACAAGATAACTTGATTAGCAAATAAGAACTTATTTTTCATTTTTTACTAATATCAGAATTAAGAGGATTTACAGCTGGTATAAATACAGACTACTATAAAAATGTAGCAATCAAGAAATGGAGAATTGTCTGCAATACAAAATGTAAACAGTCAAAAAAATTTTCAAATGACTTGACTATTTGGAAGAAAAGTTTATGGAACTCTTCATAATATAGAGAACAAAAATTTAATTCCATGGAAAATAATTATAGCATTGTGCAGCCAGAGTGTTCCTTGGAGGCCAAGATGGCCAAACTTCTTCTCTCATACTTCAGACATATTGTCAGGAGGGACCAGTCACAGGAGAAGAATAACATGTTTGGTAAGGTGGAGGGTCAGAGAAAAAGAAGAAGACCCCCAATGAGATGGATTGGCCAAGTGGCTGCATCGATGGACTCAAGCATGGCAATAATAGTGAGGTTGGCCCAGGATTGGGCAGTGCTTCGATCTGCTGTGCATAAGTTTGCTATGGGTTGGTACTGACTTGATGGCACCTAACAACAACAGGCTGTTCAAAAGGAGTTCTGGTAGCGTAGTGATTATGAATTGGGCTGCGAACTGCAAGGTCAGCAGTTCGAAACTACCAGCTGTTCTGAGGGAGAAAGATAAGGCTTTCTGCTCCCGTAAAGGTTTATAGCCTCAGAAACCCTGTACAGGGTTGCTATGAATCAGAACCGACTCCACAGCACATAACCACCACCAGGCTGTTCAAACCTACCAGTCACTCTTGGAAACCCTATACAAGATCCCTATGAGTGGAATCAACTCTATGGCAAACAACAACAGGCTATTTTAAGTGCTTATTAATCATAATAATTTATTAATTCTCTGAGATAAAAACATCTATTATACACAGAGAGATGTTAAGTAATATGCCCAAAGGTACATACCTAATGGATTATTGTTATTGTTATGTGCCATCGAGTCATTTATAGAGTTTCCAAGGCTGTAAATCTTTGCAGAAACAGAAAGCCTTGTTTTTTTCATGCTGAGTGGCTAGTGGGCTCAAACTGCCTATCTTGTGGTTAGAAGTCCAAGGCTTATCCTATAGAGCCATTATACTCAGCTAATGGATTGTTGTTGTTGTGGTTAAGTGCCTTCAAGTTGGTTCCAATACATAGCAAACCTGTCTAGGGTTTCTGAGGAATGACTAAGGGTTTGAACCAGCAACCTTGTGGTTTAAACTTACCTTGCAGTCCAGTGCATTATCCTGCAGTGCCACACCAGGACTCCAGCTTGCTGCTGTTGTTGGTAAGTGCTGGCGAATCAATTCTGGCCCATAGTAACCCTGTATAGGGTTTCCAAGGAGCAGCTGGTAGTCTTGAACCACTGACCTTGAAGTTCAAATGACTTTGCAGTCTGACCCATTAGCCCACAGCGCCACACCAGGACTCCAGCTAATGGGTAGCAGAGATGAAATTCAAATCCAGACAGCCTGTCCCCAGAACTCTCACTGCTATTCTACATTGCCTACTTCAAAAATAAGAGATAAATTAAGAACTATTAAGAATATATACCAGAAATTCAACAGTCAATAGCGTAACTGAAGTTCCGAAAGAAGTAAATAGGGTGAATAGAAGAAAGGAAACAAGAATAATAAAATTTCCTGAGCTATAAAAAAGACTTGAGAAATCCTACTACTGCCAAGACCAGTAACTTTTAAAAAAGCCAATGTTCTATCTACACACATATTGGTAACGTTTTAGAACCCCAGGGTTAAGAGAAAACCAGAAAAAACCTCCAGAGAGAAAAAACAACTATTTATGGAGGACCGTGAATCAGGTTAGCCTAAGCTGTTTCATATATAGCCAATGGATAATTCCTTAAAATTATTAAAAATTTTAACCTAGAATTCTATGCCTGGACAAATATTAATTAAATAGCATGAAAAATAAAGACATTCTTAAACATGAAAGAACTCAGAAAGTCTACCATCCATTGCTACCCAGATAGATAAACCAGTAAAATATAAATGATTTCAAGAAACAGGACAACTTGAGATACAAGAATATCAACAGTTGAGCATGACTCAGAAGTGGAAGACTCCAGGAGCAAAATGAAAAGTAAATTTATTAGGCTAAGTTGTTTGAACAGAACATGGGAACACTGAACGGTTTAAAATTAAGAAAGGTGTGTGACAGGGTTGTATTCTTTCCCATACTTATTCAACCTGTATGCTGAGCAAATAATCTGAGAAACCGCATTATAAGAAGAAAAACATGGTATCAGGATTGCAGGAAGACTCATTAACAACCTGCGATATGCAGATGATACAACTTTGCTTGCTGAAAGTGAAGAGGACTTAAAATATTTACTGATGAAGATCAAAGTGCACAGCCTTCGGTATGGATTGGATCTCAATGTCAAGAAAACAAAAATCCTCACCACTGGACCAATAAACAACATTCTTATCAATGGAGAAAAGATTGAAGTTGTCAAGGACTTCATTCTTCTTGGATCAACTATCAACACTCATCGAAGCAGCAGTTAAGAAATCAAACGACGTACTGCATTAGGCAAATCTGCAGCACAAGACCTTTTGAAAGTGTTGAAGAGCAAAGATGTCAGCTTGAAGACTAAGGTGCGCCTGGCACAAGCCATGGTATTTTCAATAACCTCATATGCATGCGAAAGCTGGACAGTGAATAGGAAGACCATAGAAGAATTGATGCTTTTGAGTTACGGTGTTGGAGGAGAATATTGAAAGTGCCATGGGCTGCCAAAAGAACCAACAGCTCTGTGTTGGAAGAAGTGCAGTCAGAGTGCTCCCTGGAGGCCAAGATGGCCAAACTTAGTCTCTCATACTTCAGACATATTGTCAGGAGGGGCCAGTCACTGGAGAAGGATATCATGTTCAATAAGGTGGAGGGTCAGAGAAAAAGAAGAAGATCCCCAGCAAGATGGATTGACCAAGTGTCGGCATCAATGGACTCGAGTGTGGCAACGATAGGATTGGGCAGTATTTCATTCTGCTGTGCATAAGGTAGCTATGAGTCGGCATCGACTCAGTGGCACCTAACAATAACAACAACAAGTCTTGTGAAAGGTTCTCTTTAGAAAAACATAAATGATAATATATTTACGCCTCTGTAACTCCAAGTTCAAGCAAAATATTTACATAGCCTTAATAATATAAATTACAGGCCATTGTGGTTTTTTATAAATCAGGTTCGTATAATTTTTAAAATATCTACAGGGAGTCCTGGTGTGGCACTATGGGTTAATGCACCAGACTGCAAAGCCATTTGAACTGCAAGGTCGGCAGTTCAAACTCACCAGCTGCTCCTTGGAAACCCTATACCAGGTTACTATGGGTCTGAACTGACTTGACAGCACTTAAAAACAAGAGTGAATTATGAAAAATAAAATAAATGAGTGCCATTAGATATAAAGGCATGGTTTAAAATCAGGAAAGGTGTGCATTAACTGCCAGAGTTAATATAATCTGAATGTTGGGAAAATATTCTGAGAAGTGGGCCTTTATGGAGAAGAGCATGGCATCAGTAATGGAGGAAATCTGATTAACAACTTGCTTGCTGAAAAGGGAGAGGACTTGAAGCACTTACTTCAGTATACATTACACCTTAATTTAAAGAAAACCAAAATCCTCACAACTGGATCATGGTAAACAGAATAAATAGACTTTATCAGGTATTTAATTTTACTTACATCTACAATCAACATTCACAGAAGCAACAATCAAGCAATCAAAATACGGATTGCATTGGGCAACTATTCTGCCGATCTGTTTAAAGTGTTAAAGAGCAAAGATGTCACTTTAAGAATTAAGGTGTGCCTGACCCAAACCATGGTATTTTCAGTCACTTCATATTCATGGGAAAGCTAAGCAATGGATAAAGAAAGCCAGAAAAGAACTGATGCATTTGAGATTTGACGTTTGCAAAGAATACTGAATATACCATGAACTTCCAGAAGAATGAACAAATCTGTTTGGGAAGAAGTACAACCAGAATACTCATTAGGAAGATAGTGAAACTGTAAGGAAGGGCTAGTCCCTGGAGAAGGACATCATGAAATTAGAGGGTCAGAGAAAAAGAGGGAGACCCTTAACAAGGTGAATGGACACAGAGGCTGCAACAATGGGCTCAAAATAAGTACGATTGTGAGAATGGTGTGGGACCCGGACTCTGTTGTACATAGGGTCACTATGAGTCAGAACCCGAGGAGGCCTAATAACAACAGATATAAAGGGACTGAAGCCAAACAAAACAAAAGAGATTGTAATTATCAAACAGAGCTCAACTGAGATCAAACAATTCTGCCTGGCCCTCCTTTCAGGGGAGAATACTTTGAGACTACATTTTTTTCAGAGTAATAGGAATATGTTTTTTTCTTGATCATGTCTCAACTATTCTTGAAAAAACAAGCAATAATACCTTCTAGCAATCCTGAAGAAATTGCTTGGCAGCATTCCAAAACATAGGAAATGAGCTGAGACCAGCTTAACGTAGATGTATTGTATTTAAAAGTTATCTGAAAGTTTCTCAGTAAGTGAAGCATTTTTAGAAGTCAAATAATCAATGCTTCCTAGTCTGCATTTTCCATTCCCTAAATTTTCTGATCGATCAATCAAGATCTATTAATAAAATCACACATTATAACTATATATGTTATAATTATCTTTTTTTCTATATTCTTCCTCATTTTTCCTACCTATTCAACCTCAAGAATTTTATTTTATTTACAGTTATCATGGCACTTTGGTAACCATATATCAAAACGTTAAACTCAGAACATGTCTCTATATTGAATCAAAATACCTTTTTAGAATTTTCACAATAAAATGAAATCTGAGAACACGCAAAAGAAATATTCAATTAATCTCTTATGTATATCAATAGATTTAAAAAGATAAAGAAAGTTTTAAGCAGCAAACGAATATGCTAGTGTGGGCATACCTTGCTTTATTGTTATATTGCTTTAATTGAAGGGTTGTGGTGAACTTGTCTGGAGAAAATCTATTGGAGCCATTTTTCCAACAGGATGTGCTCACTTGGGGTATCCCATTTTGAGAATTCTCTAAATATTTCAAACATTTTCCTAATGCTATTGCATACTCAGTAGACTACTCAACCACAAACACCCCTGACATCAAGTCAATTCCGGCTCATGGCAACCCCATCTAAAGTTTCCAAGACTGTAAGTCTCATATGTCTTCAAAGAACAGCATATGGGTTTGAACCACTAACCTTGCAGTTAGCAGCCCAATGCTTATACAACAATGACACCAGGACTTCTTTAGGACTATAGTATAGTGTAAGCATAACTTTTATATCTGCACTGGGAAACCAAAAAACCATGTGACTCCCTTTATTGCAACATTCGCTTTACTGTGGTGGTCTGAACCAAACCCACAATATCCCTGAGGTATGCCTGTATCCTGTTAAAAATTTAATTATCTTTGTAATACCATCAAAATAAACTGAGTTGATGAAATTCAATTTTAGAGTTATGTTAGCGAACAATAGCACTTTGTTTTCTCAGTTGGTGGGAGGAAGAATGTGGGAAGATTGATCTAAGAGTAAATTTAACTTGCTTTGATGTCAGATTTCTTTGAACTCAGAATAAATTCTTATAGCTAGTCAATCTGTGTTGCCTTGAATATGAGTACATGCTCCCAGCTTTGGAGCTATAGTTGAGAAACTAACGTATGTATTTCATTTATTCCTCCAAGTCAGGGTATACAACTCAGTCAAGATCAGTTCTGTAAGCAATGAGGAAGCTAGAGTATAACTGGAAGCTACTCATGAGGACTGGAAACTTTGCTAGGAATCAGATTTTTAAAAAATACAAAAATGAAACCAGTTGCTGTTGCATCAACTCTGACTCAAGGCAATGCCACGTTACAGAGTAGAACTGTTCCATGGGGTTTTCTTGGCTGTAATCTTTATGGAAGCAGATTGACAGGACTTTCTTCTGCGGTGCCACTGGGTGGGACCAAACCAGCAAACTTTAGGGTTGATGTTGTTGTTAAGTGCCGTGGAGTCGGTTCCGACTCATAGCCACCCTGTACCGGGTTTCCAAGGCTGTAAATCTTTACGGGAGCAGAAAGCCTCATCTTTCTCCCGTGGAACAGCTGGTAGTTTCGAACTGCTAACCGTAAGGTTCACAGCCCGATTCGTAACCACTACGCTATAATTGAGTGCAAACTGTTTGTACCACTCAGGGATGTCTAGCGTCATAGTTGTTCATCGATCCTTGATATGATTACAAAACATGTGTTGAGTGTTGTCCGTGTATTAGAAACTGTGCAAAACTCTGAAATCCAATGATGAGATGGAGACAGAGCTTGCCATCAAGAAGGGTGACTTATGAATGGTGGCTTCTAATCCAGAATATGGACTTTAATATAGAAGGATCCTTCTCGCTGGCTGTCTCTCTTTGTACATTTGCATTTGTGAGATCAGGCTCTCCTACTGAAGTAACTAGGCTTTGACCTGAAATGAGATTCTTCAGTCAGAGCTCCAGAGACACTTCCTGTTAAACATGGCATCCTAGTCACAGGATTATATTCTTTTGCTGAATACCATTAAAATGACAAATGACCAAAATGAGATAGGGAGATGAGTCATCAGCAGATAAGATCTTCTAACCAATTTTCAGGTAACAAATTAGAAGGGGGAACAAAACAGATTTTGTTGTGTTAAGTGACATCTAGTCAGTACCAACTCATAGCAACCTTAGATAGGGTTTCCAAGGAGCAACTGGTGACCTTGAACCTCCGACCTTACAGTTCAAAGAGGCCTTGCAGTCTGCACATTAACCCACAGCACCATACCAGGACTCCACTTAATAGATTGTTGTTGTTGTTAAGTGCCATTGAGTCGATTCCTACCTATAACAACCCTGTAGAGGATTTCCAAGGAGCAGTTGGTGAGCTTGAACCACTGACCTTGCAGTTCACACAACTTGGCTGTCTGACGCATAAGCCCACAGCACCATATCAGGACTCCACTTAATAGACTGTTGTTGTTGTGAACTGCCGTCGAGTCGGTTCCAACCCATAGCGACCCTGTATAGGGTTTCCGAGGAGCAGCTTGCGAGCTTGAACCACCGACCTTGCAATTCATTTGGCTTTGCAGTCTGGCGCATTAACCCACAGCGCCACCCCAGAGGAGAATAAAACTGAAGTGCCTGCTGAAATGGACACTGCGGATCAATGAGTTATTCACGTCACTGAAACTCATAGAAGTCTCACTAGTTGGAGGCACCAAAGTGTAGCTAGAGCATAAGTTGAAATTCAGGGAAATTAGTTGAAATTCTGAATTTGAAGTGGCTACTTTGGCCTGGCGTTGTTGTTGCTAGGTAACCGTCTAGGGAATTTCAACTAATTGCAGCCCCAGGTGACGGAGTAGTATTGCTACACAGTGTTTTCTAGGCTGCAGCACTCACAGGAGCAGATCGCTTGGCCTTTCTACCAAGGAAGACTCTGGGTGGGCTTGAACCGACAACCTTTTGTTGTTTTACCAGCTCTTAACTGTTGCTTTGCCAGGACTCCTGACACCTTCATAGTCTATTATTATTTGCTCTGTATAGCTGTTTTACGTGTGACAGAAACTTAAATTTTCAGCATCCAAAGCTGTTTATTTTTTGTTTTGTTTTGTTTTTAGCTTCTTGGGCAAAATATGGCAGCAAAAATATTACACCTCCTGGACACTTGGGGGAGCTAAAACTTTCCTCCTAGTTCATTTTATTCTAGCTCATTATGACAAGCCCTTGACCACCTGGGTTTTTTAATCCCATAACACATAATGGTGACCCCTATTCCTATCCAGTGTGACTCTTGCAGATTTTGCCTGGAGAGTGTTCTCTGAGGTTGCTTCTGGTGTTTACCTCCCTTTCTTAGTTTCTCTCTGTCTCTTTGTTTCTCTTCAACTCCCTTTCCTTGTTCCCTGAGCCCACTCAATTTGCTTATAATTTCCAAAAGTTTGAAAGTTCTAATTCTATAAATGTGATACTTTCTAGTTTATTGTTAAATAAAGACCATTTATTTAAAATGTTCAGGTTTCCACATGACTGAGGAAAGGGAGCTGGCATGCTGTTGAGAATGAGGCAGAGAATGGCAGGGGAAAGGATCCTATCTCCTCATTCTTTTCGGCACCCTAAAAAAGGCTCTTAGTCTGATATTTTCACTAATCTTTCTGTTTCCTTAACCTTATATTGAATGATGCAGGAAACATCAAAAGAGGATGGATAGTCTCCACAACTCTGAGACCAAACGAACCAGATGGTGCCGACTACCATTACCAGTTGCTATGAAAGGAATGATATTAGAAGGTCCTGGATAGAGTAGGGGGAAATATGGAACACAAAACTCAAATTATGAAAAAAAAAAACTACTTATAGGTCAGAAAGAGACTGGAGGAACCTGAGACTATAGCAGTTGGTCACACTTCAGTTCTGGAATTGAACTCAACCCTCATGGTTTAATTTTCAGCCAAGCAGTAGATAGGTTTATAGGGGGCACAACAACACTAGTGAGATATGCACACCACAGGACAGCCAACCATTCAAGATCAAAAGGGCAACATTTACCTACGGACAAAATTCAGAAGGGTAGGTAAAGAGGGAAGAATGGAAACAAGAATCAAAGGAAGGACGTAGGAAAAGCGATGTTACATAAAGGGGAGTGCAACACTGAAATGAAAAAAACGATATGATTTACTGAATGTGGAACTGATGAGCTGCTCTGTAAAGCTTTACTCCATTTACAATAAAAAATTTAAAGAAAAAGAAGATGGAAAGAATACAAAGAGTGGTCACTTACCACAAGTAATTTCTTGATGTACAATCATTACAGGAGGTCGCATATGATCAAGAACTGATGGTAATGAATGAAGAAGTCCAAGCTGCATCAAAAGTATTGTCAAAAATACACAAAAAACCACAAGACTTCAGGAAGTGATGAAACTGAGGTGTTTCAAAAAATGTATGCAATGCTGGAAACACTCGTCTAGACCAAGAAATTTAGAAGTCTCTAGCATGTACAAATGGTGATAAACATTTTTTAATAATTGATTTGGCTTAAATTAAAGAAAATGAGGATAATAACATTTTAAACAGGAGAAGTGGGTCGATTCAATAAATAAACTGGGGAATTATTAGCATGTAGAAGGAGCTCTGGTAGCATAGTGGTTACGAATTGGGTTGCGAACCGCAAGGTCAGCAATTCAAAACTGCCAACTGTTCCACGGTAGAAAGATGAGGCTGTCTGCTCCCGTAAAGATTTACAGCCTCGGAAACCCTGTACCGACTCCACGGCACATAACAAAAACAACAAGATGAGCATTGTTTTGGTTTATGTTTTAAAGTTTATCTCAGGCTAATAATTACAGGGGTTTATCCAGCCTTCAAGACTCCAGAAAGTTAGGAGCCTATGAGAATTTTAAATCTGTTCTGCATTTTCTCCCCTTTGATCAGGATTCTCCTATGGAATCTTTGACCAAAACATTTAGTAATGTTAGGCAGGCACCACTGGTTCTTTGTTCTCATGACAAAAGGGACAGTTGTTCATGGAAAGCTTTTTTGTTTTTTTATTAAACTTTTTATTATGAATTGGGTGAAGGCTTACAGAGCAGATCATCAGTTTAACATTCAACAATTTATACACATTTTCTTTCATCTATTTGATTGCAATCCTCTCAATGTGCCATCACTCATCCCACATCCTTCCTGTGTTTCCTGTTTCTATTCCTCCTTATTTCTTAACCCTTCTCTACGCTGTCCGTGAGTAAATCCTGCACTTTTTGTCTCAAATGTTTGATTTTTCTAAGCTTTGCATACTTTACTAGTGTTACTGTTACTCTTACACACCTATCCCAAGAGCCCTGGTATTGTAGTAGGCTGCTAACCACAAGGTCATCAGTTTGAATCTATCATCTACTCCACAGGAGAAAGATAAGACTTCCCATTCCCATAAAGATTTACAATCTTGGGAACCCTATACAGGGTTGTTGTGAGTCAGGACTGACTTAATATCACATAACAACATAGACATTTCTGTTATTTGGCTGAAAATTGAGCCATGAGGGTGAATTTCGTTCCAGACCTGAAGAGTGACTAAATTTAGGCCATAATACCAGTATCTCTATTTGACCAGTAAGTCAGGTCTGTTTTATGATTTTGAGGGGTTTTCCCCCCATATATTTTCCCCACTCTATGCAGGACCTTCTAATGTGATTTCTTTCAGAGTAGTTAGTGGTAGCCACCAGGCATCATCTAGTTCTAGTCTCAGGGTCATGAAGAATGATGTTCACTTGGTCCACTAGTCCACTGGACTAATTGTTTCCATGCATCTTTGATTTTTATCACTCTTCTTTCCTCTGGACAAGGAGACCAGTAGTTGTACCTCAGATGGCCACTCATGAGCTTTAAAGACCCCAGTCTCTACTCACCAAAATAGGATGTAGAACATGGTCTTGTGGACTGTTATGCCAATTGATCGTGTGTGCCGTGAAACTATGGTGCTGAGTTCCTAGGCTTCATTCTCTCAAGGTGATTGGTTATGTCTAAAATCTTTTCATAACTCTGTTCCCTGTATGCTCATGGAAAACATTTTGATAATTTTAAATTTAAATTTATCAGATATACAGTAAAGTACATTAAGAAAACTAATCTTTAAGTATAGCACTTGATGAACTTTTACATATGTACACATCCATGTAACCACTACTCAGATCAAGGTAACAAATGTTAATTTGAACATTCTCATTAAATTGTTTCTTTTAAATATGTAATATTTAAAAATATTTACTAAAAATTTTCTGGAAAAAAGATATACTAAAAACCCATTGCATTGACTCTATTTTCTTAATGGATGTCAACAAGGGACTACTGAAGATATTGAAAACTACCAGTGATTTCCTATAAAGCATACAATTTCAGATATGTTGATAGTAATACAATTTTATTTATACAAAGTTATGCTAAGGGGTAGGCTGAATGTCTCTTCTGATTTAGCAACACTTCTCATACAAACTAGCCTAATTATTTCCAGAATCTGTCTTTTTATGAAGCAAAAGAACAAACATTTGTAATTTACCAGGACCATCTGGGAAATCTCAAAAACAGTTTTAGTTGTAAAAGATATCCTGAAATTTTTGTTTTATTTCTTTATTTTTATATATTTAAGATACCATTTTTGGAAGGCAAAAAGTATTTTTAAGTTGTCAGAGGAAATTTGGACATTTGGCTAACATAGTATCATAGTGGTCTGAGAAACATTTGGTGGTCCATTCAACGGTTTGTTGATGCTGTTAAGTGCCATCAAGTCGGTTCTGACCCATAGCGACCCTATGTAGGGTTTCTGAGGAACAACTGATGAGCCTGAATGACTAACCTTGCAGTTCAAACTGAATGTGCAGTCCAGCACACATTAACCCACAGCGCCACACCAGGACTCCATTCGGAGGTGGTGGTTATCAATTTAAATATGAGCCCTGATGTCACAGTGGTTTAGTGTTTGGCTACCAACCAAAAACTTGTCTAAACCCACCAGCCACTCCACAGAAGAAAAAACCTGCTTCTGTCCAGATGCCAGCCTAGGAACCTCATGGGACAGCTCTACTCTGTCACATGGGGTCAATATAAGTCAGAATTGGCTCAACAGGTTTGTCAATTTTTTTCTCATTTAATAATAAATATAGATGATGATGTGGTTGAAGAGAACCTTAACTATTCCATAAGTGAGGAACCATTGATCTTTACCCTACTACACCCTGTGGTGGTGGTGGTTATTCACCACCGAGTCAGTTCTGACTCATAGCAACACTGTGTAGTGTTCCCAAGGCTGTAAATCTTCACAGGAGCAGAAAACTCATCTTTCTCCCATGCAGCAGCTGGTAGATTTGAACCACTGATCTTGTGATTAGCAGCCCAACTTGTAGCCTATTACAATACAAGGGCTCCTTGCCAAGTTGTTGCTAAGTGCCCTATAGTCAGTTTTAACTCATAGTGACCCTGTATAGGGTTTCCAAGGAGTGATTGGTGAGTTTGACCCACCAACATTTTGGTTAGCAGTACAGCGCTTATCCTATGGCACCACACCACAGTCCAGGGCTCCTTAGATAGGTCTATAACAATAACAATAACACTAGTAAAGTACACACACCTTAGAAAAATCAAACATTTGAGATAAAAAGTATAGCATTTACCCAAGGACAGAGTTCAGAAGCGTTAGGAAATAAGGAGGAATAGAAATAAGAAACACAGGGAGGAAGTGGATAATTGATACTAGATTGAGTGGATCGTGATCAATTAGATGAAACAAAGCATGTATGAATTGTGCTTTGTAAGCCTATTGTTAAGTGACGTAACTTATGGTGACCCTGTGAAGAGTTTCCAAGTGATTGGTGAGTTTGAACTGCCAACCTTGTGGTCTAGTGCTTATCCTACAGTGCCACACCAGGACCTCAAGCCCCCAAATAATCAAGGATTCAGGTAGGAGGAGTTGGGGTTAAGAGAGAGAATGCCAATGACATTGGAGTGAAACAAAAGAGAAGATGCATAAACAAAAAGTTTAAGCAATGATCCAGCATGACAAGGACATGAAACAGTGTGGAACTAACTGGACACTAACTTTCAAATGGAACTCTGGTATCAAGTTGCTCTGGCATAAGGGTGGTCTGTGGGATCAGGGTGTCAGGAATTTGAGGACCTGGCTAATTGAGGCCAACTCTTTGAGTATTCCTGAAATAGAACAGAGTTTAGAGAGTTTATGCTATTAAAACTTAGTATGCTGATATGAGAAAAATTAATACACAATGTCCTGTACTTTTTCCCACTTAAGGTCCTCCAACCCATTTAAAAGTTTTGTCCTGACTTATACCATTTGTTTATAAGAACACACATTTATTGTTGTAACAATTTTTGAGGGTCAATCTATCTTGTCTGATTTTTTTTCTTTTCTAATAAAATTAAAAAATAATAATCATGGTAATAAACAATTCTTCTTGAAGGATGTCTCGCAGCAGAAAATATAAATCATTAGGGCACACACACAAATTATTTTGGAATCTTAACCTACTAACATTTGACTTAAAATGCTGTAATTTTGGCTCTTAAACTGTGTAAATCAGGCTGCAATTGTACTCTGACAAAATATCAAGAATAAAAGTGAAAAAAAAAAAAAGTTGTCACTGAATGTTTCCACAGTTAGGATATTTGGCATTATGTGTTTGGAACATCTGCACAACTGATTGAATTCTTCAACTGGATATTTTGGCATTGTGACACCAAATGGCTTTGGAATCATTTCTTTTCCACTGCTCATTTGGACAGAAAGTACACATACATATACACATGATTCATAGTGAAAAAGTATGAGGGCTACAATTTCATTTCCTTTCCCACTGATACTATCCAACTATCTCTGTCAGAAGTTAGGCACAGATCGGAAAAATTAAGTCACTTCTACATCTCTCTAAATAAAAAAAATATACCCGCACCATTCCAATTCTTCCTTCATTCATCTGCGCACTCCAGTCATCCCACAGATTCTAACATCTTGGTGATTTGGGGCCAGCATCTTGGACTGCAGAACGAGGAAAGAGGGGAAATGCACAGAGACCCAGGACCATCCAAAATGTAACGTGTTTGTTCATGATGGGAAAAGAGACTTTTGTGATATGAAAGAACATTACTATAGGTATAGAATAGAATACAATTTTTGGAAGTTCTCAGAGTCTCCTTCAATCCTATTGCTTGAACATGATTCTGAACTTCAAAAGTATTTCAAGGTACTGAATCAGTGTTTAAAGAGCACCATCTATTAGCTTCTCATGGAATTTATAATCTAATCGAAGTCAGACTCAAAATAGGAAATAGTGGATAGTGCAAAGCTAAAGTCCTGGTTTGGCACTGTAAGATAATCACTGCACTGCTAACTGCAAGGTTAGCGGCTCAAACCCACTCAAGCCACTCCTTGACAACCTTATACTGGGTAACTATGAGTCAGAAACAAGTTGATAGCAATTAACAACAAAGTTCTGTGACCAACTATACACTCTGAAAGTTCAAAGAAGATTAATAACAATGACAACATCACCTTTTTCAAAAGATACATGGAGAAATAATTTTTAGTCAGATCTTGAAGAATGGCCAAGATTTGGTTATGTGGAAGAGAGATTCTGTAATGGGATCAATAGAAAGATAAGTGTGGAGGTTGTTAATTCATAGACTTGACCAAATAAGAGTACCATGTGGTCAAGTTATAGAGAGGAAAGGACAAGCTCTTAGAAGTCTGATTGAAAACTTATTCTGTCTGATGTTTAGTGACACAGAGAACCTTGTTATGTGATTTATCACAAGTCAGGAGCTGTCACTTACACAGCTGCATGCTCTAAAATGACCCTGAAGTAAGTGTTCAATTAACGTTACTTGAACTGAATTGAAGAGTGACATACAGATGCAAGCTTTCAATGAGTCATATTCACAATTGTCGTTCTTAGGTGCCATTGAATTGGCTAAAACTTACAATCACCATCCTGTGCTCTCATTGTTGTAGAAACTGTGTCAATTGATCTGATTGAAAGTCTTCCTCTTGGTTAGATCAGAGAATGAAGCATCCATCCAGCCATTATGAAGTGAGGGGAGCACACAAGAACACCTAAATTAGCAGACAGTACCCATTTGACCCAGCCTAGATGGCTCGATAATGAGAACATGACTAGAGGATGATTAAAAAAACAAAAATTTGATAAAGGAAATGAGGATAAAGTGCTACAATTTGATGAACTTGACCTATATTCATGGATGTGGTGGTGGTGGTTATGTGCCCTGGCATCATTTCCAACTCATAGCAACCCTATACAGGGTTTCATAGACTGTAAATCTTTACGGGAGCAGAAAGTCTCATCTTTCTCCCCCGGGAACAGCTGGTAG
>NW_006408595.1:13131373-13135036 GCF_000296735.1 Chrysochloris asiatica
GAAACTGGAGGTTGTCAAAAATGAAATGGATAACATAAAAATCAATATTTGTGAGTTGAAATAGACTGGCATTTGCAATTCAATAATTTTGAATCTGACAATCACACTTAACAACAACAAAAGAGTCCAGGTGTGGAGCTGTGAGCTAATGTGCTAGACTGAAAAGTTGCTCTGAATCACAAGATCAGCTGTTCAAGCTCACCAGCTGCTGCTCAGAAACCCTATATACAAAATCACTATGGGTCAGAACCGACTTGACAGCACTTAGCAACTACAACAACACGAGTAAGAACCAACTGACCACACTTTACAATAACATAAATAATATTTATTACATATTTATTTTGAGCCAGGTTCCCAGAACCCCACAGTGAACAAGAGAGTCAATGTCTCTGCAAGGTAATTTCACCGAGTTATAAGTGCCACAAGTAATTGGAGAGTGATTGAGCGAAGGTGAATGGATCTTTAAGGAAGAACTTTATGAGGATATAACATATGAACAGAGTTCTGAAAGGAAAGAAGAAGCAACTAAAGGTAAAGTCCAAGGTGGGAGAACCCCAGTTAGAAGAAGTACCAAGTGCAAAGGCCCTAAGAAGGGATCCAGCTTAGCATGTGTAACCTATAAGCTGTGCATTAATTTTACCTCTGGATATAAATTCATTTTGAGGTAGGCAGTATGAATCTAGCAGGAGAAAATATATTTTTCTTTGTTCCTGTTATTCCTGTTCTCTTAGGTTATTTGCAGAAATAAAATTGAGAACAGAAAAGGCATCAACATTGAGCAAAATGTTTCAATAAATCTGAAAGATTGAGAGATGATGGAAGCCTTGTAATACATAGTACAGAGAGGGGACAACGCTGGAGAGAGTGGGCAGCAGCCAAGAATAAAGAGAACCACTGTGCCTCACTGAAACCCAGAGACCCTGCTTACCACTGTGCTCTGAATACACGAGTCAGCAACTTGTATTCCCATTCCCTTTCCTTCTTCCTTCCTCCACGGTAGATGAAGTTCAGTTATAGAATTCTGAAACTTTGATTAAACAGATTACAGATGTCAGCATGCTTGGGTAGAACTCTTGTGTTATCTGTAAAAAGAAGAAAAATAAAGCTGGAGCTAGGGATAAAATAAAGAGCTCTGGTAGCGCAGTGGTTATGAATCAGGCGGCAAAACTCAAGGTCAGTAGTTTGAAACTATCAGATGTTCCATGGGAGAAAGATGAGTCTTTTTGCTCCCATAAAGATTTACAGCCTCGGAAACCCTATACAGGGTTGCTATGAGTCGGAATCGACTCCACGGCACATAACCACCACCAGGGATAAAATATGGTGCTAAGGGAAAAGACTTTTAATGGTGGCTGTGGTAGTGGTGATTGTTTTTAAAACAGATGTAGTTGGTGTTACTGTTAAGTGCTGTGGAGTTGGTTCCAAATCATAGCGACCCTGTATGAGGTTTCTGAGGAGAAGCTGATGAGCTTGAACTACTGACCTTGAGGTTCAAACTGACTTTGCAGTCCAGCATATTAACCTAGTCACACCAGAACTCCATTAAAACAGTCTTACAGATTTAAATGCCAATGAAAATGTCAATGGAAGGGAACTGCCTAAGTAGTTTTCCTATATGCAGATTTCCCTCTTGTAGTTAATCTTAGCTAATTTTTCTAGAACACAGCTCAAAACACTCAGTACCATCTTCCAAAGTTGCACAATGTGTATCCTAATTTGCTATTCTTTTACCTCTATTCATGTGCTTCTAGTATTTAATTTTTTTTTTTTCACATCTCTACCTCTGAAAATTTTAGGGTTTATTTGAAACACAACACTCTCTTATATTTTCCTTGAAAGCAAGTGCTTGAACTGATTGCTTCTGTCTAGTTTTTGTTTTTTAAATTTGTACTCTTGCCACATAATAGATTTTTAAGGAACATTTGTTGATTCTTCCTCCCAAAAGGTTATTACTTTTTCTGAAGCCATTTGTTTTACAGTCATCCACTTCCTCACTTTCCACCCACCATACTCTGGCTACTGTTCCTAATGTGCTTCTGAAAAATGCTCTTTTGAAGACCTCCTGTAAATTTTTTATGTTACTGCAAAGAACACTTCTCAAGCCTTACTCTACTACAGATTTAAGCAGGATTTGACTTTATTTTTTAAAAAAATAATAATAATTGTGAATTGAGAGAAGGTTAACAAAACAGATCATCAGTTTTGCATTCAACAAATCAATACTTTGCTTCATTACAATGATTGCAATCTCCTCCATATATATACCATCAGTTAACGGTATCTTGCACTGGACTGCAAAGTTAGTTTGAACTGCAATATCAAGCTCAAACTTCACGCTCACCAGCTGCTCCTTGGAAACCCTATGTAAGGTCACTATGAGTTGGAACCGACTCAATGGCACTTAACAACAACACCAACAACCTCTATTCACTTTAACCTTTGCATTCCTCCCTGTGTCTCCTGCTACCTTCATTGTAACTCTGCCAACATCCCTCTTGTTCGATATCACCTGCTGAGTCACCCTGGTGACGACCCTCTAGCCAAGGAGTGAGGAATCTTGTTTCTGTCAAAGTTTATAGCATCATTTGCAGGCCATACGAAGTTATCAACTTGCTATATATATCTTGTTTATTTGGTCAAACATTCAATTAACTCACCCCTAGTGTGATGGCTGGAGTCCTGGAGTGGCACTGCAGGGTAATGCGCTGGACTGCAAAGTCGGTTTGAACCACGAGGTCGGTGGTTCAAGTTCACCAGTTGCTCCTCAGAAATCTTATACAAGATAACTATGAGTCAGAACTGATTTATAGCACTAAACAAATCAGCAACAACAATATGATGGCTGGAACTGCAGTTGCTTGGGAGGGCGAGACCAGATGATTTCTTGGGACTTATATTGCCCTGAGGGCCAGATGTTCACCACCCCTTCTCTAGTCCCTGAATAATTTTCCTTCCTCCACCAGAAACATCATAGAATGTTTCTTTACTCAAGAAACCTTTTTCTTAATTTTTTCAACATGGTCTCATACAATATCTGTCCTTTTCTGATTGACTAATTCCATGCAGCATAATGTCCTCCAGGGAGCACATGGCTGTGAACCAAAAGATCGATGGTTCGAGCCCAACAGCCACTCCAAACGAGAAAAATGAGGCTTTATTCTGAGAAGATTCAGAGCCTTGGAAACCCTCTACAGATTTGCTATGGGTCAGCAATGACTCAACAGCAGTTAGTTAACAACAACAACATATTAGGATTGAGTTCTTTTCATATATGTTAATCTTGGGTTGTTGTCTGCTATTGTTGGTTCTCAGTCCAAAGAATATCCTTTAGCATTCTTTGTGAAGTTGGTCTTGTTATTACAAATTCCGTTAATTTCTGTTTACTTGGAAATGTACTAATTTCACTGTCATATTTGAGGGACAACTCTTCTGGGTATATGATTCTAGGTTGGCATTTTTTAATTCTTCAGAGTTTTGTATATGTCATGCCTTCTTGCCTGCATGGTTTCTGCTGAGAAATCAGAAATTAGTCTTATTGATTCTCCTTTATGAGAAACGTTTTATTTTTCCCAAGCCATTCTCAAGATTCTTTCCTTCTCTTTGATTTTGGAAAGTTTGATGATGATGTTTCTTGGTGATTTTCTTTGGGGTCTATCCTGT
>NW_006408595.1:13135576-13143705 GCF_000296735.1 Chrysochloris asiatica
TTTTCTGGATCTACATCTTGGCCATTTGTTTGAGCCACTCTGTCTTGTTTTTTCATGTAAAATAAAAATGTCTGTTATCTCTGGGATATTGTAGTGCTGTCGTGTTTGTATTTAACTGATGATTGTATATTGATGTGTTCTTAGGATCTCACCAACTGTCTCCTGTAGATTTAGTTGGAGAATAGAAACATGTGCACCATTCTCCATTTGCCATTCATGTTCGTCAGTTTAGCATGGGTTTGGCTGTTGTTGGCTGTTGTCTATCATTGATCAGATGGTACAGGAGCTGGAAGTCACTCTTGTGCAGTGGGTGCAGATGCAGAGGGTACAGTCGTGACTGGGCAATCTGGGCATGACTGCCATCTCCTTTCCCATCACCTGTTGAATCTGCTTTACCAGGCTTCTGTCACCAAAGCTGTTCACAAAATTTCAAGATGGTAGTGCCGCTTCTGGCCAGCCATTCATAAGTCAGTCTTTCTCACCATTGCTCTCCTCCCAATAAGCATTCAATCATTTTATTCAATCTCTCCTCTGAAGTTCAGGATTCCAGGCTTTTCATCTATGTCTGTTTTATCTAGTCTGTCATATCTTTGTTGTAAAGGACCCGTGTATGCATCTGCCTAGTCTGCCATCTTGCCAAGGTCCTCAGGATCTGACTTTCTTGACCACTAGCTATTTGTGAACATTCTCTTTGCTTGATTTTGATAACATTTCAGTTTTCCCTATTTTCCACCAATCTTTCTGGTTGTATTTTCAGTCTATTTTTTCAGCATACTAGGCTTTTTTCCTTCTTTTCCCTTTGCTTATATGTAGGCCCCACAACTCTTCTGCCCGTTTGTCATATTGTGGTAGTTTCTGTGTTGCTGGGATGCTGGAAGCTATGCCACCAGTATTTAAAATACCAGCAGGATCACCCACCATGGATAGGTTTCAGCTGAGCTTCCAGACATCTTCTCTTAGACATCCCAGTCACACTTCAAGCTCAATACCTCAACTCCTCACTTATTGACATGGTTCGGTTCCAAACATTATACACAAGTTAGCATTATGGTGAAATGCAGTATGACTATGTCAAATAAAAAAATAGAGGATAACTATATCATTACATAACTGCGAAACCACTGAGAATCAAGATGACAAATAACTGTAACCATCATACTCAGCCTCACTCTTGACTAACACTTATTCCAGCCAGGTGCACATTGTTAATTTGCAAAATAAACAGTAGATATTTAAACATTTGTCATAAATGTGAAACATCAAATAAAGAGATAATCAATAAATAGAAGTAGGTATGTGTCCAAAATTAAGCTCATCACCTATCTTCAACTCCCTTTTCCATCCCAACAACTCCCCCTCACCATCACAAACAATTTTATCCACCGTTTTTCTCTTTCTCAGCTAACCAACTAACCATCTAGTTTCTCAAGTCAGATTTTGACCTGGACATCATCTTTGATTATTATCAAAGATGAAGAATCAGTGCATAAAGCTTGGAGAGTAGTTGTGCCACAAATATTGCCAACTTTAGGATAATTTTTGTCTTGTTTCATCTTTCTGCTTATTTCATCAGAATGGACTTATTGCATAGTGTTATAGATAAGCACTGGACTGAAAGGTCATTGTGAACTGCAAGGTTGGCAGTTCAAATGCACCAACCACTCCTTGGACACCCTATACTGGGTATCTACGAGTCAGAATTGACTGGACTCGACAGCGCTTAGCAACAACAGGGTTGAAGTTGAAGTCACTGTGACACAGATGTAAGAAATGTTGATCAGACATTTGGAAATGTAGGACTTGGAATTATGAAGAGGTTTTAGAACTGCAGCTATATATTTGAGAATTATCAACAATACATAGAGATTATGATTGAAAGTATGTGAGATCATCAAAGAATAGAATGCATAGAAATAAGAAAAGGTAAAAACACATTGAAGGAAAAAGATAAAACTCTTTTAGGGTTGAGAGGATTTTGCAGATCATCTGGTATAGTTTTTTCCCCAAAAAAAATTATAGTAAGACTAAGAAACAAAACAAAACAAAAAATCAACTGTTGTTGAGTCGATTCTAATTCATAGTGATACAGCAGGACAGAGTAAAACTGTCCCAGAGAATTTCCAAGGCTGCAGACTCCCACATCTTTCTCCCACAGAGCAACTGGTGGCTTCAAACTACTGACCTTTCTGTGAGCAGCTGAATACTTAGCTACTGCAACACCTCGATAGCTTAAGAAAGGAAGAAGGAAATTAAATTCTCAAGAAAAATGTACTTGTAGAGTCTTTGATGCCAAGTTGCTTTGTAATTCCAAAGCTTAGAGCAAGAAAATATTCAGGATGAGTTGAATCTAAAGTGAAGAGCCATGGTTCAGAATCAAGTAAATATTGTAGGTGGCAGAGCAGAGAGACAGAAAGAATCTGAAGCCTTCTAATGGACCACACGAACTGCAGTCTCCACTAGGCTGAGACCATAAGAACTAGGTGGTGTCTGAATACCGCTACTGACCACTCTGTTCAGGAACACAATAAAAGGTCCCGGACAGAGTAGGAGAAAAATGTAGAACAAAATTCAAAATCTTAAAATAGACCAGCTTACTGGTCTGATAAAGACTGGTGGCAACCCTGAGTCTAGGCCCTTATATGCTCCTCCAGTCTATAACTGAACCCACTCCCAGAGATCATCTTTCAGCCAGGCCTACAAGGTAAACAATAATATGTTTTCAGACCTAAAGGGCAGCATTTGCTCAAAGCCAAAATTCACAAGGCAGAGAGACAAAAAAGAAGGGCAAACAGAAATGAGGAATTTGGGGAGAAAGTGTGAAAAAGAGTATGATTACACTGGAGAAATTGCAACTAACAAAATGAAACAAAATATGTATAAATTGCTGAATGGAAAACTAATTTCTTCTGTAAACTTCTACCCAAACCACAATAATACGTTCAAGAAAAATAAATACATAAATAAATAAAGCTGGGTCATTTCCTACTTTGAGCCAATAGATTTTCTACCTTCAAATTTCCTGTAATATTAGCCAATATATTTTCTTATAGTTTCAGCCCATTTGAATTGGGTGTTTAATGCAGCCACATATATGCTGTAGCTGATAGAGACTTGCTAGAGCTGACTGTGAACATATCCCCTCAACTCGATACTCAGCAACATTATATTTTTAGCTTGAAATTGGTCACTGTGGAAGTATTTACAACTCAGAAATTGGCAAACGCTACACATTGGGCAAAACTCAGAATAAGAAGAAACTGCTGCAAGCATCCATTAATAATCAGAACATAGAGAAAGTATGAATCTAAGAAAATTGAAAGTCCCTGGAAAAGGACACCATGTTTGGGAAAGTAAAGCATGAGTGAAAAAGAAGACGCCGCCAAATGAAGTGGATTGACACAGTGGCAGCAACAATGGACTCAAGTGAAACAATGATAGTTAGGATGGTACAGGACCAAACAGTGTTTCGTTTTGTTGTGCAAAGGAATTCCATGAGTAGAAACTGACTCAACGGCACCTAAGAACACTCATTAAACCAACCAATCTGCTATCATTTTGTTATAGTGCGATGCCTTATGTGTTTCTGTGATGCTGCAAGCTATGCCACTGATATTTTAAATACCAGCAAGATCACACATCATGGACAGGTTTCAGCAGACTAAGACAGACTAGGAAGAAGGAGATGGGGACCACTTCTGGGTGAATGTTGTTGTGGTAATTAGGTTCCATCGCATCAGTACCGATGCATAACAACCCTCTGCACAACAGAACGAAACACTGCCGAGTACTGCATCAACTTTACAATCATTGCTACATTTGAGCCCATCATTACTGCCACTATACCAGTCCATCTCATTGGGGGGTCTTCCTCTTTTTGCCTAACCCTGCACTTTACCAAACATGATATTCTTCTCCAGGGATGGGTCCTCCTGACAATATGTTTGAAGTAGGAGAAAAAGTCTGGCCATCCTGGCATCCAGGGAGCATTCTAGTTGTATTTCTTCTAATGCAGATTGGTTTTGTTCTTTTAGCAGTCCTTGGTACTTTTAATATTCTTCAACACCATAGCTCAAATGCATCAATTCTTCTACAATCTTCCTTATTCATTATCCAACCTTATGCATATTAGGTTATTGAAAATACCATGACATTGGTCAGGCTCCCCTTAGTCCTGAAACTGACATCTTTGCTGTTCAACCCTTTAAAGAGATCTTGAGCAGCAGATTTGCCCAATCAGAAACATCGTTTGATTTCTTGACTGCTGTTTCCATGAGTATTGATGGTGGATCCAAGCAAAATGAAATCTTTGACAACTTCAGTCTTTTCTCCATTTGTCATGATGTTATTTATTGGTCCAATTGTTAGGATTTTTGTTTTCTTTATATTGAGATGCAATCTATACTGAAGGCTGTGGTCTTTGATATTCATCAGAAAGTATTTTAAGTGAATCCAGCAAGCAAGGATGTATCAGCTGCATATCACAGTTTGTTAATGAGTCTTCCTGAATCTTGATGCCATGTTTTTCTTAATATAATCCAGTTTCTCAGATTATTTGCTCAGCATACAGATTGAATAAGTATGGTGAAAGATGGTAACCTTGGAGCACAGCTTTCCTAATTTTAAATCATTCAGTGTTTCCTTGTCTGTTTGAACAACTGCCTCTTGGTCTATGTACAGACAGGTTCCTCCTGAGCACAATGAATTGTTCTGGAATTCTCATTCTTTTGCAATGTTGTCCATAGTTTGTCAGAATCTACACAATCTTTGCAAAGTTAGTAAAGCATAGATAAACATCTTCCTGGTATTCTCGGCTTTCAAGCAAGATCCATCTGATGTCAGCAATGCTATCCCTCATTCCATGTCCTCTTCTGAATCCAGCTTGAACCTCTGGAAGTTCTCTGTCAATGTATAATTGCAGCCATTTTTTAATTATCTTTACCAAAATTTCACTTGCATGGGATAGTAATGATATTTTCAGATGATTTCCACATGAGAGACAAATTTGACAAGTACAGCCCATCTGAATTTAGAGACCATTTCAAAAGCAGATTTTATGCAGTAATACTAATGACTGAAAACCAGAGGAGTCATAAGTGGCATCAACAGCATTCATACGTGATGAAATCAAAAGGTCATTAGAAAGACAGGAAAGAAATAAAAGACCAAAATGAATGTCAAAAGAGATTCTGAAACTTGTTCTTGGACATGTTGTTGTTAAGTGGTGTCCACTTAGTTTGGACTCATAATGACCCTGTATAGCGTTTTCGAGGAGTAGCTGGTGGTTTGGAACCACAGACCTTGTGGCTATCAGGCCCAATGGCTCCATATAGATTATGGAAAGAAGAATACACTGGTCAATGTGACACATATTGTCCATGACCAAGGCCATATTCTCCTTTGTCTTCTAAGACTCAGATAATACTTTCCTTGAACAGATTTGTCCATATCCACCTCCATTCCTTTCCTCAATCTGTTCTGTCCACCTAAAATGCTTTTCTCTTTTCCCCACCAGTACTTCTTCTTGTCCAAAGTCTACCCTTCCTTCTACCATCATCACTAAGAATTTCCTGACCAACTTCCCCATCCTCAGTTCGATGTGACCATCCTTTGAGCTTTCTATGATTTTGCAGTGTGTGTTCTTTTTGCTAGTATTTGATAGAGTCCATCTTCCATTAAATGAAGAAAGGGTGGAAAGTGGCACTGTGTCTGAAGCACTGGACTGCTAACCAGCCGCTCTGTGGGAGAAAGAAAAGGTTGTCTGCTCCCATGAAGAGTTAGACGACACCTACATAGGGCCACTATAAGTTAGGACCAACTCAGTGACAGCGGGTTTGCTGTTTTGGTTTTGTTTTTATATCATAATTGTGTTTGATCTTCTACCTTACGAAGTTATGAACTAGTGAGATCAGGACCAGCATCTTGTATTTTTTTCTCTCACTGTGCTTAGCACAGTTCCTTGCATGGTAAGGCTCAATGAACATTTGTAGAATTTAAATGAATAACTAAACAGAAAAGGATCAAAATGGAATCACTACTAGTATTGCTGTTTGCAATTTCAGAAGATTAAAAAAGTAAATAATGTTACTATTTCACAGCAGCTTCTAAAATAAAGCTGTTGATTACAGGAGAGCAATGAACACTGTTTATTTTACTAGATTGAGTTCTTGTTCATTTTATGAAAAAAGATTTTTTTTTTTTTGTAAAAAATCAATTTACTTAATTAGCTGCTATAATTGGCCATAAATGAGAGGCTCCCAATTAGCTGTAAATTGAGTGATGGAAAAGGAATCTTCTTGTCAGAACAGACTTGTAGGAACTTAGTAATAGCTAGAAGCAGATTAGTCACACCTGCTTGTGAGACAAGACAGAGAAACAAGCTTTCACTGAGCAGGCCAAAGAATAAGCAATTTAAACTTGGATATGGAGGTTGGGAAGGTAGAAACAGAAATTAAAGTACAGAATAAATGGGATTAAGCCTTATAGGAAGGTGTATGTTGTGGTAAAACTGGTCTGGTTTTCTTTAAAATCATCCTATCTCTAATCCACAAGGGTCTATGTAGAGTTTTTTTCTTATCCTTTCTAGAATCATCAAGACAACATGACCCATTGCAAAGAATTATTGATCGTTAAGAACCCCAGGGAGCGTGACTATCTTAGCACTGAAGACAACAACATTCAAGATATGAACACTTTTCCTAGGTCCAGGTCTGGCTCTCCCAGTGTCTGAGAGCTTTTACCAAAGCAAACTCATCTCATATCCATATCTTCCTCCACTGACACGTTATGATTGTGGAGGAAGGAGATACAGAGAATACAATGAAATCTATAAGATAAAGCAGTGCAGTAACTAAGATGACCCCTAAACTGGATGAGTAGCATGTTCAGGTAGATTGAAGTCAGTGATTTGGACTATAGCCCTGACATTGTGATTGTAAACTCTCTCAGCTAATTCTTATATTAACCACTAGCCTATGCAGACCCTGTTATGTAGAGAAACAGAATCTCTAAAGAACAGTTACCAATTTTCTATTTAATCAGAAGCTACCCATTGGGAGGAATGTTAAAAGTATGATTTTTAAAACCAGGTGCCTTCCAGGAACAGAGGACCCTAGAACCATCAAGAGAGAAAAAGCATGAATGGAATGGGGACCCTAACCAGAGAAGCAGCAACACCAGAGATGGAGGCAGAGGTGGTGGCCTAGAGAGATAAAGACTCATGGAAAAAGAAAGGCTGTGTGCTGGCAGGCAGGAGGCAGGCTTGCAAAATGTGGCCTTTGCTTGGTTAAATGATTATATATCCATTAGCATTTTTGTGTACATCAAAAAAATAAATACAGAGGGAATAGAAGCAAATACTGTTAACCGATAATGCTTGGAAAGGATTGTAATCATTGCAGTGAAGCAAAATAGGATAAGTTGAGTGTGAAACCGATGTTCTCCCTTGTAAACTATCAATCCATTCACAATAAAAGCTTTTTTTTAAAAAAAAAAAAAAGTGCCGTTGAGTCAATTTCATTCTTAGTCATGGTGACACCATGTGTGTCAGATTAAAACCACCCCATAGAGTTTTTAATTTTTAATTTTTGTTAAGTGGATTATCAAGCCTTTCTTCTGAAGCATCTAAGAGTTGTTTAAATGGTTAAGATGGATGTCTAAGAAAAACCATGCAAATTGACACAATTTATAGAAGTAGAAGTGTAGTTCAGGGAGTTAAGAACAAAGTGGAGATTTGCCTTGGAGTGAAAGATTTTGATTTAGGAAATAAAATGTTGGTTAGGCATTTGAGGGAACCCTGGAATGACAGGAATAAGGAGAACAGAAATCTTGCTAGACTTTTACTCTGCTATCTTAAGTAAAGGTTGCAGTCTAAATTCATAGTCATCAAAATTTAAGGCTTATTCGCTGAAGGCGGAAAAAAAAAAAGATAACCTTACTAGATTTGAAGGCACACTTTTAAAATGCTGCATTTTTAATAGTAGATATTATACCTTGATTGTAGACAAGTTCAGGTTGTTGTTAGGTGCCATCAAGTCAGTTCCAACTCATAGTGGCCTTAAACACAACAGAACAACAGAAAGAAATATTGCTCAGTCCTGCGCCATCCTCGAGCCCATTGCTGCTGCCCCTGT
>NW_006408595.1:13144290-13146425 GCF_000296735.1 Chrysochloris asiatica
TTTCACCAAGCAAGGTTGTATCATCTGCATACCGCAGGTTGTTAATGAGTCTTTCTCCTGTCCTGATGCCATATGCTCTTCTTCATATAATTCAGCTTCTCAGATTATGTGCTCCACACACAGATTGACTAAATATGGTGAAAGAATAAAACTCTGGCTCACACCTATCCTGATTTTAAACCATTCAGTGTCCCTGTGTTCTGTTTGAGCAACTGCTTCTTGGTCTATGTACAAGTTCCTCATGAGCACAATTTAGTGTTACAGAATACTCATATTCCACAGTGTGGTCCATAACTTGTTCTGATCCACACAGTTAAAAGCTTTTGCATAGTCAATATAGCACAGGTAAACATCTTTCTGGTATTTTCTGGTTTGGGCCAAGATTCATCTGACATCAGCAATGATATCCCTAGGTCCCTGTCCTCATCTGAATCCAGCTGGAATCTCTGGCAGTTCTCTGTCAATGTACTGTTACAGTCATTTTTAATTATCTTTAGCAACATTTTACTTGCATGTGATACTAATGATATTTTCAGATGATTTCCATTTTCCATTGGGTCATCTCTGTTTGGAATGGGCCAGGTCTTCCAAATTTCTTGTCACAGTCGAGTGAGTGCCTCCAGTGCTGTCTCAGGTTGTTGAAAGATTTCATCTTTGTAGTCCATCAATTCCTGGAACTTTGTTCTTTGGCAATGTCTTCAGTGTACCTTGGACTTCTTGAACTGCCACCACTGTGATTCACACTGACTTTGCAGTCCAGAGCATTAATTCACAGAGCCATACCAGATTGAAATACGCTCCAAGTTCATCAGTTAACAGCATATACCTCTATTCACTTTAACTCTTGCATTTCTCCTTGTGTCTCTCGATACCTTCATCCTTTCTCTGCCAACCTTCCTCTTGTATTTTGCCATCACCCATGTGAACCATGAAAAATACCCTCCCCTACCCAAACCAAACCTGGTGTGGCTCTGTGGGTTAATGCGCCAGACTGCAAAGCTGTTTGAATTGCAAGGTCGGCTGTTCAAGCTTACCAGCCACTCCTCAGAAACCCTATACAGGATTGCTATGGGTCGGGATAGACTCGATGGCACTTAACAACAACACCAACCCAAACCATCATAGAATGTTTCTTCTGTCAAGAAAACCTTTTCTTAACTCTTTACAACAATGGTCTCATACAATAGTTGTCCTTTTCTGATTGACTAATTTCACTCAGCACAACATCCTCCAGGTTCATCTATATTGTGAGGTGTTTTGTAGATTCATCATTATTCTTCAACACTGCTTAGTATTCCATTGTGTATACATAAAAAGAGTTCATCTAACCTTTCTTCCGTTGATGGGCATTTCAGCTGTCTCCACCTTTTTGCTATTGTGAATAGTGCCTCAGTGAACATGGATGTGTATATATCTGTTCATGTCACAGCTCCTGTTTCTTGCAGATAGATATCACGTAGATAGATTGCTGGGTCATATGGTATTTCTACTTCCAACTTTTTGAAAAAGTACCATACTGCTTTCCACAGAGATTACACCATTTTACAGTCCCCTTAGCAGTCTAGGAAGGCCTTAGTCACTCCACACACTCACAAGCATTTTTTTGTTTTCTGTTTTTTTAATTTTGCTATAAATGCTAGAGCAAGTTGATACCTCATTGTTTTGATTTGCTTCTCCATAATGGCTAATGATCATGAACATTTTTTTCTTATGTTTGTTGGCTCCCTAAATGCCTTCTTTGGTGAAGAGTCTGTTCATGTCCTCTGCCCATTTTTTAATTGGATTTTTTGTCTTCTTGTGAGGCATTGAAGTATTCCATAAATTTGAGAGTGCAGTTCTTTGTCTGACATGTAGTTGCCAAAGATTTTTTTCCCAGTTTGTGGGTATCTGTTTTACTCTTTCTGTGAAATCTTTTGATGCACCTAAGTGTTTATTTTTTTGGAGATTTCAGTCATCTGTTTTGTCTTCTGTTTGTGTGTTTTCAGTTATATTTGACAGTGTATTTATGCCCTGGGTTAGGGCCCCTAAATTTGTCCTTATTTTTTCATTGATAATCTTTATAACTCTAGCCTTTACATTTAGGTCTTTAACCCACATTGAGTTCATTTTTGTATATGGTGCAAGATATGGATCTT
>NW_006408595.1:13152344-13153915 GCF_000296735.1 Chrysochloris asiatica
AATCATTGTATCAAAAGGAAATGGTTAATGTTCAACCATTTCAAGAGGTACCATATGAACAAGAGCCAATGATACTCAGGGAGGAAGTTCAAAGTGCATTGAAGGAATTGGTAAAGAACAAGGCACCAGGAATTGATGGAATAAAAATTGAAAAAAAAAAAAAATTGGTGGTGGTGGTTTTTGTTAATTCTGACTCAATGCAATCCTATATAGGGTTTCTGAGGAGCAGCTAGTGGGTTTGAACAGTCCAGTGCTTATCCTACAGTGCCACACCAGGAGTCCAAGGCTGTAAATCTTTACAGGAACCAAAAGCCTCATCTTTCTCCCACAGAGCAGCTGTTAAGGTCAAAGCTTGTGATTAGCAGTCCAACTCATAAACTACTATGCTACTAGAGTTCCTTAAATATAGAATAACAGTTAAACATTTTATGATACCTCTATATAAAGAAACTCTATGCTACTATTTAAAATGATGCTGGTATTATTGTTGCTGTTGTTAAGTGATGCTGAGTTGGTTCTGACTCAAAGTGTCCCTGTATAGGGTTTTTGAGGCTGTAAATCTTTGAGCAGAAAGCCTCATCTTTCCCCCTTGGAGCAACTGATAGGCCAGAACTACTGACCTGGTGGTTCAAAGTCCAGCGATTATTTTCTAGAACGAACATGCTTCCTAACAAAAATATATATAAAGAAATTCTATACTACCATTAAAAATTATTCTGATAGAGAATATTTTTTGACATAGAAAAATTTCACAATAAATTATTAAGTGTAAGAATTAGGTCTCTGGGATTGAGGCATAGTCTGAAGAGGGGTAATAATACTAAGATGCTTGACTGTCTTATGAATATTGGTTTCCCTTGCCTACTATTGTAAAATAGACACTAGAGTGGGATAGAAAGGAATGTTGGGAAACATGATTACAGAAAGCTTGTTAGCCCATCTTCAGCCTATAATTGATTGGAATACTTAAAAGAGGTTCTAGAACTTGCCCAGTGAAATAGGCCTCTTGCAGAGCCTTTGCAGTGTATAAGACCTTAGGTGGAAGCCTGAGCCCCATCCAGAACTTTCTGAGGTGGGATATTCTTACTAGAAAGGACAAACAGACCAGCCTGGAACAGCTACAGTGACAGAGATACATCTTCAGAGAAAGATCAGCAGGAAAAACCCAAAACAAAAATGGCAGTAAAGTTGGCTACTACAAGAATAAGCAAGTTGTTCACAGGGAAACCATCAGGGCAAGCAATCAAGTCCCTTCGGGACAAAACCCCCTCCAAGACTGAAACTCAAAGGGAACACATGAGCAGGCATGTAAGCTTTCTGATGACCACATTGGTCTACTGGTGAGTGGAAGAGGGGGAAAGGCAGCAATAAAGAAATGGGCTGAGTTCAACCACATTCCATAGACTCCTGTTGACCTGGAAATGAGAGAGAGAAGAGGAAGGGCTGGTTGGTCCAAAGTGTAGTGAGACCTAGGGACACCTGAGCCTATGGACAAGGACATAGCCACAGAGCGCTGGAGCTGAGAGTGAAGCATCCAGTTGATATAAAGTGAGGGGAGATGCACAAGAACA
>NW_006408595.1:13154015-13167293 GCF_000296735.1 Chrysochloris asiatica
TATTGTTTTCCTGATTTCCTTTACAGAGCTCTCTTTATTAGTGTAATGGAATCCAACTGAGTTTTGTATGTTGATCTTGTACCCTGACACTTGGCTGAATCTATCAATGAGTTCCAATACTTTTCCTACTGAGTCTTCGAGATTTTCTAAGTATAGCATCTATAACTACTGAGAGTTTTACTTCTTTGCCAATTTGGATGCCTTAAATTTCATTTCTTGCCTAATATGATGGTGGTGGTGGTGTGCCGTGGAGTCAGTTCCAACTCATAGTGACCCTGTGTAGAGTTTCTGAGAAGGCAAACCTTTATGGGAGCAGAAAGCCTCATCTTTCACTTGTGGAATGACTGGTAGTTTATAACTGCTGTCCTTGAAGTTAGCAGCCTGACTTGTAACCATTACACCATACATCCAGCACAGTATTGAATAGAAGTGGTCATAAAAGGCATCATTATCTGGTTCCCGTTTTCAAGGGGAATGGTTTAGTTTCTCACCTTTGAGTATGATGTTGGCTGCTGGTTTTGTATGTTGTTGGTGTTAAGTGCCGTCGAGTCCGTTACAACCCATAGCAACCTCGTATAGGGTTTCCGAGGAGCAGATGGTGGGCTTGAATCGACGACCTTGCAGTTTAAACGGCTTTGCAGTCTGACCCATTAACCCATAGCGCCGCATATGTGACCTTAATTTTGTTGAGGAAATCTCCCTTCTATTCCTATTTAGGGCATAAATATTTATTTTGCCTATGCCCTCTTGTTCAATTGATCCCTCAATCATGCATGATGTCCTTCTTTATCTCTATGGTGGTTTTTGCCTTGTTGTTGTTGCTAAGTGCCGTCGAGTCTGTTCCGACCCATAACGACCTTGAACAGGGTTTCCGAGGCCGTAAAGCCTATTTTAGCAGAGATTAAAATTGCCTATATTCCTCATTTTTGATTACCATTAGCTTGATATATTTTTTGCATCATTTGATTTTTAGTCTATTTCTATCTTTGTGTGTAAGATGTGTCTCTTGTAGACAGCATATTGAAGGTCCTGTTTTCTTTTCCATGTGCTACTGTCTGTCTCTTGACTGGTGCTTTTAATCCATTTATATTCGGGGCAATTATTGATAGGTATGTACTGATTGCTGTCATTTTGCTGTGTGTTTATTGTGGTACTACTGATTTCTTTGTTCCACATAATTTTCCATGCTGAATTCATGTTGTTTATGGGTTTTCTTTTCATTTTCATTTCTGTTGTGTTAATGCTTGCTAAATATTTCTAATTTTCTTCTTCTTTAACTTTTATTTGAAGGTATATTAATTTTGCATTGAGATTACCCTGTATTTTGTTCATTTTTTCACATTTGAAACAGTCTGTTTTTTCTTGAAATTTACTCGATATCCTCATCATTTGGAAGTTCTATATCTACCCTAGTCCCTCTCTTTGTTTTATAGTTGACTTCATTATGAATTGATATCTCTGGTTTCCTATTTTCAGTCTTGTAGGCTTGTTTTACTTTAAATACTTCTATATTTGGATTGAATTCTGGGTAGTGTTGTTATATGTGTTAATCTCATGTAGCTGTCTGTTGTTGTCCGGTTTTAGCCCAATGAACGCCCTTTAGTATTTTTTGTAAAATTGATCTGGCCATTAAAAATCCCTTTCATTTCTATTTATCTGGAAATATTCTAATTTTGCCTTTATGTTTGAGAGACAGCTTTGCTGGATATATAATTCTTGGGTGACTTTTCTTATTTTCTTTCAGAATTTTGTATATTATCATCCCATTGCCTTCTTGCCTGTATGGTTTCTGAAGAGCAATTAGATCTTAGTCTAACTAGTTCTCCTTTGTAGGTAATTTTTCATTCTTTCTGAGATTCTCTAAGGATTCTTTTCTTGTCTTTGATTTTAGAAAACTTGATTATGAATGTCTTTGTGATTTTCTTTTGGAGTCTACCCAGTTTACGATTCATTTATCTTCTTGTATGTTTCTTGTCTTTCAAGATGTTAGGGAAGTTTTTTCTAACAACTCTTTGACAATTTTCTCTGGGCTTTTCATTGTCTCTTCCTATTCTAGACTTCTAGTCATCTGTAAGTTATTCCTCTTCATGGTGTCCCACATAACTGCTAGGCTTTCTTTGGATTTTTGTCTGTCTTTGTTCTAGCATATTAGTATTGAGAGATTTGTCTTCAAGCTCACTCATTTGGACTTCCCATTACTTTGAATCTACTCCTTTGCCCTTTCCATGTATTGTCCATTTCTGAAATCTTGGTATAATCCCCTGGATTTCTAACTGCAGGCTTTGTATTATTTCAAAATTTGCATTTATTTTGCCAGTTTTTTTCTTGTAGCATTTTCCTGAATTATTCTTTTTTTTTTTTTTTTCTGTGTTCGTTTGGTTTTCTTCAAATTTTCTGTCAGTATTTTGAAGGTACCTAAACATCATTCTTTTGAATTCTTTTTCAGTTAGTTCCATTCACTTTTCTTCCTTAGAAACATTTTCTGGTTCTGCATTTTGGTCATTTATTTGAGCCATTCTCTCTTGTTTCTTCATGTGAGCTAAAATTCTGTCGTCTCTGTGACATTGTGGTGCATTTAATTGATGATTGCATGACAATGTATTCTTACCTTCTCACCAACTAGCTTCTGTATGTGTAGTACCAAGAGTACAGTTGTGGCTGGGCTGCATGGGTATGGTTGCCATCTTCTGGTTAGTGAGAAAGAGGAGAATTCTGCTCACACACACACGCACAGAAGAAACCAAAAGAGAATAAATAAATAACAGTGAAAAGAGAAAAGAAAAAAAACACTGGCATCAACCCACCTCTCTCCCCCACCAAAAAAAGGATATAATGATTAAAAAGAGAAAAGAAGGGCAGGCAAATGGAGTTATAAGAGAGAAAATAAAGTGAAGAAGAAAAAACAAGTTCTGAAAAACGCCAAGGAGAGTGGAGATGAAAAAGAAAGAGAATAGAGGGAGGTAAAGAAAGATCAAAAGAAACAAAAAGACAAAGAAGAAGAGGGGGAGTGAGGAGCAGAAGAAAACAAAAACAGAGATAGAGAGGACAAAATTCAATAAAATGGAAAGAGAAAAAAATGAACAAACAAACAATGAAACAATAAAAAGAGGAAAAGAATTATTTTAAACCAGTGCAGCTGTTGGACCTGAAGAAGAGAAAACTCTTGGGGGCTCCTGCCAACCAAGGAGCTCACAAAGTGGGTGCAGGAGGGATGTGATAATGGACTTTCCAGCCCTAGATGGATTTCCTATAGCTGAAGGTGTTATTTCTATTCAGGGCACTCAACCAGAAGTAGTTCATGGAGGCCCTTAATGGAGCCGGGTTTAGTGTCTGTTGGGACCACAGAACAGCTTGGGACAGGGTGGCTGGTTATGAGTCTAGTTTCTGCCAGGCTAATGCTGGTCTGGTGGCTCTACAGGTTCTGTATTTCTGAAGCAAAGCCCACCTGAATCCAGGCACCAAAGCAGCACAGCCCGCCCCCACTTCACACTTGTGAAGCTCACAACTGCATGCTTCCAAATTCCCTGAGGGTAGACTAGGTGGGAGCTGGCCACACGTCTGGTCACCAGCAGAGCATGGGGGAAAAGAAGGAATCACACATTTCTTGTTGTCTGTGTGAATCTGCTCTGTCACCAAAGCTGCTCACCAAAGTTCAAGATGGTTGTACCTCATCAAATTGGCCTTTCACAGGTCGGTCTTCCTCCTTCACTGTTCCTACAAGCACTCAACTTGCTTCTGTAGCTTTTTCTCTGAAGCTCAGGGTTCTAGGATTTTCATCGATGTCTGTTTCATTTGATCTCTCTTTTGTTGTAGAGTGCCTGTGTCATATCCCATCACCATCTTGCTAGAAGTTTCTCAGATGATTCTTATATGACCCACTATCCTATGCAGATCCTGGTGTATGGAGATACAGAATCTCTAAACTACTAAACATTTATGAAACCAATTGGAGTGACAAGCACTGGAATTATAGGTTTAAAATGACAAATAAGCAAAAAACAATCTCTGAAAAAAGCAACTCATCAGGCACCTATATTACTTTCAAGAACCCAGCAAATAATATAAACAAGTAAAGCAGCAGAACAGGAGATGGTAGGAATGTGTCTGGACTAACGTCCTTTAATTTTTAAAAAATATTCTGTATAAGAGTCCCAGATCAGCAGGCATATTTGAGGGGAGGAACTTCAGATTATAACATCTGAAGCTAAATGAAGTCGTAATTTACAGGTATAGAAATCAGATTAGATTCCTAGGAAAAGTTCCTATTTTATGCTGCACACTGTTTTTGGCATTACTCATATTGCATGCTGTCAAGTCAATTCAAATTCATAGCTGTTTTATACATTAGAGTTAGAAACAAAGATAAACTTGGAAATAAAATAATTTGCATTTGTAAGCTGTTTTCGTTAGACTAATTTAGACTGCAAAAATAAAACCTCATCTTAAATGGGCTTAAACAGTAAATCAAGTTAACACCTAACATAGCAGGAAATCAGCAGATTAACAGTGGCCTCAATAAGCGAGTTCTTTCACAGCTTCTTTAGTGTACCACATTGGCCCTCTGGCTAGCTCCCCTGATAGTTTCAAAATGACTGTGGAAGATCTAGACCTTGTGTTCGAACATGGCAGCATCCACGCAGAAAGGGGTGGTCTTTTCTTATTTTGGCTTCCTTGTAGTAAGCAAAACTTTCCTAGTAAGCTTACAACAGATTTCTCCTTATGTTCCAGGGTGCTTAATTGTGTCACATGTTTATTCTTAAACCAAGCTTTAGAAAGAAAGATGGAATCCCCAGGTTGTGTTTAGACATTAGGTTCCTAAGCAAAGATAAACTTGGATATAAAAAAAATATCATTTGAAAGCTGTTTCCATTAGGCTAATTTAGGATCTGCCTGCAGGATGGGGTCACCATAACTTGAGGAAGGAGGGAGGCAGGATGGATGCCACAACAAAACGGGGTGTAGGTGGGCATTGAGCAGTGAGTAACTAACCAATAAGGTGTGCAGAAGTACCAAACTGCTTTTATTTGACATTTAACTGAGAGTAAGTCAGACTTTTAAAAGACAGTGAACTTTTAAAGACTTCTGAAAAGACGTGAACTATGTAAACTTCAAACCAACTAGAGAGCTCTACATACTAAGCAATGTGAAATTGGGAGACATGGAGACTGAAACAAAACACAAGACTAATGGGAGATTTTTGTCCTACCATTAACCACACATTGTGCATTGAAGGCACTGGCAAAAAATAAGGCTCTGGGAATTGATGGAATACACACTGAAATCTTTCAACAAACAGATGAAACACTGGAGACACTCACTCATCTATGCCAAGAAATTTGGCCAACTGACAGGAAGAGATCTATATTTGTGCATATTCCAAAGATAGGTGATCCAATGGAATACAGAAATTAATGGACAATATCATTAATATCTCATACAAGTAAAATTTTGCTAATGATAATCCAAAAATGCTTGCAGATTTACATTAACAGAGAACTTTCAGAGGCTCAAGCCACATTCAGAAGAGGACATGGAATGAGGGATATCATTGCTGACATCAGAAGGCTTTCAATTGTGTGGATCATGACAAGCTGTAGACAACATTGTGGAGAATGAGGATTCCAGAACATTTAATTGTGCTCAGGAGGAACCTGTACATACATCAAGAGGCAGTTGTTCAATCAGAACAAAGAAACACTGAGTAGTTTAAAATTAGGAAAGGTGTGCATCAGGGTTTCATCATATTTATTCAGTCTGTAAACTGAACACATAATCCAAGAATCTGAATTATATGAAGGAAAAGTAGCATCAGGATTGGAGGAAGACTCATTAACAATCTGCAATAGGCAGATGATATGACGCAACTTGCTGAAAACGAAGAGGACTTAAAATATTGCTGAAGATCAAAGACCACAACCTTCAGTATGGTTTGCATCTCAATGCAAAGAAAACAAAATCCTCACCACTGGATCAATAAACAACATCTATATAAATAGCGAAAAGATTTCAGTTGTCAAAGACTTCATTTTGCTCAGATCAACCATCAACAATCACGGAAGCAGCAGTCAAGAAATCAAACAATGTATTGCATTAGGCAAATCTGCTGTACAAGACCTGTTTAAAGCATTGAAGAGCAAAGATGTAAGTTTGAGGACAAGGTGCTCCTGACCCAAGCCATGGTATTTTTGATAACCTCATATGCATGTGAAAGTTGGATGGTGAATAAGGAAGACCATAGAAGAATTTATGCATTTGAGTTAAGGTATTGGAGGAGAACATTGAAAGTACCATTGACTGCCGAAAGAATAAACAAATTTATGTTGGGAGAAGTACAGCCTGGTAGCTTCTTGGAAGCCAGGATGGCCAGACTTTGTCTCTCATACATATTGTCAGGAGGGGCTAGTCATTGGAGAAGGATATCATGATTGGTAAAATGGTGGGTCAGAGAAAAACGGGAAGACCCCCCAATGAGGTGGATTGGTACAATGGTAACAGCAGTGGGCTCAAACGTAGCAACAGTTGTGAGATTGGTGAGAGACCAGGCAGTGTTTCAATCTAATGAGAATAGGGTCGCTGTGAGTCAGTACTGACTCAATGGCACCTAACAACAACAACAACAACAAATTAACCAACTGAATGACCTTGATCAAGCCAGGTTTTCTGGACTACATTTATTCTTTCACCTAAAAAATAAGAATTAGATTGGATGGTTTCTAAGGTCATTTGTAACACTAATCACTACCATCATGGTTTACTAAACTCACTATAAAATAAATGAATTGAAAAATCTGCTATTTGTGAGAGTGTCTCTCAGTAAATAGTTCTTAACAATGCAGACACAAAATGAGGAAAATGGGGATGCTGTAAAGGCATAATTAAAGCTAACTTTGCCAGGCCCTGAGATTTAAATTTTATATAATAAAACAAGAATTTTCTCTCTCTTCATCAAACTTTGTTACCTGCTGGAGAATTGTTATAATAATGAATACATTTATCTGCAAGCTTGATGAGGAAGAAAAACTATCTGTAAGTACACAAAGATTTCTTTGTGCTACAAGTGTTTCTATAAAGGTGGGCAGCTTTTCTAAAAAGAAATTTGGATTTTTTAAGGTAGACATCTGTCTGTTTTATTTAAAAGTACGTTTTTTGACATTTCCTGTCCTTAAAGATGTTGTCCTTGAACAAATAACAACCTGAATTCTGCTTATGTTAAAACAGCTGCTGAAACGAAATGAACCAGGTTAGTGCTGACATCTAGTGTTAGAACATGTGCATGGGTTACTTGACCACAAGCCTCCCTTAGTAAGGAGATAGTTGCTGTGCAGTCATAGTTGCTGGCCTCAGAATGATTGTAGAAGAACATCTCCCAAAGCTCCATTTTCCTGACTATGGCAACAAAAGACTCATCTAGCATGTCCTAAAATAAGCGCTTCTGAAGATTCTGGAGGTAGAAGATAATTTAACATTTAGAAGTATTTCCTTTTTTTCATCTTAGAACCTTTGCTGTTGGTGTTGTTGTTAAGTGCTGTGGAATCTGTTTGGACTCATAGAGACCTTGTATAGGGTTTCCAAGTTCTAACACAAAGAGTTGCTGGTGGGTTTGAACCACATCTCTGTGATTTTTAACAAACCTCCCACTTTGTTTCTCTTGTATAGTTTCTGTCCCTGGCATTTAAACAAAAATGTGAATATTGCTATTGGGTTTGAAAGCTCTCTTTAGGAAAAAAGAAAAATAGAATGTGTCCCTGACTATGGTTTTTCTCCTGCCCTGGAGCATTGTTGTTGTTGTTGTTAGGTGCCATCAAGTCAGTACCGATCCATAGCAACCTTATGCACAGCCGAACAAAACACTGCCGGATCATGAGCCAACCTCACTACTATTGCCACGCTTAAGCCCATCGATGCTGCCACTTGGCCAATTCATCTCATTGGGGGTCTTCCTCTTTTTCTCTGACCCTCCACCTTACTAAACATGATATACTTCTCCAGTGACTGGTCCTTCCTGACAATATGTCCAAAGTATGAGAGACAAAGTTTGGTCCTCTTGGCCTCCAAGGAGCACTCTGGCTGTATTTCTTCCAAAATGGATCTATTGGTTCTTTTGGCAGCCTATGGCACTTTCAGTATTCTTCTCCAACACCATAAATCAAAAAGCATCAGTTCTTCTACGGTCTTCCTTATTCACTGTCCAGCTTTTGCATGCATATGAGATTATTGAAAATACCATGGCTTGGGTCAGGATGGACCATTGTACTAGATTATAAATCGGCTTCTACCTTTTGTTTTATTCATCTTTATTTTCCTCTGGAAATATTCCTCCACCCGCAAACTTGGTAAATAACTGTGTAATGATGTCACCCTGACTATTTTAAAGGGTGTGCAGCATGTGAGATCTCACACTCCCTCATCTCTCTGTTACGGATGCGTCTCCTGAATAGTTATTACTCAGACTGGTGAAAAGAGATCCAAAATGTACATTATCCCAACCAAATAGAAATAGTCAGCAGTTCCTAGTTACATACAAAGAAACAACAGTGTGTTGCAGTTGCTGTTAGACAAACACTTCTAGAGGGGTAATGTCATTTCTTGATGTCTGACCATCCTTGTCGACCTAATGGAAAAGTCAGAGGTTTCGTCAGGCATGAGCGGATGGACCAGAAGACTCGGGGACCATTTATTCAGATGATCAACCCTGCCAGAACATCAAAGATTATGAATTTGTCAAGTCTTCAGGTCTTGTTTCACATTCTTGTTCCTTGTCATTCAGTTTCCCTTATCTCCTTATTTGAAAATATACAATCCCTAGACCATAGAAGAATTGATGCTTTTGAGTTATGGTATTGGAGAAGAATATTGAACGTACCATGGGCTGCCAAAAGAACAAACAGATCTGTGTTAGAAGTACAGCCAGAGTGTCCCTTAGAAGCCAGGATGGCCAGACTTTGTCTTCCATACTTAGAACATATTGTCAGAAGGGACCAGTCACTGGAGAACAATATCATGTTCAGTAAAATGAAGAGTCAGAGAAAAAGAGGAAGACCCCCAACAAGATGGACTGGCACAGTGGCAGCATCAATGGCCTCAAACATAACAATGATTGTGAGGCTGTCACGGGACCAGGAAGTGTTTGGTTCTGTTATGCAGAGGGTCATCAGTGTCTGATGCTTCAAATCTGTTCTTGTGATGTTTTCAAAGTTCAGGTGGAGCGACTCAGTATATTCAAGATCATATTTGGCTCTCCTGGACTTATTTTAACTTTCTTCAGTTTCAGCCTGAATTTGCAAAGGAGCAATTGACGGTCTATTCCAAAATCAGCCCCTAGCCTTGTTTTGGCTGATGATATTGAGCTTCTCTGTCATCTCTTCCCACAGATGTAGTCAATAAAATTCAATTTTAATTTCATCTATTGAGGTCCATGTGTATAGAAGACTTATTTGTTGCTGAAAAAAGGTATTTACAATGAATATGTTATTGGTCTTGCAAAATTCTATCATGTGATCTCCAATATCATTTCTATCATCTATGGCCATATTTTCTTTCCTTTTTGTTTCAAACTTTCATATTCTAATCACCAGTAATTATCAATGCATCATGATTGCATGTTTGATCAAATTCAGAGTGAAGAATCTGGTAGAATTCTTCAATTTTATTATCATAAGAAAGGTGAACTAATTACTGGCTTTAGTGGTTAGTGAGTAAATTTGAATAATTGGTCTCAATGGGTCTTCCTTGTAGGCCTATGGATATTATCCTATCACAGACAACACTATACTTCAAGATAGATCTTAAAGTGCTTTTTCTTTTACTCCAGAAAGCTGCATCTTTATTGACACATTTTCCCAAAAGCAGAGCAGCTCAGAAAGATGTCACTTGTTTTGCTTGGGATGAATGAGGAGTCTCTGTGCTGGTATTCCTGAATCTTACTGTTTGAGAAAAAGCACCAGATAAAATTGAATTGACACCACATTCTTAAAAGAAAATAGTGACTAATTGAAACTCACATCTCCACACCCTCATCTACCCAGTCAATGTCAAATCATCATCAGTTTCCTAGAAGTCACAACAGATTTTTATTTTCGAAATCACTACACTGAGAACTGAAATTTTCAAGGGAAAAAAAAAAAAATCTTATTACAAATGTGTGAGTGGAGCCCAGGTGAAGCCCTTTCTCTATGATTTTCGGTTTTCTGTTCAATCCACACTCAGAGACACAAGGACAGACACCTTTTGGGTTTCCAAGTTTTATTCAAGGACTTACACTAAATATTCCAGCTAAGTGGGATTTAATACTCATCTTCCTCTTCTTCGTCCTGGTTAACCTGGAAGTAACGTAATTCATAACTTTTTTGCTGTTAGCAACTATGCACAGCCAATCATGTAGATTATTCTTCTTAAACTATTTTTTGGTGAGATATTTCAAATACCATTTGGAAAAAGTAACCTCAGAGGTTACAGTGATCTTGTGTTTGCTTCTTTCAATGGTTACAACCCCTCCACTGATACTACCAGCTTTCCCATTGACTTTGATTCTTTCTTGAGGACACTGCTCAAAATTGGCAGCATCCATGATTCCATCTTCTATAGGGTGGGTGCAGTCAAGGGTGAACCTCAGGACCTGCTTCTTTTTTTTTTTTTTTTTGCCTCCCCCTTTGTCACAAGCTTTTTCACAGGTTCCATGGTGACAGCGTAGGCAGAAAGTGAAGTGATCTTTTTGATGAAGATTCAGATGCCATTCCTCTTCAATTTCTCATTTTAGGCATAGTAGACCATATGATTGTCTGATTCAAAATGACCAAGGATAGTCCATTTCAGTTTACTAATGTCAAGGAGTTCTGGTTTGGTGCTGTGGGTTAATGCGCTGGACTACAAAGTTGTTTGAATCGCAAAGTTGGCTGTTCAAGCTCACCAGCCATTCCTCAGAAACCCTATACTGGGCCCCTATGAGTTGGAACTGACTCAACAGCACTTAACACAATGACAAGATATAAATCTGAATGCATTCCATTTTATTTTTAATGACTTCCAATTTTCCTAGATTCATACTTCTTACAATCTGCATTCCAATTACTAATACTTGTTTTCAGCTGTTTTCCCCATTTTGGAGTTGTGCCCCATTAGCAAAGTGGCACAGCTTTCTACTTTGGAGCAGCTGGTGGGCTTGAACTGCTGCCTTTTCAATTGTTAGATCAGTTCTTAACAACTGCACCAACAGACTTCCCAATGGTGCAACTCAATTAGCAAAAAGAATTTTGCCTTGAGCACTGCATTATAAAAAATGTATCTATGTTCAGTTTTGGACACAGAAACATGGAAAGTGAGACCAGAGCTATGCGTTAAGATAAACCAGTAATTATCTGATGGGGTATATGAATCTTTGAAAGTTCTTTCTTCTCTGGAATATTTTTACTTTCTATTCAGAAACGTTGCTCCCATTTGCAAATTCTGGTGTGGCCCTGTGGGATAAATCACTGGACAGCAAGGTCAGCTTAAGCCACAAAGTTGGTGGTTCAAACTCACCGTCCACTCCTTACAAACGCTATACAAAGTCTCTGTGAGTCCAAACAAACTCAATAGTACTTAGCAACAACATTCAAAATGTCACCATTTTCAAACAGTATATTATGTAAACTTTAAAACTTCAATCAGTTTCTATCATTGACCTAATATGATTTTTGTTTTGACTGCTTGGATTGGAGCCCCAAACAGATAGCTGACTCCCAGATTTTTAAGCAGAATCATCTCTAGGTCTACTATAGGAAGAGACTCCCAAATGATCCCCTACATCCTTGTTTGGTGAGTGTAGAGCGGGAACAGGAAAAATGGCCATCAACAGTGTTTTCTGTCCTGGTGAGGAATAGGGAATGAGCAGAGTAGATGGAGACTAACAATACATTAAATATATGCAAACATCTCAACATGATCTCTTTCTAGCAGCCAATTACTCTTGTGTGCTGTATTCATTAACCCGGAGCCACCTGGAGCTCTAGTAGCATAGTGGATGAGTCAGGCTGCTAATCTCAGGGTCAGAAGTTTGAAACTACCAGTGGTTCCATGGGAGAAAGATGAGGCTTTCTGCTCCCATAAAGATTTACAGCCTCAGGGTCGCTATGAGTCAGAACTGACTGCACAGCGCATAACCACCACCACCTGGAGCTCAGGATGAGTATACACTTCCTATGCTCTGTGTCTAGGAGTCATTTTAGTTTATTCATTGGGCCTTTTCTCCTTTTGAAAGTATGAGTGAATAAGTGATAGTATCTGAATGAATTCTAGAAGAATTTTATGTCCCCAACTCCAATTATTAACCATTCTTTGTAACCACTGATAATGGGCAGCAACTCTTCTCTCCCCAGACCACTTCCCCACCTTTGTTTTCATTTGTTTGTTTTGGTCCTCTTCCTTTCTCGCTGCTCATTGCTGTCTCCTTTGTTTCTTGGTTTCTTAACCAAAGTCACATCATATTTAAGGTACACTGTTCTTTGGGCTTAATCACATGTGACTTTTTGGCATAAAAGATCCCAGTTGAATTTGCTCAGCTGGTGCAGTTTATTCAGGCTGGGCACTTAAATCAGCTTCATGACCTTGGATAATATTGGGGTGGGAGGAGATAAGATGAGCTAAGGAGAGAGTTTCTTGTCATGTGGAAGTCACTGTCAGTGACCCTGCCACCTACAATGGGACTACTAATATCCTGGGTGGCTGAGCACAACGTCCAGCAAAATCCATTGTACGAAAGTGTCCTCTGTATTTCTTCTGTGTCAATATTATTTTAGCTACCAGATTATTCCTTAGTTTTAAACATCGTCTATGGACACAATCCACTTAGCTTGAAACTAAGTATTCATTTGGGAATCAAGAAATTCCATCCCTTTGTTTCTCATACAAAATTAGATGGTTTACAAAGTTTCCCTGGTAATTCTTGCCTCAAGTTGTCTGTTCTAAAAGCTCATGTCAGTTGTCATAAAAAGCAAGGAATCCTTCAGAAATTACTGTCACTCTAAGCACCAGTGTCTTCAAATACAGCTATATTTACTCCTAGTATTTCCCTATTAGTAATTTATTTCTACTAATTCTACTTTCTTAAAAACTTTTTTTCTACTACTACTTTCTTACTTTCAACAATAACAACAAGTTTCTTATTTGTAATTTATTTCTGGTAATTTATCACAGAGGAAGTCCAAAGTACATTCAAAGAAGTGGCAAAGAACAAGGCACCAGGAATTGATGGAATAAAAATTGAAATCTTTCAGGAAAGTGAGGCAGCACAGGAGGCACTCA
>NW_006408595.1:13171510-13196718 GCF_000296735.1 Chrysochloris asiatica
CCAGAGCTCCATATATATATATTTACCCTAGTTTATAAAAATACATATATATATATATGTATTTTTATAAACTAGGGTAAATTGCTACAATTTGATGAACCTGACCTATACTCATGGATGTAGTAGCTCAAAATACCAATAGAGAGAGAAGGAGTCTTCATCACATCAAGTATCAATGCTATCCCCTCTATATAGGAGAGATAGGGACAGGCAACTTAGACATTGGCTACCTAAAATGAGGGGACAATAGAGGCATGAAGTTTTCAAGAGGGCGTATAGCTATAAAGTGTGCAGGGGAAAACAGTGTCCCCACTTAATAGTTTTCAGCTTATCTAGATGGGTCTGGTGAAAAGAGGTGAGGATAAAATTCTTATGATTCAATAGTGAGTAATTATTATCATGACTAACTGTGACTGTCGCAATTGTAAATGTAGAAATTTTGTAACAAAAATGGAGGAGTAGTTAATCTTACAGTCCAGAAACAGAGGACCCTAGGAACATCAAGGGAGAAGAGCACAAGCAGAATGCAGGACCTTATCCAGAGAAGCAGCAACACCAGAGATGGAGGCAGAGATGGGGATATGGAGTAAGGAAGCAGCTGAGGACTCTTAAGTTCATGGAATTAGAGTGAATGAGAGCTGGCAGCCAGGAGGCAGACTTGCAGAATGTGCATTTTAGTGATTTAAATTATTATACATGCCTAAGTGTTTAAAAAAAGAGCTAAATGAATAGAGAGAAATACTGTTAACTGTGTTAACTGATGGTACATGGTGGGGATTATAATCATTGTAATGAAAAAAAGTATATGATTTGTTGAATGTAAAACTTAGATCTGCTCCATAAACTTTCATTCAATTCACAATAAAAGTTTTTTTAAAAAGGATTAGGTTTCTGGTACCTCTATGGAGTAGGTACAATATGCTCCCATCTTTGGAAACTATATGCACAAATAAGCCTGAAAAACTATTTGACAAAATGTCTGCTGTGGTTGACTCTTATAAAAGTTTTAATTTTCTTCTATTTTAAAAATGTATATTTACTTTACAATGAACTGGTAGCAATGTATTAATGTATTTTTATAGATATTTAAAAAAAGAAATCACTGCTGCTTTTGTGTGGACCATCAATAGATACTATCTCAGTCCCTCTGTAAAAAATGTGCAAAGTACTGTCATAGATCCATCTATCCCTTTGTGATACTGTGGTGGCTTGTGTGTTGCTATGTTGCTGCAAGCTATGCCATGAATATTTCAAATACCTGTAGGATCACCCATGATGGACAAGTTTCATCAAAGCTTCCAGAGTAAGGCTAGGAAGAAAAAACTGGTGATCAACTTCTCCAGATTAGCCAGTGAAAAACTCTATGGATCATAGTGGGACATTATTTGATACAATGTTAGAAGATGAACCCCATAGGTTGGTGGACACTCAAAATACAAAGTGGTGCTACAGTGGACTCATGCATACCAACAACCATGAAGATGGGGCAAAACTGGGCAACATTCTCTTCTCTTGCATATGGAGGTCCCCATGAGTCAGCACCATCTCAGTGGCATATAACAATTTGTCACAGAGACTATATGGGGTATGAAAAGAAGGCACACCTGGTCATTCAAAGGGTTTTGACTTACAAAGTACACTGTGGGATACTGCACTAGACCGCAAGGTTGGTTAGAACCACAAGGTCGACGGTTCAAACTCACCAACTGCTCCTTGGAAACACTATACAGGGTCACTATGACTTGATGGCACTTAACAAGAATATAATAAAGTATGACCTTACTAAACAAACCCTTTAGGTGTGTTCATTTTTTTTTTTTCCTTAAATGTTTTCTTGTGAATTATGTGATAGTTTACATGGGAGAACATTAATTTTACATTCATTCTATCGTATATCGTCTCATTTCTATGGTTACAATCCCCTCCATGCATCATCAACCAACCAAAGAGTATACCCTGCAATCTTTTACCTGTATCCCCCAGGTCTTCAGCACACAGTCGCTCTCCCTCTCTGGATCTAAAGACTCCAGCTGCTCCATTGCTCCACATCATCATCTCTGCCTCCATTTCAGGCATCACTGCTTCTCTGGATAGGGTCCCGCTCTCTGCTCTTCTCCCTTGATGGTCCTAGGGACCTCCGCTTCGAGACTGAAAAGTTAATCACTCCCCTCCTTGCTATAAAACATCTACCTTTACATTTCCAACCCTCACAGTCTTGATAACAATTATTCAGTATTGTATCACAAGAGATCCGTCTGCATTTCGTTGCATCAGCCCTACCTAGACAGATTGAATACTACTCACGGGAGATTCTACCTTCCTCCAGGCCCTCTGGATCTAGGTTCCCTCTTGAAAGCTAGTAAGCCAGTCACTTCTTGCCTTTGTAGTCCCCCTGCCCCCCATTTTGGGTAGCCAATGTTCAAGTTGCCCATCCCTGTCTACTCTGTGTGTGGAGGAGGTGGAAATGATTCTTGCTGTAAGGACTTGTTCCCTCTTTTGAGCTACTGCTTCCATAGGTGTAGGTCAATTTCATCAAATTATATGAGAATACTTTTTTTTTTTCCTCTTCTTTTTAGTTCTGGTTGAGCTCTGATCATCCAGTCACTGAAGCCAGGATAAGTGGGTATTATCTGCAAGTGTCGGTGTTCTTATGCATATGCCCTCTCTTCTTATCAGCTGGACGCTTCACTCTCCACTCCAGTCCTCTGTGGCTATGTCACTGACTCTGGGCCCAAGAGTCCCCAGGTCTTGGGTGTGTTCATATTTTGCAAAATAATTTTCTATAGATAAAGTCTTGTTCACCAATTTTTATTTGCTCTCTATAGTCTACATTAAGTTGTTGTTATTGTTGTTGTTAAGTACCGTGGAGTCGGTTCCGACTCATAGTGACCCTACACAGGGTTTCCGAGGCTGTAAATCTTTATGGGAGCAGACTGCCTCATCTTTCTCCCATGGAACCGCTGGTAGTTTTGAACTGCCAACCTTGAGGTTAGCAGCCCGATTCATAACCACTATACTACCAGAGTACTACAATATTATGTTGTTGTTATGTGCCGTGGAGTCGGTTCCGACTCATAGCGACCCTACACAGGGTTTCGAGGTTGTAAATCTTTACGGGAGTAGACCACCTCATCTTTCTCTCGCGGAACCGCTGGTAGTTTCGAAATGCTGACCTTGCAGCTCGCAGCCTGATTCGTAATCACTGTGCTACCAGAGCTCCTTTTACAATATTATAGTACGTGGTTTTTCAACCAATAACACTTGCGCTAGCAATAATGTTATTCCCTAGATACCTGGCAGTGGAATTTTGGACACATTTCTCCAGAGAGCATGGTGGCTATGGAGGCTCTGTGGTCTATGATTATATGTAAAAATTAGGAGGCAAACTTTAGGTGATGAGGCAAATATGAATGTGGCAGAATGGTGAAAGGTCATTACAGTCTCCAATTACAAACATTAGTCTTGTGTTCTGCACCACAGTTCTTGGCATATAGTGAACAGAACCCTGAAGATTTAGATTCAGGTCAACCCTGTTAAATATTAAGCATTCAAATAAAAATCAAGAATTCTATGTAAGTAGCTATATTTTAAAGTCAACAATTTACATATAGAGCATTAAGTTAAAAAAACAAGCAGTCTTTTTACAGAGCATGTTTTTAGAATTCCTGGTAATTGTTTTCTCACTGTAAAATTTCAATTTCTGATTCATTTTGGTATACACATTGCACATTCATCTCTACAGCAATGTCACTTAAGGGAGTCATAGAATTTAAGCTGTAGATGTCTACTGGAAGAATAATTGAAAGTCATTCATAATATTGAAATAAGCCCAAAATAGAGGATGGAAAAATTCTAGGTTCTATAGTTTTCCAGAATTTTTAAAGTTCAGAATCATTTTGTTTAATTTCCAAAGCTGTGATTCCTAGCAGCATAGGATCCCTGGAGCATGCAGAGGAAATGATTCAGAACCTGAAGGGAATAAATCATCTCATGACGAAGCAGAATTAAACTTCATGTCAGTAGGTGACATACTAGCATTCATGTTTCCAGCAAACATTTATTGAGCACCTGCTCAATAAATCATAAATTCCGAGGATGATTTCCTGAAGGATTATGTGACTCAAGATGGTTTGTTCAGAATGTGCCCTCTTTAGCTCATAACCACTCTATAGGTGCAAAATCAAATGTTAGTTCTAATGACTTGAAGTGCAGCAGTAAGAAAAAAAACAAAAAAAACCCCACAATGGTGCAGTATACAGTGCAAGGGAACAGTGTGTGTGCAAGCAACATGGAGGGAGATGTGGCTTCAAACTGTAGTTTTTCTTTTGCTCTGGGTCTTCTTGTCTTAGGAATTAGGGGAATGCTGAGGTCATCCTTTTTTCCTGCTAGTTCTTTCTGCAATCCTTACCCCTTCAAATGAACTGTGGAGTTTGGAATGATTTCCCTCGTTAGCTATGTTCAGAATGGGACTGAGAAGGTGGATGTAGGAGGAAGGCAGGTGCTCTTATGGCCTCCTAGAACCTGACTCGAGGCTCATGGATGCTACAGCCTTATTTATTTTGTAACAAACTAGTAACTATTATGTGTTTTTATAGACTTTTAAAAGAAGAAATTATTCCTACTCTTGGGAGGATTACCAACAGATACTGTTTCCGTCCTTCTGCTCTGAGTAATATGCAAGGAATTGTCCTAGGCCTATTTGTGCAAGGGCATATATTTCCCACATATGTTGGGAAGAGGTAATCTGGGTCTTCAACTTTCTGGCTTGCTGTTGTTAGGTGCCATCGAGTTGGTCCCAACTCATAGCAACCCTCTGGGCAGCAAAACAGAACACTGTCTGGTCCTGTACCATTTTCACATCACTGTTATGCTTGAGCCCATGGTTGTAGCCACTGTGTCAATCCATCTCACTGAGAGTCTTCTTCTTTTTCGTTGACTCTCTACTTTACCAAGCAGGATGTCCTTCTCCAGGGATGATCCCTTTTGGTAATATGTCCAAAGTATGTGAGACAAAGTCTCACCATTCTCACTCCTTGGGAACACTCTGGCTGTACTTCTTCCACACAGATTTGTTATTTTTCTGGCACTGAATGGTACTTTCAATATTCTTCACCAACACCATAAGTCAAATGCATCAATTCTTCTCTGTTCTACTTTATTCATTGTCCAGGTTTCATATGCATATGAGGCAATTAAAAATACCATGGCTTGGGTCAGGTACACTTTAGTCCTCAAAGTGACATTTTTGCTCTTAAATGCTTAAAAAAAGGTCTTTAGCAACAGATTCGCCCAATAAGTCATTTGATTTCTTGACTGCTGCTTCTGTGAATGTTGATTGTGGATCCAAACAAAATGAAATCCTTGATAACTTTCTGGCTTGCAAAGAGCTGACTCTCTAAATTTCAAAATCTTTTATGTTTCTCCTCTTGTTGAAAATTTTTAAGAAACATGTTATTTTATTTTCTTGCTTTAGTAAGTAGAGGATTTTGAATATAATATAGTATATTATATAGGCACTAGTGTGTTTCTGCAGGATAAGCACTGGACTGGCAACTGCAAGGTCACAGTTCAAACCCACCAACTGCTCTCAGAAAGCCTAGACAGGTTACTATGAATTGAACCAATTAGATGACACTTAACAACAACATTACTCTGCAATACCACAGTTCTCACTAGAAAGAACTGAAGATGTTGAAGGATATCACAATCTCCTTAGATGCTGCTATGATTGTTCACTTGTGATTATTTTTCCATAAAATGAGAACATCAACTGTGAAAGACAAAAATCTGATTACTTGACATTTCCAACTCTTTGGGCTCCTATTATTCTAGCATTACTGTATTATTCATGAACATAAGGTACACTTGATGCATGAGCATTTTCTAGAACAACAATAATAAATAGAGACTCAAAATGTTTTTGTTTCTTCTCAGGTCAGAATTCTGTGTTTTAAATCAGATTATTAAAAACATATATATATATTTCAAACATATTCTAAAAGAAAAACACAGAGAAATTCTAGCCATTAAAATGGTATCTTCATACTAATTTCATAAAGGGAATATCTAGATCAAATGTTTTTATGTGGTCTAGGCTAGACCAAACTGTTGTTAGGGAGGGAAAACGCAGTCTAAACAAAAGAGGAATGCATCAAGAAGAATTAATTAAGCAATTTATCTAAGGCTCAACAATAGACCAGAAAATAAACCAAGGTTCTTCTTCTGCAACTGCTGTTTCTCCCCTCTTCTCTTGCCTCTTGGGTGCTTTGTATTCATTTGAAGAACCATTCCCAGTGGAACTCCATTGGTTCTTGCTGAATCAGCATGTGTGCACGTGTTCTCACAAGGCAGAAGGAGCCATGCTCAGCAGATTTTTCACATCACTATTTGAATGGTGTTGTAAAAATTATATGCATTGCTGTTTGTTTCACCTGTGCTCAGTACTGCGAGCTGCGGAAATAACTGTTTCTGAGCACACCATCTGCTCTCATTAAAGAGTGGTAACATTCTTAAGATCCAACTAGGTGTTTCATTAAATGTGATCTATGCTGCCTGGTATGATTTGTTCATCTTGAGATGTCATTATGAATGTGCATTTGTGTAATGTCTAACTGATACAATACATGAATTTGAACAGGAGCCATTTCACTACATATTTGAGAGACGTAACATCTCAGAAAGTGTTTAACTTCCATGGATTTCCTCTCTCTTTTTTAAAATTGAGCATGAATCTTTTAGAAATGTATATGCATACACATATACATGTATACAGAGATAGAGTCTTGATGTAGCACTATGAGTTAATGCCCTGGACTGCAAAGTCATTTTGAACCACGAGGTCAGTATTTCAAGCTCACCAGTCACTCCTTGAAAACCCTATACAGGGTCGCTATGGGTAAGAACTGACTCGACAGCACAACAACAACATATATATGTATATATTTGTTGTTGTTGTTGTTGCTAAGTGCCGTGGAGTGAGTTTCGACTCATAGCGACCCTGTACAGGGTTTCCCAGGTTGTATATCTTTACGGGAACAGACAGCCTCATGCTTCTCCCACGGAACAGCTGGTCATCTCGAACTGCTGACCCTGAGGTTAGCAGCCTGATTCATAACCACTACGCTACCAGAGCTCCTTGTTGTTTTGTTAAGTGCCATCAAATTGTTTCCAACTCATAGCAACTCTGTATAGCATTTCCAAGAAGCAGCTGGTGAGCTTGAACCACTGACTTTGTGGATTAAAGCAACCTTGCAGTCCAATGCATTAACTGACAGCATCACATCAATATATATATTAATGTGATATATATTGATGTGATGATGTGATCTACCAAACATGATAACATATATGTATATATATATGTTATGTGCCATTGAGTCAGTTCCAACTGATAGAGACCCAGTGTAGGGTTTCTGAGGAGCAGTTGGTGGGCTTAAACAAGTACTGATCCTACAGTGCCACACCAGGACTCTATATATGTATATATAATTGTTATTAGGTGCCGTCAAGTGGGTACTGATTCATAGTGACCGTATGCACAACAGAACGAAACACTGCCCGGTCCTGCACCAACCTCCCACTCTACCAAACACGATATCCTTTCCTAGGGACGGTTCTCTCCTCATAATAAGTCTGCTGAAGTACAAGAGACAAGTATGACTATCCTGGCTTCCAAGGAGCATTTTGGCTGCACTTCTTCAACACAGATTGGTTTATTCATTTGGCAGTCAATGGTACTTTCAATATTCTCTTCCAACACCATAAATCAAATGCATCAGTTCTTCTACTATCTCCCTTATTCACTATTCAACTTTCACAAGCATATGAGGCTATTGAAAATCCCATGGCTTGGGTCAGGCACATCTTAATCCTCAAACTGACTTCTTTGCTCTTAAATGTTTTAAAAAGGTCTTGTGCAGCAGATCTGTGTAATACAATATGTCATTTGATTTCTTGAACTGTTGCTTCCATGTTGATGGTTGCTTTGAGCTAAAGGAAGTCTTAGACAACTTCAATCTTTTCTCCATTGATAAGAATGTTTTTTATTGGTCCAGTGGTGAGGATTTTTGTTTTTTCCACGTTGAGATGTAGCCCATACCAAAGGTTATGTGGTCTTTGATCTTCATCAGTAAATATTTTAAGTCCTCTTCATTTTCAGCAAGCAAGGTTGTATCATCTGCATATCGCAGATTGTTAATAAATCTTCCTCCAATCCTGATGCCACGTTTTCCTTCATATAATTCAACTTCTCGGATTATTTACTCAGTATACAGACTGAATATGTATGGTGAAAGGCTACAACCCTGGCGCACACCTTTCCTAATTTTACACCATCCGGTGTTCCCTTGTTCTGTTTAAACAAGTTCCTCTTGATCTATATACAGGTACCTCATGAACACAATGAAGTGTTTCAGAATACTCATTCTTTGCAATGTTGTCCATAGCTTGTCATGATCCACACAATCAAAAGCCTTTGAGTAGTCAATAAAGCACAGGTAAACATCTTTCTGGTATTCTCTGCTTTCAGCCAAGATCCATCGGACATCAGCATTGATATGCTTCATTCATGTCCTCTTCTGAATCTGACTTGAACCTCTGGAAATTCTATGTCAATGTATGGTTGCAGCTGCTTTTGTACTGTCTTTAGTAAAACTTGCAAGGGATATCAATGATAATGTGTGATGATTTCTGCATTCTATCGGGTCACCTGCTTTTGGAATTGGCACAAATATAGATTTCTTCCAGTCAGTTGGCCTGTTAGTTGTCTTCCAAATTTCTTGGCAGAGATGAGTGAGTGCCTCCTGTGCCACATTAGTTTATTGAAAGATTTCAGTGTGTATTCCATCAATTCCCAGTGCCTTGTTCTTTGCCAATGCCTTCAATGCACCTTGAACTTCTTCCTTCAGGATCATTGGCTCATGATCATATGCTACCTCTTGAAATAGTTGAATATTGACCATTTCTTTTTGGTACAGTAACTCTGTATATTCTTTCTATCTTCTTTTGATGCTTTCTGCATCATTCGATATTTTGCCAATTGAATCCTTCAATACCACAAGTCAAGGCTTGCATTTTTTTCTTCACTTCCCTCAACTTGAGAAATGCTGAGCATGTTCTTCTCTTCTGGTTTTCTAAACTCCAGGACATTGTACATTTCATTATAATATTTGACTTTGTCTTCTTGAGCCGAACTTTGAAATTTTCTGTTCAGCTCTTGTACCTCCTCACTTCTTCCATTTGCTTTAGCATCTCTACACTGAAGAACAAAATGTAGAGTCTCTTCTGACATCAAATATACTTTGCAGATGATCTCTAAATTCAGAATGGCTACACTCAAGGTCATATTTTAGTTCTCATGGACTTGTTTTAATTTTCGTCAGCTTCAGTCTGAACTTGCATATTAGCAATTAATCGTCTGTTCCACAGTCTGTCTCTGGCTTTGTTTCAGTTGATGATATGGAGCTTTTTCACTGTCTCTTTTCACATATGTAGTCAATTTGATTTCTCTGTATTTCATCTGGTGAGGTTCATGTGCATAGTCATCTTTTATGTTGTTTTAAAGGTATTTGCAGTGAAAAAGTCATTGGTCTTGCAAAATTCTATCATGTGCGCTCTAGCATCATGTCTATCACCAAGGCCATGTTTTCCAAATACTGATCCTTCCTCTTTGTTTCCAACCTTTGTATTCCAATTGCCAGTAATTTTCAATACATCTATCTTAGTTGTATGTTTGATCAGTTTCAGACTGTAGACATTGGTAGAATTCTTCTATTTCATCATCACTGGCTTTAGTGGTTGTTGCATAAATTTGAACAATAGTAGTATTAACTTGCCTTCCTTGTATATGTATGGATATTATCTTATCACAGACAGCATTGTACTTGAAGACAAATCTTGATATATTCTTTTTGATGATGAATGTGATGAAATTCCTCTTCAATTTGTCATTCCAGGCATAGTAAACCATGTGATTGTCAGACTCAAAATGTCCAATACCAGCCCAATTCAACTCACCAGTCCATTTGATCTCCTAATGTCTAGGAGATCAATGTCTATGTGTTCTAGTTAATTTGTAATTTTCCTAGATTCATACTTCGTACATTCAATGTTCTAATTATTAATGGATGTTTACAGCCATTTCTGTTCATTTTGTGTTGTGCCCCATCAGCAAAAGAAGGTCTGAGGACTTTACTCCATTTGTGTCATCACAGTAAACTCTACTTTGAGGAGACAGCTCTTCCCCAGTTGTACTTTGAGTGATTGACATATATATATATATACATATATGTATATATAGACTAAAGGTGAGCCTGACCCAAGCCATGGTATTTTCAATAACCGCATATGCATGTGAAAGCTGAACACTGAATAAGGAAGACTGTAGAAGAATTGATGCTTTTGAGTTATGGTTGTGGAGAAGAACATTGAAAGTGCCATGGGCTGCCAAAAGAACCAATAGTTGTGTGTTGGAATAAGTGTAGTCAGAGTGCTCCTTGGAGGCCAAGATGGCCAAACTTTGTCTATTATACTTTGGACATATTGCCAGGAGGAACCAGTCACTGGAGAAGGATATCATGTTTGGTAAGGTGGAGGGTCAAACCCCCAACGAGATGGATTGGCCAAGTGGCAGCATGGATGGACTCAAGCGTGGAAATGGTGGTGTGATTGGCCCAGGATCGGGCAGTGTTTTGTTCTACTGTGCATAAGGTCACTTTGAGTCGGTACCAATGGCACCTAACAACAACATATATATATGGTAGTGTAGTGGCTACAAGTCGGGCTGCTATCCTCAAGGTCAGCAGGTCAAAACTACCAGCTATTACACAGGAGAAAGATGAAACTTTCTGCTCCCATAAAGATTTACAGCCTCAGAAACCTTATGTAAGTCCGACTCCATGGCACATAACCACCACCAACCACTATATATACATATATATATATATATATGTTGTTGTTGTTAGGTGCCATCAAGTCGGTACCGACCCATAGTGACCTTATGCATAGCAGAACGAAACACTGCCCAAATCTGGGCTAACCTCACTACTGTTGCCACGCTTGAGTCCATCAATGCTGCCACTTGGCCAATCTATCTTGTTGGGAGTCTTCCTCTTTTTCTCTGACCCTCCACTTTACCAAACATGATGGCCTTCTCCAGTGACTGGTCCCTCCTGACAATACGTCCAAAGTATGAGATTTGAAGGTATATATATATCAGCCAGGTGGCATCATTGATGGCGTCAAGTATGGCAGCGGTAGTGAGGTTGGCCCAGGATCAGACATTGTTTTGTTCTGCTGTGCAGGGGTCGCTATAAGTCAGTTCCGACTCTGTGGCACCTGACAACAACAACAATATATATATATATACCACTCCTTGGAAATCCTATACAGGGTCACTGTGAGTCAGAACAACAGCAACATATATGGCACTGTAGGATAAACACTATACCACAAGGTCGATTTGAACTGCAAGGTCATAGTTCAAACCCACCAGCTACCCCTCGGAAACCCTATGCAGGCCTGCTGTGAGTCGGAACCAACTCGGTGGCACTTCACAGCAACAATAATACACACACACACATATATATTGTTATTGTGACATGCCATTGAGTCGGTTCTGACTCATAGCGACCCTGTATAAGGTTTCTGAGAGGTAGATGGTGAGTTTGAACCACTGACCTTGCAGTTCAAATGGCTTTGCAGTCTGGCACATTAACCCACAGCACCATATCAGGACTCCAGATATATATATGTTTGTTGTTGTTGTTGTTGTTGTTATGTGCTGTGGAGTCCGTTCTGACTCATAGCAACCCTGTATAGGGTTTCCAAGGCTGTAAATTTTCACAGGAGCAGAAAATCTCATCTTTCTCCCTTGGAACAGCTGGTAGTTTTGAACTGCTGACCTTGAGGTTCACAGCCCAATTCATAATCACCACACTACCAAAGCTCTATATATATTCTTACATACACACATACATACATGCAGATGTAATAGATACATAGACTGAAACAAGACAGATATTATTAACACTTGGAAATCTTGCCACAGTGAGGTATATTCCAAGAACTGAGAAGTAAAATTGCCTCTAGCAGTTAAATTTTAAATCAACACATTACCAAGATACAGTTAGTCACTATAAAGAAAACATGGCTCTCCAACTGTGGCATGGAAGCCATGAGAAGATCTCCAACTATTGGGAGCCTAGTTGATCAAGTGCCCCAGGTTCTGTGCTCTGAAATCCATCAATGCATTATCATTGAAGCCAAGCTCCCCATAGGCTGTTCCTAGGCTATAAATGGGCACAGCAGGAAATACTAAAATGGACTCGGTTCTGGGAGACTGGGGACTCTACTACGTCAAATTTTTCCTGAATCCCCTCCCTGATTAAATGATCTTCCTCAGATAGCATGGACTGCCAAAAGAACAAGTCAATCTGTGTTGGAAGAAGTACAGCCAGAATGCTCCTTGGAAGTCAGGATGGCCAGACCTTGTCTCTCATACTTCAGACATATAATCAGGCAGGAGGGAACAGTCCCTGGTAAAGTGGAGGGCTGGAGAAAAAGTGGAAAACCTCCAATGATATGGATTGGCACTGTGGCAGCAGTAATGGACTCAAACATAGCAACAATTGTGAGGCTGGCACAGGACCAGGCAGTGCTTCATTCTGTTGTATGTAAGATTGCTACAAGTCATGCCACCTGGTAATCTAGGGTCCTTCTACCCTTCCTTTTCTCCCTCTCTCCTTTGCTCTGGATAGGGTTTGCATCATGATCCATTGGCTTGCCAAGCTTTCTCTGACTCCCTCCCCTAATAAATTCCCTACACGTTTAATCCTATCTTGATATCTACTTATTGGAGACCCAGTATTAGTATGCAGATTGAATTATAACTTGATGAATTAGTATATTAATACAATTAAGGAAAAATATTACTTTTAAAAAGAAGGTGATTGCCTTAGGGAGTTCTGCAAAGCAAAGTTGAACATACTCAGCTCATGCTTATCTGAAATGAAGGAGCATATTACAATGTACCAGCTAAAAGAATGTTGTGAAGTGGATATGACTGGCTTTCAGTCTGGTGCCATTATATATTCAATTCATCTGAATAGCACACCTTGTTGTAATTTTATGCCGTGGCACTGTGAGTTAATGCGCCAGACTGCAAAGCCGTTTGAACTGCAAGGTTGGCAGTTCAAGCTCACCAGCTGCTCCTCAGAAACCCTGTACAGGGTTGCTATGGGTCAGAATTGACTCGATGGACTTAACAACAACAACTTTTAGTTCACTTCCCAGTAACTTCTTTCTTTAGGAAGAAAACGTTATTAGTTACATGGGCAGGAGTCCACAGGGAAGTTCTCAGAGATGTTGAGCCCTGTATGGTGGAGTGGACCATCTGTTGCCAAGGGCAGAGTTACTGGAAACTTGAGTACAGGTGAAAGGCAGCCTGTTTTCTGTAAGGGTGAGCAGGCTAGCTCTGGGAAAGAAACATTAATGATTCCTTGCATGTATTACATAAGCTATAAACATTAGCAATAAATGTTAGTAGACACTTGTTGTTGTTGTTAAGTGTGTCGAGTTAATTCTGACCCACAGTGACCCTGTATAGGGTTTCCAAGGATCAGCTGGTAAGCTTGAACCACAAACCTTGCAGTTCAGATCGCTTTGCAATCTGATGCATTAGCCCACAGCGCCATACCAGGACTCCCTAGATCATATAAAATTGCAAGATCGTATCAATGTTAGCAAGCATTCTTGGAATTGACATCTATAGTTAGAAACTTTAAGGGTTTTTTTTTCAAATATTTTGTTCAATGATTGTATAAAATCCCTGCAGATTATAGCTCCTTACTGGGTAGTGCTATAAGGAGCTCTGGTAACGTAGTGGTTATGAATCGGGCTGTGAACTACAAGGTCAGCAGTTTGAAACTGCCAGCTGTTCCTCGGGAGAAAGATGAGGCCTTCTGCTCTCTTAAAGATTTACAGCCTCAGAAACCCTGTACAGGGTCGCTATGAGTCGGAACCGACTCCACAGCACATAACAACAACAACAGTGTGTGTTGCTATAGGATAAGCTTTGTACTGATAATCACAAGGTCGGTTGAGTCTGAATTGACTCAGTGTCACTAACAACAACAATGGGTAAGAAGCAGAAATTAGGATGTAATTTGGGACATTACTAAACTTTAGATGGTGTGGATGGTAAGAGTTCATGTCATCAGGAAAAAGAAATCACTAGAAATGGACATCATGTTGGATAAAGCGGTGGGTAAGAGAACACAAAGGAAGCCTCCAAAGAGATGGACTGACACAATAGCCCCCACAATGTTCACACATACCAATCATCATGAGGATGGGGCAGGACCAGGCAACATTTTACTCTGTCATGTGTAAGGCTGCTAACAACTGTCAATGTTTGTTGAAATTGGCAGGAAGGAAAGTATATAGTTGAGGAGAAAGAAGAAGAACTTTTAAGAATGGAAATCAGTGAAGGACTCGAGATGGAGAGATCACATGACTAATGCCACCATAATAAAATATGCCCAGCTGTCAATGAGCTCTTGGCAGCTTTGGGTCAAGGACTGTGCCTCCACACCCATGTCCAATTGAACACAGACATTTTGTCCATCTCCACACATTTCCTTCTTTCTCTTTTGCTTCATTCCCTTTGTCTCTAAAGTCCTGCTGGGAAGCTAATTCAAATGAAATATATCTACTCTTCCATAATGTTCAAATGATGAAAACACACAGAGACTCTCTACATTCAAATTTCCTTGCAGTGTAAGATTACTTGCACTATTTTAGCCTATTAACTATGTGCAAAATACATTAACTATGTTTTACTTTCCTATTTTGTGGCATTAACATTTGACTTTAAGCTAATCATTAAATGTGTGACACTGGAAAAGATGTCTTCATAATTACCTCAGTATTTACATTCCTCAGGGCTGAAGCATTGCGATTTGAATAGAAGTCGTTTAAGAATTAGTATGGATAGAAGAAAATGAGAAAGAATTCTATAGAGACCCAGTGGTTTGGGAGCTATTCTCCAGTGATCCCTTGTGTTTAATTAAAGGGGGAAAAAAGACAGCAGTTGGGTGCTTAGGCGACTCTGCATTTACGGAATTTTCCAGCAGGTTTTATGTATTCAGGTCACATACACAGCAAGAGTTCCTTCAGTGACAGAACAGATAAAAAGGCTTTGCAACTTGGAGATAATTGTGCTCCATTTAGGCAAACCGACAACTGGTGCATTTTTGCAGCAATTGTTTCAGCTGCATGAGGGATGCCTTTGTGAGCATGTTTTGAATATGGATAAAGATGGATACATTAGCACCCAAACAACAATAGGATATGTTTTGAAATATATTTTAATGAGAAATCAGCATTGGCAGGACTTCAGAGTTAGTGTTTCTACACCACTTTAAAGTCATTAATTAATTAGTGGTCATTTCCTAGGGACTAAACGAACCTTCTCCTTCCATTTTCTAGGTGTGACTTACCAAGTCTCTTATAATGTATTTTTTAAAGTCATAATTTCTACCTATGATTGTTGTTGTTGTTGTTATGTGCCGTGGAGTAGGTTCCAACTCATAGCGACCCTGTATAGGGTTTCTGAGGCTGTAAATCTTTACTGGAGCAGAAAGCCTCATCTTTCTCCCACGGAACAGCTGGTAGTTTCGAACTGCTAACCTTGAGGTTCCCAGCCCTATTCGTAACCACTATGCTCAAAATCTCTTATTTGCAAAAGGAGAGGGTGGAAAAGAAGAAATATTAAGGCACTATATTTTTCAGCTCAAGATCTGCCTTAGGGTAAAGATGAATGATTCTGTACTGTTCATGAAATATTAGTGGTTCTCACCACCCCTAGCTATTAAACATCAATGTTATCTAACTCCTTGTGGCAGATCTGTTGGACTTTACAGTTTTCAAAAAGATAATCTACATGGTATACAATGTTGTGCTGGTAGATGTGTTGATTTCCAACTCGCTGCCTATCAGCAAAGCGTCCTTGGGGACTATGTGAGCAAACAGGAAATAGTGCAAATACACTTGCTCTGATGCAGCATAGGAAAGAATGGGCATAACAATTTGACTGTTGAAAATTTTAAACACTTCTCATAAATGAAATTTTGGAATATGCTACAACATGGATGAACCTTGAAAACATGTTGAATGAAAAAGCCATTCACAAAAAGACAAATACTGTATGATCTCATTTATATGAAAAACGTTTGTTGTTGTTTTTAGGTGCCATTGAGTTAGTTATTATTCATAGCAGCCCTGTACACAAAAGAGCAAACATTGCTCAGTCCTGCACCATCCTCTCAAAATTGTTGTTATGTTTAATTCCATTGCTGCTGCCTCTGTTTCAATCTATCTCTTTTTTACTGACTGTCCATCCACTTTTACCAAGCATCATGTCCTTCTCCAGGAACTTGTCCTTCCTGGTAACATACACAAAATATGAGAGACGAAGTCTCACCATAATGACTATTAAGAAGCATTCTGGCTGTACTTTTGCTTCCTTAGGCAGATTTTTTTGTGCTTCTTCTGACATTACATGCTACTCTTAATATTCTTTTCAAAACCACAATTCAATTGTCTCCTTTCTTCATTGTCCAACTTTAACATGTATATGAGGCAATTTAAAATACCATGGCTTAGGGCAGGTATAATTTAGTCCTCTAAATGATTTCTTTGTTCTTTAGCACTTTAAAGAGATCTTTGCAGCAGATTTGCCTAATGCAATAGATCCTTTGATTTCTTGATTGTTACTTCCATGAATGTTCACTGTGGGTCTAAGCAAAAAGAAGTCTTTGACAACTTCCATCTTTTCTTTATTTATCATGATATTATGTATTGGTCTAGTTGTTGGGATTTTTGTTTTCTTTACACTGGATGTAATCCATAATGAAGGTTGCAGTATTTGATCACCAGTTAAATATTTTAAATCCTCTTAGCTTTCAGCAAGCAAGGTCATTATTGATTCTTCCTCCACTCCTGATGCCATGTTCTTCTTCATTTAACCAGCTTCTCAGATTATTTGCTCAGCATATGTAGAAACAGCAAATTAATGGTTTCCAGAGGTGGGAGGGGTTGTATAGGTGAGCCATTGTTTGGGAAGCTATGAGGTTTTGTTGATAGTTACCATTGCTGTTAAGTGCCTTGAGTTGGTTCCGGCTCATAGTAACACTGCTTATGGTTTCCAAGGAGTTGGTGGATTTGAATGGTCAACCTTAAGGTTCGCAGTCCAGTGTTTATCCTACAGCACCATACCAGGACTCCTTTTTGTTTATGGACTGAAAAATTCAGCAATGATTATGGGTGACAGCTAACCAACATAATTGAATGTAATTGATATCACTAAATTGTACACCTAACAATTGCTGAATTGACAAATGTAATATGTATTTTTTGCAACAATAAAAAATGTTTCTTATGATAAACAAGATTGAAAGTATCTAACAGAATTGGATCCAAAGAAATTATTTCCTGAGTGGATGCTTTTGCAAATAAACTTATTGTTAAATGTTACACGAACTCCTTAGGCTAAAACAAGTCTAAGAGGATTCTTTTTTTGTATATAGGTTCTCACAGTAAAGAGAAAGATAGGACTATGACTTTTATACATGGAGATGCTTCTCATTCTTTCTCTGTTTTTCACCACCTTTGTGAGTGTGAACATTCAGGTGAGTTCTGTGACAAGCAATAAGACTCGCTCTGGTTACTTCAACAAAAAGGAGGTTCTTCAGGGACTCTACATGAACCAGAAGTGGAATGAAAATTAAGGCACTGAGACAGCCCAAAGACCCTCTCTGAAGCCCATCTTGTCCAAGTTCACATAATCAACAAGCTCAACTGTTTCCAAATTAATTTTCTTTTTACTATCATATCACATATAACTCAACAGTGACTTTTTTGTTCTTTTCCCAAAACTGGAAATAAAAAACAGTCAAAAATACTACAATTTACAATAAGTACTATCAGTTTCGATATTTGAGTTTTCAAGCTAATCAGATAAAAATCTTGTGCTATCAATCAAGTTGTTAATTATGATATTCAAAATGGCTGTTGCCCACAAATATTTATAAGTCTGTTGTTGTTAAGTGCCATCAAGTTGGTTCTGACTCACAGCGACCCGTATAGAGTTTCCAAGGAGTAGCTGTGAATCTGAACCACTCTCCTTGAGGTTCGAACCAACCTTGCAGTCAGAGCACAGAGGATATTTGTATATGGGTATGTTTGCTGCCAATATATCTATGGATATGATGTGGCATAAAGAGAACAAAGTCATGAGAACTTTTTAAACATAGCCAAAAACCTTCAGGGAATGAGCCTCAGACCATAGGGGGGCACTATAGTCCATTGGAATTACATAGTTCACAAAGGCAATCTTCTGCATCTGACTTTGGTAACTAACAGTTGAAGTTGTCGTTACTTTAGATCACTATGCACAAACTAAAAAAAAACTTTGTGCATAGTGATCTAAGGTACAACTATTGTTCTCTCCCCGTCTGAAGGAGCAAAGAATGATGAAAACCAAAGACACATAGAAACAATTAGTGAACTAATAGACCACGGGAACATCAGTCTCATGACCCTGAGACCAGAAGAACTAGATGGTCCCTGGCTACCAATATCAACTGCTTTGAAAGAGCATCAGTAAGGTTCTGGATAAAGGAGAAGAAAATGTGGAACAAAACTCAAAATCATAAAAAAGGCCAGGTTTACTGGTATCATAGAGACTGGTGGAATCCTAAAACTGCCCTTGGCCACCCTTCAAGTCTGGAACTAAACTCACCCATGTAGCTAAATTTTCAGCCAAGTGATAGGTCTACAGAGAGAACAACAACACTAGTTAGGTATGCACATTATAAAATGGTCAACTCTTTGAGATCAGAAGAACAACATTACCAAAAGATAAAGTTCGGAAGGGTTGGGAAAGAAGGAATGGAAAGAGAAACCCAGGGAGGAAGTGGGATGAGTGATGTTACATTGAAGGGATTTCAGTCAATGAGATGAAATAAAGTGTGTATGATTCATTGAATGTAAAACTGATGATCTGTTCTGTAAACCTTCACCCAGTTCACAAAATACTTATTTGTTTATTTTTTTAAATGGCTATTACCTTTTGCCCTTGTACCTTTCTTTTGATCTGATGGGTGAAGAATGAAATGTCTTATGCCGGGGTCTGGCCCCGACATAGTTGTCATGAGTTTTTGGTTCACGAGGAGGGGAGATCCAGCGGCGATAGGGATAGCGAAAGAATACACAGAGAAACAGAAGAAGGGAGACAATGAGGCACCCCAAAGCCAGGGTGGATACATCACTGGTGGGCAGGCTTGGGACTACAGGCATCATGGCCTCTGCAGGCAGCGACTCACTGCCCTGCAATCTTTAATGGATGCCTTCCAACCCGTAATGCACCGCAATCTTTACTCCATGCCTTCCAACCAGTAATGCACCGCAATCTTTACTCCATGCCTGCCAACCAGTAATGCACACCTGGGGAGGCCCGGGCCTCTGCTTTATTTAGGGGAGGCGTTTCACACCAAGCTGGGAGGGACTAAAACAGGATACAGCTAACATCAGTAATTTTCCAGACAATCAGGTAACTTTACATTGTACTTCACTGGTTCGAATCCCAGGCCAGCAACTTGGATTCTCAGGCCCAATTAACATATCTATAGCCCCTGAGGTCAGTTGGGGGAAGTTGAGAGTTCTGCAGGAGACGCCCAGGTGAATGGGCTGCACCTGGAAAAGGGATTAGGGAGGATGGGTTCTTTGTCTATAGAACAAAGAACCAAGAAGTAGCTAAGATATTTTTAGTTAATCCTTTGGAGAAAGGTTTAACCTTGCAACCTTTAGTCTCCACTTTAGGAAAATATCACATTTATCTGTGGATTTTCAAAGGCTCCAGTGTATTAATTTAATATATATACCTGAATATTAAGATGAAAGCAATTTTCCATTAACTGCCAGTGGCCTCATTTGTTACACTCAGCCCTAGAGGGCCTCGAACCTCTGACTAGTCTTACACGGTCTGCAACAGTCTTAGAGGTTTTCATTTTCTCCCTAGTTGAGCTAGGGCTATGATTCAAAAGAATTGGGATATAGCTTAGGCTGTGCTAAGGGGCGATGGCTCTGTAGATAAGCACTGGACTGCTACCCAGAATGTCAGCAGCTCAAACTGCTAGCTGTTCTGAGGGAGAAAGATGAGGCTTTCTGCTCCTGCAAAGATTTACAGCTGTGAGTGGGAAACAATTCAACTGCACCTAATGGCAACAGCATGCAGCTAACTAAATGAATGTAACTTTGGGCAGGTCATTTACATTCTGACAATTCATACACTGTTAGTAAAAAGACGATTTATATATCATAGCTTATCTACCTATCTATCTATTTATATATACAGTATGTATGTGTTGTTGTTATTGGGTGCTATCAAATCAGTTTCAATTCATAGTACTCCATATGACAGAGTAGAATGGTCCAATAGGATTTTCTTGGCTGTAATGGTGTGACTCTGGTAGCGTAGTGGTTACAAATCAGGCTGCTAATCTCACAGCCAGCAGTTTGAAACTACCAGTTGTTCTGCCGAAGAAAGCTGAGGCTTTCTGCTCCCGTAAAAATTTACAGCCTCGGAAACCCTGTACAGGGTCGCTAAGAGTCGGAACCAACTCCATGGCACATAACAACATGAGTTGGAACCAACTCTGTGGCACATTACCACCACCACCACCACCACCACCAGTTCTATGAGAAAATCCTTGTGCCTGAATCACTCTACTTCTGTAGCCAGCTTTTCCTCTTAAAAGCATTTCAATAATGGGTCACTTTGTCACGGCCATAAAAAACTAGAAGCAAACAAGCAAACAAACTTTAATGATCATCCTGACACTTAGTACATTTCAAGATCATTGAGACTAATTTTCTTCCTAGGACTCAACTTTATACTTTGTCAGAACCTACTCCATGGCAAGTAACAACCACAATCTACATTGGGAGTCCTGGTGTGATGCTGTAGGATAATGCTCTGGACCCCAATGTCAGTTTGAGTCACAAGGTGGGTAGTTCAAACCTACTATCTGTTCCTCAGAAGCTCTATACAAGGTCAATATGAGTTGGAACCAACTTGAGGGCACTTAACAATTTTCATTTTTAACTTTTAAAGGTAGGTTGAGAGGGGGACCTTTGGATGAGACTAACAGATCAGCAATGATTGGAACTTCATGGGTAATTTTTCAGGTGCTCTATACTTCTTTCCCTGCAGTCGTCATATGTCTTAAGAGGAAAATTAATGTTGATTGTTAAGAGGTTCCCCTCTCCACCTGCCTTTAAAAGTTATAAATGCAAACTCTTGTTCATTAGAGAATTGGGCCTGTAGTTTAGTTTTCCTCTTGCTATCATTCTTCTCTGCCTGGAGGGTGCCAATATTTGTATGATGACCAATCTAATCCTTGCCACATTTCTTGACCTCAACTTCAATGTTTGCATACTCCACACTGCAGCCTCTCACGACCTTGGTCTTACCTCCAAAAGCTACTCCAATGTAAATCTTAATTTCTAATATGTTCTGACACAACATGTTACTCTCACTACATTTGTTCTTTAACCTCCTGGAGTCCAACCATTCTTCTACCTGGAATGTCTACTACAATTGATAAAGGCATCTCAAAGTTCTTATCCAACCCTCTTACACATTAAAGAAGGAAACAGAGACTCCAAATGTTGATGGGCGTTGCCTGAAGTCAATTGCAGTATCAAGACTGGAAATCTGGTGCCTTTTAGTTCCAATGTTTTGTTAGTGTTGTTTCCTTATGCTGCCCTTTTAAGTTCAGTCTTTCCTCCTGGCAAAAATACACTAGTTTGGAACAACATTTAAGGATACTGGTAATTTATACTTAAGTGTTACATACTTTATATCTTTTAGCTATTTTACAGCTTTTACTGTTGTTGTTGTTGTTAAGTGCCGTTGAGTCGGTTCCGACCCATAGCGACCCTGTACAGGGTTTCCGAGGGTGTAAATCTTTACGGGAGTAGAAAGCCTCATCTTTCTCCCGCGGAACGGCTGGTAGTTTCGAACTGCTGACCTTAAGGTTCGCAGCCCGATTCGTAACCACTACGCTACCAGAGCTCCTTTTACTAGAGTGAGGAAAAAGTTTCAATGATAAGAAGCCCTGAAGACAAAAACTTTGTAGATTTCCCTGCTGGTAATTGAAAGGTCAGAGTCAGACAAGTGATCACACTTGGAGAATTTACAGTTTAAAGATCTCTTCAAAATGCTGTCTTCATGGATTAAATTGTGTTGAAATAATGACACAGACTCAGAATGATATTGCATTTCCCTTTATAGCACAGGCCTAACAACAACAAGAGGGCATTATTAGATTCCTACTTAAAAAACAATAATAACAACAGCTCAGCATCAACTGCAATATGCAAATACTCAATGGTACTGTTTCTGAAAAATCAAAACAGGATTTCCTGGGTTATGCTGTTTAATTTGATTGTTCTGAAATTATGGATTTAGGTAATCTGGGGATGAGACCTTATTATTTCCAAACACACGCAAATGCTGCTCTTTCATAATGTGCTAGATGGGTCTTCTTAATATTGTTTACTGGCTTGATTAGACTCATTCTGTCTCATATGATGATAACCAACAAAACTGAAATTAGTTTCAAGCAAACACAAAGTGCTAATTAACAAAAAAAGTGATACCGTGTTAAGAGCCAAACACTGCCTTGCTTTGATTTAATTTACATTGACTAAGACATACATCTTGTGAAGCAATTTTTAGCTGTGTAATCAACAGCCTTCCAGCTTGGTGTGAAATGATATCATAGCATTTTAGTAGGTTTTTTTTTAACTCCAAGTAACTTCATAACTACACATTGCTGATTTTAGGTTAGGAACAGAGAGCATTCTGGCCATTTAAAATATTTGTTTGCATTTTATCTAATTATGATAGTCTAAGCACAAATCCTGTTACTCTCCCTCCTCCACCCCCACCCAATTGAGAGAAAGAGGAGAGAAGCAAAGAAGGTGCACGTTGTTATTGAGCCAACTGTGACTCATGGCACCCCTGTGTATGTCAATAAGACTATGCTCCACAGGGTTTCCAGTGGCTGATTTTCCAGTAGTTTGGCAGGCCTATCTTCTGAGGCACTCCTGGGTAGATGCTTTGAGAATTGAACTACGAAATAAACACAGCATCATTTGGAGTCAAAAGAGAAGTGTAAAGTCATTTTAAGGAGTCCTAAAGGCACAATGGGTTAAGTGTCGGGCTGCTAATCACAACATCTGAGGTTCAAATCTACCAGCTGCTCCATGGGAAAAAGATAAGGCAGTCTGCTTCCATAAGTATTTATAGCCTCAGACACCCTATGGGGCAGTTTTAATGTGTTCCATAAAGTTGCAGTGAGCCAGAAGCAACTTACAGCAAAGAGAAAGTCACCTTAAAATCATAGGCTAATTAGGATTGAGCTGAACAGGACAGAATAATGTCAAGAAGTAGCACAATTCTACTCTGACTCACACAGGGTTGCTATGAATCAAAATTTAAGAAGTAAGTTTATTTAGTCTACCGGGCAATTATGAAGAAAGGTAAAACGGGCTGTCAGACTAGGCGTATTGCACATTCTATTCATGTAATGAGCCTCCCTGAAACAAACTTCTGATTCTAAGATTTCATCTAATGCATTTGCACTGGCTAGACTAACTTGAATAGGAGGCCCCTTGACAATAATATTTCTCTTAAATTGAATAGTTTGGTACTCTGTATATCTTATCCACCTTACTGTCTTTTTAGAAATGGATCCCTAATGGTATGACGCTGAAGGATAAGCAGTCCAAACCCACCTAGGAAGTCCTGTACAAGATCACTATGGGTCGGAATCAACTCACAACACTTAACAAGCATCTCTGAATCTAGGTCACTTATAAGTTTCAGAGATGACAAGTCTAAGTTCATCCACTTGGAAGTGATGGATTCAAACACTAAGATGCATGTCTCCTTATGAGGACCTGGGCAGCCAGCCAACTTTTCCTGGTAATACCCACCTGTCTCCATGTGTGCACTTGCTTCATTACCTCTCTACAAATCTCAGGAGGGGCCGAGATCACTACCGTGTAGTGTTCTTGTCCTCAGTATTTCCAGCCCTTCCTTTGGTAGTCCTTCATCTCCCAGTCAGGAATCATGGGGCCAAAATCCACAGATGGATGATGACCCCTTTCTACAGTGATTGCATCTAAATTAGAATGTGAGGAGGGAAAGAAACCAGTCAACCCAATGGAAAATCCATCATTCTGATGATATATAAGAAGAAATTATTTTAACACTTTTTTCTGGCAATTTCGTGCTCAGAAGTAAGTAGACTTTTATTCCTTTATAGAATGCTTTATTTCTGAGAGTTTATCAACCTCAAGATTTCTCCTTTAACCCTCAGGCTTTCTTTCTCGGTTAATCCAATTCCATAGCTGTCACATCAAATTCTTCTTTAAAGCTAAGAAATTCAACAATGTACTGCCTTTCTCTTAAAAAAAAAAAAAAAAAACATGACAGAAACCACTGTGAATTGTCTTTATTTCATTTGAATTTGCCATTCGAACTTACTTTTTCGTATAAGACCAGAAAATATTTTAAAACACTAAATGTTCAGATTACTGTCAATTTTCCCACTGTTAAGTCAGCATGAGATTCCTAGCTCTTGATGACTTAGGTTAGAATTTACCTTAGTGAAACTGGAAATTTAAAAGAGCAATATGTTTATTTAAAGTGAAAGCACATTTTTTTAAAATAAAGAGGCCTAGGTGTATATGTCACCTGGAGAATAAGTCCTATGTGGATCACACTCTGATTTCAAAAGTTCAGAGCAGCTCCTGATTTATTAATGATTAACACGTGTTGTTTTAGTTACTGAAAAACCTGTGTTATGTAACACATTGTCCCTGACTACTGAAATGATGAATTTGCAGCTGATAGGTAGGAAAGAAAGGTGATAGGTGGGAAAGAAAGGTGATAGGTGGGAAAGAAAGGTGATAGGTGGGAAAGAAAGGTGATAGGTGGGAAAGAAAGGTGTGCGACAGGGTTGTGTTCTTTCACCATAATTATTCAACCTGTATGCTGAGCAAATAATCCAAGAAACTGGGTTATATGAAGAAAAACGTGGCGTCAGGATTGGAGGGAAGACTCATTAACAACCTGC
>NW_006408595.1:13216342-13228329 GCF_000296735.1 Chrysochloris asiatica
TGTGCATAGGATCGCTATGAGTCGGTACTGACTCAATGGCACTTAACAACAACAACAACCCTGTGTACAGAAGATACAGGGTTGGTCCTTGATGTGAAGACTCCTTCCCTCTCAGTTGATATTTTAAGCTACTACATCCATAAATATAGGTCAAGATCCTCAAAATTGTAGCAATTTACAGTTGTTCCCTTTATCAATTTTCTTTATCTTCCTCTAGTCGAGTTCTGATCGTTAAGCCATCAAACCTTGATGGCTATTATCTGCAAGTTTGGGTACTCTTGTGCATCTCCCTTCACTTCATATCAGCTGGATGCTTCACTCTGAGCTCTAGCCCTCTGTGGCTAGGTTCTTGTCCATGAACTCAGGAGTCCCCAGGTCTTACCACACTTTGGACCAGCCAGTCCTTCGTCTTCTCTTTTTTGTCTCCAGGTTGATGGGAATCTATGGAACATGGTTGAACTCAGTCTTTATCTTCACTGCTGACTTTTCCCTACTTCCACTCACCAGTAAACTAACATGGTTTCCAGCAACTTTATATGCCTGCTTATGTGTTCCCTTTGAGTTTCAGTCTTGGAGGGGGGATTGTCCTGAAGGAACTTGATTGCTTGCCTTGATGACTCCCCAGCAAACAACTTGCTTGTTCTTGTAGTAGTCAATCATACTGCCATTTTTGTTTTCAATTTTCCTGCTGGTCTTTCTTTCAAGAAGTATCCTCTGTTCCTCTAGCTGCTCCGGCTGGTCTGCTTTTCCTTTAAAGTGGGAATGTCCCACCTCAGAAGGTTCTGGGTGGGGCTCAGGATTCCACTTAAGGTCCTATTCACTACAAAGGCTCCACAACAAGAAGCCTGTTTCACTGGGAACGTTCTTGAACTCCTTTTAGGTACTTCAATCAGTTAAAGGCTGAAGACGGGCTTACGAGCTTTCTGTAATCATGTTTCCCAATATTCCTTTCTATCCCTCTCAAGTGTCTATTTTATATTAGTAGGCAGGGGAAATCAATATTTGTAAGACAGTGAAGCGTCTTAACATTATTTACCCTCTTTTACCTATTAAGACTATTCCTCGATCCCTGTATTACAGAGCCCTGTTGTTCCAAGGTTGAGCATGCATCATTATTTTCCTCTGTCCCATTTTGCCCATACAACCTGCCTCAGTGTTCCCCTATCTACCTTGTTCCTCCACACACCTCCACCCTAGATGACTTTTAAATTATGAAAAGGCACATGAAGATTAAGGCAGTATGAGATAACCTAGGGATTCTTACTATTAATAAATTGTGATTTTTAAATTAAAAAACAAAACCTGGTCTTTGAGAAAGTCTGTATTTGTACCAAAATATGGATTTAATTTTAAACACAAATTTATTTTTTTCATTTACTGTTTAGATTTCTGTTGAGCTAGTATATTTCAATCACAATTTACACATGATGGTAGCTATTCATCTATTTAATACCCAATTTGCTTAAAGACCAGGAATAATCATCCATTTAAGTAGTGAAAAATTAAAGTGAAAAGGAGTCAATTTTATTGGTTAAAACAGGTTATTTTTTGTACAACTCAGTATGTGCCAGCTTTATACAACTGAGTATGTGTGAGCATGCATACCTACTATAGGTTTGTACATATTCTTCTCCAATGCTGTAGTTGTTGTTGTTAGGTGACATTGAATTGCTTCTGACTCATAGTGACCAACATAGCCAAACACTGCCGCCCAGTCCTGTACCATATTCGTAAGTGTTGCTATGCTTGAGCCCATTGTTGCAGGCACTGTGTTAATCCATCTGATTGAGAATCTTCCTCTTTTTTGCTGATGCTCTACTTTATAGAATAAGCACTGACCGGTGAGCCACAAGGTCGGTGGTACAAACCCACCAGCTGCTCCTCAGAAACCTTATATATATTCACTATGAGCAGGAACCGACTCTGTGGCACTTAACAACAACTATTTTATCAATTATAATGTCCTTCTTCAGGGATTGGTTCCTTCTGATAGTCTTGCCATCTTGCTTTCTAAGGAAGATTCTGGCTGTACTTCCTCCAAGACAGATTTGTTATCTTTTGGCAGTTCATGGTATATTCAATATTCACCAACATCATAATTCAAAAGCATAAGTTCTTCTCTGGGCTTCCTGATTCATTGCCCAACTTTCTCATGCACATAAGACAACTGAAAATACCATGGTTTGGGGTCAGACACACCTTCATCATCAAAATTACATCCTTGTATTTTAACACTTTAAAAGAGGTCCTTTGCAGCAGATTTGTCCAATCTGATTTCTTGATTACTGCTTCCATGGGCACTGGTTGTAGATACAAGTAAAATTAAATCCTTGACAAATTCAGCATTTTCTCCTTTTTCATAATGTTGCTTATTGGTCCACGTGCGAGGTTTTTGTTTTATTTTCATGTGCAATCCATACAGAAGACTGTAGTTTTTGATCTTCATCAGTAAGTGCTTAAAGTCATCTTCACTTTTAGCAAGCAAGGTTTCACCTTCTGTATATTTCAGGTTGTTGATGAGTCTTCCTCCAGTTCTGATCCCTCATTCCTCTGTTTTAGCTCTTTTTTAATACATGTAGTATTACCTCTGTTGGTCAGAAAGAAGTAGAAGTATGAAAACTTGCCTCAACTTCTTTATTAGTGGTGAGGCAGGCTGGCTGGTGGAAATAGGCACTGATCACCTACCTGCCCTTTCTCCCAGCGTACATATCTTATTCCAAGGACAGGGTCCACATTCCAGAGACTAAGCAACAGATCACCTCAGTTCCACGCTATTTTCACAGTTAAACTTCTCCAGGTACAGACTCTTTCTCTGAGAAGATAATAAAGCCCCCAATTAAAACTTACTTGCTTCTGTGTTTGTAAACTCCCCACCTGCTTACTTGCTGCTCCCTCCCCACCGTATGAAGTAGCAAATGCCAGCTTTACACTTCTCCCTTTGCTCACTTTGTAACACCTCAAAGACCCAAACACTATACAGACAAGGGTCCTTCTTATAAACGGGGTTCAGTCTCTGGATAAGAATCCGCTGAGTCACATTCCTGTACAATAAAAGTCTTTCCTTTGTTATAACCTGTGTGGCACTGCCACATCCTTCAGAGTGGCTACATAACCTTGGGATAGCCACTACCTCCCCGAGACACTCCTTCTTCCAACCAGCAGACCACCAATGAGAGTGCTTCAAGATCCACAGAGCTATTTTACTTACCTTTAACACCAACCCGTGAGGTTTTCAAAGGAGGAAACTAAAGCCTCAAGATCTAAGTTGTCTTTTGCAGGAGAACATGGAGCCAGCAAGAGGTAGAGACTAGATTTAAGCCCAAGTCTGACTCCGACTCCATGCCTTCTCCACCCTGTTACACTAATCATTTCTCAACAAACAGAAATAAGGGACTGTACAATTTCTGAAGATAAGTAAAATTTTCTTTATGTGACCTCTAGGCAAGCTAATTGATGAGATCGCCTTACTTCCAAAACAGACTTACGAAAGCTGCCAGTTTATACTCACATAGATCTATAGATTTATGCAAGAAAATAAAATTCATCCCAGATTAACTGAAGACATTTCCAAAATAACATACATATGTATATATTTTTTAATTATTAAAAGCTGTTTTATGAATAATAAGGGCATAAAAGTATTAATAAAAAGAAAGACCTAAGATTCTGGGAGGGAAGAAATGTTAAGAGCTTTCAAAATTATATTTCATCTAAATAACTTGAAAACTGATGGTGATTATTTGGGGCAAGAGAAGGACAGTGGCTTCCCAGTCTCCTTAAACGTGAGGACATCAATGAAAAAGGGCCCCAGTTTAGTCCTGTTTATCATAGCCTTTGATAAAATAGCCTTTTAAATCACTGAAAACAATTTTATTTTCTTCAGAGAAGGAAAGGACACACTGATATCAAGTTTTCATATGAAGGGAACACATACACACATACACACATTCCCTCTCAGTCACAGATCCTATTGGGCATGAATTAGGTTGGCTCAACACCCTTCGAAACTGAATTTAGAGGGTATTTTTTTAAAACCTTCTCTTTATAAAGCTTGTTATCATAGTGTTTGAAAAAGAGTTGAAAAAATGTGCCTGGCACACAGTAGATGCTTGTTCCATATTTCAGGGCTAACTGATGGATACAGGTTGGGCTGAAAAGATGAGGGCAAAGGAGACAGAGAAGCTAATAAAGTAGCTATTGAAGCAGTCCAGTAGGAGGTAGTGATGGGCACAGCAATTGGTTTCTATTTGCCTGGAATAACAGAGGAAGAAGGAGAGTGGCTGATTGCTTCCTTTGCCATGAATCCAGTAGAACTGCATGGTGTCCAGCTACAATTACCCAACATTTAGATCAAAGATTCTATAGAATCCTGATCAAAAGGGGGGAAACACAAGGCATGGTGTGAAGTTCTCATGGACTCCAAAATTTCAGGAGCCGTAGAGGTTGGATAAACCCCCAAAACTAGTGCCCTGAGATAACCTTTAATCCTTAAACCAAATATATCCTCTGAAGTCCCCTTAAAACCAAACAATGTTTCTATTGTTATTAAGTGCCATCAAGTTGGTTCTGATTCATAGCAACCTGGTACAGGATTTGCAAGAAGTAGTTGGTGGGTTTGAACTGCCGACCTGTGGTTAGCAGTCCAGTACTGATTTTACTTAATTAGGAAAAAAAAAAAAAAAAGTCTGCCTTGATCACTATGCTCTTTTTTCTTTTTTAATGAATTTTTATTGTAAATTGACTGAAGGTTTACAAAGCAGATCATCAGTTTTATATTTAACAAATCACATACTTTGTTTCAACTCAATGACTGAAATCCCTACCACAGAGCAACAGTTAGCCCACTTCCTCCCTGTGGTTTCTACCTCCATTCCGCCCTCTTTCCCAACCCTTATGGACTTTGTCCTTAGGTAGAGAACAATATGCTCTTTTTAGAGCTATCTGTGTGGGATTCAACTGACAACGGAAGTTTGAAAGACCAGAAACTGAAACCACTAGCTAGGCACTTTAGGGGGAAGTGACTTTATGTGACTGGTGGAAGAACAACTCAGAAAAGAAGGGTGACAACGGTTGCACAACTCAAGAATGTAATGAACGTCACTGAATTGTGACATGTAAGAACAGTTGAATTTGTATGTTTTTCTGTGAAAAATTTCAACAACAAAAAATTTTAAAGAGGTAGTGATGCGTTCCATAGATTCCTGTTGACCTGGAGATAAGAGAAAGAGGAGGAAGGGTTGGTTGGTCAGTTGTGCGGTGAGTCCTGGGGACTTCTGAGCAGATGGACAAAGACATAGCCACAGAGGGCTAGAACTGAGAGTGAAGCATCCAGCTGATATGAAGTGAGGAGAGACACACAAGAACACAGATAGTACACATTTGGCCTAGCTTTGATGGCTTGATGATCAGAACTGGACTAAAGGAAGGTAAAAAAAACAATTTTTGATAAAGGAAACAAGTGTAAATTGCTACAATTTGATGAACTTGATCTAGATTTATAGATGTAGTAGCTCAAAATACCAACTGAGAGGGAAGGAGTCTTGACATCAAGTATCAATCCTATCCCATCTGAATACAGGGGATCGGGACAGGCAACTTAGACATTGGCTACCTAAGATGGGAGGGGTTATGAAGGCATGAAGTGACTGACTTACAAGCTTTCAAGAGGGAGTTTAGTGTGCAGGGGAGGTGGAATCCCCACTAAACAGTTTTCATCTTGTCTAGATGGGTCTAGTGAAGAGATGGGGATGAGATTCTTATGGTTCAGTAGTGAGTAACTGTTATCATGACTAAGTGCAACTGTCACAACTGTAAAGGTAGAAGTTTTATAACAAAAATGGGGAGTAGTTAATCTTACAGTCCCAAAACAGAGGACCCTAGAACCATCAAGGGATACGAGCATGAGAGGAATGGGGAACCCTATTCAGAGAAGCAGTGACATCAGAAATAGAGGCAGCAATAAGGACATAGAGAGAAAGAGCATCTGAGGACTCTAGACTCATGGTAAGAGAAAGACTGAGTGCTAGTGGCCAGGAGGCAGGCTTGCAGACTGTGTCCTTTGGTTGTTTAAATGATTATATATTCCTAAATGGTTTTTGTGTACATCCCTACCCCTACCCCCTCCAAAAAAAAGCAAAAAACAGAGGCAATAGAAGCAAATACTGTTGAATGATGATGCACAGAGGAGATTGTAATCATTGCAAGGAAACGTTGGTGTAAAATCTATGTGCTCCCATGAACTAGCTCTCAATTCACAATATAAACTTAAAAAAAAAAAAGAGGTAGTGATGGTTATATGGGGACAGTGTGAGAAAGAGGACAGACACCAGGGCCAATTACATATAACATACAAACTGCTTTTTTGCTTAATAATCAGTGATTTCCCACAATCTACAGAAATTATTGAAGATGCCATTAACTTATTTCTACCTCCCTCAATCTTATCCATCAACTATGCAAAGGTTTGTTTCCTTCTTAATCATTTGGGGATTAAACAAAGCTAAAAAAGAAGAAAAAATTAAAATATTTAAACTCAGTTATGCTCCAGTAATATTGGGGGCAATTTCTGTACTCTTTGTGGTATATTTTACAGATAAAATATTTATTTCATGTGGTTAAGAACATTTAAAAGAGGAATTTGTCTTTAAAAAACAAGAAGACAAAAAGAAAAGGGGAGGAGAAAAGAAAACATTTGCCTACCTATCACCAGCTTGAATTCTGAAGGTGCATGTGTTTGGCTGTTCTATTTTGCTACTATGAGTCTTCAGGGAGATTGGTTCCTAAAAAATCTGAACACTTATATTGAGATTGGTTCTTGAAGTCATACCTTATCACTCAGAAACGTAAGTTTCTCCTATGAAACACTTATGTCAGTTCCCTAAGACCCTGGGGACAAATATGAAGTACAGTCTCTGATCATCCTTGTGGCTTCAATTCTACATAGAGGATTCATGAATGTTTGCTAGGATTTGTTCTCAATGATGGTATTCGTCTCATCTATGGACTTCTTTTAGTGGAGGAGATAGAGGAAAAGGAAAATCGGTCATCAGAAATCCCAGTGCCAAGTTGAAAGAGCTCAGAGGCAGTTTAAGGAACTGAAACATGTTTTATGTTTACCCCAGTTCAGTGATATATGTCAAGTGGCTGCTATGTGTTTTATTGATGAACTCAACAATAACTCTTGAAATAAATTGTGGCCTTGTTGTTAGGTGCCACCAAGTCAATTTTGACTCATTGTTACCCATGGGACAGAATAAAACTGCCCCACAAGAGAGTTTTTTGGGGGAGGAGGTGGTTTGGCTATACTCTTTTCAGACGCAAATCACCAGGTCCAAAAGAGCTCCTAGGTGGTTTCAAACCACCAAACTTTCAGTTAACAGTTGAGTCCATACTACTTGGATTTTTAAAATTTCTGCTCTGTGCAGTGGACCTCTTTTGCCATCATTCCTTCTTTTTTAAATAAAAAATGTATATTGCTGTTAAGAAAATATACGATAAACATATGCCGATATCATTCCTTCTTTTGATGCATCATAATTTAAGAGATGTTGCCTTAACAGTAGGTAACACAGAATACTCTCACCCTTGTTCTCCATTATCTCTTATGAATGTCTTATATGAGAGCTGATTACAGCTGCTGAGAGAGAACACCATTCTAAAGATAAGAATTGGTATCAGGCAGAAGTATGTGGTGGAGAACCGAACATGTTTGCTTGCAATTAGGGGCTGTAATATAGAGAAATCAAGGGCAGTTAAAGACTACATAATTAATTTTTAAATTATGGCTTGTGTACAGTAGTTGAAAAAGTATGTCAGTGTTCCTCCATGCATGTGACCTGGCACTTAATGTCATTAACTTCAAAGATGAAAATGACCTTTGCTAATATTCTACTTTTGTTTTGATCATTTCAATTTTTCCCTTTCCTGGATGCCCTACAAGTGAACTACAGCTGAGAAGGAGGGTGGAGGTAAGCCCTCCACAGGTGGAAATAAAGCACTTGAAACACACTAGAGTAGTATCTGCATATGTCATGTGGGGTCAGAGATTGCAAACAATTCCTCTTAAGGGCACTAAGAGCTAGCCAGAGAGCCTCCCTGGTGCCTTTGAGGCTCATGTGCATTCCAAGTTCTAGAAATAGAGTGTCAACAAGTTCTGCCAGATGCCTTGTCCTGGCAGGTTTTTCTCTGATTATTCCCCTTCGCTGCCAAAGAGTGACTCCCCGGTTGCCATGTGCAGGTCAGAGGTTAGTGCGGTCAACCAATCAATCAAATATGCAGAAATTGACTTTTAGTAACTGACTCCAGAGGGGATTACAATCAGCCAAACTGGTCAAGGGCACATTGAGAAGGATTTGTACTAGGACATCCTTATTGTTCTCAGTGCCTTGTCATTTCTCTATGAAACTTACTTGAGTAGTTTTTGAAGAGGTGGGGTTCAGCAGTGGTTAGTTTCTTGCCTTCCATGCAGGAGGCCTGGGTTCAATTCCATGCTAATGCAGCCTTCACTCACCTGCTAAAATGCTAAATAGGTGTCAGTGAAGCTTCCAGACTAAACCAGACTAACAAGAAAGGTCTGCCAGATCTACTTCCCAAAATCAGCCATTGGAAATCCTGTGGATCACAACAGTACAGTACTGGTGAGCATGGGGTTACCAGGGCCAATGCAACTAACAACATCACATTTTTGAAAAGGAAGGATGAATTTGAGTTATTTCAGATGAGCTCATCATCTCTGTGTTCCTCAGTGCTGAAATGGTTATGGCCCATGTGTAGCGAGGCTTTTCTGAATTGGGAAGAAGTTAAGGCAAGAGTGATACTACCTGGCCTGTGCCACCTCTTCCCCCATCTGCATCCTTGATTATTACTAATTCATCATGAAGTTCCAGCTAAACCTGGACACAAAGCATTCACGTTCCTACATTCTAGGAAATCTATGGCATTAGTATGTGAAATGGAACGTGTTTGCCTAGATGAGGGAGATCCAGTGCATAGCTGTCCTACAGGGCTTATCCTATGACATCTGTAGTGAGGACTAAGCTCCTTAGCTGGTCCCTTGTTTATCCTGCAAGGAGTTCTGGTGGCAAAGTGAGTTAAGCATGGGGCAGCTAACCACAAGATCAGCCTAGCAGCCACTCCACAGGAGAAAGACGAGACTTACCTGCTCCCATAAAGAATAGCAGTTTTAGAAACTTTCAACTACAGGGTCACTCTGAGTTGGGATTCACTGGACAGTTGAGGTAGATGGGTGGGTGAGGTGTATCCTGGAAAGAAAACTGAAGCTTAGAATGCTCCAAAAACTAACCCAGGCTTTCAGGAACTGTCAAAATAAGCAATGTTGAATGTCTTCATCACATCCTACTATCAACTAATAATAAATATGGATTTATTTCCAGAGATAAAAATATCAAATTGACCTTTATTCAGGTTTCACTGTCAAGTTTTAGACTGTGCTCTAATAGAGCCCAGAATTCTTGTTTTAGTAAATAAAAATAATAATAATTTTAAAAGATTCTAGGTGACAAGTACTACAAATTCTGTTCAGTAGAAATTACTTTAGAAGACTCTATCTTGCTCTCTGGAAATAGAGATCTATGCATGCAGGAGTGAGGAGAGATATTATGTGTAAAAATATTTTTATTTTCATATATGTGTAACAATTTTCATTTATTCAACAAACACTTATGACAATCAAGCAGTAGCCCAGCTGAAGGTCAACATAGAGGAACAGCACAAAGACCATGCTTGTACGGGGCTGGAGGATGGCACACAACCAATAATTGCACTAGCATGGAAAACACAATCATGAAAGTATAAACCAGATGCCAGGGGAGTCCAAGTAGGAAATACTTACTGCCTAGAATACAGAAATGGCTACAAGCATACATTGACAGAAAACTTCCAGAGATTCAAGCTGGATTCAGAAGAGGTCGTGGAACGAGGGATATCATTGGTGATGTCTGATGGATCTTGGCTGAAAGCAGAGAATATCAGAAAGAGGTTTACCTGTGCTTTACTGACTATGCAAAGGCTTTCGATTGTGTGGATCATGATAAGCTATGGACAACATTGCGATGTATGAGTATTCTAGAACACTTAATTGTGCTCATGAGGAATCTGTACGTGGACCAAGAAGCAGTTATTCAAACAGAACATGGAACAATGAATGGTTTAAAATTAAAACAGGTGTGCTACAAGGTTGTATTCTTTCACCATACTTATTCAACCTGTATGCTGAGCAAATAATCTGAGAAGCCGGGTTATATGAAGAAAAACGTGGCATCAGGATTGGAGGAAGACTCATTAACAACCTGCAATATGCAGATGATACAACCTTGTTTGCTGAAAGTGAAGAGGACTTAAAACATTTACTGATGAAGATCAAAGACCACAGCCTTTGGGATGGATTGCATCTCAATGTAAAGAAAACAAAAATCTTCACCACTGGACCAATAAACAACATTCTTATCAATGGAGAAAAGACTGAAGTTGTCAAAGACTTCATTCTTCTTGGATCAACTATCAACACTCACAGAAACAGCAGTCAAGAAATCAAACTACATATTGCATTAGGCAAGTCTGCTGTACAAGACCTTTTTATTATTATTATTATTATTATTTAATGTTTTATTGTGAATTATATGATAGTTTACATGAGAGAACTTTAGTTTTACATTCATTCTATCGTATATTGTTTCATTGCCATGGTTCCAATCCCATCCATGTATCATCAACCGACCAAAAGGTATACTCTACAAACCCACCCCCTACACTCCCTTCTCCACCACCACCCCCCAATCTTCAGCACACAGTCCCTCTCCCTCTCTGGATCCAAAGTCCCAGCCACTTCATCACTACACGTCATTGTCTCTGCCTCTATCTTTGGCCTTGGTTCTTCTCTGGGTAGGGTCCCGCTCTCAGCTCTTCTCCTTTGATGGTCCTAGAGACCTCCGCTCCTAGACTGGAGAGTTAATCACTCCCTACCTTGCTATAAAATGTCTTCCTTTACATTTCCAACCCTCACAATCAGTCCTGATAACAATTATTCACTATTGTATCACAAGTGACCCATCTGTATTTCATTTCATCAGGTCCACCTAGACAGTATTGGATAGTACTCACTGGAGATTCTGCCTTCCTCCATGCCCCCCGGCTCTAGGTTCCCTCTTGAAAGCTTGTAAGTCAGTCACTTCTTGCCTTTGTAGTCCCCCTCCCCGCCCCCATTTTGGGTATCCAATGTCCAAGTTGCCCATCTCTGTCTATTCTGTGTGTGGAGGGGGTGGGAATGATTCTTGCTGTAAGGATTTGTTCCCTCTTTGGGGTTACTGCATCCATAGGTGTAGGTCAAGTTCATCAAATTGTAGCAGATCACTCTTTTTTTCCTCTTCTTTCTTCTCCTGGTTGAGCTCTGATCATCCAGTCATCGAGGCCAGGTCAAGTGGGTACCATCTGCAAGTGTGGGTGTTCTTGTTCATATGCCCTCTCTTCCTATCAGCTGGTAGCTTCACTCTCCACTCTAGTCCTCTGTGGCTATGCCACTGACTCTGGGCCCAGGAGTCCCCAGGTCTCCCCACACTGCTGGCCAACCAGGTCTCCACCAGGGTCCACAGAGCCCACCGAACATTGTAGAGTTTAGCTTGCTGCTTCATTGCTGCTTTTACCTCACTTCCCCCTATCAGTGATGCATGTGGTCATCAGTCAGAGCATGTATTTCCATTGAGTCTTAGTCTTGAAAGGGGATTTGCATTGAGGGGACTCGACCACTTGCCTTGATGTTTCCTGGGCAAGCAACTTGTTTGTTCTTGTAGTAAGAGTCCATCTGCCTCTATTGTTTTGTATTTTTCCTGTAGGTCTTTCTTTCAAGAAGTATCTTCTGTTTTTCTAGCCACTCCAGGCTGGTCTGTTCGTCCTTTCAAGTGGAAATTTCCCATCTCTGGAGATCTAGATGTGGTTCAGGCTTCTACCTGTAGTTTTATGTGTTGCAAAGGCTC
>NW_006408595.1:13228964-13253615 GCF_000296735.1 Chrysochloris asiatica
ACCTGACCCACACCATGGTATTTTCAATAACCTCATATGCATGCGAAAGCTGGACAGTGAATAAGGAAGACCATAGAAGAACTGATGCTTTTGAGTTACAGTGTTGGAGGAGAATATTGAACGTGCCATGGGCTGCCAAAAGAACCAATAAATCTGTTTTGGAAGAAGTGCAGCCAGAATGCTCCTTGGAGGCCAAGATGACCAAACTTCATTTCTCATACTTCGGACATATTGTCAGGAGGGACCAGTAACTGGAGAAGGATATCATGTTTGGTAAGGTGAAGGGTCAGAGAAAAAAAGGAAGACCCCCAACGAGATGGATTGTCCAAGTGGCATCATCGATGGACTCAAGCGTGGCAACAATAGTGAGGTTGGCCCAGGATTGGACAGCGTTTTGTTCTGTTGTGCATAAGGTCGCTATGGGTCAGTACTGACTCAATGGCATCTAAAACAGCAACAAGGGAGTTCAGGGGATGCCTCTCAGAAGAGATGAAGTACTTTAAAATATATATTTTTTCCTCCCATTGGAGTCCCTGGGTATTATAAAGTGTTCATATATTCTTGACTGCTAACTAACAGATTGGAGGTTCAAATCCACCCAGAGACATCTCAAAAGAAAGGTCTGATTATCTACTTCTAAAAACTTAGCCACTGAAAACCTGGTTGTACCCTGACATACATGGGCTCATCATGAGTTGGACTGGACTTCACAGCAACTGGCTTATTGTTTCGTATTAAACTTCCCAGGGAGCAGAGATAGGGATAAAAACGACATTAATCAACCTGAACAAACCAATCTGCACATGACAAAACTGGTGGCTCTTAAATTTGCCACTTGAATCTATAAAAATTTACAGCTGAAGAGCTTCAAGGACAGAGCATGGTGTAGGCTTCTTCCATATTAATCAAGATTCATTAATAACCTGCAATATGCAGAGGATACAACTTTGCTTGCTGAAAGGGAAGAGGACTCAAAATACTTACAGATGAAGATCTAAGACCACAGCCTTCCACATGGTTTGTACCTCAATGTAAAAAAGCCAAAAATCCTCACTGATGGACCAATAAATAACATTCATGTAAATGGAAAAAAAGATTGAAGTTGTCAAGGACTTCATTCTTCTTTGATCAACTATCAACACACATGGAAGCAGCAGTCAAGAAATCAAATGACATATTGCACTAGGCAAATCTGCTACATAAGACCTCTTTAAAGTATTCAAGAGCAAAGATGTCAGTTTGAGGACTAATGTGTGTCTGACCCAAGTCATGGTATTTTCAATAACCCCATAGCATGCGAAAGCTGGACAGTGAATAAAGATGACTGTAGAAAAATTCATGCATTTTAGTTATGGTGTTATAGGAGAACATTAAAATATCATAGGCTGCCAGAAGAATAAGCAAATCTGTGTTAAAAGAAGTACAGCCATAATGCTCCTTAGAAGTCAGGATGGCCAGACTTCATCTCTCATACTTGGCGTATATATCAGGAGAGGCCAGTCCCTTGAGAAGGACATCATGCTTGGTAAAGTGGAGGGTCAACAACAACAACAAAAAAGGAAACACCCCAATGATCTGGACTGGCACAGTGACAGCAGCAGTAAGCTCAAACATAGCAACAGTTAAGAGATTGGTGCAAGACTGGGTGGTGTATAGTTCTGTTGTGCATAAGGTCACTATGAGTCAGTACCAATTCAATGGCACCTAACAACAACAACCATGCTCAGGCTGTGATCCTGGTTTAATGCTAAACTGAACTCTTTGACAACCCCCAGATCAGGTGATCAGGTTTGTTTTGTGGTTTGGGCTTGAAGCATATGATCGATTTTCCTTCAAGTATCAAGTTCTCAGGCCATGCCATGAACTTGTCTAAGTAGAAGGATACCACAAGTTTTGTAAATGATTGAAACATTACTAGGAGCCTGTAGGGAATAAATTAGAGAGCTGTCTCAGTTGAACTTTACTCTTGGAATGGCTTGGCTTCTCATGATGACAAGTTCTCAAAACTACTCAGCTTAAGACTTGGCAGCCAAACATGGAAAGCAGTAGGAGTCATTGAGATGGTCTTTGCAGAGCTTTCCCTGGTGCTGCCAGTGAAAGGATCCTGATTTAGTAATTTCTACTTTGGGTGAGGACACAAGGCCCCAGCCAAGAATCTAATGTGGCAATGCAGTTAGTGATAGTGTCAAGTGAGTGCTAACAGGTGCTCACGCTAGAAGCCATGCGACCAGGGATGGATTCCACCAGCAACCGGGCTGCCCCACAGCCATGGCAACTAGCAAGGTGGCATCTCAAGGCTTTGCACATGGCAACATTTTGAACCTTTTTTTATTTTTTACTCTCTCTTAAAACAATGTACAAACGTAAAGAATTTTGGGGATATTGTCACTATGTTATTAACTGAATTGTGTCCCCCAAATACGTATTGAAAATTTAACTCATGTACATTTGAATGCAATCCCATTTGGGATGTCTTAACTTACTGACTTTTTTGAGAAGGACAGATAGATAGGCAGACAGATAGATAGGCAGACAAATAGCTAGATGGGTAGGTAGAGAAACATGTACAAATAAGAGAAAGATAGGTACTACATGGAGATCTCCAAGGAACGCCAAGAAGAACACTAGAAAACTTATACAAGAGCTTCCCCCACAGCACACAGAGGACCTTCCCTGAGAGCCGGTGCTTGAATTCAGATTTTTAGCCTCGCAAATGGTGAGAGAGGAAAAAAATGTGTTCTTTAAAACCTTCTATTGTGATGTTTCTGTTACAGAATCACTAAGAAACTAAAACACAAAGCCTTGAGGAGCTCTTCTTGCCTGGCTATTATTTTTATTATTTGGGGACTTTACTCAGAATTACTAAACCCTGCAGGTGAGTTTGATCATTTATACTTCAGAGTGGAGGAGATACTAGTAGTTTTTTCATTTGTTAAAACCCACCTAATGTGGAAACAATTCAGAAACCAATTTTGTAATATATAGTGGGGAAATCTTTGTTTCTTGGTGTCAACACATGAATCTCAGTCCTTAGTTCTGCTATCTGTTTTCTGGATGACTTAGAGCAAGTGAGTTAGCCTCTCTGAAACAACATTCCACCACCTGTGGAAGTGGTTGACCCACCATATCCACCCACAGCCATTGAGTTCATTCCAATTCATAGTGATCTTGTATAGAGTTTTCAAGACTGTAAATCTTTACAGGAGTAGAAAGCCTCATCTTTCTCCCACAGAGAAGCTGCTGTGTTTGAACTGCTGACTTTGTGCCTAGCATTCCAGTGTTTATCCGACAGCACCACCAGGGCTCCTTGTAGAAGTGGATTCAGCTATTGAAAAACAGAAAGATGACTTTATTGGGTATTGTTCCAAACCAGAAGTGGAGAAGTTTCAATAAACAGGATTTTTCACTTTCAAACTCATTATGAATAGATCATTGAACTACTGCTCTAAACTCTAATCAGCACTTTTGGAATATAAATACTAAAATTATAATCACCATATTTTTTTCCACAACTAGTGCACCAGAGTAAATAACTCACACACTCACATACAATGCATGGAAGTGAGAAAATGATATTTTAAAGTTTGGGCATAGTACATGACTCATGACATTTCCAGAAGTGAATTGCAGCCTCATTCTCCCTCATTCAGTAGTCAGAAAATGTTACTTTTGATTATATTTGTACAACAAAAACATAAGCCATAGCCAAGACGTCATGGTAATCAGAAACGAATCCATTAAAATTGTGTATTTCCTCTAGGGCCATTTATCACTGTTCTTCAACACTTTTAAGAGGTCTTACACTGCATGTTTGCCTATTGCAAAATGTAGTCTGATTTCTTGACTGCTGTTTCCCATGAGTGTTGATGATGGATCCAAGAAACATGAAGTCTTTAACAACATAAATTTTTTCTCCATTTATCTTGATGTTATTTATTGCTCCAGTGGTAAGGATATTTTTTCTTTCCATTTGAGGTACAACCCACACTGAAGGTTGTGGTCTTTGATCTTCATCAGCAAGTATTTTAAGCCCTCTTCCCTTCCAGCCGACAAGGTTGTATCATCTGCATATCGTGGGTTGCTAATCAGTCTTCCTCAAATCCTGATGCCACTTTCTTCTTCATAAAATCCAGCTTCTTTAATTATTTTCTCAGCATACAGATTGAATAAATATGGTGAGAGGATGCAACCTTGACCCACACCTTTACTGCTTTTAAACGATTCAGTGTCCCCTTGTTTTGTAGGAATGACTGCTTCTTGGTGTATGGATAGATTCCTAATGAACACAATTTAGTGCTCCAATACTCATTCTCAGCAATGTTGTCCATAGCATGACATGATCCACACAGTCGAAAGTCTTTCATAGTCAATAAGGCACAGTTAAACATCTTTCTGTTATGCTCACCTTTCAGCCAAGATCCATCTGGTGTCATCAATAATATCCCTTGTTCTACATCCTCATCTGAATCCAGCTTGAACCTTTGGCAGTTCCCTGTCGATGTACTGTTGCAGCCATTTTTAAATTATCTTTAGCAAATTTTTACTTGCATGTGATATTGATGATATTTATTTCTGCATTCCATTGAGTCATCACTCTTTGTAATGGGCACAAATATGGATCACTTCCCATTAGCAGTCCAGGTTGCTGTCTTCCAAATTTCTTGGTATAGATGAATGAGTGCCTCCTGTGCTACATAAGTTTGTTGAAAGACTTCAATTTGTATTCCATCAGTTTCTGGAGTCTTGTTCTTTGTTAATACCTTCAGTGCACCTTGGACTTCTTCCTTCAGTACCATTGGCTCTTGGTCATATGCTGCCTCTTGAAATGATTAAACATTGACAATTTCTTTTTGGTACAGTGACTCTGTATTCCTTCCATCTTCTTTTGATGCTCTCTGCATCACTCAGTATTATGCACATAGACTCCTTCAGTATTTCAAGTCATGGCTTGTATTTTTTTGCTTCAATTCTTTCATTTTAAGAAATGCTGAGCGTGTTCTTCCCTTTTGGTTTTCTAACTCCAGATCTTTTCACATTTCATTATAATATTTGGTTTTATCTTCTCGAGCTGCCCTTTGAAATTTTTGATTCAGCTTTTTTGCCTCCTCCTTTCTTCCAGTTGCAATAGCATCTCTACACTGGAGAGCAAGTTTCAGAATCTCTCCTGACACCCATTTTGGTTTTTTTCTTTCTTCTTTGTCTTCTTAACGACCTTTTGCTTTCTTCCTGTATGATGCTCTTTATTTCATCCCACAACTCTTCTGATTTCCTATCATGGGTGCCTAGCGCATAAAATCTGTTCTTGAGGTGTCTCTAAATTCAGGTGGGATATGTTCAAGGTCGACTTTCAATTCTTGTGGACTTGTTTTGATTTTCTTTAGCTTCATCCTGAACTTACATATGAGCAATTCATGGTCTGTTCCACAGTCTGTCTTGGCCTTGCTTTGGTTAATGATGTAGAGCTTTTCCACCGTCTCTTTCCACAGATGTAGTCAATACGATTTCAGTGTATTCCATCTGGTGAAGTCCATGTGTATAATCATCTTTCATGTTGTTTAAAAAGATATTTGCCCATAGGGTGCCAAAAGAGACAACCAGACAATATATATTTCCTCCTAGATGTATACACACTACCTCTGAATTTGCTGGTGTTGTGAGATGCTTTTGATCTCATTTTAAACTCATAGTGACCTTATGTTACAGAGTAGAACTGCCTTATGGGGCTTTCTTGACCATAATCCTTATGGAAGCAGATCCCCAGGTTTATCTCTCTGGATGAGTTTGAACCGCCAACCTGAAACTTACAATTAGCAGCTGAGGACTAACCACTTACACCACTAGGATTCCTTTACCAGTCCTCAACTATTTAGGTTGGAATAACAAAATTAACTTGAGCAAAATAGATGGCCTCATATATCTGATATTTCCAATACCTTCAATAACCAGACATATGATGTACTATGCTATTGTACCTTTCTCTTTAAAAAATACTGAAGTAGCCTCATCTCCAATATTCTGCATAAAATTGCTAAATAACAGCCAATAAAATTATATACCACTGTGTACTCAGTAATTCATTTCTTACCTTAGATAAATGTACTTCAGTTTCACAGCGTTTTTGTTTTGCTTTATTTTGGTTTTAAATCTTTGCTTGAAACTAAAATCTGACCAGCACACTAAAGCAAGGTTATATTCAGACTGATATTTTCCTGTTTATTCAAAACAAGTACTTTGTTTTTTTAAACAGGCAAATAAAGACATGAACATAACATAAACACTAAAAAGTTGGGTTATTGTCCTTGACCTCTCATTTACTGATGTATTTTTCTCTGAAAAGACTTATTCCAACCTAAATAGTGGAGGACTGGAGTAAGAGTTAGGACAGCAATAGACTATAGCAGGTCATGAACGTTTCTTCCAATATAAACAGCTTCATGTTGGCATTGGAATTGTTGCTTACAGAGTGATGTGTATCATATGTGTTGTAGGATGAACACTGGGAGCATGGTGGCTCCATAGCAAAAGCACTAGACTGTGAACCACAAGGGCCAACCAACCATAGGAATTGAAGGTTTGAGTCCTTCCAGAAGTACCTTGGGTGGGGGTGGAGGGAGGAAGGCCCTGGTGACGTACTTCTGAAACATCAGCCATTGAACCCTATGTGGCACAGTTCTACTCCAACACACATGGAGGCTTCATGAGTTGAAATCAACTCCCCAACACTGGTTTTGGTTTTCTAAACTCCTGTATAATTAGAGACACCATGGAGCAGCAGCATATAGGCTGTGCTCTGCACCAAGACCCCTACCTAAGGTTGGAAAATCAGCAGGGCTCTGCTCACCAGTCCATGGAATACTGTCTGCTCTGAAAAAGGGCATCTTTTTTCTAATTTTCACAAAAATGCCATAGAGACATTCTGACACATGACACGTACTGCAGGTCATATCAAGAAGGACCTACAACTATGACTTGATTCTCATCTTGTGTAGAGGAGACGTGATGAAAAGGAACTAAACAGGAATGGTCTAGAAGGACCTAGATTCTGCTTCACAGATGTGGGGCTAAATACGAATATTCAAACTTTGGAACTGTATTGTCTAAACAATAGGTGAAGCAGATAGAATGAGTAAGCCACAAGCTTCTGGTGGGAGGCAGAAGCTCTCCTAAGCAAATAGATGTTCCTACTGTGAATCATCCTGGAATGAAGAAGAAACTAAGTCTAGGACTAAGAAAGAAAACTAAGGGACATGAAAAATTGAGCATGGATTTCAAGTGGGAGGACAGGGGCAAAGACCCTTGCAACATGGCAGCAGTCTGGAAAACAAGGAAAAAGAGTGCCAATAGAATACATCCGTAAAAGGACTTGAATAATGGACTAGATACTTAGATTTAGACTTTCTTTGCCTGTGTTAGAGTCCATTCTGTAATTGTTAAGACTTTGGTGAAGTTTTCTTTAAAACCCATGTAACTATGTTGTTATTAAGTGCCATCGAGTTGGTTCCCATTCTTAGTGACCCATATAGGATTTCCAAAGAGTTGCTAGTGAGTTTGAACCACCGACATTGCAGTTCAAACTGACCTTGTAGTTGAGTGCTTATCCTACAACACCACAACTATACTTTGGAGAAATAAAGATGTCTTGACCCATGCATGGGATTCACATCTAAGGGAGAAATAATTATGACATGGTGAAGTAATTCTAAGACTGCAGTTTGAGCAAAGTGACTGGTGTAATTGACAAACACTAAGAATATGCATGTTGTTGTTGTTAAGTGCTGTCAAATAAGTTCCAATCCATAGCGACCCTGTATAGGGTTTCCGAGGAGCAGCTGGTGAGCTTAAACCACTGACCTTGCAGTTTAAACATTTTTGCAGTCTGGTACATTAATCCACAGTGCCACACCAGGACTCCTTGAGAATATGTACAGGACACCTTATTTGAGGATTCTCAGAAATATTTGGTAAGGGGAACTAGATCAATTGGACCAATACAATTGGAAGTTTGAATTAGTTCAGATAATAATATTAAATGGAAGTTTAACCTTAAAGACTACAGGTTTTGGGAACAGGTGAGAACCCAGGGAAGAATAAATGACTAGAAAGGAGAAAGGAGTGGCATTGCTTAATCTGTAGAACCACTACACATTTTTTCTCTTAGTCCTTATAAAGAAAAACTGAGAGTCCCATTCTTTTTTTTTTTTTAATGTTTTATTGTGAATTATATGATAGTTTACATGAGAGAACCTCAGTTCCATATTCATTCCATTATATATCATTGCATTGCCATGGTTCCAATCCCCTCCATGCATCCTCTTCTGACCAAAGGGCATATCCTAGAAGCCGGTGCTCTACACTCTCCTCTCCCCCCTCAGTCTTCCACCCACAGTTCCTCTCCCTCTCTGGATCCAGAGTCCCCAGCCGCTTCATCCCTCCATGTCATCATCTCTGTCTCCATCTCAGGCATCCCCGGTTCTCTGGGTGGGGTCCCGTTCTCCGCTCTTATCCATTGGTGGTCCCAGAGACCTCGCTCCTAGACTGGAGAAATAATCGCTCTCTTCCTTGCTACAAAACATCTACCCTTGCATTTCCAACACTCACAATCCGTATTGATAACCATTATTCACTACAGTATCGCACGTAACCCATCTGTATTTCATTTCATCAGCTCCACCTAGACAAATTGCATAGTACTAACTGGTGATTCTGCCTTCCTCCATGCCCCCTAGCTCTAGGTTCCCTCTTGAAAGCTTGTAAGCCAGTTACTTCTTGCCTTTGTAGTCCCTCCCTCCCCATTTGGGTATCCAATGTCCAAGTTGCCCCTCTTTGTCTACTCTGTGTGTGGAGGGGGTGGGAATGTTTCTTGCTGTGAGGATTTATCACCTCTTTTGTGTCACTTCATTCGTATGCATAGGTCAAGTTCATCAGCTTGGATCAGCTCAATCTTCTTTCCCCCACCCCACCCCCTTCTTTCTTCTCCTGGTTGAGCTCTGATCATCCAGTCATCCAGTCCTGGTCACGTGGACTGCAAATGTAGGTGTTCTTGTGCACATGCCCTCTCTTCCCATCAGCCAGCAGCTCCATTCTCCACTTGAGTCCTCCGTGGCCACGTCGCTGACTCTGGACCCAGGAGTCCTCGGGTGAGAGTCCCATTCTTATAGAGAGAAAAGCATTTGGAATTCTGGTGTGGCATTGTAGAATAGGCACACTGGTTCAAATCCACCAACCACTCCCTGGAAACTCTATGCAGGGTTGTTATAAGTTGGAAACTACTCCATGGCACTTCCTAACAACAATCTCATTTTCATTCCTTCTCTGTTGTGACTGAAATACTGATTACTTATAAACATTTGTACTAAAATGCTTTATTTATGAATCTTAAAAAAAAAAAACAACAACCAACTCTTCCAATACACATTTAAGGAGACAGATAAATCATATTCTTTTCATTATCATTCTTTTAGTGTAAGTTAGTTACCCATTTCTCTTCTAGTCATTTTAACACTGATGCCTCTAAAAACCAAACTTGCCCATTAGTTACAAAAAAAAAAAAAACAACTCACTTCAGAAAGTCTATGTTATTTTGTTAAAAAAACAAAACAAAACTGCATATTGTTTCCAGATGGTCAGGTCTAACCAAAACAGAAAGAACTTTAACAAATAATGGCATAAAGTTTAAGGAAAACAAACAAGACATAAAGGCGAAAAAGAATAGTTCTGAAAATCACTGATACTTAATTTTCCAGGAATGCTAGAGATCTAAAGTAATCTAAGGAAATGTTTATTTTTTTCAACTTGCAAGTTAATATTAATCTAACTATGCTGATATAAAGTGTTGAAACTGAGTCAATAAAAGAAACATCTGTGATGAAGTCATGAATTTAGAATTTCAGCTACAATTGAAGAACACACAGAGAATTTGTCTATAAAACATCACTGTTCAGCACCAGGGCAACTAACCATCTCTCTTTGTCTTCAACATTCACATTTTAATATCAGTTGTAGGTTTTTGGCAAGCTACCAAACCAAAACCAAACCTGCTGCCATCAAGTTGATTTGGAGTCATGGAGACCTTCAGTGTCACAGAGAACTGTTCCATAGGGTTTGTGTGTTTTTGTGGGGTTTTTTTTACTGTAATCTTTATGGAAGCAGCCTTCCACAATTTCCTTCTGCACCATCACCATATAGATTTAAACAGCCAACTGTTAAGTTAGAAGTCAGTAGCAAACTGCTGATGTCACCTTATGAAATGACAACAGAGGGTTAAGCAAGAATATGGTGAAGTCACCAAAATTGTTATTGCAAATTAGTTATTAATGAACATTTATTGAGTGACTCTTATGGTCTGGCACAGAACAAGATGCTCAGGTGAAGACATGAGTGGGATTTTTGTCATTTCTGCCTTATAAAGCTGATTGTCCAATCTGACATCAAATAAATAAATGAGCACTCAACAAAATAGGAATAGAAGGGAAGGGAATACACACATATTCAACAAGGAGCTCTAGTAGCGTAGTGGTTATGAGTCAGGCTGCTAACCTCAAGGTCAGTGGTTCAAAACTACCAGGAGTTCCATGAGAGAAAAATGAGGTTTTCTGCTCCCATGCAGATTTACAGCCTCAGAAACCCTATGCAGGGTCAGTATGAGTTGGAACTGACTCCACAACACACCACCACCACTATCACCGCCATATAGATTCAATAGCCAACGTAACTCTCAATGGAAAGAAACTGAAAGCATTCTTTTTGCAAACAGAAGCCAGAGGAGGATGACTTTTATCACCACTTTGCTCAGTATTGTGTTGGAAATCTTAGCCAGAGCTATAAAACAAGAAAAGGAAATTAAAGGAGTCCATACTGGAAAAGAAGAAGCAAAGTCTCTCTATTTGCAGATAATATGATTCTCTACACAGAAAAATCCAAAAGACTCAGCAAGAAAATTATCGGAACTCATTGAGGGATTCAACAAAGTGACAGGGTCAAGATCAACATACAAAAATTGGTTGGATTCCTTTACACTAATAAACACAGCTCTGAAAGGGAAACAAGGAAAGCAATATCATTTATAATAGCCACCCAAAAGATGAAATGTTTATAAATAAACCTAAGCATAATACCTATACAAAGAAAACTGCAAAATACTAATATAAGAAACCAAAAGAGTCTTACAAATATGGAAGGACAAACCATACCCATGATTAAGAAGACTTAACTACTGAAAATGTAACACTAGTAAAAACATTCTATAGATACAATGCAGTCTCAAAACAGATTCTGTCATTCTTTAAAGAGCGGGAAAACACTAATTACTAACTTTATATAGAAAGGAAAGAAACCTCAGATAAGTAAGCATGGCTTTAGAAGAATAGCAAAGTTGGAAGCCTCTCACTTCCTGATCTCAAAATCTGCTACACAGACACAGTGGTTTAAACAGCCTCATACTAGTACAATGATAGATACACAGATCAGTGGAGCAGGATTGAGAACCCAGAAGTAAATCCATCCAGCTGATCTTTTAAAACACATTAAATGGAGAAAGAGCACTTCAACAAATGGTACAGGCAAATTGGAAATCCATTTGCATAAAACTGAAATAAGACCCGTGTCTCACACCATAAACAAAATCAAACACAATGTGAATCAAAGACCTAAATGTAAAACCTAGAAATTATAAAGACCATCAGTGAAAATATAGGAACTATGGGACTCTGATACATGGCATAGGTACACTGTCAAAGACAATGAAAAACACACAAACAATAGAAGACAAAACAGATGACTAGGACATCCTAAAAATTAGACACTTAAGTACATTAAAATATTTACTAGAAGAATAAAAAGAGAGCGTACAGACTGGGAGATTTTTTTTTTTTGGGTGTGTGTGTGTGTGTGTGTGTGTGTGGTAATAACATACCAGACAAGGGACTAATGTCTAAAATTTATAGAAAACTAAACCTCTACAAGAAAAAGATGGACAACACACTTACAAAATGGGCAGAGGTCATGAACAGGCACTTCACCAAAAAAGACATTCAAGTGGACAACATGAAGAAATGTTTGTAATCATTGTCCATTTGTTGTTGTTAAGTGCCATCGAGTCGATTCCAACCCATAGTGACCCTGTACAGGGTTTCCAAGGCTATAAATCTTGACAGGAGTAGAAAGCCTCATCTTTCTCCCGCGAAGCGGCTGGTAGTTTCGAACTGCTGACCTTAAGGTTCGCAGCCCGATTTGTAACCACTACGCTACCAGAGCTCCATAATCATTATCCAGTAAAGGGAAGAAAATCAAAACAAGAATGAGATGCCATCTCACTCCTGCATTAATAGCAAATTAAAAACACCAAAAAACATAAAACAATAATGCTGGTGAGTGTGTGGAGAGTTAGGGACACTCTTACATTGTTGGTGCTGTTGTTAAGTGCTGCTGAATTGTTTCCAACTCAGAGAAACACTAAGCATAACAGAACAAAGCATAGCCTGGTCCTGACCATATTCACTGTTGTTATGCTACAGTGCATTGCTGCTGCCATTGTGCCAACCCATTTCATTGGCTGTCTTCTTCATTTTCACTGACCCTCTATTTTACCAAACACAATGTCCTGGTGTGGCATTATAGGTTAATGCACTGGTCTTCAAGGTCTCTTTGAACCGCAAGGTTGTGGTTCAAGCTTACCAGCTGCTCCTCAGAAACCCTATACAGGGTCGCTATGAGTTGGTACCAACTCGATGGCACTTAACAACAACAATAATGTCCTTCTCCAGGGAATGGTCCCTCCTTATAACAAGTCCATAGTATGAGAGACCAAGTCTTGCCATCCTTGGTTGTGCTTCTTCCAACACATATTTGTTTTTCTGACCGTCCACAGTATTTTCAGTATTCTTCTCCAACACCATAACTCAAATGTACCAATTCTTCTTTAGTTTTCCTTATTCACTTGTCCAACTTTCACATGCATATGAGACCATTGAAAATACCATGGCTTAGGTCAGGTGCACTTTAGTCCTCAAACTGATACCTTTGCTTTTCAACACTTTAATCTTGAGCAGCAGATTTGCCTAATGCAAATCTTGATTTCTTGAATGCTGCTTCCATGAGTTTCAATTGGATCTATGTAAAATGAAGTCTTTGAAAACTTCAATCTTTTCTCCATTTATCATTAAGTTACTTATTGGTCCATTTGTGAGGATTTTTGTTTTCTTTACATTGAGATGCAATCTATAATGAAGGCTGTGGTCTTTGATCTTCACCAGTAAGCATTTTAAGTCTTCTTCCCTTCCAGCAGGCAAGGTTGGATCATCTGCATATTACAGGTTGTTAATAAATCATCCTCCAATACTGAAGATTTCCAACTTCATAGAATCCAACTTCTCAGATTATTTGGTCAGCATACAGATTGAATGAAAGATTACAGCCCTGGCGCATAGCTTTCCTGATTTTAAAACACTCAGTATTCCCTTGTTCTGCTCAAATGACCTCCTCTTGCTCTATCTACAGGTTCCTCATTAGCACAACAAGTATTTTAGAATCTCCATTCTTCACAATGTTATCCATAGTTTGTCATGATTCACACAACTGGAAGCCTTTGCATAGTCAATAAAGCACAAGTAAATGTCTTTCTGGTATTCTCTGCTTTCATCCAAGATTCATCTGATGTCAGCAATGATATCCCTCATTCCATGTCCTCTTCTGAATCCAGCTTGAGTTCCTGATAGTTGTCTGTTGAAGCACAGTTGCAGTCAGTTTTGAATTACTATAAGAAAAATTTTACTAGTCTGTGATATTAATAATATTGTTTGATGACTTCAACATTCTGTTGGGTCTATAAAATGGTAGCATGGTGAAATTGTGCAACCACTGAGGCAAACAGTATGGTGCTTCCTCAAAAAGTTGGAAATAGAAATACCATATGACCCAGGAATCCCTCTCCTTGGTATGCAACACCAAAAAATAAGATCTATGAAAAAAATGGAGATATGCACACCCATGTTCATCACAGTACTATTCACAGTAGCAAAAAATGGAGACAGCTCAAATACCCATCATCGGAAGAATAGATAAACAAACTGTGGTACATACACAATGGAATGCTATGCAGCATTAAAAAATAATGACAAATCTGCAAAATACCTCATAACATGGATGAACCTGGAGGACATTATGCTGAGTGAAATTAGCCAGTCACCAAAAGACAGATATTGTATGTGGCCACTATTGTAAAAACTCAAGAAAAGGTTTCATGCTTTTTAAAAGATTATTTGATGGTTACCAGGAGTAGGAGGGGATGAGAGGGAGAGTAACTCATTGGCTAAAGGGTAGACACATGTTAACTCAGGTGATGGAGAACGGCAATATACAAAAAGAGAGAATGATGAAGAATGAAGTCAGGTGAAGACACAGGGAAGTATTCAAGGGTAAAAAGGGAAAGAAGTAAATACTGTTATACACACAACACTGAAAAAACAGCGCTCTACTAAGTAGATACGTGGACAGATACACAGACTGAATGGGTATGGGAGGGAGAATGGAAGTGTAGCCACAAATGTATAAGGATTGAAAGAGGATTTTACACATGGGTATTTATTTTTGCTGCAATTACAACTATGAATGTGATGGAGCATACAGCGGGCAAAATGATGCAAATGTCTTAGATATTATAAAACATCTTAAAGCAATGAATGAGTTGCTAGGTTTCGGGTCTCATGACCATAATTTCAGGGTGCACGATTGTCAATTGGCATGATGTAGTCCACAAAGACAGTAATCTACATCCTACTTTAGTGAGTAGCAACTAGGAGCTTATAAATTCATGAGTGACCATCTAAAGTGCAACTATTGGATTCTCCATGTGCAGAAGAAAGAAGAGTGATGAAAATTTGAAGATGCTTACAAATAACTAGGCCAATGGACTAATGGAGCATGTGAACATCAGTCACCACAACTCTAAGACCTGAAGAACTAGATGGTGCCCACCTACTTCTACCAGCTGCTTTGACTGGGATCAGATTGTTAAGTTTGTTGTTAAGTGTTATCAAGTCAATTCTGACCCATAGCAACCCTGTATAGGATTTCCAAGAAGCACCTGGTGAGCTTGAACCACTGACCTTGCGGTTCAAACAGCTTTACAATCTGGCGCATTATCCCACAGCGCCACACCAGAACTCTCATTAGAAGTTCCCAAAAAGGATGAGAGAAAATGTGAAATGAAACTCAAAATTATATATACTTTTAAAACAAGGCCAGGCTTACTGATCAGAAAGAAACTAGAATAAAATAAGACTATGTCCTTCAGCAACCCTTCAGGTCTGAAAAAAGAACTCACCCTCATGGCACAATTTTCCGCTAAGCAGTAGATAAGTATATAGAAAGTCAACAACACTAGTAAGGTATGCTCACCATGGACTGGTCAATCAGTCAGGATGAAAAGGGCAATATTTACCTAAGGACACAGTTGAGAAAGGATGGGAAGGAGAAGGTGGAATGGGAAAAGAATCACAGGAAGGAAGTGGGATAACTGTTGTTACATGGAAAGAACTGCAATCATTAAGACAAAACAAAGCGTATAATTTGTTTGATGTAAAACTGATGATCTTCTCTGCAAACCGTCACTCAATTCAAAATAAAAAGTTAAAAGAAAATACCATGGCTTGGGTCATGGACACCTATCAGTTCGCAAAATGATAGCTTTGCTCTTTAACAATTTAAAGAAGTCTTGCACTGTAATTTGAGTTCTTTACTGCTGTTTCCACAAGAATTGATTGTGGATCCAAGCAAAATGAGTCTTTGTCAACTTCAATTTTTTTCTCCATATATCATGATGACATTTATTGGTTCAATTTTGAGGATTTTTGTTTTCTTTATATTGAGGTGCAATCAATACTGATGGCTACAGTAGATGATCTTTAACAGTAAGTATTTCAAGTCCTTTTCGCTTCCAGCAAGCAAAGTTGTTGCATCTGTATATAGCAGATTGTTGAAGAGTCTTCCTCCAGTCCTGATGCCATGTTCTTCTTCATATAATGCAGCTTTTCTGATTATTTGCTCAGTACCTAGAGTAAATAAATATGGTGAGAGGATCCAACCTTGGCACACACCTTTCCTGATTTTAAACCTTTCAGTATCCCCTTGTTCTTTTCTAGCAGCTTGTATTTAGCAACTCTTGGTCTATGTATCAGTTCCTCATGAGCATAGTTAAGTGCTTTGGAATACACAGTCTTCAGAATTTTACCCATAGTGTGTTATAATTCACACAGTTGAATACCTTTGCATAGTCAGTAAAGCACAAGTGAACTTCTTTCTAGTATTCTCTGCTTACAGTCAAAAATCCATCTAACATCAGCAATGATATCCCAAGTTCTATGCAGTCTTTTGAATCCAGTTTGAATTTCTGGTGACTCCCTTTTGATGTACTGCTGTAACTGTTTTTTAAATCTCTTCAACAATATTTTACTTATATGTAATATTCATGATATTATTCAATGATTTCCACATTCTGTGGGGTCACCTTCATTTGGAACAGACACAAATATGAGTCTCATCCAATCAGTTGGCCAGGTAGCTGTCTTCCAAATTTCTTGACATGGGCATGTGAGGGCCTCCAGGACTGCATTAATTTGTGGAAACATTTCCATTTGTATTCCATCAATCCCTAGAGCCTTGTTTTTCTCCAGTGCTTTCAGTGTAGCTTGGACATCTTCCTTCAATACCATCACTTCTGAACCATATGGTACTTCGTGGAATGGTTGAACACTGACCATATTTTTTTGATAGAGCAACTTTGTATTTTCTTTTGCTGCTTACTGTGTCATTCAATATTTTGCCCGTAGAATTTTTGAGTATCACAAGTCAAGGCTTGAATTTTTTCTTTAATTCTTTCAGTTTGAAAAATGCTGAACGCATTCTTCATTTTGGTTTTCTAACTCCAGGTCTTTGCACATTTCATTATAAGACTTTACTTTGTCTTCTTGAATGGCTCTTTGAAATTTTCTGTTCGGCTTTTATTTCGTATTTCTCCCAGTAGTTATATTTGTTCTGTGTTTTTAGAGTCTCTTCTGGCATACATTTTATTGTTTCTTTATTTCCTATCTTTTTAATGACTTTTTGTTTTCTTCTAGTATGTGGCATTGTGGGTTAAGGCGCTGGACTGCAAGGTTGGTTGGAACCACAGTGTAGGTAGTTCAAGTTCACCAGCAGTTCTTTGGAAACCCTATACAGGGTTGCTATGAGTTGGAACCAATTCAGCGGCACTTCACAACAACAACAACAACAATGATGTTCTTTCTGTCATCCCACAACTCTTCCGGTCTTCGTTCATTAGTGTCTAATGCATCAAATCTGTCCTTGAGTTATAAAGAACTCAGGTAGTATATTGTTGTTGTTGTTGTTGTTGTTGTTGTTGTTGTTGTTGTTAGGTGCCATCAAGTCAGTACTGACCCATAACGACCTTATGCTCAGCAGAACGAAACACTGCCTGATCCTGGGCCAACCTCACTCTGGAGGTTGCCCATGCTTGAGTCCATCAATGCTGCCACTTGGCCAATCCATTTCACTGGGGGCTCTTCTTCTTTTTCTCTGACCCTCCACCTTACCAAACATGATATCCTTCTCCAGTGACTGGTCCCTCCTACCCAAGTCCATATTTTGAGTCTCTTGCACTTCTTTTAGTTGTCTTCAACTTCACCCTGAACTTGCATATGAGCAATGCAAAGTCTGTTCCACAGTCAGTTCCTGGCCTTGTTTAGCTGATGATATCAAGCTTCTCCATTGTCTCTTCTCACAAATATAGTCTATTTGATTCCTGCGTATTCCATGTGGTGAGGTCCACGTGTATTGTCACTGTTTATATTGTTGAAAAAAGGTATTTACAAGGAATATATCATTGGTCTTACAAAATTCTGTCATGTGATTTCCAGCATCATTTCTATCACCAAGTCTATATTTTCCAACTATTAATGCTTCCTCTTTGCTTCCAACTTTCACATTCCAATCATCAGTAATTATCAATGCATCTTGGTTGCATGTTTGATCAATTTCAGACTGAAGAAGTTGGTAGAATTCTTCAATTACATTATCACTGGTTTTTAGTGATTGGTGCATAAATTTGAATAATAGTGGTGTGAACTTGTCTTTCTTGTAAATATATGGATATTATTCTATCGTTAGAAAGCATTGTACTTCAAGATAGAACTTTAAATGTTTTTTTAATAGTAAATGTGACACCATTCCTCTTCAATTTATTGTTCCTGGCATATTTATAAACCATATGATTGTCTGATTCAAAATTACCAATTCCAGTACATTTCAACTCACTAATGCCTCAGGTATTTATCTTTATGCATTCCATTTCATTTTCATGGCTTGTAATTTTCCTAGATTCATACCTTGCATATTCCACATTCCAATTATTAATGACTGTTTACTGATATTTCTTCTCATTTGTATTGTGCCTCATAAGCAAATGAATGTCCTATCATTTACTCCAATCATGTCTTTAAGATTAACTCTACTTTGAGAGACAATTCTTCCAGAGTTGTATTTTGAATGCCTTCAAACTTGAGGGAGTCATTTTCCAGCACTATATCAAACAATGTTCCACGGAAATTCATAAGGTTTTCTGTGTCCAACCATTAAAAAGTGGTCTGCCCCTCCTTCTTCCTAGTCTGTCTTAGTCTGGGAGCTCTGCTGAAACCTGTCAACCTTGGGTGAGCTGCTGTTATTGAAATACTGGTGGCATAGCTTCCAGCATCACAGCAAAGCAACACACAACCAACCACAGTACTACAAATTGACAGAAGAGTGATGGATCCAGATACATGTTGCTGTTAGGTTGTTATGCTTAGCAGAATGAAACACTGCCTGTTCCTGACCAACTTTACAATCTTTGTTAAGCTAGAGCCCATTGCTGCTGCCACTGTGACAATTCATCTTATTGGGGGTCTTTCTCTTTTTTGCTGACACTCCACTTTACCAAGCATGAACACTTTCAGGGACTGGTTCCTCCTCATAATGTGTCTGAAGTGTGGGAGACAAGATCTGGCCATTCTGGCTTCTAAGGAGCACTCTGACTGTACTTCTCCCAACACAGATTAGTTTGTTCTTTTGACAGTCCATGGTACTTTTAATATTCTCCTCCAACACCATAGCTCAAATGTATCAATTCTTCTACAGTCTTCTTTATTTTTTGTCCAAGTTTTATATGCTTATGAGGCTATTAAAAATGTCATGGCTTGGGTCAGGCTCACATTAATCCTCATACTAACATCTTTGCTCTTAAATACTTTAAAGAGGCTTTGTGCAGAAGATTTGTCTAATGCAATATGTCATCTGATTTCTTGACTGCTGCTTCCATGAATGCTGAGAGTTGATCTGAGAAAAATGGAGTCTTTGGAAACTTCCATCATTTCTCCATTTATCTTGATGTTATTTATTGCTCCATTGGGAGGATTTTTGTTTTCTTTACATTGAGGTGCAACTGTGCCTAAGGCTGTGGTCTTTGACCTTCATCAGTAAATATTTTAAGTCCTCTTCTCTTTCAACAGCAATATTGCAGGCTGTTAATGAGTCTTCCTCCAAACCTGATGCCACTTTCGTCTTTATATAAGAAGCTTCTCCAGTTATTTGCTCATCGTACAGATTGAATAAGTATAGTGAAGAATACAACACACATCTATGTTGGAGAGCAAATTGCAGTCTCTTCTGATATTCATTTTAGTCTCTTCCTTCTTTCTTGTTTTCTTAATGACCTTTTGCTCTCTTCTTGTGTAACGTTCTTGATTACTCTTCTGGTCTTCCATCATTAGTGTCTAATGCATCAAATCCGTTCTTGAGATGATCTCTAAATTCAGGTGAGATATGCCCAAGGTCATATTTTGTGCTGACCTCTATGACAGGATCACTATGAGTCAGAACCCACTCCATGGTACTTAACAACAACAACATGATAGAGGGGGAGGGTGGACTCTTGGGTGCCCAAGCAGGATCTCTGCATTACCTTATGCCTCCTCTGGTCTTCACAACAATATCTTTCATCTGCCTGCTTACTTCTTAATTCTCCACTATCTACAGCTGATTCTCCATTGACTTTGGGCTTGATTTGAGCTTGGCGTTTCTTCCCATGATTCAGTACTCATGTGATTATAGGTCCATAATTTCTGATTATGACTCTTAATTGGCACCTAGTTCAAAAAGTCCACCTTGTAGATCTAAACTATGTGTTATTTCATTCCACCACTGTGACTCACTTTGGCAAGCTTCTGAGCCATAATCTCAGTTAACTGCCATATCCCACTTTCCCATTCCATGTCTCTTGGGAATCAAAATAGCTCAGAGTCAAAGTAAGGCCCTCTCTCTTATTATCCATGTGGTAAACATTGATACCCTGATGCAATCTGAGAACTACTCACCTTTGAGGATGTTTCCTGGGGACAAATTCTGCCCTCAGCATTTTTATTCTGTCTCCATAATGGCCATGCTCTAGGGTTACAGCTGCAGATATAACTCAGGGCCCTAGTTACTAGTCGTATGTTTCCCCTACTTGGTGGTGGCTGTGTGCCGTGGAGTCGGTTCCGATTCATAGCGACCCTGTACAGGGTTTCCGAGGCTGTAAATCTTTACAGGAGTACAATGCCTCATCTTTCTCCCGCGGAAGAGCTGGTAGTCTCAAACTGCTGACCTTGCTGTTTGCAGCCCAATTCGTAATCACTATGCTACCAAAGCTCCTTTTCATCCCCCTTTTTCTCCCCACTTTCCAAAAGCCCCTAATGTAAACTATGTTGTTGTTATTAAGTGCCGTTGAGTTGATTCTGACCCATAGTGACCCTGTATAGGGTTTCACAGGGCTTCCGAGGAGCAGATGGTGAGCTTGAACCTTGCAGTTGAAATGGCTTTGCAGTCTGCTGCATTAACCCATAGCACCACACCAGGACTCCAATGTAAACTATGGACTTTAGCTAATAAAAACGGATCAATATTGGTTTATCAATTTATATAGCAAATGCACTAAACTAATGCAAGAGATCAGTAGGAGAAACAATATGCAGGGGGAGCAGATAGATGTAAACTCAGCTTCCTGCACAATTTTGCTTTAAATCTAAAACGGCTTTAAAACTAAAGTCTAGTTAAAAAAAAAAAAACTCAATTCACTTTAGATTTCAATTTTCAAGTGAGGAAAATATATATTCTGGAAGTCCCTGATTAACAGTCCCCAAAGTAGTATCAGACAAAGTTCAAAGTTGATCTCTTAGATCTTATGTCTCTGTGCTTACAGAATGAATGTAATGTCAGGTTTGGGGGAAATACTACACTATCTTGAAATGAAAGCACATTGACCAGAGTGGCTATACGTGTGATCCTTGAATAAACAAGGAGCAACGAGAAGGAAGTTCACACTAATATTGGTGAACTTAATGTCCCAGTGAGCATGCTGTGTCTCCCTGCTTGACCCTAACTGAACCCCTTGGTCTGTTTGGCTTCTCTGGCTACACAGGTCCAAGGGAGAAGGGAGCAGGAAAATGTCTTCTCCACACATAATGAAACTCACTAGTCTTCTTTCCCTTTACCACCTCAAAAAACTGTCAAGGTAATTTTTTGTTTTGTTACTAAAAGAGCAGTTTGTTCCAGCTAAGCAAGCACTCACATATTTTAAAGTTAATAAGACTTGGGGAAAAAATACCTCTGAAATCTCTATAAGGGTCTTTGGAATGAGAGAGCACTGGTCATGAATTCAATTATAAAAATAACCTTAGTTCACTGAGGTGGTACTGTTGTCTCAGGTGTGCAGAACATTTGCCTGTCTACTTCTTACCTCACAATCTCTCTGCTTCTGGAGGAGTGATTCTCCTAGGGAACTGGGGAGATTATGAGAAGTATGACAGTAATCCCAGGAAACAAGAAGGACAATTTGGTTGCTCTCTGGGCAGCCTTCCTTTTCTAATGAGACCCTCTCGGAGGTCTGTCTTCTAAGGAATTGTTTCAATTCCCTGGATGTAACAACCAGCTGGGTTTCCTACACAATTAATACTAAGGTGAGATGGAAAACTTACACGAGGGCAAGTCAAAAAAATGTAGAAATCTTTATGTCAAAAACATATCAAAATGTTAAATATTTTTCTTCTACATATCGCCCAACTAGTTTCCCTACATATTGCCCATCTAGTCCATACACATAATGAAGACAATGTTTCCACCTCTATAATCCTTCCTCAAAGAATTCTGCTCTCTTTGATATATACTGAATCAAAATGGAAATTTTGTTGTCCTTGAGGACCTCAAATCATTTTTCTTTTAAATATTTGAGTCTTTACAAAGAAAAGAAGTCTGAGGGGAGAAGATCAGAGCTGAAGAGTTGATGACATTAGGATTTCCAACAAAATTCCCATAGTCCAGGCTTGCTACCCTCAAAGAATGAGCAAATGCTCTTAGTACATCTTGCCTGGCCTTTTCTCAACAATGCAATTTTCAATTTTCTTAATACTTCTTCCTACTAAATCCCCATGATCATCCTGTGGCTTTAGATAAATCTATCAATATTACCCCTTTGGAGTCTCCAAAAATGTCACTATAACCTTCTGAGCTGATATCTCTGCCTTGAATTTAACTGGCTTACCTTGAAAAGCTATTGTCTTGACTGGATTTTTTTTTTTTTTTTAAAGGCACCTTACCAAGACCAACACAAGTGTGTCACTTAAAGAACTTGTCTGCAGCACCACTGATTAGAAAAGTATTTAAACATGTTTTGTTTAGAACAAATGAACTGGAAAATTAGTGGCAGAACTTTTTGGTAAATCCTCATATAATTTATGTAGGAAATTTAGGTGTGAGTCTCCTTGAACATCAAGGCTACTTCCTCAATTTATCTCATGACTTATTTTTGGATAGATTTATCCAACCCTGGGATCATCTTTCATTTGTTTGCCTGGTTCTACCTCCATACCCATACAGCCATTTCACAAACTAGGCCACTTCCCTTCTTCTGCCTGCCTCTGAAAAACAAAAACACCTAGCCATTATAAATAAAGCTAAATTCATTTAGGTAGGTTCTATTTGAACATAAAGGATAACCACTATTTTTTTAAATGTCAGCTAAAATAAATTTCCAAGGAAATTGTTCTATTATTTCTGGATTTAATTAAGAAAACAATAAATGAGTTCATAGTTTCCCTGATCACTCACCTGTAGAAAGCGTGTTTGGCAAGATTTCTTCCTAAGGTCTCTTTTAGAGATATGGTTCTGTGAAAAACACAAGAAAACGGTTTCAACTCATCCTGTGTATTGATTACATTTTTATAACAATTTAGACAGTATATACGAGGAATGATAATAAAATCACTAGTTAAAAATTTGGCAAAAAATAAGTAAGGCTGTTTTCTAGGGCAGAAGGTTGTCCACCTGTAAATAAATGAGATCAGCTTTTATGGAGATAAACTTAGAGACTGTAAATGTTTGATTGAAGAGTTTGATAACAATCAAAATTCCAATCCAGGGTATAACTCTAATCTCGAGGATGCAGGATTATAAAGGGAAATTAAGCAATTTTGTTCTACCCTACCTGAGTAAAACACTTGTAGACCAAATGCGTTGACCAGAAACAAAGAAAAGGAGAACCTAGAGTCAGAAGATGGTAATGCTTCTATAGCTATATCCTGTGAAGAATTTAGCTGAACACAGCTTTAATTATTAATGATATATTCTGTAGTAGGATAGAAATGATTTGCTAAGTTTCATACCCTAATACAATATACCCCAATTCACCCATAATATTTTTCATTAATCACAGTACTCATAAGACAAATTTGTAATTACCAATTCAGGGCTCCATTTGCCTCCATTTTAGTAAGAAGTACCCTGCTTCTGGTAGCTCTGGTAGCATAGCGGTTATGAGTTAGGCTGCCAACCTTAAGGTCAGCAGTTCGAAACTACCAGCGGTTCCGAGGGAGAAAGATGAGGCATTCTGCTCCCCATAAAGATTTACAGCCTTGGAAACCCTGTGCAGGGTCACTATGAGTCAGAACCAATGCCACGGTACTTAACAACAACCCTGCTTCTTGATCAAATATGCAATCAAGATGTATTGATCATTACTGGTGAGTGGAATGCAAAGGTTGGGAACAAAGAAAAAGGATCAGTAGTTGGAAAATATGGCCTTGGTGATAGAAATGATGCTGGAGATCGCATGATAGAATTCTGCAAAACAAATGATCTGTTCATTTCAAATACCTTCTTTAGACAGCATAACCTCACCAGATAGAATACACAGAAATCACACTGACTATATCTGTGGAAAGATATCATGGAAAAGCTCCATATCATCAGTCAAAATAAGACCAGGGATAGACTATTGAACAGACCATCAATTGCTCAAATTAAAATTCAAATTGAAGCTAAAGAAAATGAAAACAAGTCCATGAGAGCCAAAATACCACCTTGACTATATCTCACCTGAATTTAAAGATCATCTGAAGAACAGAATTGATACATTAAACACTAAAGATGGAAGAACAAAAGAGTTGTGGGATGACATCAAGAACATCATACATGAAGAAAGCAAAAAGTCATTAAGAAGACAAGAAATAAGGAAAAGATCAAAATGGATGTCAGAAGAGACACTGAAACTTGCTCTCTAGCACAGAGATGATAAATCAAATGGAAGAAATGAGG
>NW_006408595.1:13255660-13259836 GCF_000296735.1 Chrysochloris asiatica
CTTCTCTGGGTAGCTTCTCCCTTGATGGTCCCAGGGACCTCTGCTCTTAGACTGAAAAATTAATCACTCACCTCCTTGCCACAAAATGTTTACCTTTACATTTCCAACCCTTACAAGCAGTCCTGATAACAATTATTCACTATTGTATCACAAGAGACCTATCTGCATTTCATTTCATCAGCCCCACCTAGACAGATTGTATACTATTCAGTGGAGATTCTACTTTCCTTCATGCCCTCTGAATCTAGGTTCCCTCTTGAAAGCTTGTAGCACCCCCCCCCCTTTTTGGGTAGCCAAGGTCCAAGTTGCCCATCCCTGTCTACTCTGTGTATGGGGGCATGGGAGTTTCATTCTGTTTTGCATAGGGTCACTATAAGTCGGTACAGACTCGATGGCACCTACCAACTACAACAACAACCCTGCATGGAAACATCAAAAGTCTGTTCATTAAGACATAAAAATCCTTTGTTATAATATAGATGTAAAATTCTTCACTGGTATTACATGGGTTGTTGTTGTTGTTAATTGCCATCGAGTTGGTTTCAATCCCTAGCAACACTGTATAGGGTTTCCAAGGAGCGACTGGTAAACTTGAACCTCTGACCTTGCAGTTCAAATGGATTTTCAGTCTGTGACAGTAACCCACAGCAGCACACCAGGACACATAATATCAGTGGGTTGTAGTGAATATCAAAATCAAATAAGATACCTGACTTAGGTCTCACCCATACTAAGTATTTAATAAATAATATTTCTCCCACCCCTTTCCCTCTTCTTGCCTCCATCTAAATTATAATAGTTTAAGAATGTGAAAGATGTCATTTTGCTTGGATCCACAATCAACACTTATGGAAGCAGCAGTCAAGAAATAAAAGATTTGCACTAGGCAAATCTGCTGCAAAAGACCACTTTAAAAGTGTTAAAGAGTAAAGATGTCTCTTTGAGGGCTATGGTGTGCCTGACACATGCTATGGTATTTTCAATTGCTTCATATGCATATGAAAGTTGGAAAATAAAAAAGAAAGGCCACATATTTCAAATGCATAAAGTGCATTAAATGACATATTTGAATTATTGTGTTACCAATAAGTATTAGACTGCAAATAAGATCCACATTTGGAGCCCCCAGTCACTCTGTGGGAGAAAGATGATGCTTTCTGTTCCCACAAAGTTTTAATGCTTTGGAAGCCCTATAATCTCCTTAAGAGTTACAACAGACTCTATAGCACTTAACAACAATAACAGCATATGCATATGAAAGTTGGGCAATGAATAAGGAAGACCATAGGAAAATCAATGCATTTGAATTATGGTGTTAGCAAAGAATATTGAAAGTACCATGGACTGCCAAAAGAACAAACAAATCTGTCTTGGAAGAAATACAGTTAGAATGCTCCTTAGAAGCTAGGATGACAAGACTTTGTCTCTCATACTTTGGACATATTGTCAGGAGGGGCCAGTCATAAACTGGAGACGGATGTCATAAACTGGAAGAGAAAAAGGCAAAGACCCTCACTGAGATAGATTGACACATTGGAAGCAACAGTGGGCTCAAACACAACAATAGTGAGCATGGAGCAGGACTAGGCACTGTTTTGTTCTGCAGTGTGTAGGGTTGCTATGAATCAGAACAGACTCAATGGAACCTAACAACAACAACAACAAAAAGGATGTAGAATAATGTTAGCCCATTGTTTAGTCCCCTAACACTAACTGGCTGTGTCCTTGGAAATGTCATTGGTGTTCTTTGTCCATCAGAGTCCTTAAACAAAGTGAAAGAGTTGCACAAGGTGATGCTCAATTTCCCTTCTATCTCCAACAGTTTAAAAAACTAAATATTTGAGATTCATTTTTAGAGAGTCATTATGATACCGTTCCACCTGAGATTCCATTTTACTACTAAATGGATCTTTCTTAGTAAGAAAAAAATCAAATCATTTACACTTTCAGGGTAACATAACAACAAATTGTAAATGCCTACAGAAAATTAGCACTACTTCCCAAATTTCTTGTTAAAATATCCAGAAAGTATACACAAATATAGAAATTGGCACTATCAACGTAAGCTAAAGATAAGAGAACATGATATGTCAAAGTTCAGAGGGACTTCCCACTAACTGCATCATTATTGGAGCAGGATTGAGAAATACATTCTTGAATGGCACAAACACTACCCTTTGAACCAGAACAGAAAGAACAACACCAAAGCAAGAGGAAGACTTTGACTCTTCCCCACTGAGTGCCCTTAAAACCAGAAAAATAGGTGTCATCCCAGAATGAAATGAAGTTATCATCTGAACCAGCATAAATCATAACCCTTCCTTCTTTCCCCATCAACAGTTCTCTTTTGCATCTATTATGAGACTGCATTGCCCAGTGTACAGCTCAGCTGAAATAGAAAGGACTGGTTAAAAGTGTAATAAATGCCAAATAGGGATGAGGACAGGGAGAGCTCTAAAATCTACGTGTTGAGTGTTGATGCTATTTTTGTTAGGGCCATTGTCTGTTCCAACTTCTAGACATCATTGTTGTTGTTGCTTTTAAGTGCTGTCAAGTCTGTTCTGACTCATAGCAGTCCTGTATAGGGTTTCCAAGGAGTGGCTAATGGGTTTGAACTACCGGCCTTGCAGTTAGCGAGTACTTATTCTACATACAGTGCCACATTAGGACTCCCATAGCTACCATATGTGCAACAAAATAAAACACTGCCTGGATCTGCACAATCCTCCCAATTGTTATGTTTGAACCCATTGTTGCTGCCACCATGTCACTCTTCCTCATTGGGGATTTGCCTCTGTTTTGATGACCCTCCACTTTACCAAGCATGATGTCCTTTTCCTGAGACTAGTCCCTCCTGAAAACATACACAAAGTACGAGAGATGAAGTCACCATCCTTGCTTCTCGGGAGCATTCTGGTGGTACTTCTTCCAACATAGATTTGTTTGTTCTTTTGGCAGTCCGTTGAACTTTGAATACTCTGCTCCAAGATCATAACTCAAATGTATCAGTTCTTCTGTGATCTTTCTTATTCATTGTCAAACATGCACATGCATATAGGATGACATCTTTGCTCTTGAACACTTTGAAGATGTCTTGTGCTTCAGATTTGCCTAATACAGTACGTCATTTGATTTCTTGATTGCTGTTTCCTTGAGTATTGATTGTGAATCCAAGCAAATGAAGTCTTTGACAACTTCAATCTTTTTTCTGTTTATCATGATGCTATTTATTGGTACAGTTGCTAAAGATTTTTGTTTTGTTTACATTTAGATGCAATCTTTAACAAAGGCTGTAGTCTTTGATCTTCATCAGCAAATATTTCAAGTGCTCTTAGCTTCTAGAAAACAAGATTGTATCATCTGCATATGGCATGTTGTTAATGAATCTTTCACCAGTCCTGACGCCTTCTTCATGTAGTCCAGTTTCTCATATTACTCACTCAGCATACAGACTGACTAAGCATGGTGAGAGAATACAACCATGGATCCTTGTGCAGTTGATTTGCCTAGTGCAATACTCAAGGAGTCTTGGTGTGGCACTGAAAGGTAGACACTGGACTGCTAACTGAAAGGTCTGCAAAGTTGGTTTGATCCTCAAGGTCAGCAATTCAATTTCACTAGCTGCTCCTCGGAAACCACATATGGGGTCGCTATAAGTCAGAACAGATTTAACAACACTTAACAAGGTCTAATAACATACTCAAATCATATTTTGGCTCTCATGGACTTGTTTAAATCTTTTTCAGCTTCAGCCTGAACTTGTATATGAACAGTTGATATTCTGTTCCACAGTCAGCACCTGACTTTGTTATAGTGGATGATATTGAGTGTCTCTATCATCTCTTCCTACAGATGTAGCCAATTTAATCCTTGTGTATTCCATCTGGTGAGGTCCACGTGAATTATTGTTTTTATTGTTGTTAGGTGCCATTGAGCTGGTTCTGACTCATAGTGGCCCTATGCACAACAGAACAAAACACTGCCCAGTCCTGCTCCATCCTCACAATTGTTGGCACACTTGAGTCCATTGCTGCTGCCCTTCTGATAGCATGTCAGAAACATCAAAGACAAAAAGCTCATCATCCTGGCATCTAAGGAGCATTCTGGCTGCACTTCTTAATATTGCTAGTCAAGGCTTGAACTTTGTTTTCAGTTCTTTCAATATTGAGAAATGAT
>NW_006408595.1:13262721-13263480 GCF_000296735.1 Chrysochloris asiatica
AAAAGGAAAGCACATATTCAGCATTTCTCAAGCAAAAAGAACTGAAGAAATAATTCAAATCTTGACTTGCAATATTATTCAAGTCAATGAGTGTTCCTTATAGGCATATAGATATTATCCTATCACAGACAGCATTGTGCTTCAAGATAGACCTTGAAATGCTATTTTCTATGATGAAGAGAGCGTCATTCCTCTTCAATTTGCTGTTCCTGGCATATTAAGCCACGTCATTTTGGTTGATTCAAAATGGCCCAATACCTGTTCATTTCAGCTCACTATTGCCTAGGATATCAATCTGCTGATATTTTAAGTACCATTTACATGGTTTTCAGCATCACAGCCATGCACAAGTCATCACAGTACAACAAACTGACAGGTGAGTGCACATATTAAGTGTTAGGGAGGGACAAAGGAATGTTGTCTTATACCCTACACTTTTATCACAATTACAATACAATAATTGTTAGAAACCCCAACTTCTCCCAGAAGATTAATGCTGTGTGTTAAGGTATCATGAATAAGAACTTCAACTCTTTTGGCTACATCTGAAAAGGAGAAATCCTTGATGGGCAGTGAGGGACTCTAAGACCACATCACTCACCTATCTCTGGGTAACCCAATACTTGATCTATGAAATTATTTAGTAATATTAGAAGAGAGAATTTTGTTCTAAAGACTCAAAGGAATTCATCAGCTACATGCTCAAATTTCTGATATAAGTAATTCTCAAAGTGAGCACTGAGTGGCTACTAATTTGCT
>NW_006408595.1:13264505-13265808 GCF_000296735.1 Chrysochloris asiatica
CGAACTGCTGACCCTGAGGTTAGTAGCCCAATTCGTAGCCATTACGCTACCAGAGCAAATTTCATCTTTTGGCACTATAGCTGACAATGTTCTGTAGCTATGCATAAGGTTTTCAATGGCTAAGTATTCAGAAGTTGCCTGTCACTCCTTCTTCCTAGTCTGTCTTAGTTTGGAAACTCCACTGAAACCTGTCCACCATGGGTGAACCTGCTGGTGTTTAAAATACTGGTGGCATAGCTTCTAGCATCACAGCAACAGACAAGCCACCACAATACAACAAACAGACAAGTGGTGGTCTACGTGCATAATCGCTGTTTATATATTGAAAAAAGTTATTTGCAATTAGCAAGTCATTGGTCTTACAAAGTTCTATCATGTGGTCTCCAGCATAACTTATATCAACATTTTTTCTATTACTGAGGCCGTATTTTCAAACTACTGATCTTTTCTCTTTATTTCCAACTTTCACATTCTAATCACTACTTTTAGATAGTAGATCATCTAATAACAATGCATCTTTATTGAATGTTTTATCAATTTCAGACTTGAGAAGTTGGCAAACTCCACAATTTCATCATGACTGGCTTTAGTGGTTGGTGCATAAATTTGAATAACATCGGTATGAACTGGGCTTATTTGTGTTGTTGTTGTTAGGGGCCTTAGTCTCAGTTCCCACTCTTAGAGACCCTATGTACAACAGAATGAAATACTGACCAGTCCTGTGCCATCTTCACAATTACTGTTATGATTGAGCCCATTGCTGCTGCCACTGTGCCAATCCATCTCATTGGGAGTCTTTCTCTTTTTTGCTGACCTTCCACTTTACCAAGCATGAAGTCCTACTCCAGTGATTAGTCCCTCCTGATAACATGTTTGAAGTATGAGAGACAAAGTCTTGCCAACTTGGCTTCCAAGGAGCACTCTGCCTGTACTTCTTCCAACACAGTTTTCTTCATTCTTCTGGCAGTCCATGGTACTTTTAATATTCTTCTCCCAATACCATAACTTAAGTACCTCAATTCTCCTATGGTCTTCCTCATTCATTATTCAAGTTTCACTTGCTTATGAGGTAACTGAAAATGCCATGGGTTGGGTCAGATGCACTTTAGTCTTCAAAAAGACATCTTTGCTCTTGAACATTTTCAAGAAGTCTTGTACAACAAGTTTGCCTAATGCAATCTCTTTGGTTTCTTGATTGCAGCTTCCATTAGTGTTGATAATGTATCCAAGCAAAATGAAGTGTTTGATAACTTCAATCTTTTCTCCATTTATCATGAAGCTATTTATTGGTCCAGTTGTGAGG
>NW_006408595.1:13268533-13271448 GCF_000296735.1 Chrysochloris asiatica
AAAAGACTCAAGGGAGAGTTTGTTTAAAATGCTGAAATGATTGGTACAAAAACAAATAAAGCATTTGTTTATAAATGAATTATATCAATGGTTTTACTAGCTACCTATTCTCAAGCCCTTTTTAGTGTTTAGTAGCCATTCCTTGGTTAATCTTATTCATATGGGTTGTTTAGATCTTAGCTTTTCCCACCAGAATTATCCAAGATACTAGATTTACCAGAGTAAGTATATGACATTTAATGGTTCTGCCAACTGGGATAAAGCAGATGCAATTTGTCAACTCTATGACTGAATGTATTCTTAATTTGAAAGTAAAAGCCAAATGGAAATCCCTGCCATGCTCAATAATGCATTGGACACCGTACAGACTCTTATCAGGAGGATTTTGTCTTGTTCTCTCTTCTTTAGGTTATGTTGAAAGAATGACTTTAATATTCTAAACTATTATATTATTGTAATCAAACTAGAGTTGTAAAAGTTTGACTCTAGATATTCCCTTATAACATGACAATTGAAATAAAAAAAAGGCAAGTCCGCATCTGCTCATTTTTCACTATACAATCAGAATAGCAGATAGCATCTATATTTATGCTTTATTTCTTATCCTAAACCGAGTCCTGGTGTGGCACTATGGGATAAGTACTGGACTGCTAACTACAAAGTCATTGGTTCACCCTCTACAGGATCACTATGAGACAAAACCAACTCGACAGTACTTAACAATAACAACAAATGTAGATAATATAATGTTTTATGTATATGTTAATGATAAAGATATTTCCTTTTTTTGTGTACTTGGGGTGCTTTCCCTATAGAAACCTAGAGGTGGCAGTAGCAGCAGTAGTGGTCACAGCGAATACTTCCTGGGCACGTGTTTACTGTGTGCCACACACTGTGCTCAGCATTTTACAGACATTTTCTCATATGGTCTTGACAACCATCCTAAGAAAATTGTTGCTAAGTGACTTCTAGTCAGCTCCAACTCATAGCAACCTTAGGCACAACAGAATGACACACTGCTTGGCCCTGTGCCATTTTCACAATTGCTGCCCCTGTGTCAATCCATCTTGTTGGGGTTCTTCCTCTTTTTTACTGACCCTCTACTTTACCAAAGATGAGGTCCTTCTCCAGGGACTGGTCCATATTGATAATATATCTGAAGTATGAGAGGCAAAGTCTTGCCAATCTGACTTATAAGGGGCATTCTGGCTGCACTTATTCCAAAACAGATTTGTTTTGGATTATTAGTAAAAGTGAATTTAGCAGCCTACTGTATGCTACACAGCTATAATGCATTCATTCATGATAATTTTAATATTCTTATCCAACATCATGATTATCTCTATTCTGCAAATAAATGATGCACACATCAAACATCAGAAAAGATGTTGTTCACCAAAGGAAAACTATAAAAGTGTGTAAATATTGATTTATAGAAAACCAAGAGCATTCCGTAGGAAAGTACTAGACTGGTAACCACACCATCTGCAGGTCAAGCCCACCAGCCGGTCCCAGGGAGAAAGATGATGCTGTCTGTTCCAGGAAAGATTTATAGCCTCAGAAATCCTATCCAGGGTCACAATGAGTGGGAACCAACTCGAAGACACTTAACAACAGCAACAACACCAAACCAAAGGTCTCTGAGCTTCAAGTTTCTCCTCTGTGGAATGGATATCTTGATATCAGAATGTCATTGTGAAAATAAATGAAATAACATACACACAGCCCTCCCCACCTCCACACATGCTATACAGAAATGATTATTAGTAAAAGTGAATTTAGCAGCCTACTGTATGCTACACAGCTATAATGCATTCATTCAAAATGACTTATTCATTTTGTAACAAGATATACAAAAAGAATAGTCTGTAATAGTTTTGGAGATTATAGAAAATGCTACAAAAGAGTGACAGATTAATGAAATTCAGAAAATGTGGTAGAAAACATTACCTTCATACCTGCCAGTATGATAATTTTTCAACTTCCATATAGTTTACAAAATACTGGGCAATTGAACAATCTCTAGTGATTATTTAATTCAGTGGCAGCGCTTTCTCTCACCCAAGCTGCACCCTTTTTAAGCACATCCTGAAGGCATGTGTTCTCAGAGTTTTAATGAACAGCCCCCAGGTCTGTTACATAGTCTTGTTTCCAATAGATAACACTGCTTAAGATGACTGGGGTCTAGTGGCCAGTTCAGGATGTATTTTCTACAAAAGGGTCCGTAAGAAGCCCCTGCTCATCAAGCATAGATTAAAGTCATCATTAGAGATGACTTTAATTTGGGAATAGCAAATTCTTAGTTTCTCTAAAGTCAGAATCGGTGTTTTCCCATGAGTAAATTCTTGACCATCTGGGTGAGTTTATTGTTCATGTTCCTGCTCAAAAAGCATTCATATTGCAAAATATTATATTAAATGTAAATATAAAGGAAACAATGAAGTGCTATCCAGCCACAACTACTTGGTTGTTGTTGTTGCTGTTAGTTAAGTGCCATCAAGTTAGTTCCGATCATAGTGACCCTATATAGGGTTTCTGAAGAGCAGCTGACAGGTTTGAACTGCTGAACTTGTAGTTCACAGTCCAGTGCTGATCCTACAAAGCCACACCACTGCTATAGGTATGTGCTTTCCAGACTTTCCCTTATGAGTATGTATTATTTAAAACAATAACTTGATCTTTCCCCTCATTACACAATAAAGAACAGCTCCTCCTATTATTAAGTATGTTGTTGGTGTTAAGTGCTGTAAAGTTGCTTCCAACTCTTAGTGACCCCATATAGGGTCTCTGGTAGCGTAGTGGTTACGAATCGGGCTGCAAACCGCAAGGTCAGCAGTTCGAAACTACCAGCTGCTCTGCGGGAGAAAGATGAGGCTTTCTGCTCCCGTAAAGATTTACAGCCTCAAAAACCCTGT
>NW_006408595.1:13272128-13272736 GCF_000296735.1 Chrysochloris asiatica
AAAAAAACAGTGTTCTTAATCTCCACTCCTCTTAGACTAGCTGGAAGGTTTCTGTATGATACTCTAGACTTTCTGGTTCTTGGGTCTTGATTACAAGGGCTTATCAGACTTTGGCAAATACTCCTCTTCAAAGGAACTTTCTATTCAGGTCAAACTGGTACACTTGCTAAGTGCCTAACTGGCTTTGTCCTTTCCCACCTCTACACATTTTTGCATCTCATTCCCTCTGTCTCACATGACTTTCTAGCACAGTCACAAGATCTAACCCTAATTCACATCCTACCTGAAAAGGCTTCGTTGACCATTTCAGTCCCAAACTGTCAGAGTTCTGAAAACTCTCAGACACTTCCTTTCCGGGTCAGTCATTTGGAAATGAATCATGAATTTTCATATGACAATCCAAACATATTTTTGTCATCCATTATTTATATTTTCTATTGTTATTTCCTGGATCAAGAGGCAGTTGTTCGAACAGAGCATGGGAACACTGAATGTTTTAAAACTGGGAAAGGTGTGCGACAGGGTTGTGTTCTTTCACCATGTTGTTGTTGTTGTTGTTATGTGCCGTGGAGTCGGTTCCGACTCATAGCGACCCTGAACAGGGTTTC
>NW_006408595.1:13272971-13281118 GCF_000296735.1 Chrysochloris asiatica
CAGGATCACACATGGCACATAGGTTACTCTTATGCTTCCAGACTAAAGCAAACAAACAAACAAAAAGGCTTAGCAATGTACTTCTAAAAATTAACCAATGAAAACCTTGTGGATCATAAGAGAATCTTGTGCAATATAGTGCTGGAAGATGTGCCCCCTAAATTGGTTGTTGTTGATAAGTGCTGTCGAGTTGGTTATGACTCTTACTGACCTGTGCAGAGTTTCCTAGGAGCAACTGTTAGGTTTGAACAGCTGATCCAGTGGTTAGCAATCCGGTGCTTATCCTACAGCACTAGTTGCCAGAACTCCTCCTAGATAGGAAATACCACAACTTTAAACTAGTTCACTCCAGTTTGACACCCTGCTGAGAATTTGCAATTGCATCCCAGATTGACTGAATCAGAATCCACACTTTAGATTTGTAAGAATTGACTAGGTAGGGATCTTGTTCAAATGTGGACCCTAATTCAGCAGATCTGGAGTGGGAATGCAAATTCTCAGCAGGGAGTCTAGCTGGAATTAACTGATCTAAAGCCCTGAAAAACACACAGTGGCAACAAGAATGCACTCAAGCATACCAATGGTGGGTCATGAAGGTAACACAGGACTAGGCAACCATTTGCTATGCTGTACCTGGGGTTGCCTTGAGTCTGAGCTGACTCGACAGCAACTAACTGCAACAACATTGTTATTCCACTTTCCCCCTTTAATATGAACTGAGTCAAAAGCTTCTTGAAGACCAGTTCCTATGGCCGCTAGAGAGAGCCATGTAAAGTTCATGGTTCCAAATTGGACGTCCCCATTTGCTAATACTGTACAATTGAATACGTCTATTATGGCACAATACATTCCATCAGTAGAATGGATATCATAACACCTATTTTTTAGGGTTGACATTAGGAACCGTTGTGAAGTATCTAGCAAGCATCTGTTTCATGGTAAATTCTCAATATGTTGTTGTTATTAGGTGCCATTGAGTCAGCACTGACTCAGCGACGCCATGCACAACAGAACGAAACAATGTCTGATCCTGGGCCAACATCACTACCGCTGCCACACTTGACGCCATCAATGATACCACCTGGCTGATCCATCTCATTGGGGGTTTTCCTCTTTTTCTCTGACCCTCCACCTTACCCAGCATGACATCCTTCTCCAGCGACTGTTCCCTCCTGACAAAATATGAGAGATGAAGTTTAGCCATCTTGGCCTCCAAGGAGCACTCTGGTTGCACTTCTTCCAAAACAGATCTATTGGTTCTTTTGGCAGTCCATGGCACTTTTAGTATTCTCCTCCAACACCACAACTCAAAGGCATCAATTCTTCTATGGTCTTCCTTATTCACTGTCCAGCTTTTGCATCCATATGAGGTTATTGAAAATACCATGGCTTGGATCAGGCTCACTTTAGTCCTCAAGCTGACATCTCTGCTCTTCAGTACTTTAAAAAGTTCCTGTGCAGCAGATTTGCCCAATGCAATACGTCGTCTGATCTCTTGACTATTGCTTCCATGAGTGTTGATAATTGATCCAAGAAGAATGAAGTCCTTGACAACTTCAATCTTTTCTCCGTTGATAAGAATGTTGTTTATTCGTCTAGTGGTGAGGATTTTTGTTTTCCTGACATTGAGATGCAACCCATACCGAAGGCTGTGCTCTTTGATCTTCATCAGTAAATGTTTCAAGTCCTCTTCACTTTCAGCAAGCAAGGTTGTATGATCTGCATATCGCAGGTTGTTAATGAGTCTTCCTCCAATCCTGATGCCACATTTTTATTCATAGAACCCAGCTTCTCGGATTATTTGTTCAGCATACAGGTTGAATAAGTATGGTGAAAGAACACAACCTTGTTGCACACCTTTCCCAATTTTAAAACATTCACTTTATCCTTGTTAAGGAGCCCTGGTGGTACAGTGGGCTAAGTATTGAGCTGTTAACAGGAATGAAAGCAGTTCTAACCCACCAGCCATTACATGGGAGAAATTTTTTGGCTACCTGCTTCCATAAAATTATAACCTTGAGAGCCTTCAGGGGCAGTTCTATTCTGTCCTATTGGGTCACAATGGGCCAGAGTCAACTTGGCAGCAATGGGTCTATGTTGTTGTTGTTGTTGTTGTTAGGTGCCATCGAGTTGGTACTGACTCATAGTGACCTTATGCACAGTAGATATAGAAAGATAAAAATAAAAAACAGAATATGCTCTTTTAAGGTCTCTTATAACTGGAGATGACATGTGTTTATGAACTTGAAAGTGTATCAAAATCACAGTGCACAGAAGACATCTCAATGTTGAACAATGATGCCTTTTAACGGAACTGCTGCATTCCCCACATTTCTTGCATTGTTCAGAAGAAGGCCAGATAAGCCCACAAAGTAATTTGGAATTCCCCCAGGTCTTGTGAGCCCATTGTTTGCAGTTTTTAACAGGCATTTTATAGTCATACTGGGCCCAAAAGACAAGAGTCTGTATGAAAACTTGGAAGTGATGGAATTTTTCAGTTAAGGAGAAGAATCCTAATCATTCAGAGATATCTACTCCTGTCTATGTCCCAACAAAAGGGTAGTGTGAAAGTGATTGCTTGGTGACATTTTCCAGTTACCTTTTCTTGAAGGTAGCTGAAGGCAGTTGTATACAGATTCAATTAATGTTAAATTTGAATGAACGTTACCAAAGTAAAAGAAATTCCAAAGAATCTGTTCTCTTGCCTTAAACTGAACATTATACATCTTTTGATTTTTCTTTTCCATGTATGAGTGCCATACATGAAAGGCTAATGTTTTTGCACATCAAAGACATGGTGCACTTTCCATGTTGGTAGCAAATGGCGATGTGAAATCAGTGATTTCAGGAAAGCCAAGATCTTCATTTCTCACAAATGTAACCTCTCCTCGTTTTCACTCAGCCTGAAGTGTCTACTTTTGGAATCGTACTTACGGAGATATTAGTTTTATACAGTGTTTTTTGTTTGGCTTTGTTTTTTAAAAACTTACGTATACACATACATATATAGAATAGGTACACAATGCTTTCTGGTTCTTCCTGGACAAAACCTCCTAAATCTCCTTGGCCTGGCACAGTAGCCACACAGATACTAGGGACAGAATCACAAGATACACAGATACACAAGATATCAGAGCCTCAAGTTCTTCCTTGTACCACATTACTCCCCTGATTGAGTTGTGAATGCAAATTGTAGCTCTGCAGCAAGTATGGAATAGAGACTCACACACCAAATACTCTGGTTTCTCCTCTTCCCACCCATCCAACTAAGCACAGCCACCTGCCCACAAGGTGCCCCTGATCACTACCTCCTCTAGCATCACATTCCTAAGCACTTCCAAAGAGCTAGATGGCCAGACTCAAACTTAGAATTCTCAGACTTTTAAAATTCCACACAGGAATTTCCAATGCAGTATCAATAGAGGCCTCAGAAACAGGTCTGAGGATACCCCAATCCTTATGTTCAAACTCAAACCACACTACCAATATCACACACACAGTATCATCCCTTGGAATATGGGATTGTTTGGGCAAGAAATTCTAGAATCATAGTTACCCAGAAAATGGTAGAAGGGAAGGCATGGGCTTCTTACAGAAGATCGCATCCCTGAGGTTCCAAGACTTCTTGCATATGAGTGGCATAGACTTGGGTTTTCAGAGGAGCACAGGTGCCCAGGACAAGGCTGTCTCACGTCTGGATCTAAGAGAATGTGTGTGTGCACTTGTGTGTGCGTTAAGTGCCATGGAGTCAATTCCTACTTATAGCTACCCCATATAGGGTTTCCTAGGAGCAGCTGGTAGGTTTGAACTGCCAACTTTGCAGTTAGCAGTCCAGTGTTTATCTTACATTGCCACACCAGGGCTTCAATCTAAAAGGATAAAGATGTGATATATCTTCATATAAAAATAATGATGTCTCACTTCATGCATGGACTTTCTGTTTCTCTGAAACAGTGATTTTTCAGTCAGGGTTAGTTTTGCTCCTCTTATGATATTTGGATATATTTTTGGTTGCCAAAAGTTGAATGTGCTACTGGACTCTAGTGAATTAGAGACCAAAGTAGCTGCTAAAATCCTACAATACACAGGACAGCCCCCTCACAACAAAATGTCCAAGTGTCACGAGTACCAAAATTGAGAAACCCTTCTATATAAAAGTCAGTTACACAAAAATTTGTCTCTATATAAAGCTATTTCCAAATAAATCTTCTTGAAACAAAGTTTGGTTCATTTTACTTGAATGCACAAAACTTTTAATAAGCACTTACCCCCAGTGCCTATAGACCAAAGTCTCAATCTTTAGATTGATATTCAATATCAGTCTTCATCTGGAGCCAACCTTGTTTCTTCAATTTCAATTGTCTCTATTATTTCATCATGTAGTCCAAAACTGTGTCTTAAAATATCAAGTCTGGTTACAGCATGTGTCTATGCTATAATCAGACTTAAATATTTTATTATGTCTTATGACCATCTTCTATATTTTTCCCATTAACCTTTGGCTCACTCAACCCCATTCCTAGCAGTGAATTAACATCCAGCTGCTCTTTCTAATGGAAAATATTCAAAAGTCAGAAAGATCTTTACTTAGACAGAAATACCCAATGGCATAAATCAAGGCTGTACCAATAATGTAAAAATACTTAACTCTTGGGGTTGGGGGTAATAACAGATGGCAACATGTATAAATCTCTACGAAGATGTTGCAATTATGATGTCTCTAGCAAAGAGTAGGAATACTGATGTGGTATGATAGGATAAGCACTGGACTACTAGCAGCAAGATCAGCGGTTCAAACCCACCAGCTGCTCTCAGAAACTCTATACTAGGTTGTTATGAGTCAAAATTGAGTTGACGACACTTCAACAATATAAAAACAGCAAATAGCAGGGACTCGATAGTCTGAAGCAGCAGTCAAGAAATCAGACGATGTATTGCATTAGGCAAATCTGCTGCACAAGACCTTTTTAAAGTGTTGTAGAGCAAAGATGTCAGCTTGAGAACCAATGTGCACCTGACCTAAGCCATGGTATTTTCAATAACCTCATATGCATGTGAAAGCTGGACAGTGGATAAGGAAGACCATAGAAGAATTGATGCATTTGAATTATGGTGCTGGAGGAGAACATTGAAAGTGCCATGGGCTGCCCATAGAACCAATAGATCTGTTTTGGAAGAAGTGTAGCCAGAGTGCTCCTTGAAGGCCAAGATGGCCAAACTTGGATATCTGGAGAAGGATATCATGTTTGGTAAGGTGGAGGGTCAGAGAAAAAGAGGAAGACTCCCCAACGAGATGGATTGGCCAAGTGGCAGCATCAATGGACTCAAGCATGGCAACAGCAGTGAGATTGGCCCAGGATTGGGCAGTGTTTCACTCTACTGTGCATAAGGTCGCTATGGGTTGATACCAACTCAATGGCACCTAACAACAACAACAACAACCGGCATTCCAGGTAGGGAGATAACCTTTGTAAATAAATTAGTTTAGCTTAATACTACTTGTTAAAAAAAAATCAAAACAACTTAACACAATTAAAATTTATTTCTTCTTTGCATAAAGTCCATAACATGTGTTCCATGTTTGGTGACAGGTGTGGAAGACAAAGTGTGGCATTTATTCCATTGGCAAGAACTAGTCACATAGCTCTACCTGAATGCAGCTGGGAAAAGTGGGCCCTAGCTAGCGAGGGTTTTTCAACCACTCGACATGTTGGAAAGGGAGGTAGTCAGTCATGTATGTCACCTCTGAGCACAAGGGAGGAAAGAAGAAGAAGCACATATGCAGAGCAATGAGCAAGCTTGCCTGGCTAGAATGTCAATAAGAGTTTGGCAACAGATGAGAACAGTTAAGCAAGGGCAGAGAGACAGGTAGTGAGGGACCTCTGACCTCATCATTGTGAGTGTTTTTTACTTAAGAGACAGTTGTGAATAAAACCTTAAAGAGGAGATACTTTATAAACAATTATGTTTAAAGCAAATATTGTAGCTTCAGAAACATTTTCTTCTAAAACAAATCTGGTTTTCATTCAGACATACCTTCCTTATATGGAAATTCATAATGAAACAAATAAATCATCTCGTCGCTGAAGACTCTTTATGCCAAATTTTCATGTCCTTCCAGTCATCTATCTCAATCAAGTGATTTCCCATTGCTTTAATGACTTCTACAGGTTTGCAAAATCCTGCCTCTTCATTCATTTCTGTTCTGTTTTCATGGCTGCCTCTACTGTGTTTTGTTCACCTGTCCTTGAGCCCAGCTGTTTATTTCTAACATCTGTCAGCATCCAGTGAGAATTTGAATGGTTAGGAACCATTTCATAGGTATTCAAGCAAATTATGTCTGCATCATTTTTCAGCTCCATGTATTCGATGCCATTAAAGTGGCATTTCTTTCCCTAGGTTTGTATACTGTCATTAATTTAATTAATCGTAACTATACAATATTTGCCTTAGGACATCTCCATATCATCATTAAAATATTGAAATAGAGTTTCCTTTAAATATGTCAATATAAAAAACTTGTTGCTTTCTTGCGTTGTAATTAATTATAGCTCCCACATCAACTTTCATTATCCAGAGAAACACATCTTTGTTTTTCTAATGAGAAAAAGAAACACTGTATAGAAATTCATATTTGCAGTTAACTTCTTGATGTTGCCTTTATCCAATAATATAATGCATATCCATATAATCTATTGTTTTAACTCATGAGTGTCAAAATATTCAATTATTTTGTCTACCTGATGCTTGAGTATCACTGCTATTAGTGTGCCATCTAGTGGCTCAAGTTCTGATACTTTCTTAATTCTTTGTCAAGTTTTTGACAGTTAGTTGTGAATAAGAAAAGTCCTTGAAGAATACATGCTTTACAAACACTTGTGTTTAAAGCAAATATTGTAGCTTCAGAAAAATTTTATTCTAAAGTGAACCTGGCTTGATTCTCAAAGGAACCTACTGTCATGGAGTTGATTCTTACTCCTAGCTAACCTATCAGGACAGAGTAGAAGTGCCCTGAACGGTTTCCACAACGAAATCTTTATGGGAGATGATAGCCTCATCTTTCTCCCCAGGAGTAGCTGGTGAGTTTGAAAAGCTGACCTTGAGGTATGCAACAATGCTTAACACAAGAATTGGTCTTAACCAAATGTCATGTAGAAAAGACCTACTGAGATGTATTCTTCGGTATACTTTTGGGATAAGAATGTCAAACAAAACAGCCAGTTGCAAAATCTGGATTATCCAAAAATCATAGGATATCATGCATAAATTCTGATTTAGCCAATATAATTTTTAAAGCTTTCTGAACAGTTTAATACATTTGTTTTACACCCAATCCAAATGTGTGTCAACAATATATCTAGAACTAGAATATTAGAAAATGCATTTGGCCTGGAAATGAAGTGAACTTTAAATTCCACCCTTGCTATTCACATAACACTTTATAATCCTATAGGTCTATACTATAAATATTGCCATTGTATATTTTGAGCTTTCTGCTTGCTTAGAATTACATTTAGAAGTGATTCTGTATCTATAAAAGACCAGCCATATAGGATTTAGTGTGATTACCAGCAAGTCCACCCTTTTAATTGATCCTTTTCTGGAATTATAACCACACATTCCTATTTATTATCTAATCCCCAAATCCTATGCCATTTAGTCTATCGTGACTCATAGAAACACTATAGGACAGAAGAGAACTGCACAAGAGAGTCTTCAAGGCTGTAAATCTTTTCAGGGACATCTTTCTCCCACCAAGCAGCTGGTAGGTTTGAAAACCTTCTTGGTTTGCAGCTTTACCGACTGCACCACTAGGGCATCACTACCTTGATTCTTGTGGCAGTGGTGGTAATGTGTTGTCAAGTCAATTCTGACTTCTAGCCATCAACCCTGTCCAGGGTTCCCAAGGTCTTAGATCTTTATGGGAGCACAAAGTCTCATCTTTCTCTGGTGGGGTGGCTGGTAAATTGGAACTGTTGATCTTGTGGTTAGCAACCCAATGTGTGACTCATGACATCTCCAGAACTCTTTTTAGTCTTAGTAAGTATTAAATAAAAATTAAGCAGCTGTACACCTATAAATGCAGTAGCTCAAAAGAGGAAACAAATCCCTGCTGCAAGAATTATTCCCACCCCCTCCACACAAAG
>NW_006408595.1:13281419-13287617 GCF_000296735.1 Chrysochloris asiatica
GAATGTAAAACTAATGTTCCCCCATGTAAACTATCACACAATTCACAATAAAACATTTATTAAAAAGAAAATTAAATGATTTCTGTTTTTCAATTACAGAATTACCTTTATATGTTTTGTATTCCAACTATCTCAAAGCTTCCTTTAATTGCCACATAGATAAGATATGAGCGAATAAATAAGTGTTTTTGTTGTTGAAAATGAAAAGAGAAAAGAAAAACTAAATCATATTGTCTGATTATATGCATAAAATATTCAGAAGAAGTATAAGAAATGCATGTTTGTCCTTGGAAATGGTAATTATTATTAACATATTATTATTATGAAAATGACAGTTATCACAAAAGCAATGATGTCAAAGACCTTTTCTTAAAAGACATAAAAAAAAAAATAAAAACTTCCACTTATTAAGTCTTTAATATGTACTAAGTGCTTTGCATATTTTATCTCATTTAATCTTCCTAACAATCTGACAAATTATCATTTTATAAATGAAGAAATATAGGCTAAATCTTTAAGTAACCTGTTCAAAGTCAAATTGCCAGTAAAGAGGGTATCTGGTTAGAACCTAAGGGTTCCTGATTCTGAAGCATGTGCTTATAAATGTACCCCAGGATACTTGATAATCATGCTGTGAAAACATGCAACACCATTCTTAAATGCCACATCAGACTTTTTAAAGGACACAGTCACCAACCCAGGAGAGTATACCAAAACTAGACCAACCCATGAAGACTCTGTGTGTCAGAGTAGAACTGTGCACCATAAGATTTTCAGTGGCCAATATTCAAAAGTAGATCACCAGGTTGTTCTTCTAAGGGGCCCCTAGGCAGATTCAAACTTCCAATCTTTCCATTAGTAGACAAATGTTTAGACATTTACATTACCCAGGAAGTCCACAGGGAAGTATACTTTTTTTCTTTTTCTGTTTTCTTCAAAACAACCAACAGTAGGCGTTTCATTCAGAAAATGTTATTTGATGTTGCTTTTATCACTACCACTTTTCGACTTCTTGTTAGGCCAATGTAGTAAGTTCCTGATTTTATCTAAAGTCAGTATAGTAGTTCAGTGATGCTCCCTTCCCTTCTCTCCACCCCCCAACACCTCTCCTTTCTAACTGTTGGAATTTGTAAATACTGCATTATCTGTTAATTGAGTAAAGGATCTTGAGAAGAGGAGATCATCCTGGATTAACAAAATGGGCCTGAAATCCAGTTCGGACACAGATATAAGAGGAAGAGGAAATGCAACCACAGACACACAGATGGGAGTGATGCCACCACAAGTCAAAGAATGTGTACAGCTACCGGAAGCTGAACAATACAAAAAACAGATTCACCTCTAGGTCCCCCAAGGGAAGCCTGGCCCTGCTAGATTGCACACTTCTAGCTTCCAGAACTGAGAGAGAATGCAATGAATTTCCCTAGTTTTAAGTCATCAATTTTATGGTAATTTGATATAGTAGCCCCAAGAGACTAATGTTTACAGCTTCTTTAAAGCTGCAAACAGATCACTGTACTCCTTGTGTGATGTAAACAGCTGCTAACCAAAAGGTTGAAGGTTTGAGTCCACCCAGAGTGACCTTGGAAAAAAGATCTGCTGGTCTACTTCCAAACAATCAGTCATTGAAAACCCTTTAGAGCACCGTTCTGTACAAACGCACTTGAGGGTCTCCATGAGTTGGAATCTACTCAGTGGAACTGGTTTAATTGTACTATATAAAGATCAAAATAGAAAGGCTGAGTCTCCAAGAATGAATTTTAATATTGTGATTATATAAACCTCACCAAGTGCATTTATATTTGCTGAACACTTTTTTGTTGTTGTTTCATGCAAATTAGTCACAATGTTAAACAACCAGTGTAAAAGATTTTATACAACTGAGTCCTGGTGTGGTGCTGTGAGTTAATGCGTCAGACTGCAAAGTCATTTGAACTGCAAGGTCAGTGGTTCAAGCTCATCAGCTGCTCCTTGGAAACCTTATACAGGGTTGCTATGGGTTGGAATCGACTCAATGGCACTTAACAACAACAATAACAGCATACTACTTTTGTACAACTATCAAGAAGTGGGAAAACTTGTCAGTTTCTTGAAAGCCTTCGTGAAGAGTCCTGGATTCATACTTCCAAGTTAGGTGCCATTGAGTTGGTTCTGACTCATAGTGATTCTATAGAGGGTTCCTGAGGAGTGGCTGGTGGGTTTGAACTGCCAACCTTGCAGTTAGCAGTCTAGTGCTTGTCCTACAGCACCACACCAGGACTACAATGTTGCTGTTGTTAAGCGCCATTGAGTTATTTCCAAATTATAGGAGCTCTGGTAGCGTAGTGGTTACGAATCCAGCTGTGAACCGCAAGGTCAGCAATTCGAAACTACCAGCTGTTCCACGGGAGAAAGATGAGGCGTTCTGCTCCTATAAAGATTTACAGCCTCGGAGACCTTGTACAGGGTCACTATGAGTCAGAACCGACTCCACAGCACACAGCCACCACCAAGTTGGTTTCTGAGGAGTGACTGGTGGGTTTGAACCACCTACCTTGCAGCTAGCAGCTCAGTGGTTATCCTACAGTGCTACACCAAGTCTTCTCAGACTACAATGTTGTTGTTGTTAAGTGCCGTCGAGTCAGTTCCAACTCATAACAACCCTGTATAGAGTTTTTGAAGAGCAGCTGGTGGGCTTGAACCTCCAACTTGTGGTTCAAATTGACCTTGTAGTCTAATGCTTATCCTATAACACCACACCAGTACTTCATGAACTACAATTTTTTGTTAAGTGCCGTTGAGTTGGTTCTGTCTCATAACGACCCTGTATAGGGTTCCCAAGGAGAAGCTGGTGAGTTTGAACCATTGACTTATGGTTCAAACTACCCTTGTGGTCCAGTGCTTTTTCCCACAGTACCCTTGGAAACCCTATACAGGGTTGCTATGAGTCAGAGCCGACTCTATGGCACTTAACAACAAGAACAATTTCTAACAGTCCTTCAAAATTCTACCCAAGAACAACCTCTCAGCCCTCCACTGTCTGACATAACTGCTCCTAATCAGTTTCTCTTCTTGTGTCAAGTCTACTAGAAGAACTGTCAGGAATTCTTCCAAAAGAAATAATTATTTTTGGCTTTATTTCTCCTAGAAGTTTTGGCTTTTGGCTTATTTATATCTTGGTATTCTTTCTTTAATTTCCTAAAAAGGCTGGCAATACAAAAATAATCAAAAAAGAAAATGTCAAAAGATATTTTATTTTTGACATAAACTAAGAGCTACTTTTATCTGTGCTTTAAAAGTCACTGAATTTTAACCCTAGTCATGAGGGAGGGGCCTGCTGCAGAAGAAGCAACAAGTGCAGTTCATGGACTGGCTGTGCTGGAATAAGAATGAAAGACCCCAATGAAGTGGATTGGCACAGTGTCTGCAATAATGGTCTCAAACATAACAATTGTGAGGTTCCAGCAATGTTTGGTTCTGTTGTGCATAAGGTCAAAATGAGTCAGAACTGACTAACAACACTTCACAACAGAAGCAATTTCCACAGATCCTGTGCCTCTCATGCTTCTCTCAATGGTTACTTTGATATGTGTTCTTTTGTGCAGTTGACCCAACGATTAATGTTTTGTTTGTGCAGAGAAAAAGCATGTACTCTACTAATATCATAGTCTAATTTGGAAGGTATTTAATTATAGATTGTTGAAAACATTTATATTTAAAGTACATAAAGAGAATAAGAGAATAAGACTTTGCAGTGGAAAAAGGTCTAGAGATTCTTTGGATACCAAGCATGGAAGAAAATAAGGGAGCAACAAACTATTAAGAATCATAGGCTATGTTCTTGTTGTTGTTAAGTGCTATCAAGTCAGTACTGACTCATAGTGACTCCCCTTCTATGTTGTTGTTGTTGTTAAGTGCCGATGAGTCCATTCCAACCCATAGAGACCTTGTATAGGGTTTCCAAGAGCAGCTGGTGAGCTTGAACCGCCGACCTTGCAGTTCAAACTGACTTTGCAGTCCAGCGTATTAACCCACAGTGCCACACAAGGACTACAGAAATCTGTGAAGTAATATACAAATTACAGTTTTTAGAAAATGTTTAAGTCTTGAAACCACTTAAACAGCACGTACCTTTTAATTTTTTTAATTCAGAACACATTCGAGATGCATATTGGTACTTACAACCCTGTCCCATCTCCATTTGTATGCATTCTGTATATAAGGCCTAGAAGTCTAAAAACTACTTCGAGCTAAAGTTTTTCATGTAATTTAGGTTTTGCTAATGGAGTCCTGGGAAGCAATAACTCACCTAAAGACAAGCTTTCCCAATTTCCCTTTAGGTCAGCAGTTCAAAACTACCAGTCATTCTGCATGAGAAAAATGAGGCTTTCTGCTCCCATAAAAATTTACAGTCTTGGAAAGCCTATACAGGGTCACTGTGAGTCAGAACTGACTCCACGGCACACTACCACCACCACCACCAATGGAGTCCTGGTATTGTTGTTGTTGTTGTGTGCCGTGGAGACGTTTCCGACCCATAGCGACCCTGAACAGGGTTTCCGAGGCTATAAATCTTAACGGGAGCAGACCGCCTCATCTTTCTCCCGCGGAACCGCTGGTAGTTTCAAACTGCTGACCTTGCAGCTCGCAGCCCAATTCGTAACCACTACGTTACCAGAGCTCCTGGAGTCCTGGTATATCTCTGTAGAATAAGCACTGGTCTGTTAACTGCAAGGTTGGTGGTTCAAACTCACTAGCTACTCCTTGGAAACCTTATGCAGGGTCACTATGAGTTAGAACCAACTTGATGATACTTAGCAATAGCAAAAATAGAAGATAGAAATAAAGTGATGATTGCCTTCTGTGACTATGAAAGCTAGCAAGCAAACTCCCCAACACATGAAAGTGTGTGGTAGTTGGAGTCCACGTCTCATGTGGTCCCAGCTTCGTGGATGTGAAACAGTGTGATGGCAGCAGCTATATAGCAGCAATGGTTGTCAGACTGTGACACCCGTAGTTCAATGGTAGCCCGCTAACTTTCCAATGTTTCAGCCTACATTAAATCCCTCCTCTTCAAAAAACCTAAATGAATTTCGATTTTTATATGTCAAACTCTAACTGACACAACATCTTAAATGACCGAGGAAGTCTGATTTAGTAAACAAAATACAAGGAAGTTCAAAAGTTTGTGGGAAAATTTCATTATCTTTTTGTTCCATTTTCCCACGAACTTTTTGAAGTTGCCTCATACATATAATTCAACGTCTAAGTCTAAATCCGTCACATCCCCATTACTCTGCTCTTGTATGCTTTTCGGTCAATTCCAACTTACGGTGACCCTGAAGAACAGAGTCGAGCTATAGCACAGGGTTTCCTATGCTGTTCTTCTTTATAGGAGATCGCCATGCCTTTTCTCCCACAGGGCCATTCATGGGTTTGACCCACTGAACTTTCAGTTGGCAGCTGAGTGCTTAACCATTGTGCCCCCTGGTATCTTTCTTCTAACCTAGGTCAGGAGATATTTCCCAAACTGGGGAAATATTTACTATAGGTCTGTTTCTGAGTTTTATACTTCCATATATGGCTTGTTATTTTAAAGTGAGGCAAAAGTTTAGGATTCTAATGTAAGAGTTGAATGTGTCTGTGGAGGGAGAGCTATGAATTAATGCAGGATCATTATATGAAACTGTTTCTTATTGATATTAGAAGTTCTTCTCCTCTTCCTTCATCATATGCTTTGCAGGATTCGCCCACATTTTGATGAAGTATCCCAGAGCCCATACATTGGGGTTCTCTCTCCACCTATGTTCGCTTACCAGGAGAGCTCATCTGATCATATGGCTTTATAAATGTCATCATCATTATCATGACTCTAAGTCAATATTCTTCCCTAAATTCTCCCCTGACTTCAGACTTGCAAATCCTCTGTCAACTCAATACTTCCTCCTAGCTACATAGCAGATATGCAGAATTAATATGCCCAGCACAGAACTTTAGTACACTCCACCCCTTGCTGAATTTGCTGATTTGCATCAGTCAAAAAGCTTGGAATCACTCTGGGATGCTCTTTGTCTGAGCTGTAACAGCATAGATTGGTTAAGGCCATGGGATTTGTGCCAACAGCTTCCATTCAAATCCTGGATCACTCACCTATCGGCTGCCTGACCTTGACTGAGTTACTTACCTCTTCTGGACCTTATTTTGTTGTTGTTGTTGTTG
>NW_006408595.1:13288232-13289771 GCF_000296735.1 Chrysochloris asiatica
CCAGAAGAGACTCTGAAACTTGTTCTTCACTATAAAAATGCTAAAGCAAGTGCGAGAAATGAGGAAATAAAAGAGCTAAACAGAAAATTTCAAAGGGCAGCATAAGAAGACAAAGTCAGATATTATTATGAAATGTGCAAAGACCTGGAGTTAGAAAACCAAAAGTATATAACATGCTCAGCATTTCTCAAGCTGAGAGAACTGAAATGAAAAAAATTCAAGACTTAACTTTCACTATTGAAGGATTCTTTGGGCAAAATATTTAATTATGCAAAAAGCATCAAAAGAAGATGGAAGGAATATACAAAGTCATTGTACCAAAAAGAACTGGATGATATTCAACTGCTTCAAGAGACAGTTTATGGCTGGCAGTGGCTGAGGAAGGGTCAGGCTCCTTCTGAGAGGGACTGAAAACCCAGAGAAGCTGCTTTCATGGAACAGGACCAGAGCTGTGGATCTAGCATAAGGTGTAGGGAGTCAGTTTCCCTGCACATGTCAGTGGAAAAATCACGGTATAAAGGAAAATACTGCCATTTAGGAATCACTCGAGACACGGGACTCCCTCTGTGACCACCCCACTGGGGCGGAGTTCAGAGGGAGGGGTTACAGCCAGACTGGCACAGGAAACTGGGGCTAAAAGTGGTCCAGTGACATTTGCAAAAGGAGGTAAGGGGGATTCTACACATTTTTTCCTCCTCTTCCCTGTCATGCCTTCTTTGCCCAGCCTGGATGCCTTCAGGTGGGTGGGTGCACACACACACACACACACACCCCCAATAAAAAGCCCAGCGTTGAGCCCACAGTTTTTCCCATGGCACAGAGAGAAAGAGCCCTATCAGACCCAAAGGAAAATTCTTTGGCAGCTGCTTATGATGTCAGCCTCTGGGTTCGGCCCTAAAATTAACTTGTATGGGGCCCTTTACTCCAGCATATCCAGAAAGAAAAAAACATGCCTGTCAAGCATGACAGACAAACCATATTAACAATCTGTAAAACCCCAACATAAAATGACACACTATCTTGAGAATCATGCTGTGCACATGCAGATACCTAACTGACCTATAGAGACAAAAATAGAAGACAATCTTTCTCCCATTAACTTCTCAACATCTATCTACACACCTCTACAGTGGTGACTAGAGGAGGGACCTGAGTGAGTGGACACCCCCACCCACTGCTGGAGGCCTCTATGGTGCACACTCACTCCCTGTGTAGCAAGGCAACTGGCTGGAAGGCCACAGTTTTATTTTTGTTTCAAAGTGGAAGTATTTGTCTCTGTTTTTATGTTGTTTCTGCTTTGGGGCCTTTTGGTCACCCATTTTTCCTGGAGGTGGGAGCTTTATCTCCCTAAGTTACCCAGGAAGAGACAGCAATCATGGCCATATAGCCAAGCTACAATACCACATAATATTACACAATTGAGACAAAAGCCAATAACAGCTGCTAAGCATTACACGTGAAAAGGGAAGCCTATCTCCTGATCATATCCACCAGGAGACACCCAGTAAGCTTAATAACACAGCAAAAAACATCCATTTA
>NW_006408595.1:13289871-13295811 GCF_000296735.1 Chrysochloris asiatica
TGAGACAAATGAGCTGAAGACAGACAAAGGCTCTCCAGAAGAGGAAGAGCAGGTTTTAGATTTGCCTGAGAAGAAATTCAGAAGAATGATATGGAAACAAATCCAAATACTCCGAAAAGGGGTGGAGAAAAACAAGGAAGAAGTCGGAATGTACTACAAGAGCAATCAAACAAGATAGATACAGCATTGGAAATAATTCAAAACCTGCAAAAAGAGGACCAGATGATTAACAATAAAATATCAGAAATGGACAATACACTGAAAGGGGAAAGAGGCAGAATTGAAGAGATGGAAGCCAGAACCAGCAAGCTGGAAGATAAATCTGTCAAAACTGCTAAAATAGTAGAACAAGCAGAAAAGGGGATAAAAAAATCTGAAGAGAGTCTAAGATTCATGCTGGATAACATGAAGAGGAACAACTTAAGAATTATTGGGATTCCGGAACAGGAAGAATCAGAGAAGTCCACAAAGGAGATAGTTGAAGAGCTTCTGGAAGAAAATGTTCCTAACATCTTGAAAGATGAGAAGATAAACATTCAAGAGGCTGAACATACCCCAGGAAGGATAGACCTCAAAAGAAAATCACCAATCCTGTGGACCCAGTTGGGGACCTGGTTGGCAAGCAATGTGAGGAGACCTGGGGACTCTTGGGCCCAGAGACAGTGGCGTGGCCACAGAGGACTCGAGAGGAGAGTGGAGCTACTGGCTGATGGGAAGAGAAGGCATGTGCACTGGAGCGCCCACACTTGCAGACGATACCCACGTGACCTGGACCGGATGACTGGACGATTGTAGCTCAAACAGGAGAAGAAAGAAGAGGGGGGAAAAAAGAGTGAGCTGATACAATCTGATGAACTTGACCTATATCTATGGAACAGCAACCCAAAAGAAGGAACAAATCCTTACAGCAAGAAACATTCCCACCCCCTCCACACACAGAGTGGACGGAGATGGGCAACTTGGTCATTGGCTACTCAAATGGGGAGGGGGGGACTACAAAGGCAAGAAGTGACTGCCTTACAAGCTTTCAAGAGGGAAGCTAGTGCTAGGGAGCATGGAGGAAGGCAGAATCTCCAGTGGGTACTATACAATCTATCTGGGCGGAGCTGATGAAAGGAAATACAGATGCGTAACTCGTGATACTGTAGTGAATAATGCTTATCAGGATGGATTATAAGGGTTGGAAATGCAAAGGTAGACGTTTTGTAACAAGGAAGGGAGTGATTAATTCTCCAATCTAGGAGCAGAGGTCTCTGGGACCATCAACGGAGAAGAGCAGAGAGCGGGACCCTATCCAGAGAAACAGAGATGCCTGAGATGGAGACAGAGAAGACAACGTGGAGTGATAAAGCAGCTGGGGACTTTGGATCCAGAGAGGAAAAGGGACTGTGGGTTGAAAAATGGGGGGGGGGGGGGGGGGGGGGGGGGGGGGGAGTGTAGGGGGCGGGTATCTAGGATATACCCTTTGGTTGGTGGATGATGCATGGAGGGGATTGGAACCATGGCAATGAGATGTTATACGATGGAATGAATGTAAAACTAAAGTTCTCTCATGTAAACTATCATATAATTCACAATAAAACATTATAAAAAGAAAAAAGACATATAATAATCAAGCTATCCAAAATCAAAGACGAGGAGAGAATCCTAAAAGCAGTCAGGGAAAAGAGAAGCATTACTTATAAACGCAAGCAAATCAGATTAAGCTCTGACTTCTCAGCAGAAACTGTGCAGGCAAGAAGGCAATGGGGAGACATATACAAAACCCTAAAAGAAAAAAACTGCCAACCAAGAATCATCTATCCCTCAAAACTGTCAATGAAATATGATGGTACAATCAAAACATTCCAGGATAAACAGAATATAAGAGATTTTGTCAAAACCAATCCAGCACTTCAAAATATTATAAAGGGAATTCTTTGGATTGAAAATCAAGAAGAACAGACAACAACAGAGATTGATAGGCGTGGCAACAACACCTGAAACTCAGACGACGGATAGCAGAGTCCAGAACAGAATAAAATTGTGCCTTTGAGGAACCTGTGCATAGACCAAGGGGAATTCATTCAAACAACAAAAAGGAACGTTGAATGGTTTAAAATTAGGAAAGATGTGAGTCGGGGTTGTATTCATTCACCATACTTACTCAATCTGTACATTGAGCAAATAATTCAAGAAATGGGGTTATATGAAGAAGAACATGGCATCAGGATTTTTGAGGAACATCCATTAACAACCTGCAAGATGCAGATGTTACCACCATGCTTGCTGAAAGCAAAGAGGACTGAATATACTTACTGATGAAGATCAAAGACCACAGCCTTCATTATGGGTTGTACCTCAATGTAAAGAAAACAAAAATCCTCACCATTGGACCAATAAATAACATCATGATAAATGGAGAAAAGATTGAAGTTGTCAAAGATTTCATTTTGCTCAGACCCACCATGAATCCCCATGGAAGCAGCAGTCAAGAAATCAAATGATGTACTGCATTATGAAAATGTACTACACAAGACATCTTTAAAATGTTCAAGAGCAAAGATGTCAGTTTGAAGACTAAGGTGAGCTTGACCCAAGCCAGGATATTTTCAATAAACTGCATATGCATGTGAAAGTTGGACAATGACCAAGGAAGACCATAGAAAAACTGATGCATTGGAGTTATGGTGTTGAAGAAGATTATTAAAAACTACCATGGACTTCTAGAAGAACAAACAAATCTGTGTTGGAAGAAATACCACCAGAATGCTCCTTAAAAGTGAGGCTAGTGAGACTTGGACTCTTATACTTCAGGCATATTATCAGGAGGGTCCAATCCCTGGAGAAGAGCATCATAACTATGTAAAATGGAAGATCAGCTAAAAAGAAAAAGACCCCTAACAGGATGGATTGGCACAGTTACAGAAGCAATGGGCTGTAGCTTTTAAAAGAGTGTGAAGTTGGCACCAGGCTGAGTTTCATTCTAATGTGCATAAAGCCTCCATGAGTCAGAGCCAACTCACCAGCACCTAACAACAATAACACGTGGGCTCTGTAATAAGCTCCTCATTGGTTTCCCACTTTCAGCCTTGCTACCACCAGTCTACACAGCGTCCAGAAAGCTCCCTTTAGTAACTTAGCAAGGTCACATTATGCCTTGCTTCTAATTGCTCCAGTATTTTAGTACACTCACAATAAATCCATAGTCCTGAAGTTGGTCTGTGGCTACCTTTTCAACATCATTTTCAATCATCTCCCATGTTCACTCTGCTTTCCCACACCAGCCTCCTTTTTGCCCCTTGAGAAAAGCATACTTTTGCCCACTGGTTAAGCAAAAGAATTGTTAACTGTAAGCACCAGCTCTCTTTCTGCAAGGGCACACTTTGCCGAGCTATGTGTAGGGCTGGATCTCAATACTACACATCACCACTTGAGAGATCATGTCCCTGACCACTCACCCAACATCACCACCCACCCAAGCACCCACTGGTACTTTCTGTTTTGTTTTGTTAGAGCACTTGTCATTAGCTGGCTTTTCTTTACTTTCTTCTTTCTCTTTTGGTTGAAACACTTCTCTGAAACCTTTTTATCTGCTTGAATCTTAACCAGCTGTTCTCTGCATTTGCTGCATCACTATGGTTTGGGAATTGCCCCAAGCATATCTTTCTGTGTAGTTTGTGTTGGTTTCTGTTTTATCCTGACTTCATTGTTCATTACACTTCAATGTTTATATCTTTATTTTGGCGGAATATTGCTCTCTAGAAAGTTTTCCACTTTTGTCTTTCAAATTTTCTAATAAATTGTACTTTTTGATATCGTATTTTAATCCTCAAAAGTTCTTTTTCAATCCTCTGAATATTTCCTTTTAAATAGTAGCATCCTGCTTCTTGAAAAGATGCGTTTCTCTCTAAAGCTATTACATCGTTTTGAAGTAGCTGACTTCTTACACATATAAGGAGGACGTACAATGGAGAACTTCAGAGTGAGACTCTGAAGCCTGATGGACTGGCTGTGATTCTCAGTTGTGACAGAGCTTGATTCTGAGCAAGGTGAATATATGATAAATTATACTTAAAATGGGGTCTGGCACATTGCAAGTTCTCAATAAACACTTGTTACTTTTAAATGGCTTTGTTATCTGATACTCCCATTAGACTACACAAACTGTCTTTTTGACAACTACCAGGTTTCTGGTAGTGATCATAGGAATACAAAGAAATCAAATTGACTACATCTGTGGAAAGAGATGATGGAAAAGCTCCATATCATCAGTCAAAACAAGGTGAGGGGCAGAATGTGGAACAGATGTTTACCTGTGCTTTACTGACTACACAAAGACTTTCGATTGTGTGGATCATGACAGAGTTTATTCTACACAGCCACAGAATTCCCTTATACAACTTGTTGTTCTTAAATGCCATTGAATAAGTTCTGACTCATAGCTACCCTGTATAGGGTTTCCAAGGAACAGCTGGTACTTTTGAACTAATGACCTTGTAGTTCGCAGTTGAGTGCAGATCCAGTTATACTTACTAGAATGGCAATAATTAAAAGAAAGAAAGCAACAAGTGTTGGAGAGGATACATTGATGGTGGTTGCTAAGTGCATTGCTGGTAGGAAAATACAATAATGCAGCCACTGTGGGAAAGAATTTGATTGAGTCATAAAACCAATTTGCTGCCTCAGCTTCCATACTTCCTCTGTTGCTCTTGCGCACCCCCTCGCCCCACCCTGGTTTCTGACAGGGCCATTCCTCTTTTATCACACAATTTCTCAGTAGTGTGGTCTCTAGCTGGGCCTTTTGGGTGTGCTCCAAATGGTTTCCTGTGATAGAAACCCATTACTACCTTGTAGCCCAGATGTGGTTATGCTATGCTGGTTCTGAGCGAGTCCCATATAGTTTCCAGGATAAAAAACATCTCCCTTTTTTGTGTGCTAATACACTAAAACTGTTTTAACTTACCAGTAAAACCAGCATCTGCTAACCCCAAATTCCACCCTGCTTGCCATATGTAAATCCTCTCCTATAATTCCAGTTGTTGCATTGTTCCTGGGTTTGACCTCCTGTGTGGCCCTGAGCCCAGCAGACATGTTGTAGTTTCCTCTCTACGACCTGTGAGTACTGAATTCTATTTGTTTTCTGGCTTTCCTGTCTACGCCTCACATTCTGAACTAATTCACAGTCATCCAAGACACCCACAGACCTCCTTGGGGGTCAAAATTAACACAAGCAGCCCCTTGAAAGTTCAATATACATTATCATATGAGCCAAAAGTTAGAAATAATCCAGGTGTTTATAATCAGATAAGTGAAATGTTTTTAAACGATGGTATACATACACAAACATACACAGTTATAAAAAGAAATGAAGTTCTGATACATGGATGAACCATGGAATCATGGTACCAAACAAAATAAACCAGACACTAAAAGTAAATATTGTATGATTCCACACATACAAACTATCTAGAATAGGTAAATTAATAGAGACAGCAGCTTGTTCCCATTGTTACGTGCTGTTGAGTCGGTTCAAAATCATAACAATCCTGTATAGGGTTTCCAAGGAGCAGCTGGTGGATGTGAACCACCCACCTTTTGGTTAGCAATCCAGTGTTTATCCAGTAGATGGCTATTGTTATTAAGTGCCATCGAGGTGGTTCTGACTCACCAAGACCCTGTGTAGGGTTTTTGGTTTTGTTTTGAGTGTTTTTGGCTCTTCTAATAATGTATTTAATCCAATTCACTTGACTACCAGCTCCTTTTTTCCAACATACTATTTTTTTGTTTTGTTTTTATTGTGAATTGAGTGATAATTTACACGGGAGAAAACTGGTTTAACACTCATCGCTTCACGGCAATGATTACAATCTCCTTTGTACCTCATCCTTCAACAGTATTTGCTTCAATTCCCTTTGGTTTTGGTTTGTTTGTTTGTTTTGGGAGGAGGATGTACACAAA
>NW_006408595.1:13295996-13296699 GCF_000296735.1 Chrysochloris asiatica
TCTCAGGTGTCGCTGCCTGTCTGGATAGGGTCCCACATTCTGTTCATGCTCTTCTCCCTGAATGGCCCTAGGCTCCTCTGTTCCTGGAATGTAAGATTAACTACTCCCCCATTTTTGTTACAAAACTTCTACCTTTACAGTTATGACAGTCACAATTAGTCATGGTAACAATTACTCACTATTGAATCATAAGTATCTTATCCCCATCTCCTTTCACCAGACCCATCTAGACAAGATGAAAATTATTCATTGGGGCTTCTACCTCCCTCGCCACACTCTGAAATTAAACTCCCTCTTGAAAACTTGTAAATCAGTCACTTCAAGGCTTTATAGCCACTCCCATTTTAGGTAGCCAATGTCTAAGTTGCCTGCCCCTATAAACCCTGTATACACAGGAGATAGCATTGATACTCGATATGAAGACTCCTTTGCTCTCAGTTGGTATTTTGAGTTATTACATCCATAAGTATAGATCAGGTTAATCAAATTGTAGCAATTCACACTCATTTCTTTTATCAAAAATAGTTTTTTATCTTCCTCTAGTTGAGTTCTGATCATCAAGCCATCAATGCTAGGTCAAATGGGTACTATCTGCAAGTTTGGGAGATCTTGTGTGTTGTTGTTGTTAGGTGCCATTGAGTCATTACCAACTCATGGTGACCTTATGCACAGCAGAATGAAACACTGCCCAATACTGGACCAA
>NW_006408595.1:13303078-13303964 GCF_000296735.1 Chrysochloris asiatica
GTGTGGTCACCAATCAGAGCATGTATTTCCGTTGAGTCTTAGTCTTGGAAGGGGGTTTGCATTGAGGGAACTCGACCAATTGTCTTGATGTTTCCTGGGCCAGTTGCATTTTGAGTGCCTTCCAACCTGAGGGGCTCATTTTCTGGCACTATATCTCACAGTGTTTCTCTGTTATTCATAAGGTTATCAGTGACTAAATATTCTGAAGTAGTTTGTTATTCCTAGTCTGTCTTTGTCTGGAAGCTCATCTAAAACCTGTCCACCATGGGTGACCCTTCTGGTTATTTAAAATACCCATGGCTTAGATTTCAGAATCACAGCAACTTACAAGCCACCGCAGTATGACAAACTGACAGACAAGTAGTGGATCTCCCCTCATTTCATATCAGCTGTATGCTTTACTCTCAATTCTAGCCCACTGTGGCTATGTCCTTGTTCATGGGCTTAGGGGTCCCCAGGTCCTACCACACTTTGGACCTACCAGCCCTCCTCTCTCTCTCATCTCCTGGTCAGCGGAGTCTCATTCCGTACCTTCATTGCTGCCTTTCCCCACTTCTACTCACCAGTAGACCAACGTGGTCGCCAGCAAGCTTATATGCCTGCTTATGTGTTCCTTTTTTTCTGTATGGGATTTTCATGGAGCAGCTGGTAGATATGAACTGCCGACCTTGCAGTCTTTATCCTAGAGCGTCACACCAGGACTCCATCAATAGATTACAAGATACTAAAAGTTGGTGTGAAGAATAGTGTGGAGAACTATTACTTAGTACAAATATTTTGTTTGGGGTGATGAAAAATTTTGTAAATAGCGGTGATGGTTGTGCAACACTGAGAATATAATTAATGTCAATGATTTGTACATTTTAAAATATGCAAAATGGCAAAT
>NW_006408595.1:13306174-13307129 GCF_000296735.1 Chrysochloris asiatica
GGACATTTTTTCGTTCTGCTGTGCATGGGGTTGCTATGAGTTGATTCCGACTCGATGGCACCTGACAACAACAACAACAGCTTCCAGCCAGACCCTGGCAATTCTTGAAACCGACTTTTCCTAAAAGAATCCAATGCCTAAGGCAACAAGGTCTCCACTAATCTGTTTAGGAGGCTTGTATTTGAATTAAGGGTGACTTTGTGGTGGTGGTGTACTTTGGAGTCAATTCTGATACTCTGCATAGGTTTCTGAGATTGTAAATCTTTATGGGAACAGAAAGTCTCATCTTTCTTCCACTGAATGGGCTGGGAGTTGCAAGCTGCTAACCTTGAGATTAGCAGCCCCGTTTGTAACCACTATGCTAGGAAAACAGTTGGTAAAAAGTTCAAGGTTCAAAAAGACACCTAAGGGCAAATGGCTTGCATAGGTCATCCTACCTCCATAGAATCCAGAAATTCCAGGTGAATTAAAATGGTTTCTCACTGGGAATGTCATGTTAACTTTAGAAACGAAACTGATTGGCAAAAATGAAGCCATATATGTGGTCAGGTTGTTATAGCAGTTTTAGATTCGTTGACCGAGGCCACTTGGAGAGGTGAAGCAGAGTTTCAGATTTTATTAAACTGGCTGACTCAGAGGAGCTAATTTCTCCAGATTCTGAGCACCAAATGGAGGGAAACATGGGCTTACATGGGGTCAGACTTGGGGAGGGGCCAGGATGCAGAGCTGTTTGAAGACAGGAGGGAAACCAGGGGGAGAGGTCCCATTCAGTAACCTAATTAGCATTCTAACTTGTCTCTTGGGTGGGGAAGATTGGTCCTTTTCAGTAACCTGATTAGCATTTTAGCTTGCCTCCTGGGCGGAGAGGGCAGTGAATGGTTTTTATCTTTTCCTGTTCAAGGTGAGAGTACTGCTACTCAAAAGTACTTCAGTGGAAAACACTGAATCAGTGAAA
>NW_006408595.1:13307597-13308149 GCF_000296735.1 Chrysochloris asiatica
GACTTTCCTTATTGAAAGATTCTCTGGGCAAATTATTGAATGATGCAAAAAGCATCAAGAGAAGATGGAAGGAATGCACAGAGTCACTGTACCAAAAGAAAAGGTTTGATGTTCAACCGTTTCAAGAGGTAGCATATGATCAAGACCAATGATACTGAAAGAAGAAGTCCAAGGTTCATTGAAGGAACCAGCAAAGAACAAGGCACCAGGAACTGACAGAATAAAAATTGATATCTTTCAAGAAAGTGAGGTGGCACAGGTGGCACTCACTCATCTATGCCCCAAAATTTGGAAGACAACTATCTGGCCAACTGATTATAAGAGATCCATATTTGTGCCCATTCCAAAGAGAAGTGACCCAACAGAACATGGAAATCATCAGACAACCTCTTTGATATCCCATGCAAGTAAAGTTTTACTTAAGGTAATACAGAAATGGCTGCAGTCATATATTAACAGAGAACTTTCAGAGGTTCAAGCTGGATTCAGAAGAGGATGTAGAATGAGGGATATCATTGATGACGTCCGATGGATCTTTGCTGAAAGCAGAGA
>NW_006408595.1:13309414-13311180 GCF_000296735.1 Chrysochloris asiatica
TCTTAAGGTTTTCTCTCTGCCTTGTATCATGAGCAAAGCTTATCAGAACTATGTTCATTCCTTCAGAGATCTGATTTCTATAAGATACTAATCCATCCTTATGAGAAGCCATCCTGAAGCATAATCACTCTAAAGATTGAAACACTCATAGCTTCATGTGCTGTTCCTCTCAGTATTCATATTTTAACAGGGAACATTGTTTTAGCTCCCATGAAGCCTTCTGAGATATTAAAGACCACCAAGGACCTAACTTTCCACCTTCACATTCAGCCAGGACACTGCAAATCAAAGCCACACTTTACTGTCTATGTTGTTAAGTGCCATTGAATTGGTTCTGACTCATAGTGTAGGGTTCTTGAGGAACAGCTGGTGGATTTAAGTCCCCAGCCTTTCAGCTAGCAGTCCAGTGCTTATCCTTCAGCATCACACCAGGAATCCATTTGTTGATGTTGATGCTAAGTGCTCTCAAGTCAGTTCCGATCCATAGTGACCCTGTATAGGGTTTCTAAGGAGCGGCTAGTAAGCTTGAACCTCAGACCTTGCAGTTCAAACTGACCTTGCAGGTCCAGTGTTTATCCTACAGCGCCACAGCAGGACTCAGGAATCCACTTAGCATGACTTTATTTTTCCAAGTATCTTCTTCCAGGTAAATAGCTTGATTGTTCCTTACATTACCATCACAAAAGGCCCATCACCTCCACAATGGAAAACATCAACAAACCCTGTTTTCTTCTTAATCCATTGCCTTGCTATTCCCACCAATCCTGGACTATGGTATTGTGATCTTTCTTGTTGTTAAAGTGCCTTTGAGTAGATTCTGACAAATAGCCACCCTGTATAGGGTTTCCAAAAGAGCAACTGGTGAGTTGCTTGTGGTTCATACCAACTTTGTAGTCCAGTGCTTTATCCCACAGCACCACATCAGGACTTCTTACCCAATCCTAATTAAACTCCATTTTTGAAAGACCCACCTTATATCACACTTCCAGTTGCCAACAAACACTTTGAAACAACCCTAAAGCTTTGCAAAATGGTGCCCTCTATTACCAAAATAACCAATCAGTTCCGTTTTTGCATTGTCAACAGGATATGTTGGTGACATTTGCTGAGCTAGCTTTTGACATCATGCAGCAGGGTCGTGTTGATAGCCATGGCTCAAGCTCCATTAATATGAAACTAGCTGAATTATTTCTGATTGGGTATTAAAGAACGGCACAAATGTTAGTGCCAGAAAACTCTCTGAGTTGTCAGAATTGATTAAAACTCCATTACTAATCCACAAAAAGCCAGAATTCCATCCACCCTCAAAAATCCAACAACTCACATCGACTTTTAGTGTTCTTATCATTTGAATGGGTCAAAAAGATAGACCTTTTAAAGTGTTGTTGAACTAGTGAAAAGTTAATTCTTGATAGGAAATAGTAGAGTTTTGTTGTTTAGTACCCTCAACTGGGCTCCAATATACAAAGGCCTTGTTTAAGGTTTCCAAAGAGCAGCTAGTAAGTATGAACCATCAACCTTGCAGTTAGCAGTTCAATGCTTATCCTATAGCGCCACACCAAGACGACAGTAGATCTTTAGGTTGCAAAATAACTCTTAAGCAAAGAACTACTTGCATTTTTAGTTATGATGGTTATGAAAACATGACAATATACTTCATAATGGAAGAAAAGAAAGGTGATCTATGAGCTACCATACTTTAAAAAATATCTGTCTTTAAAGCATCCAAGAGTTAATATGCAGCAAATTTTAAAAGAGAATATCTT
>NW_006408595.1:13312735-13313683 GCF_000296735.1 Chrysochloris asiatica
TAGGGGAATTGATAGTAGAAGCAAAAAATCCATTGCTTTCAAATTCAAGATGCTCAGCTGTTTCCAGAGGCACCATCTTGGGCAAGACCAAGCAGGGAAGGATCAGAGCAGCCATGGACACCTGAAAATCACAGCAATAAAGGTGTTGATGTTCTTTTTTATGGTATCTGTTCATTGGTATCTCGCTATCTGCGCACCTCCATTCTGGTGACTAGAGGGGATGCCTGAGCCAGTGGACACCCCACCCCCACCCCCCAGAGGGTTCTACTATACATGCATACAGATCTCCTAAAAATTTAAAGTGACAGTTTCCACTTAAAACCAAACAGCAGTGCAAAACAGCTACAGCTGACCCTAAACCGTTTATTACTAGGAAAAAGGCCTGAATGGGGATTGTAGAGCGAGACAGGCAGACTAAAAAGGAAACAGGCCAAAAATTAAATCTTGAGTTACATTATAATGACCAACAGTGGCATCTTGCAATTTCTCAGGAGAAAGAGTGAAAAGGGAAGCCCATCTCATGATCACATTTACCCAGAGGCAATCAGAAAGCATAAAATATACCAAAATACACACCCATCTAAGTTTTAAGGCTACAGATAACTCCTGAATAGTCTAAAAAAACAGAAAGAGATGACCATATCAGCACATGTCAAGAAATGAGATAAAAGTGACTGAGACAAATGAGCTGGAAGTAGACTGACACTCCATACTGGAAGGTGGGCACGATTTGGAAATGCCTGAGAAGGAATTCAAAAAAATGATAGTAAAATGTACCAAAACACTTTACAATGGAGTTGAGAAAAATAAGGAAGAAGTCAGGAAAGTGTTACTGGAACAATCAAATAAGATAGATACAACATTGGAAACAATTCAAAACCTACAGAAAGAGGTCCAAATAATTAATAATAGAATATCAGAAATGGACAATACACTGAAAGGGCAAAG
>NW_006408595.1:13321573-13323285 GCF_000296735.1 Chrysochloris asiatica
AAAAAAAAAAAAAAAATCCTATGGAGCACACAGGCACACAGTTCTATTCTGACACACACGGGTCACTATAAGTCATAATTACCTCCAACTGTTTATTGTTGTTGTTTTTAATAAGTGTATACATAGTATTCCTGCCTCCCATGACCCACAGTATTCCCATTGTAGTATTCCCATCCCTGCATTGGCGTTCTTGGTTTTCTGCCTAATGTCCTACAAAGATAGGAACTTTGAGTCCCATCACCTAACACAGTGCCAGGTACAGAGGAGGTGCTCAACGTGAACAGGAAAAGGTAAAAACATTCACTGCCTTCTGTGCCCAGGAAACAAGTTAAAAATGTTAATTAGGTTACTGAGTGGGACCAATCCTCTGGTTTCCCTCTTGTCTTCAAACAGGTCTGCAAGATAAAGCCTCCCAATTCTGACCCCATATATGTCTGCACTGCCCTATATTTGGTGCTCAGAATCTGGAGAAATTAGTTCCTCTGAGCCAGCTGGCTTAATAAAATCTGAAACTCTGTTTCACCTCTCCGAGTGGCCTCGGTTTCTTCAACGAGGGATCAAGAGCTGCTGTCACACTCGAATCTAAAACTGCTGTAACAAACACACTTCCCTTAAACACATTTTACATGGAGTCCTGGTATGGCGCTGAAGGATAAGCACTAGACTGCAAAGTTGGTTTGAACCACAAGGTCGGTGGTTTAAGCCACAAAGTCGGTGGTTTAAGCTACAAAGTCGGTGGTTCAAACTCACCACCCGCTCTTAAGAAACCCTATATAGGGTCACTATGAGTTGGAACCAATTCAACATCACTAACAACAACATTCTTCTTAGAATGCAGAAATCACAACTAGTGCTATAAATTTGTTTTATTCAAAACCAAAATACAAATTAAGGGGCTGAGTTCTACAACTGTGCTGATGCGAAAGAAGAGATAAAAGATCCATGAAAGTCTAGCAGGGAAAGCACAGATTCTCCCACCACAGGAAGTAGGAGCCAAGAAGCACCCACGAGGCTGGGGGTAAGGTGCCTGGGTAAGGTATTAGATTTTCCACAGGACATAAAATGGGCATTCAAGGCAATCTGATTATCTTCTTAAGGGGTCAAAACACCCCAGTGGGCTCAAAGTTGTTACATTAAGCTTTTTAAAAGAGAAAATAGGCAGAGAAGTGGGCAACTGAAATGCAAACAGCAGAAAGTCATAGGGTAAGGTGACTCAGGAAACTCAAGATGCTGAAGGAAATGTAATTGGCCTCAGGCAAAGGAGAAGGCAGCTGGAGAAGGACAGAGTCCTTAGGAATAACCTTTTGCAAACACATCAGGGCAGTGAGACATTCAGCAGAATTGTTCTTGAAATGAAGCTGATAAGGGCAAAGGCAAGCATTTCTTAATCAGTCATGGCTCCAGACTCTTGAAAATGCAAACGCGTAGATTTTTCTGGTAAATAAAGTTCATTTCTTGAGTGAATAGCCACTTTAATCAAGGGAACAAAATTATTCTGCCCTTTTCTCTATTTATTTGTTTCTATCACTCTTTCTTCTGGGTACGCTACCTCTGTGTCTGAGAAAAGCATATGTTTCCACTATCTGGTAAAAATGTCTGGCTTTTCCTATGTAGTTGTTGTTGTTGTTGTTGTTAAGTGCCGTCGAGTCGGTTCCGACCCATAGCGACCCTGTACAGGGTTTCCGAGGGTGTAAATCTTTACGGGAGTAGAA
>NW_006408595.1:13324207-13324663 GCF_000296735.1 Chrysochloris asiatica
TACAATGTTCAGTGGACTTCTGTGGACCCAGTTGGGGACCTGGTTAGCAAGCAGTGTGAGGAGACCTGAGGACTCTTGGGCCCAGAGTCAGTGGCATGGCCACTGAGGACTCGAGAGGAGAGTGGAGCTACCGGCTGACGGGAAGAGAGGGCATGTGCTCTTGAGCGCCCACACTTGCAGATGATACCCATGTGACCTGGACCGGATGACTGGATGATCTGAGCTCAACCAGGAGAAGATAGAAGAGGGGAGGAAAAAAAAAAAAAAAGAGTGAGCTGATACAATCTGATGAACTTGACCTATACCTATGGAGCAACAACTCAAAAGAAGGTACAAATCCTTACAGCAAGAATCATTCCCACCCCCTCCACACACAGAATGGATGGAGATGGGCAACTACTTGGACATTGGATACTCAAATGGGGAGAGGGGGACTACAAAGGCAAGAAGTGACTG
>NW_006408595.1:13325235-13330916 GCF_000296735.1 Chrysochloris asiatica
AATATAAAACTAGAGTTCTCTCATGTAAACTACCATATAATTCACAATAAAACATTTAAAAAAAAAAAAAAGAACATTATAAATACTATGTTGAGCAAAATAAACCAGATACAAAAGGGCAGATGCTGTCCAATACTACTTGTATGAAATATCTAGACTCGGCATAGAAACAGAAAGTAGAAGTCACCATGGGCTGAGGTTACAGGGTAATGACATAGACTTTGGGATGATAAAAATTTTGAGAAGTAGATAATGGTGATGGTTGCACAACATAGTAAATGTAATTAATGTCATTGAATTGTATACTTAAAAATGGTTACAATGAAAAAATTGTCTTCTATATACTTTGTTGTCATTGTTAAGTGCCATCAGGTTGGTTCAGACTCATAGCAACCCTGTATAGGGTTTCCAAGGAGCGGTTGGTGAGTTTGAACCACTGACCTTGTGGTTTAAACCAACACTGAGGTTGAGTACGTATCCTATGGTAATACAGCATGACTTCTTTTATATACTTTAGCACAATAAAAGTTTTAAAAGATTAAAAAAAAAAAAAAAGTGGGCAGGTCAGAGCTGTTGGGTATGTTCCCGCAGAAGATTCTAGGGGAAGATTCTTTCTGGTCTCAGCTTTCGGTAAGTCCCAGGTTTTGGTTTATTTGCACCTTCACATGACTGTCCTTCCCTCTGTGTGTGTCTCTGGGTCAATTCTCCTCATATATAAGGATGTCATTTAGGTTGACTTCTGACCCACTCTGTTCCACTATGACTTAATAAAACTTAACTGATAGCATCTTGTTGTTGTTAAGTGTCGTTGAGTCTGGTCTAACTCACTTGTCGTTAAGTCCTGTTGAGGTGGTTCCGACTCTTAGCAGATCCTGTATAGAGTTTCCAAGGTTGTAAATTTTTGCCAGAGCAGAAAGCCTTGTCTTTGGAGCTGCTGGTGGGCTCGAACTACCGACCTTGTGGTTCACACTCCAGTGTTTATCCAACATGGCAACAATATTCCATCAATCTCTCTATTTGCCTGCAGGAAATTTAGTAACCCCAACAGTCCTGATGTAGCACTGTGGGTTAATGTGAAGCACTGCAAAGTTGGTTTGAACTACAAGGTCAGCAGTTAAAGCTCACTAGCTGCTCCTCGGAAACCCTATACAGGGTCGTTATGGGTCAGAACCAACTTGATGGCACTTAACAACAACACCAACAATAACTCCATTTTCAAGTGATGTAACAAACCTCAATCCATCATTGGTGCCCCCATTTCCTCTTAGCCAGATAACTGAATACTCTCTTCCCAAGGGGATACTCTTCTCCAGTCTTCTGGAAATATCAAACTCCAAATGTCCCCAAACTTAGTATTAAATAGTAAATTCCATTCAGTAGGTGCTCATTTTGTGCCAGGCATTGATTTCTGTTCTTTTAATCCTCTGGAGCTTCAGGATAATGCACTGGACCACAAGGTCAGTGGTTCAAAGTCACTAGCTGCTCCTGGGAAACTCTATAGTGTCGTTATGAGTCGGAACCCACTTAACAGCACTTAACAACAACAATCCTTCAACAACAATTTTATGAGAGGTGCTAATATTGTTAATTTCCATGTAACAGATGGAAAAACTTCGGCACACAAAAATTAAGTTTCTTGGCCAGGGTCACATGAGTAGTAAGAAATGGAATGGCAGTGTGCTTCTTACTGAGTGTGGGACAAGGATTCTTAGCAAATCACCTCTCCACAGCAGGGCAAAAATTACATTCTTAGGAGACCATCAAGCTACAACAGTGGGCCCCTGTCACCAGTGCTATATCAGCTTGGAAAGGAGCATGCGAAAATCAGCAGGCCCGGGCTGCTGGGCCTGCCTTTCAGGAGGCTGCGGGAAGATTCTTGCCTCCGTTTTTGGTAGCCCCTGACTTGGATAACACTGATAATTGCTCATTTCAATGCATAATATGTATATGGTTTTTGTTGTTGTTAAATGCCGTTGTGTCATTTCCAACTCATAGCAACCCTGTATAGGATTTCCAAGGAGTGGCTGGTGAGCTTGAACCACCAACCTTGCAATTCAAATTGACCTTGCAGTCAAGTGCATTAACCCGTAGCACCACACTTGGACTCCAATATACACATACGTACTTATGTGTATATTAATAACATAATATATTTTTGTTATGATCATTTTATTTACATTTCTATTGTTAATGCATTCATTGCATTCATATCCATTGCTAGAAACTTCTCCAGGTCTCAGGGATTCAATTATGAACAAGATAGCATGTCCCTTGCCCTCTAAGACTTTTTAGTCTCTAGGGAACACAAGCAATGAAATGAAATTTGATGAGGGATGTATTGGGGAAACTTAAAAGCTACAAAATTGCTTTATAGAAACACTTATCCTATTTGGGGGGTACGTGGGAGTGAGTGGTCAGGGAGTGCTTCAAGGAGGCAATGTGAGGAAACCCTCTGAAAAGTTGACAAGTTTGTCAAACAAAGCAGCTGATGGGGAAGAGTGTTCTAGAAGAGGGGATGTGTGTGTGTGTGAGTGTGTGTACATCTAGAATCAGGAGTAATCCTTGCTGATTGAAGAATTGGAATGAATTGGAAAACACCTGGGGCAAAAGCTGAAGAAGAATGGATAGGCAAAAGCAAAAGTCAAGCCACAAGGGCTCTGGAATCTTACAAGTTAAATTAAGGTCAAGTGTGTTGTTGATTATGAAATTTGCTTTTTTGCCATTAGAAATCATGATGTCACCAAGAAACACACCATAATACAGCTTGTGACATTTTTGTTCCTAATTAGCTTGTTAACTTCATTGACTGTTAAAAATGAGATTTTCTTTAAAAATGTTTGGAAATGAATTGCTTAATATTTGAAGGCATTTCTCATGCTTTATGAAGAAACAAATACCCATTTATTATCTGACACACTTTGGTCTTGCTCTTCCTTGCTTCATAATTCCGGGGGAAAGATATATGCCTTGACCTTTCTATTCAGAGATCACTTTCAAAGGTGATTTCCATATAAAACAACTAGAATTCTTCCCAGAATACAGACCTGTAGGCACTATCTTCAAGATGATACAAGATTTCAGCATAGGCTCTTTCCTGTCTTTCTTTGTCCCGTCTCTGATGCTCATGCATCAGAGGACACCTTGGAGGACAGTGGGCAAGAGGCTCCCTGATGTACTGAACCCTACCTACAGAATGTAAACAGCCCTGCCACCTAAGAGGGTGGGAAGGAAAAAGAGCTGCCTTTGTCAGAAACCAAGAAAATCCCTGAGCTATTTGAGGATCTACTCTCTAGAGAAGTAGGGAGAATACAGTGCCCAGTCCTAGGGAGATGACTCACGAGAGGCAGAAGAAATGGCCCCACACCAGGCAACCAGGACTGACCATTCACAGACAGAGTAGTTGTTATGAGGTGCCATCGAGTCAATTCCAACCCATAGTGAGTCTTTATACAACAGAACAAAACACTGTCTGATATTGTGCCATCCTCACAATTGTTGTTATGCTGGAGCCCGTAGTTGCTGCAAATGTGTCATTCCATCTCACTGGGAGCCTGCCTCTATTTCAGTAACCCTTCACTTTACTAAGTATGACGTCCTTCCCAGGCAGAGCCGAGAGAGGGTACAATCCTGAAGGATTCATTCATTCACTCAACAAACAACCAAGATATTTTTTTTTTTTTAAAAAAGAACAAAATCAGAAGATTTTCTTTTCTGACTATGATGAGTGCTTATTACAATGAGGCACTGACACAGGATAAACAAATAGACCAATGAACTAGAACGAGAGCCAAAAGAAACTTCACCTACATAGACACTTGACTTATGACAAAAGTGGGTACTACAGGGCCCTGGTAATGCAGAGGGTTATGAGTTGGGCTTCTAACTAAAAAGTCAGCACTTGGTATATACCAGCCGCTCCTCAGGAAAAAGATGAAGCTTTCTGTTGCTGTAAAAATTTGGTTGGCTATGTTCTATGGAGTCAGTTCTGACTCACAGCGACCTCACATAGGGTTTCCGAGGCTATAAATCTTTACAGGAGCAGAAAGCCTCCTCTTTCTCCAGCAGAACAGCTGGTAGTTTCAGAAACCCTATGTAGGGTTACTATAGGTAGGAATTGACTTCATGGAACACCACCATTATTAACACCACCACCACAGAGCAATGCAGGAAAAATAAAGATTCATATGAAAAAGAAAGCAACTTGACCCTTACCTTTTATACCATGTTGTTGTTGAGTTCCATCAAGTCATTTCCAACTCACAGCGACCCTATATAGGGTTTCCAAGGAATGGCTGGTGAGCTTGACACACCACCCTTGTGGTTCAAACTGAGATTGCAGTCCAGCACATTAACCTGCAGCGCCACACAAAACATATTAATTCCAGCTTAAGAAAATAAGACATTAAAGTGAAAGATTAAAGAACTTCAAGATATGATAAAGAAAATCTTCATAATTTTAGAGTAGTGAAAGACTTTAAATAGGGCACCAAAAACAGAAATCATGAAAGAATTATAAAAGTATAGCCACATATTTAATTGCATTTATGACTTCTGCTTACTACAAAAGAAAGAAGTTTAGAGTGGAAAAAGAAATTTACAATAAAAACAATAGTTAGGAGGTTCTTTTACAAAATATGGAAATGATTTCTACAAACTAATTTTTTAAAAAGAAAAACAATCCAATAGATAAATGAAGAACAACTCAAAAAAGAGGCTATTTAAACATGAAAATGTACTCAGCCTCTTGAGTGATCATAGAAATGCAAATTAATTCCACAGTGCAATGCAGTATCCACCCACTAGCATGGCTGAAATTTAAAAACCAAAAAGAGAAAGCAAATGTTCATGAGAATAAGCACCAACATTTACGCTTGTTGTTGTTGTTGCTATGTGCCTTAGAGTTGGTTCCGACTCATAGCCACCCTGTACAGGATTTCTGAGGCTGTAAATCTTTATGGGAGCAGAAAGCTTAATCTTTCTCTCGTGAAACAGCTGGTAGTTTCGACTGCTGACCTTCCAGTTCGCAGCCCGAATCATAACCACTACGCTAACATTTAGTCTTAAATACTCCTAGTAGGAGTGCCTATTGAGTTGGTTCCCATTCATAATGACCCTATATAGCACTGGTTTGGTTTGACTCTATGTAGTTGATCGGTTTGAACTGCTGGCCTTCAGATTAGCAGTCCAGTGCCTGCCCTGCAGTGCCACACCAGGACTTTATTCTTCTGTATTAAAAGTCCTCTAAAACAAACAAAAAGCAGAAGATAAACACTCAAAACCCTATGCCATTGAGTTGATTCTGGCTCAGAGCAAACCTTGTAGGACAGAGTAGAACTTCTCCTTGTAGTTACTGAGACTGTAAATCTTTATGGGAGCAGACAGCCTCATCTTTCTCCCTCGGAGAGGAGTGGCTGAGAGGTGTGAACAGACAACTTTGTAGTTAGCAGCCCAATGCTTAACCTACTGTGCTACCTGGGTTCCTTAAAGAGAAACACAGAAAACTGGGGACCTTGACTAAGAGTTACAGGGGCAATGGGAGGCAAGCTCAGAGGATATTGTGAACATGTGCCAGCTGTTAGACTGAAGGAATTGGGGAGGTGTTATGGACTCTGTGTGTTCCCACAAGCTAAGTGTTCCATTCCTGGACCTTGTACCTGCACATGTAATTCTGTTTGGAAATA
>NW_006408595.1:13331562-13348376 GCF_000296735.1 Chrysochloris asiatica
GTGGAAAAAAGATGATGTTTTCTGCTCCTATAAAGATTTCCAGGAAACCTCATGCAGGGTCACTACGAGTCGCAACCAACCGACTCCACAGCAAACCACCACCACAAACACCACCAACAAGCGCTATATGGAGTCCGGATGTAGCGCCGCACGTTAATGCACTGGACCGCAAAGTCGGTTTGAAGCGCAAGGTCGGCACCAACTCGATAGTACTGAACAACAGCAACAAGCGCTCTATGAGCTGATCAGAAATCTGCAGTTCATCCATTAGCTGGCGAGAGGACATGTGGAAATGTATATTGCAAATTGAATTTTTCTGGAAGGGAAAGTTCTTGGCTGGAATGTTCGGGTAATGGGTTAGGATGCTGTCAAATAAAACCACTGACCACAGCAGCCTAATAATAGCAACTTCAAATGACCTCACATACTCTTAACTTCTTAAAAATCCTTGTTTGAGGATTCAGGTAGCTCTCTAGTAAAAACAAAACAAAACAAAAAACACCATGCGTAAAAGATTTTACCTGAGGGAATTATTGCTTAATGGGCACAGAGTTTCGGTTTAGGGTGATAAAGAAGTTTTGGAAGCAAATAATGATGGTAGGTTGTATAATATCATGTGATTAATGCCATTAGTCTGCACACTTGAAAATAGTTTAAAGTGGTAAATTTCATGTCCTGTGTATTTTACTACAGAGTTCCTGGGTGGTACAAATGGTTATCATGCTCACCTGCTAGCCAAAAGGTTAGAGGTTCAAGTCCACCCAGAGGTAACATGGAAGAAATGTCTGGTGTTCTGCTTTAAAAAAAAAAAAAAATCAGCCATTGTAAAACCTAGGAGTGCAGTTCTACTCTGACCCTCATGGTTTCACCAGGAATCACAGTTGATTCACTGTCGAGTGATTTATACTTTACCACAATTTTAAAAGGAGAGTCATGACTTGAAATTAATGATGGCATTTTCTACAATCTTTTAACTGAAATTGCTTAACAAGAAAGCAACATTATAGTTATTCACTTGATCACGACCTTGAAGATGGTCTACACACAGGCTGAATTCATTTAGGGTAAGAAAAAAAAAAAATCCATCTAGAAATTTTACTCTGCAATGAATTTTACCTCCAGAGAGTTTCACAGAATTTCAAAATTCTGTGAAAGCTTCTACATATTTATGTATTTCAAGCCATCTTCCATAAATAGGTCAATTTTTCATATGTAATTTATAAAAACTGGTTTTGAGTGTGGTTCAATTGTACTCCATTAAAGAAAATCCATTTTTATGCAGTAACAATTGCTCATATTGATATATCATAATATGCATAACTTTGGACACTGAACATTCATTTTGTTTGATATAAGTAAAAATACTGTAGAAAACAATTAGAATTGTCTTGGTGACATGTTTCGCTAAGCTTTCAAGTCTGAAATGAATACCACAGATAAAAGGAAAACAATAGAAACATTTTAGGGTAATGGAAGAAAATTTTAAGCTCCTGAACTCTCAGAACTAAGTTATGCTTATGCAACTGTCTTTGAGTGGGAAATTTAAAATTAAATGTTAACTCATACTACTGCATTTTTAGAACATTTAAAGAGCTTTCTTAAAGTACAATGCTGCCTGTGATAGTATAATATACATATGCCTCAAAGAAAGATCAGTTAATACCAATATAATTCAAATTTATGCACCAACCACTAAAGGCAGTGATGATGAAATTGAAGAATTCTACCAACTTCCTCAGTCTGAACTTGATCAAATATGCAATCAAGATGTATTTATAATTATTCGTGGTTGGAATGTGAAGGTTGGAAACAAAGAGGAAGGATCAGTAGTTGGAAATATCAGTAGTTGGAAAATAGAAATGATCCTAAATAATGCAAAAAATATTCATTGCAAAAACCTTTTAAAAACAATATAAAAGATGGCTATACACATAGATCTCACCAAGTGAAATACACAGAAATCAAATTGACTATATCTGTGGAAATAGACAAATTTATATCATCAGTCAAAACAGGGCCAAGGACAGACTATGAAACAGGTCAATTGTTTACAAGCAAGTTCAGGCTGAAGCTGAAAAAACTTAAGACAAGTCCATGAGAGTCAAAATATCACCTTGAACATATCTCACCTGAATTTAGAGATCATCTCAAGAACAGATTTGATGCATTAGACACTAAAGAACAAAGACCAGAAAAGTTATGGAATGACACCAAGACCATCATACAGGGAAAAAAGCAAAACGTCATTAAAAAGACAAGAAAGAAGGAAAAGACCAAAATGAACGCTAGAAGAGACTCTGAAACTTTATTTCCAGCACAGAGATGCTAAAGCAAATAGAAAACATGTGGAGGTAAAAGAACTGAACAGAAAATTTCAGAGGGCAATTCAAGAAGACAAAATCAAATGTTATAATGAAATGTTCAGAGATCTGGAGTTGGAAAAGCAAAAAGGCAAAACATGCTCAGTATTTCTCAAGCTGAAAGAACTGAAGAAAAAATGCAAACTTCAGCTTGAAGGATTCTATGCACAAGCATTAAAAGAAGATGGAAGGAATACAGAGTCACTGTACCAAAAATAAATGGTCACTGTTCAACCATTTCAAGAGGCAACGTATGATCAAGAACCAGTGGTGCTGAATAATATATATATATATATTCATTTAATGTACAAATTGTTGAGTTTTGACAACATATAGATGGGAATGCTGTATAACTATGGAATGGAGACTCTTAGGGGAATTTTCATCTCTAAAATTCTAGGAAGTCTTTGAACCATGGAGAAAAGAGCACTGCTGAGAATCCCAGCATGCTCAAGAGAAGAGGACTATGATGGCTCACTTAGCAATATAGAAGGTAGCATTTAGAGATCTTGCTGGAAATCCATATGCCAGATATGGTCTAGGTAACAATCAGGCAGAGTAATATAATAGAAAAATGCAGCAGGTAGATGTATCTTTGAACCATGGCTCCTGCATCTCTAGTTGCATACATCTTCATTTCTTCATATATCTCACTTAGAATTTAAATGAGATAACAAATACAGAGTACCTGAATATTAGGTGCACAACAGACAGCAGCTATTATTATTCATAAAGAGAGAGAAGTTGCTGCATAAATGACAAAAATCTCAGGGGTCAATTTAAACTATTTGCAGAAAAAAACACCTGTTGCCATCAAGTTGATTCTGACTCACGGTGACCCCATGTGTGCAAAATAGATGTGCACTCCAGTCAAAGCTGTAACCTTTCAGGAGGAGATCACCTGGTCATACTTCCAAGGTCCCTTTGGATGGGCTCAAACAGTCAACCTTTTGGTTAACACTAGAGTGCTTAACCATTTGTGCCACCCAGAATAGACATGCACACATGAAGTGTGTTGAAAATTATCCTCACTCTGGCTATAGAATTTATTTTAATCAATTTTTAGAAAAGACAAATACATAATCTATGTGCTTTTCAATACACTTTGTCCATCTGTCAACAAGATTTCATATTCCTTTATTTAAAAATGTTTTACGCTGAGCTTCAAGCCATGAATGCACCACTGTCCACTTCTTTATCAGAGGTGGATCTTCACCCTCAAAGGGCTGCTTTCAAGGGACCAAACAGGTGAAAGTCTGCTGGAGCAAGATCAGAACTATAGAGAGTATGCTTTTGCACCTAAATGAAGTTTTTGCAGGGTCAACAGTATGGGCAGAGGTGTGAAGATGTGCATTGTCAGGCAAGATCACAATGCCCTTGGATAGCAGTCCTCTGCATTTAAATCCAAGTTTAGGTTTCAGCTCTTCACTGAGCACATTACTATAATGAACATGGTTGGTTGTTGAACCTTTTTCGAATAATGTTCCAATACTGACCCTTGAAAATACCAGAAAATGCTAAGCATCAATTTTCCAACTGATGGTTTACTTTTGAACTTTTTCTTGGTCAGTGATTGAGGAGGTTCCCATTCCATACTCTACTATTTTCTTTCAGACTCATAGTGATGAAGCCACATCTCATCACCATTAACAATTTGTTTTAAGAAAATCTTTACCTTCCTTCAAGCATTAGTCCACATTTTGTTTGCAGATGTCCAAACATTTCTGTTTATGCTCTTCTGTGAGTTGCTACCCATCTTGCACAAAGCCCCAATCTGTCATGGATTATTCCATAGGCAAAGCCATGGCTGATTTGCAAATGATTTGCCACATCATCCACTGTCACTCCTCTATCCAACAGAACCATTTCACATGCACACTCAATGTCATCATTGGTCATGTCCATGGATGGGCATTTTAATATAACCGGAGTGCAGATAACTTTTGACTCATCCTCATATGTCTCCCTCCCCATACTTTTGAAGAATAAAATATTTAGAAAAGTTGGATCCCCTTAATTTAAAAAAAAAAACAAAAAAACATCATAATGCTCTTATAAGCATTAAGCTATTTTTCACTGTGCTGGCTCAAAAATGAGTTTCCTAGTTGCAAGATTTTAGATTTTATTGAAACAATATGAAATTGATACCTAATTAATCAAGTAATTCAGGTACCATAGGCACTTTAAAAGTAACATAACATTTTATGACTTACAAGTCATTTTCACAGTCAAAGATCTCATTATACTTGGATCCACAATCAGTGGTAATGGAAGAAGCATGTACAATAAATAAAATGATTTATTGTTCTTGGGGAAATCTGCAAAAGACCTCTTTCAAGTGTTATCACTTTGAGCAAAGATATCACTTTGAGGAATAAGGTATGTTTGAGCCAAGCCAGGGTGTTCTCAGTAGCTTTTTATGCATGTAAAACTGAACAGTGAATAAGAAAACCAAGCTAGCGTCGATGCATTTGAATCACAGTGTTGGTGAAAGAATATTGAAAGTACCATGGCTGGAAACTCATATCAAGGAAATAGCTCACAGAGTTTTACAGATGGATAAATCCCAAGTCCATGGGTCAAATGTCTGTCTGGAGGCTTCTGACTGACATGGTTTTCAGGGTTGATGAACCAAGATCAGCAAGTCAAATGACTAGCAGACAAGTTGGGCAGCTAAAATGTCAGGCTGCTTTCAAGTCTCAGGATTGGCGGGCAATAAAGCAAATCATTAACTTAACTCTAAATTAATGGATGTTGGATGACAAGCCAGATGTAGGATCTACACCCAGCAGATGGCAACAAGAGTTGCCTGAGTGTCCAGAATGTTGGAAACAAGTCACATCGGAAACTGCCTTTTAATTGATTGGCTGCTCATAGCAGATCTCATTATAGAAGTGATAACATTATATTAGATCTCATCCTGGGGGGAAACTGCATCTCAACTGTCAAACCCTGAGAATCCTGGTCCAGTCAAGTTGACACAAAACCTTAACTGTCACACATGGGCTGCCGGAATAAACAAACCTGTCTTGGAAGAAATATAGCCAGAATGTTCCTTAGAAATGAGGTGGCAAGACTTCTTCTCACGTACTTTGGACATGTCATCAGGAGGGAGCAGTACCTGAAAAAGGACATCATTCTTGGTAAAGCAGAGGGTTAGCAAAAAAGAGGAAGACCCTTAACAAGATGGATTGACATAGTAGCCGCAACAATGAGATCCAACATAGCAACGGTGGTGGGGATGGCACAGGACTGGTTAGAGTTTCATTCTGTTTTGAATAGGATCCCTGAGTGGGAGTCAACTTGACAGCATCTAGCAACACCAATAATTTCCATAGATTCATACTGTTGAGAGAGAGTTTCCCATGAGTCTCTCAATGTCTCCTCATATCTTATGGAGGCACTGACTGCCTTTTGCTATACACTGTCCTTTCAAAGATGTGTTTGTGTAAAGAACAACCTTGAAGGATAGAGATAATGTTGCCCTCTGGAGTACAGGACAAGGATGTTTCTTGCCCATTATAGAAGATTCTTATCAGACTTCTTTCCCTGTAACTCAATGTGTCTCTGACCATTTCTCCATTGTCCAAAGGAAATTGGGGTTGAGGAACCAGTATAAAAATGCAGATATCCTGGATCTACTATTACTGTGAATGATAACTCTCCTTTGTCTCTGACCCAGAAGTCTTATGTCTTCTACCAGCATTTATATGTGGGAATGAGTATCTTTTCTTCGAAGGTATTATAATCCTATTTATTGTATTCGGGTGACCTTTATTTTGCTTTCTTTTTCTTCCTGAAGTTAGTAGGGACTGTATGACCTTTTACTTTTCACTACTTGCTGAAGGGAGTAAGAAGACTGCACGCCTTAGAAATTTAAATTAACCAACCAGGTAAGGGGAAAGACTGTACAGTCGAAGCCCTAGCCAATGGGGTTAGACACAGCCTTAGGATTTGCGTCAGGGATAAAACCCTAGTGGACTGTCCACTCGGTGTGCTCACTAGCCTGTTCCTGTACAGCTACACGCACATACCCTTCTGTAGAAGTAAATTTTGCCTTGCTGAGGTAATTTAGTCTCACAGAGTGTCTTTTTGTGTGACATTGGGATTCATTTCTAACATACAAAACTGTCAGGTTAACTGGCTAGTTTGCAACTAAAGCAAAATCTCAGACTGTTTGCTGCTCTTTACACGTATCTGCAACTTAAGAAAAAAAATTTTTAAATAGCTAACAGTAGAACTAAAAAAGGTACATAGTCCTAATATAGTGAGTGAGGACCTTGGGAAATTATTTTACCTGTTTTACAAAGTTCACATTGAGAAAAATGTCTCATTTATCTTTATGCTTTTAATGCCAAATGGCCAGGTGGAAAACAAAGGAATTTGTTGTAAAGGATAAAAAGCCTTGTTACATAGAGCTTTTCACTTTCAAGTGGGAAATGTAGGTCCTTAGATTCAAATTCTAATTCTGATAGCAGTCATGGACAAAACATTTAACTTCTCCAGGTTCAAGCCAGGTTATCTTTAAGGTCCCTTTTCAAGGTCTCAATTCTATGCCACCTACTCTGGAAGTTGTCAGGCATCATGATTCCTTTAAAATAAATGCTGGCCACACAATCTCAGCTTTGCAGAAAGTTATGTCTCAATTAGTCACAGAGAATGGTACCTGAATTGTTAGTGTGCCTGTGTTGCATTTTAGACTTTGCTACATATACAAGCACAAGGCCAATGACTAGGACTCCTGTTGGTACTTACAAAAAAATCTTTGTTGGTGGTGCAGTGGGTTAAGGGCTGGGCTGCTCACCGAAAAGTTGATGGTTCGAACCTTCCAACTGTGAAAAACAGTGTCCATACTGACAAAAGCTCAGGTAATCCAATCTGTAGTCATTTTAGCGAGAGTGAGGTTTTCTTTATTCGATTTTTTAACAACAGGCACCCAACTCAGTAGACACAGGCAATGGGCCGCATGGCCAGCCTGCAAACAATCAAAAAATTCCCCTGTCTCAAAAAAGCCCCTCCTCTAGTTCCCCTTTTACTAGTTATTATGGCGTTTCTAATCTCCTCCCAAAGTTGCCTACTCGTCCTTACTGAGAGTATTCTCATTTAAAGTTAGGTTCCCCCTTTCCCCCAAGAACTTCCTATTTTCCTGATGGGTGTATTCTTATTTTAAAGTTCCTAGCTGGTCAAAGGAGCTCTTCCCTACATTGCTCAATGCTTTTTTATGCTAGCCTGCTACCTTTTGTTATGCTAGCCTGCTACCCCCAAGACTCTCCTTAGTCCTGAAGATGGACCAAGCAAACAAGAGTTATTTCTCACACCGCTACTCCGTGGGAGAAAGATGAGGCCGTTTGCGACCCTAAAGATTTGTAGCCTCAGAAACGCTACGGAGCAGTTCCACTCTGTCCTATCAGGTCGGTATAAGTCAGAATTAACTCGATGGGAGTGGGGTTGGTTTTTGGTTTCAATATGAAGCCATACAGAATGAGGTGCAGAGTGCCAAAGTAATCTAATTGAAATGATGAGATTTGGAGACATGTTTTCATTCCGGAAGGACAATCTAGCACACTGGTTAAGAGCAGATTTTCTGAAGCCAATTTAGAGGGCTTCCTAACTAGGTTCCACCAATGAATAGCTGAGCAACCTTGGGTAAATTACCCAACCTCTCTGTGCTGGTTTCTTCGTCTATGAAGTGAAAATAATTATAATGCAAACCTTGTATAAGCATCAAGAAAGGGTCTGGTACAGAGTAATTGCTCTTCAGCTTTAGCTACTTTGGTATATAACTTCTCAGTATTGTTGTTGTTAAGAGCTGTCGAGTCAGTTCCGACTCATGGATCCTGTATAGGGTTTCTGAGATTAAAGGTATCTTGTTGTTAAGTGCCATCGAGTCGGTTTTGATTCATAATTACCCTGTTAAGGGTTTCCAAGGAGAAGCTGGTGGGTTTGAACTACCAACCGTGTGGTTCTCCATCCAGTGCTGATCTACAGCGCCACACCAGGAGTCTCGATTAGAGGTATAGGAGTGGATATAGCGCTGTGGGATCAGCATAGAACCGCAAGGTCGTTTTCAACAGCAAAGTTCACCAGTCGCTCCTCGGAAACCCTGTGCAGGGTCGCTATGAGTCAGAACTGACTGGAGGGTACCTAATGACATTAAGTAGATGCTGGTGCTACCCAAGTCTGACCCTCTTCCTTTCCCACTTTCTCAGCCACTTAAGTGAGTAAAGTCAAGGTGAAATTTGAGAAATCATGCAGAATACCAAGAAAAAACCCTTTTATTGAGCTTTGGATGAGCCCAAAGATCCAGCAACTAAAAAGTGCCCTCGAATAGGTTTTTCAGAGCAGTAACAAGGGGCTGCTGCCCTCTCGTGGTTCTGTCGACCATTACGCCACCTCCCACACATTTTACTGTAGTTGTTGTTGTTAAGTGCCCTCGAGTCGGAGCTCTGGTAGCGTAGTTGTTACGAATCGGGCTGCAAACCTTAAGGTGAGCGGTTCGAAACTACCAGCCGCTCCGCGGGAGAAAGATGAGGCTTTCTACTCCCGTAAAGATTTACACCCTCGGAAACCCTGTACAGGGTCGCTATGGGTCGGAACCGACTCGATGGCACTTAACAACAACAAACTACAGTAAACCTGTAAACTAACTACAGTAAACCTGTAGTTAGTTGCTCTGAAATCCATTCACATTTTAGCATACCGAGAGCAGACCTGTAGAGTCCTAGTGTGGTGCTGTAAGAGAAAGCACTGGACCGAAAGGTCGTTTGAACCACAAGGTTGACAGTTCAAACGCACCAGCAGCCCCTTGTAAACGCTATACAGGGTTACTATGAGCCTGAACTGATTCAATGGCTCTTAACAACAGAGCAGACCTGTAAAGAGTAAGGTGACTATTTGTAAAACTGCATGTGTGTGTGTGAGTGTGTATGTGTGTAATCAGATATATATTTTTAGAAGCCCAGAGGAGTGTTTAACACTTCCTAGAACCTGAGATTTTTCTGAAACAAGATACAAGGTGAAGTGATATTCTGTCAGAACCCTTATATCAACTCCTAAAATATTCTATAGTACATAATATCTAGACTAAGGAATATAAGAATATCATACCTAAAAAAAGCACATGACATGCAATAAGCACTATAAGCAAACAATATTTTTGAGACATATTTTATACTAAAGAGTCACCTTAAAATTAGTGAAAATTACATACACTAAAGTTTATCTGAAACCCATCTTAAATCACCCATAGAGTATATTGATTTTTGTGAACATATAATGAGTTTCATTGATTTGTCCATGCTTAAGAATCCTTTAACATCATACTCAGAATCTTATCAGGGCTTCTGAATTGCATACAGATGGTTATCTGATTCGAATACATTCACTACGTTAATCATGTGATTGACAACGATTTTGCTTAGTGAACTCTTAAGTGCATGCATGAAGTGATTTCACTGAACCCTTAAATGCTATCATTCTTAAATAAGAGCTAAAAATAAGACAATGTAAGGAATGTTTAAAGCAACAATACAAATTTAAGGAATCCCAGACAAGGAAACAGTAAAATTAGTAGCAGATGTTGATGAATGTCATCCAATTGCCATCAAGTTGATTCTGACTCATGGCAGCAAGTGTTTCAGAGTAAATTCTGCTCCATAAGGTTTTCTTGGCTGTGACCTTTCAGAAGCAGATCACAGTCCCTTCTTCTGAGGCATTTCTGGGTGGGTTTGAACCACCGACCTTTTGGTTAGTAACACGTTTAACATTTAACTCCATGAATGAATTAAAAAACCAAACATTGGTTGGATTAATAAATTCAAGATACTTTTTTTTGGAAAAAAAATTAGATACATTTCTGTTGTTGTTATGTGCCGTGGAGTCGGTTCCGACTCATAGCGACCCTGTACAGGGTTTCCGAGGCTGTAAATCTTTACGGGAGCAGAAAGCCTCATCTTTCTCCCACGGAACAGCTGGTAGTTTTGAACTGTTGACCTTGCAGTACGCAGCCTGATTCATAACCACTACACTACCAGAGCTCCTTAGATACATTTCTAGAGCTTGCTAATCATCTAGAATATAATCTCCATGAAGGCAAAGTGCCTGGCATAAAATAACCAATTGCTGTTCGGTTGGTTCCAACTCATGGTGACTCCATGTGTATCATAGTGCAACTGTGCTCCATGGGGTTTTCAATGGCTGGCTTTTTAGAAGTAGATCCCCAGGGCTTTCTTCAGAGGTGCCTCTGGATAGACTTGAATCTGAAACCTTCTATTCATTAGCGTTTCCCCGGAACTTCTGGCATATAATAAGTACACAGTAAATACGTTTTACATACATAAATTAAGAAAATAGGAGATTGGAAAATATTCAGCTTTAATAAAAACAAAACAAATATTGAACATTTGCTTAGCCTTTGTATGAATAAGGGAGAGAGAGGACATGGAAGAAACAGTGGAATATTTAAGAAGCCAAGAGTGGATGTGGTGCACATCACTTCTGCCAATTTCCAGGGGCCAAAACTTAGTCACTTGGCTCTTCCTAGATGCAGAGAGGACTGGGGAAAGCAATCTTCCTGTGCCTGTGACCAAAGTGAATGATCAGGTTTCTCTGAATCGACAGTGCCTACAGATGATCGATTTTCTCCCTCAACTCTAAACATGCTCCTTCTTTGAACCTCTAAGGCTTTTAGCATTTGATGCTGTAGACATCTTTTAGGGTTTATTTCTCTCAACAGGATTGTAAGGTTCTGAAGAAAAGAACCCCACCAGTGCCTTCCAGTCAATTCCCACTCATAGCAACCCTGTGTAGGGCTTCCAAGGCTAGAAATCTTTACAGGAACAGAAAGCCTCATTGTTCTCCTGCAGACTGGCTGGTGGATTTGAACTGCTGACCTTCCAGTTACCAATCCAGTGCTTATCATACAGCACCCCTAGGGCTCCTTGAAGAAGAGAAATCGTGTCTTAGACTTCTTGTCTCCAGCATGCGGCCTTGTGTGCTTTACTCAGAATACATTTCAATTTACAGTGTCTTCAAAGATTTATATCATTGTTGACTGCTAAAGTGAAACACTACTATTTGTGACTTTATGATCTATGAATGTTTGGGTGAACTGCAAAAGCTGAGCCAAGCAAATGTTTCCATTCTGCACATTTCAATCCAGTTTATATAGGTGTAACCTCTTTCTTTCACCCCAAAAATAAACTCTACTGGGCCATGCCATATTTTTCTTTTAGTACTTCTGGCATGTTTACAACCATATTCACAAGTCAGATTGTGGTCTCTTTTTTGTACTATCTTCCCTTATTTTTTGTATCATATTTTACTAACTAGAACTTAATTTCCCCAAATGGCAAACACCGTGCATAGAAGGAACCTCACAGCAACAGTTTCAAATCTCCATTTTCTTTAAAGCTCCTTCCAATCTACCACTTACCCTTACTCTCAACAAATGACCTTTCCAGTTTCACAGAGAAAAGCGGTAGCTTTGATAAAGATTTCCCCGATTTCCTGCCTGGTTCTATAAACACGGTTTATGACCATAAATCGCTTTGTTCCTTCCCTATTTCTCTGAGTGAAGAGATGTCTTATCTCTTCCCTACATCATCTCTATTGCCTTCCTCCCTTCCTGCTTTCTTGGTGCCTTTGCTTCATTCTTTATAGCCTATCTAGCATGGATTTTCCTTCTCTCCTCTACTGGCTTTTGTATCCCAACATTTAGATATGCCCAAACTTCCTAAATTTCAAGAGACCTTTCTTGGTTCTTTATCCCTCTGCATAGTTCTGACTCTATCTTTTGCCTTCCTTCCCTCACATCCAAACTTCTTGAAAGAAATGCCTGCACTTTCAAACATTCCTCAACCCACTGCCATCTGTTTTCCTCCTCCACTGAAATACTGTCACAATCACCTGTTTCTACATGGATTTCCTGGCCTTCACCTTCCTGAGCTCTTGAAGTATTTGGCCCAGCTGGGCACAGTCTCCTCTCCTTCATCTGGCTTCAGTGATCCCATCTCCCTCTTCTGATTTTGTTTCTGTCTCTTCGACCCCTCCTTTTTTAAGACGCTGTTTTTCCAGCTACTTGAATATCTGGGTCTCCAGGATTCTATCCTCTTTTCTTGCCACACATTCTCTGACTTGTTTCACTTCCTCCTATGACTTGATATTAACTAATGCTGAGTCCTGACTCCTGACTCCTTGTACTTGACTGTCTTTTTAGTTCTCTGCTTTATCCATGCCACTCCCTACAATTGGAATCCCCTTTCTCCACTTCACTTCACCAAATTCGTTCTTCGAGGTCCGTTTTGGGATGTTATATCTTTAAGAAGGTTTTTCGGGACACTTCACTAGCAGCTTTCTGGGTTCGTGTATATGCTTATTACTCTTATTTTAGCCTGAAATTATTTGTCCATATAATTTTAATGAATTAATAAGTCCTAAATATTCTGACTCTTTAGTATCGCTAACATCCTTTCCTCATCTTACTATGGGAGAATTATAGAGACCTCACACCCATGTTTAATGCAGCATGACTCACAATAGCAAAAAGGCAGAGACAGCGCAAGTACCTATCAGCAGATGAGTGGATTTATATACTGTGCTATGTACACACAACTGAATATGGCACAATGTTAAAGAATAATGAGGAATTCATGAAACACCTCATAGCATGACTAAGCCTGGAAGACTTTATGCTGAATGAAATAAGTCCATTACAAAGGGCAAATATTGTATGGGACCACTGCTTTAAAAACTCCAGAAAAGGTTTATCCATAAAAGCAACATTTTTAATAGCAGGAATGGGAAGGATATTCACTAACTAGATAATAGATGTGTATTAACTTTGATGAAGGGAAAGACAATACACAATATGTGGGAACTAAACACAACAAGGCGCTCTGGTAGCGTAGTGGTTACGAATCGGGCTGCCAGCCGCAAGGTCAGCAGTTCGAAACTACCAGCTATTCCACGGGAGAAAGATGAGGCTTTCTGCTCCTGTAAAGATTTACAGCCTTGGAAACCCTGTTCAGGGTCGCTATGGGTCGGAACCGACTCTCCGACACCCAGCAGCTACAGCGTTAGCAGCAGATATTCTTATATATATATATTTGTACCTGCTGCAAATATTGTTGTTGTTATTGTTATAGTGACCTTCTAAAGGGTTTCCAAGAAGTGGCTGGTGAATTTGAACTCAACCTGTGATCAAGTGCTTATCCTACACTACCACACCAGGACTCCAACTATATATATATATATATGTTGTTGTTTTTGTTAAGTGCTGTCTAGTCGACCCTGAACAGGGTTTCTGAGGCTGTAAATCTTTACGGGAGCAGAAAGCCTCCTCTTTCTCCCGCGGAGATAGAGAGAGAGAGTGGGAAAATGTGGCTCCATATGATAAGTATTGGACTGCAAACCACAAGGTCAGCGGTTCGAGCCCCATAAACCCTCTGTGGGGCACTATGAGTGGGAACTGATTTCAGGGCACCTAAGAACAACAACATATAATAGAGTGCACTGGGGGCACAGACACGGAACCCTCTTAGTCATAATCAAACACCTCCCAGTACTGAGATGCTGAACATGAGGGCCTGGACCAGAGTCTTGGGGAACATCTAGACCAAATACCATAGTCTAGTCCATCAAAACAATACTCTACATCTCTTTTGGTATTGTGTTAGAGAAGAATATTAAAAGTACCATGAACTGCCTGTAGAACAAACCAAAAAGTACAACCAGAATGCTCCTTAAAAACCAAGATGGCAAGACCTCGTCTCTTATCTTCAGACATGTTATCAGAAGGGACCATTTCCTGGAGAAGGACATTATGCTTGGTAAAGTGGAGGGTCAGCAAAAAAGAAGAATGATGCGACTTGCACATAATTATGTAACTTTCGTGTTTCAAAACATTCTTTGAAGACTGGCTTAAATCAGAACTAGTAGTTGTTCAGTAACAGTTGTTGACTTTGCTATTGATTTGTGACTTAGGAGACTCTAAGTGTGTTAGAGTAGAGCTTCTCCTCAGGATGTAATCTTAAGTACAGTCTTTACTAAAGCAGATTGCCAAGACTGTCTCTTCAGCACTGGTGCTGAGTGGGTTTGAAATTGCTAAACTTTTAGTTAATAACCAAGTGCAAACTATTCTCAACACCTAGGGACTTTAGATGTTCTGTAAATGTTAACGTGTGAATAACTGAATGTGGGTGAGGATAACTTCGTAGAGTTGGGAAAGAATTGTTTATTAGGTAAAAAGTCATCTGTAGAATCCCAAAAGAGAGTCTAAAAATTCAGTCACAGCAATGCCAAAGAGAAGCAAAAAGTGATATTGAGAGGGAAAGAGATAGAAATAGAAATCATTTTAAGAGCTACACTTTTGATTTCTTGCTATGAAAACAAATGAGATACAGAAAGACTTCAAAAAAAATTTTTAAAGAAAAAATGCAATATTAGACCAAAGCTGGTACCCATTTAAATGCTTAATGAGAGGGCTACAGAAGTTTGTGGAAAACTGGAATGGAAAGACAGCAGCATTTTTATATTTAAGTATATAGAGTACCATGACTTAAGAAGAAGCAAAACAATACTGTGAAAAAAAAATTGTCTCCTGAGAAAGTAACAGTTGTGTAGGACTTTTTATCAATGTGTAAATGCCTAGATATCAAGTTTGAATGCTTCAGGAAAAGACTATTTTGTTTGCCACAAAATAAATAGTTCTTGGGAAATGGTTCCTCTTCAAGACTTGAATCATCTTTGATTGGCTAACAATTAGATTTATCCCTAGGTGTTTTATTTTTTTGGATGCTATTGTAAGTAGAATTGATTTCCTTTTCAGATTTCTCACTGCTGATGTATAGAAATTGAACTGATTTTTGTGTGTTGATCTTATACCCTGCAACTGTGCTGAGTTCTATTAGTTCTAGCAGCTTTCTTATAGATCCTTTGGGATTTTATATATACATATAGGATCATGCTGTCTGCAAATGTTGTTGTTGGGTGCCGTCTAGTTGGTACCAACTCATAGCGACCTTACACACAAAACTGCCTGGTGCTTGGCTAACCTCAGATCATTGCTATGCTTGAGCCCATTGCTGCTGCTATTGAGCCAATCCATCTCATTGGGAATCTTCCTGTCTTTTGCTGACCCTCCACTTTACCCAGCCTGATGTCCTTTTTCAGGGTCTGTTCTCTCTTGATATTATGGCTGAAGTATGAGAGACATACATCTCTCTTGATATTATGGCTGAAGTATGAGAGACAAAGTCTGGCCATCCTGATTTCTAAGGAGCATTCTGGCTGTACTTCTTCCAACACAGATCTGTTTGTTCTTTTGGCAGTCCCTGGTAGTTTTAATATTCTCCTCCCACACCATAACTCAAATGTATCAATTCTTCTATGGTCTTCCTTATTCACTATCCAACTTTCACATGCATATATGGCTATTGAAAAGCAATGGTTTGGGTGAGGCACACCTTAGTACTCAAACTGACATTTTTTGCTACTGAACATTTTAAAGAGGTCTTGTGCAGCAGATTTACCTAATGCAATACGTCATTTGATTTCTTGACTGCTGCTTCCATGAGTGTTGATGGTTGACCTGAGCAAATGAAGTATTTGACAACTTCAATCTTTTCTCCATTTATCTTGATGTTATTTATTGGTACAGTTGTGAGGATTTTTGTTTTCTTTACATACGAAGGTTGTGGTCTTTGATCTGCAACAGTAAGTACTTTAAGTCCTTTTTGCTTTCAACAATAAGGTTCTATCATTTACATATTGCAGGTTGTTAATGAGTCTTTCTCCAGTCCTGATGTCACATTCTTCTTTATATAATCCAGCTTCTTGGATTATTTGCTCAGTTTACAGATCGAGTAAGTATGGTGAAAGAATACACCCTGGCATATACCTTTTCTAATTTGAAACCATTCAGTGTCCCCTTGTTCTGCTCAGCCAACTGTCTCTTGCTCTATGTACAGGTTCCTCATGATCACTATCAAGTATTCTGGTATACTCATTCACTGCAATGTTGTCCATAGCTTGTCATGATCCATGCAGTCGAAAGATTTGTGTAGTCAATAAAGTACAGGTAGAGATCTTTCTGATATTTTCTGGTTTTAGCCGAGATCTATCTGACATCAGCAATGATATCCCTTGTTTCACATCCCTGTCTAAATCTGGCTTGAACCTCTGGCAGTCCACTGTCAAGGTACTGTTGACACAACCATTTTGGGTTATCTTTAGCTAAAATTTACTTGCATACAATATTAATGACTTCTGATATTGTCAGATGATTTCCACATTCTTTTGGGTGACCTCTCTTTGAAATGGGCACAAATATGGATCTCTTTCAATCAGTGGGCCAGGTAGCTATTTTCCAAATTTCATGGCATAGAAGAATAGTGCCTGCAGTGCTAGATTAGTTTGCCAAAAGATTTCAATTTGTATTCCATCAATTTCCTAAGC
>NW_006408595.1:13350946-13353246 GCF_000296735.1 Chrysochloris asiatica
AAATACTGTTGAATGATGATGCATGGAGTGGATTGTAATCATTGCAATGAAACAATTAGTATAAAACTGATGCTCTCCCATGTAAACTATCACTCAATTCACAATTAAAACTTAAAAAAAAAAAGGTGAAAATTTTCCCTGAACTTTTTGAAGCCCCTTCATATTCATGATTGTTTTGTTGATAGATTGCTCCTTTTATCAACATATAATGTCCTTCTCCAGCTCTTACAGTAGATTTTGGCTTAAAGTCTGTTTTGTCTAATATCAGCATGACCTCCCCTGCTCTCTTTTTGTTACTATTTGAATGGAATATTCTTTCCCATCCATTAACTTTCCACTGGTTTCAGTCCTTGAGCCCATGAGCCTAATGTGTCTGTTTTCAACAATAAATGGATGGGCAGTGTTTTCTTATCCACTGGCTAACAAAATTGTAATTTAAAAAAACCCTCCCAAAAAACACTTTTCGTTGTGAATCGAGTGAAGGTTTACAAACAAGATTATCAGCTTTGTTTAATCAAATCATACACTTAGCTTCATCTCCATGTTTACAATCCCCTCCATGCAACAACACTTATCCTGCTTCCTCCCCGTGCTTCCGATTTCCATTCCATCCACCTTCCTATTCCTTCTCAACTTTGTCCTTAGGTAAATGGTGTCCTTTTGATTTTGAATGATTGGTGAGTATACCTTCCTAATGTTGTTGTCCTCCCATGTAAATCAATCTATTGCTTGCCTGAAAACTGGGCAGAGGGCCATAGTCTCAGGTGCCTCTAGTCTCTTTATTGCCAGTAAACACATTTTATTATTATTATTTTTATTAAATAACTTTGTTCCACATTTTCTTACACTCCATACAGGAATCTCTAATGTGATCCCTTCCAGGGCAGTTAGTAACGGTATCTAGACGCCACTAGAGTCGTGGAGTCTGGTGATCACATGTTGCATTAGTCTATTGGACCAATTGATTTTAAGTCTCTTCAATTCTTATTACTCATTAGTCATCTTTCTTCTGCATATGGACTGACCAGTAGTTGCACCTTGGATGCAACTCAAGAGCTTTCAAGATCCTAGATGCTAATTACCCAAGAAGGATATAAACTGTTGTTTTTGTGTTATGTCAGTTGCCCATGGTGTCCCCTGAGGCTATGGTTCTGAGCCCCCAGGCCTATCAACTCATTACCTTAAGATGTTTGATAATATCTAAGAAGTTTTCTTTATTTTGCCTGTTGTATACTCCACCACATTCCTAGTTGTGTTTGTTTGCATGAAAGATAAGTACTCATGTGCAAATATCCTCTTTCAAACTACATTTGTGGGATATATAAATATATATCACTGTTCCTCCCTTACCCAGTCAGCCTATGTCTCAATCTATGTATCCACACACAAAATACTGTTGTTCCAAGGTTGTGTATAGATCACTATTTACATCTGTTCACTTTAACCCATGCATACCCCCCTGTGTCTTCCCCTGTCTTTGTTAATCTCCAACACCCTCCCCCTCTTCTTGTGTATTGCTCTCCCCCTTCTTGTATCTTGCTCTCCCCATTACCTGAGCTAACATATGTCTATCATCTAGCCAGTGAATTACTCTGCCCCCCCTCCCACCCTCCCACCCATGATAACTATCAAAGAATGTTTCTGTTAGTATGGAAATCTTTTCCTAAGCTTTTACAATAATGGGTCTCATATAATATTTGTCCTTTTGTGATTGACTAACTTCACTCAGCATAATGCCATCCAGATTCATCCATGTTATGAGATGTTTCACAGATGCGTCATTAATCTTCAACATTCCATTATATGTATGTGCCAAAGTTTGTTTATCCATTCTTTCATTTATGAACACTTAGGCTGTCTCCATCTTTTTGCTATTGTGAATAGTCTTGTGATGAACATCGGTGTGCATGTATCTACTTATGTACTGTCTTGTATTTCTTTTGAGTATATACTAACTAGAGGGATTACAGGGTCATAAGGTATTTCTATTTCCAACTTTCTGAGAAAGCACCATACCACTATCAAGTGGTTGAATCATTTTACAGTCCCACCAACAGTGAAGGAGGTGCCAGTCTCTCCACACCCTTGCCAGTATTTTTTGTTTTCTGCTCTTTTGAACTTCACTGTTAATGCTGGTGTGAGATGATATTTCATTGTTGTTTTGATTTGCATCTCTCTAAGGGCCAATGGAGTCCTGATGTAGTGCTGCAGGTTAATGCATGGACTGCAAGGTTGATTTGACCAGCTGTTCCTTAAAACCCTATACAGGGTCACTATGAGTCAGAACAGACATGATGCAC
>NW_006408595.1:13353856-13355780 GCF_000296735.1 Chrysochloris asiatica
TTGAAGAGACTATCACTTACCCATTTAATGAGTTTGGGCCCTTTGTCAAAAATCAGCTGACTGTATGTGGATGGATTTACTTCTGGGTTCTCAATGTGTCATTCATTATACCAGTACAAGGCTGTTTTGACCACTGTGGCTGTGTAATAAATTTTGAGATCAGGGAGCAAGAGGCTTTCAACTTTGTTCTTCTTAAGCTGTGCTTTATCAGAGATCTCTTTCCTTTGCATATAAAGTTCATGACTATTTGTCCTATCTCTTTAAAGAATGATGTTGGAATCTTGACTAGGATTCTGTTATATCTGTAGGTTGCTTTGGATAGTATTGACATTTTCACAGTGTTACATTTTCCTATCCATGAGCATGGTATAATCTTCCTTTTTTGTAAATCTCTTTTGGTTTCTTGTAGTAGTCTTTTATAGTTTTCTTTGTATAGGTAATTTGTTTCTCTGTAAACCAGTGATTTTAAATTTTTTTTAACTGCTTAAAGACAGAGGGAGATTGAATTACTATAACTTCAGTTATTATTTTTAAAAGCTTTTCAAATAAATAGATTGAGGATGAAAGCATGTATATTGAATTCCCAGACCTACAACAATGACAGAACTACTGATGTGTTATGTCAATCAATAAGACACAACATGCTTTTATTGTTGTTAAGTGCCATTGAGTTGGTTCAGACTCACAGCAACCTTATATAGCATTTCCAAGGAACAACTGGTAAGCTTGAACTGCCGACCTTGTGGTTCAAATAGACTTTGCAGTCCAGTGCATTAACATATGATATACGTATTTTGTGTGCCTGGTTAAGATTACATGATTATTTCCTAGACATATATATAGTCTTAGTTATCATGCTTCAGAATGTAATTCATAGCAATATCAATATGATGTTTTATGACACTTAAAGAAAATGACAGTAGCATTTTAGAGTTTGGTAAAAGAGTATGGTACACTGGATGTTATTATGACTCCATTGTCTCATTTGTTGTTGTTAAGTGCTGTTGAGTCCATTCCCATTCATCACGACCCTGTTTCCAAGGAGCAAGTGATAGGTTTGAATTGCTGACCTTGTGGTTCACAGTCCACTGCTAATCCTACAGCTCCAATTAGACTGATATTTATTGAAATGGCAGCAAACTTAGCAGCAGTATAATAAGGTATTCTCTATTAAATAATAGAGAATAAGGTATTCTCTATTATTTAAACTTAATATTGGAAACATCTGAACGACAAAGCTCAATGTGTTTTCAGAGTATAAGTGGCATATACAAGTAGACTCTAAACTGAAAGATACTAAAGATATTTTAGTCTAAGATGGTAGTACTAAAACTTTTCTAAAAAAGAGTCAACAGTATTGTGAAACAGGTAGTGAGGTAATAAATAAAAATAAAGAAGGAAAAAAGAGAGAGAAAAAAGAAGGAGGTGTAAGGAAGAAGAAAGTGAAAAAGAATAGACTTAAAACTTGATGCCAAATTCAGTGGGATTTTTTTCCCATGAGAATAAAAACAGTCATAGGAGCTCTGGTAGCATAGTGGTTATGAATTGGGCTGTGAACCTCAAGGTCAGCAGTTCGAAACTACCAGCCGCTCCGCAGGAGAAAGAGGAGGCTTTCTGCTCCTGCGACGATTTACAGCTTTGGAAACCCTGTTCAGGGTCGCTATGGGTTGGAACCGATTTGCTAGCACTTAATAACAACAACAACAAAAACCGTCATAAGACTATAAATATGAATAATAAATATGAACACAAATTCTGTGATCCCTGTCAAAATGCTAATGCTGCTCTTATTTTCAGAAATGTTTTTACTGGATGCTTTCAGTTAATTTTATCTAGTTGTCGGTAATTATTTTCTAGAGGTTGCCAGAAAGTGAATTGAATGTGAACATTTAAAGCAAAAAATAAAGTAACATTTTTATAGTAA
>NW_006408595.1:13355940-13384316 GCF_000296735.1 Chrysochloris asiatica
ATCACCCTCAACAGAAACTCAGTGTCCCTTAAGGAAAAACTGCTTCTTTCCACCTCCCACCTGCTTCTGCTTATTAGGTTAGAACTAATAAACTCTGGTCTTTATGTTTGCTAATGTTAGATCGTTCACATAAGTGGGATCATACAATATTTGTTGCTTTTTGTCTGATTTATTTCACTCAGCACATTTTCAAGTTTCATCTATGTTGTAGCATGTAGCAGAACTTTATTTCTCTTTATGACTAATATTCCCTTGTATGTATATGCCAGATTTGTATTTATGTATTTGACTTGATGGCACTTAACAACAACAACAACCAATCATCTAATAGGGAGAAAGAGGAAGCTTTCTTTTCCTGTAAAGATTTACAGCCTCAGAAACCCTCCGACTTGACGGCACACAACCAAGCACTACCATGTATCTGTTAAACAACTTGGTTTATTTCTACCTTGTGGCTATTGTGAATATTAGTATAATGAACATTAATATACAAGTATTTGATTGCATTCCTACTCAAAAGTCTTTTGAGTATATACCTAAGCGGGGAATTGTTGAATCATATTGTAATTCTGTGTTTTTGAAGAACACAGAAACAATAAAACAGTCATAATCAATTCCTAAGGAGAATGAAGAACTTGTGGGTCAACTGGCTTCATTATCTGCTTTTTGGCACCAGTGCTCAAGAGCTATTAGACCTTGAATGTGTAGAATATACTCAGAATGGTTTGTCCATCAGAAATGACAGGATGGGTTTCCTTTTGTAAGATGACTGGTGGGAACCAGAGCGCCACTCCGCTGCCCATGGAGATTGAAACTGACAAGCTCAGGTAGGAATTTGGCCCATGAGTTCAGGCTCAAACGTTCCCCAATGTAATGACAAGAATTCTTAGTTCTTGTAGCTGTTGTTAAGTGCTATAGAGTCAGCTCTGACTCATAGAGACCCTATAGAGGGGTTCCGAGGAGCAGCTGGTGGATTTGATCCACCAACCTTGTGGTTCGCAGTGCAGTGCTGATCCTACAGCATCACACCAGGAGCTTAGTTGTCTAGGTATTGTCAGCAAGTGGTTTTTGCACTGGCCACTAGTAAAGAGAGGATTCTAAAGATCACAGGTTTTAGAGTAAAGGGGAATGGGATCAGATCTTGACTGGGCTACCAACTAGCCATATTATAAAACATCAGGATCTATTAATGCCACCTCCCAGGGATGGTGTACCTCTTTGCACTTATGTAACTCACGAACTTGGTATTGTGCCAAAAATAGAGAGCGCAGTCAATGAGGTCTACAGTAGACATTCTTGTAGGTCCAATACGCTACCACCTTGATTTTGATAAACTGGATTTTTTTATTAATGAAGCTAAAAATTATAGAATCTATGCCTAATATGATATCTGGATGCTTGCTACCAGCAAAAGTTATGTTAATACTAAATTTCATATCTTAATAACAAATCAAAAAGAATGTGCTTCACCCAATAAACCAATTAGAGCCCAGTCAACTGCTTTGAAGCCAGACAAATTTGGATTATTAGCCATATGACCTTCCTATTGTTTACTCAAAGGAGCTCTGGTAGCACAGTGGTTACAAATTGGGCTGCTAACCTCAAGGTCAGCAGTTTGAAACTACCAGCTGTTCTGTGGGAGAAAGATGAGGCTTTCTGCTCCCGTAAGGAATTACAGCCTCAGAAACCCTGTACAGAATCGTTATGTGTTGGAACTGACTTTACAGCACACCACCACTATTTACTCATGTAGTCTTTAATAAGTAATTTCTTTCAATTTTCTCATCTGTATAGTGGGGCACCTTCCATGTGTTGTTGTCTAGATTAAATGAAATAATATGTATGAATCCTTGCGTTGTCATTTACCAGCTGTATGACCTGCTTCTGAATCTTTTGTACTTATTTCCTTATATGTTAGGTGGCTCTCATGGTTTTCCCTAGCTCATAAACTATTATAAGGAATATATGAATTACTTCTTTTAAAGCATTTACAACAGTGGCATCTTGTTGTTGTTGGTAAGTGCCATTGAGTCAGTTCCAACTCATATTAACCCTGTATAAGTGTTCCAAAGAGTAGCTGGTGAGTTTGAACTGCTGACCTCGTGGTCAAACCAACCTTGTGGTCCAGTGTTACAGCACCACACCAGGACTCCCAAAACAATCACTCCCAAAACATTTTAAGTCCTTGTTGTTGTTGTTGTTGTTGTTGTTGTTGTTGTCAGGTGCCATCGAGTCGGAACCGACTCATAGCGACCCCATGCACAGCTGAACGAAACAATGCTCGATCCTGGGCCAACCTCACCACCGCTGCCACCCCCAAGTCCATCAATGATACCACCTGGCCGATCCATCTCGTTGGGGGTCTTCCTCTTTTTCTCTGACCCTCCACCCTACCCAGCATGACATCCTTCTCCAACGATTGTTTCCTCCGGACAATATGTCCAAAGTAGGAGAGACGAAGCTTAGCCATCCTGGCCTCCAAGGAGCACTCTGGCTGCACTTCTTCCAAAACAGATTAGTACATGTTAACTATTCTTTTATCATTATTATTTCCTTTTCATTAGTGTATTATTAATTTGTCAGAAATTAGGTTGATGAAATGACAGCATATAAGGGAATTGGATAAAATTATTTCAAAAACATGGGTATAATATTCCAAGAAGAACTACCTACTGAGATTACAGAGCTACCTTCTGTTCTCTTGGATTTAGTATCCCAGCGACTCTCAGTGGGAAGAAAAGAGAGCCGAGGTGGATATGAGGAGCAATTGTACTAGAAAACAATGATGAAAATGTAGAGGGCTACTCCATTGTGGTGACTCACCCAAGAGCCACTAAAATGGACCCAGCTGCCATCTTTGATAAACATTATCAACTTGCACTTCACAGTTCACAGAAACAGAGGGAAGGCTGCCATGTGGAAACAGGGCAGGACACAGAGATTGGAATTGCAGGTAGTCCCAGATTTATGATATGTTTGAGTTATAACAAACCATACTGACGACCGTCTTTTTGTTTTGTTTCTGTACAGCTTACCATTATATAATGTTGCAGTCTATAATTTACTGACGGAATCATATCTATAAATTTATGTATCATGTTTCCAGCCCCCAAGAGATAAATAAAGATCAGTTTATAAAGACACTGATAACATAAGGCAATAATAAGAAAACTTATTTTTTTTAAAAAAAGAGAGAGATTCAACTTATGTCAGAATGGACTTAGGATGAAGTCATGGGACTGGAACCCCATCCTAAGCAGGGACTACCTATGTAGTGCCACAAGTGAAGACTGCCGCTGTAACAACCTCTGAAAACTGTGGGACCACCATGAGTTACTAAACTGGCAAGGAAAGATTCCTTTCCTAGACCTTCAGAGAGAGTACAGACCTTGATCTTGGATTTCTAGCCTCCAGAACTGTGAGGGAATAAATTCCTGTTGTCTTAAGCCACCCACCTTATAGTACGTTGTTCCAGGCAACACTAGGAAACTAGTACAGCTCTCAAAACACATCCCATCTATTGTCCATACTTGATTCTCACAATACTCCCTGGGAGTAGGCCGATAGGTTGGGTGGCAGATCCTCAATGTTACACAAGGATGTTACCCACCTCAACCCTCTTGGGTTTCTTCTTTTGCCTGGTTTACTCTGTGGCCATGCAAGTTTCTCCTTATAACGGGGACTAATTCAAAAGACATGTTGTCAGGGAAGTTGCTGGAAGTTTCCACATATTGACAGGAGAACAGTTAATTGGCCTGTCAGACCACACAGAGGTCGTCTTTACTTCTCGAATGTGACTGGGTAAACACAACATCCACTGTTTATATACGAAGGCAGCTAGAAGTCCTCTTGACAAAACTAGATTTAAAAAAAATTAAAGAAACCTGCTCTAAAGGTAGGTGACAGCTTATTAAATTTGTATCAGGCAAACTGCCTGAGACCTTTTAAGTCCAGTCTAATTCCTTTCAGACCCTTGACACATGCTAATTGGCATTACTCAGTTAGCAGATGCTGAGAAAAGACTGACAGAGAGTTTTCTGCTTCTTGGGTAGCCGGCATAGCATCTTTTCATAAATACCAAATGGGATGCCTTAAACAAGTGGGAAATATATGCTAAATGAGTACTTATGTGTATTTAGACAGTTTATTCATCACTGAATATAGCTATACTCTTCTTGTGCTCTTCTGTAGGGTGAGGAAGACTATCCCAATCTGTGGAGTAAAGTATAAAACATGCTACATGAAAATACAATCATATTGCCAACAATATGCACCTGTTATTGTCTTTCCTCACCTCAGAGTTCATTACAGCAGGCAGTCTTTCAGCTCCTTCCTGAGTGTGTTTCATTCATTCAATAAATATTTATTATTTGTTGTGCCAGGTTCTGTCCTTGGCACTAGGAATACAACACCAAGAAGTAAACAAATGGAAACAAAAACATAACAAAACAGACAAGTTCCTCATGAAACTTACATAGTAAGTAAAATACATAGCATTGTGGGTTGTGAAGAGTGAGGTGGAGAAATAGAAAACAAAGGAGATATGGAGCACAGGCTTTGGGTGGGTCTGGTCAGAGAAGGCCTCAGTAAGAAAATGACATTTGAACCAAGATCTAAGGGAAGGAAAGCTAACCAGACAGATAGCGGAGAGGAAGTCTCAGTATGGGGGAGCAGAAAGAAGCACAGAGCCCCTTGGTCAGGAGTGTGGCTGTGTTCAGAACGCCCAACTTAGCCGAGTACACAGCATGTGGGAAAGCGCAGTGGTGGGTGGGTAAGGACTGCAAGGTTTCTGAGGCAGATGGAAGTCAGGCATCACAATGTTGGACACATAATAAATCCCTGAGTGGCACAAACAATCAGCTGCTAACCTAAAAGTTGTTGGCTTGAACCCACCCAGCAGCACCACATAAGAAATACCTGTCAATCTGCTTCCATAAAGATTACAGCCAAGAAAACCCCAATAGAGAAGTTCCACTCTGTACCATGAGTCAGAATTGGTTCTACAACAGCCATTTTTTTGTTTTTCTGTTGATATATTTTTTTTCCTTTTTGGGGGTGGGGGAGCATTTAAAAACAGGTGAGTCAGAATCTCCAAAAGTAGGCCCATGGTGGCAATGTTTCTGACATTTGCACAAATACCCCCAGTGAGTAGCAGGGATTGTGAAGACACTGAGTCACAGGGCTCTGAGCAGGGAAGGACAGGAGCTGACTTTCACTTCAAAAGGTCACACAGTGTTGGGGCCCTCTGGAGACACGGTTCCAGAAAGGCAGGGACACCAGCGAGGAGGTGAATGCAGTAATACAGTGAAGAGTGATGGTACTTTGGTCAAGGGACAGACTGGAAGAGATCCGAGGAAGTCAGATCCAATTTATTCTCAGGTAGAGCCAAGGGGCTTCCCTGACAGATTAGAAATAGCGTGTGAAGCAAAGGAGGAGTCAAAGATGGCACCCGGGCTTTAGGCCTGAGCAATCAGGAGTCCTGCTGTGTGTGGCACGGTGGGACAAAGCACTGGACAGCAAGGTCGGTTTGAACCATAAGGTTGGAAGTTCAAACTAGCTAGTCGCTCTTAGGAAACCCAATACAGGGTCACTATGAGTCAGACATGACTTAACAGCACTTAAACCAACGACAACCAACAACAATCAGAAGGAGCCCTGGTGTGGCTCTATATGATTAGCACTGGACCACAAGGTCAGTTTGGACCACCACGTGGGTAGTTCAAACTCACCAGTCACTCTTCAGAAATCCTGTACAGGGTACCTATGAGTTGGAACGGACTTGACTGCACTTAAGAGCAACAATCAGATGGATGAGGTCCTCGTGTGGCAGGATAAGTACTGGGCTACAAACCTCAAGGTTAGCAGTTCAAACCCACTAGCCACTCCTTAGAAACCCTCTATAGGGTCACTATGAGTTGGCAGTTAATAACAACAATCAGAAAGATGGAGCTGGCATTTTAGTGAGAAGACCACAGCGGGAACCAGATTTATGCAACCATCCAAAGGCATTTCTACATCAGGTATAAACACTTCACATGGGAATGCCCATAGACAGTAAAATGCTCAGTGCTTAGCACTTAAAGGATTCAAAAATGTTTTTAAGACAGAAAGTATAGGGTGGGCCTGAGGGGTGAATTCCCATAGCTGAGTATCTAGAAGGTGGCTTCATAACAAATAATAAAGATGTGTTCTAAGCATTTTCTAGACATAGAGGAGACAAAGATGAAACATTTTTCCATACATGTATCTCCACATCCTCTAAATCTTTAGATTCTGTGGGAAGATGCAACCTTGCCTGGCAGGAACCCTAATAACTATCCCTAAATATAAAGTATATATGGGGTGTTTAGTTTCTAGTGGAGGATACTCGCACTTCCCCGAGTGTGCTTCCAGCTGAAGGAGAATGAGAGACTATACTGAGGGTCAAATCACAGGAGAGTCAGTCAGCCACCTAATCATCATAAGACGAGGATTCCCATAGAGCAATGCCTACCTTCATCTAGTTCCTTAAGAGAAAATCTCTGCCCTGTATGGGGTTGTATATGTTTCACTTTCAAACACCCTGTCAAATTCCTAAGAGGCCTAGTGGTTGTTGTTGATGTTGTGTGCTGTCGAGTCGGTTCTGACTCAGAAAGACCCTATATAAGGTTTCCGAGGAGTGAATGGTGGGTTTGAACTGCTGACTTTGCAGTCCAGTATTTAACATACAGAGCCACACCAGGACTTCTAAGAAACTTAATGCTAAATTAAACAAGAAAAAAAAAAAGTGATAATAAACTTGCCATTCAAATCATTACATACCATAGCTAATTAAGATCCTGTATTATAAATTATAAGTACTAACATTATGTTTTTTTTAATGAGTCCTTAGATGAATACCATATATTAAAACAAATAACTCCTGACAAACTTAGCCCAGGGTCAAGAATTTTGTTTCCTCTAGATTTTAGGGAGGAAAAAAATCAAAGTTATTATAAATGGCTAAGTAGGGGAGACATTTGCTATTTTATGCATGAATTTGAAGTCAGTCAGATTGAGTGCTGAAGGCTCCCCTACGGTTGTAATTAAGTGTGAATATGAAAAAATTGAGAACAAATGAAAAAATAAACAACTTGTTTTAGGCTTTCACATCACAGACCTTTCATTGTGCTCCCCCCTTTGGCAAGTTGCTTTTCTTCAGAAAAAGAAATACAGATGAAAAATAGATTAAAAAAGAAGAAGACAACGTGCACTAGTTCCACAGGTTTGAGCATCCAGAGGTGCTCAAGCATAAACACCTTGGTGAAGTATTTACTAGGCAGAATGCGGACAAAAATGCACACCAATGCTCAATAAATAGCCTGACCTTGTGCAATTTAACTTCATAGGTCAATTTAGTGGTTTGCTGGTTTTTTCCCTTGAAAATCATGTTTTTCTGTCTCTTTCCACCTAAATCATGCTGTTTTTATAAGACTGGCTTAGTCAAATCAATATCTGGGTAGCAATGTAAATTTAATTACAGTGAGGCTTGGATAAACATTAGCTCTAAGCTATTTCTTGGTCTATAGAGTGATAACTGAATTAAGTTGGATTATTTCATCATTATTGTATAAAGCCCACATTGTTACACAGAGCTAATATTTCTAACTCATTTCTTGGCCTAGCACAATATGCTATAAGCATTTACATTAGCCAATTCAGAATGTTTACTCCTTGAAGGCTCTGAAAAAGATATATATCATAGCGAAATGAGGAAGCCACACATTGGACCCCATCCAAAGGGTCCAATGATCAAACTACCAAAGAGCCTCATTAGAAGGCACTTCTGCAGGAGGGCTGTATGGAAAGACCACTGCTGCACTTTTCCTGCCGATCCCTTTAGCTGAATCCCCTAAACGCTAGAAGACAGACGCAAGATACATTTGCAGGCTGTCTTTTAGCATTCCTGCAGCAACTGAGTTGTACCAAACAAACTGGACAGCTCTACCAGAGTCCTTGAAGCCTGACTCAGGCATTATTTCTTCTAGGAAGCTCTCCCTGACCTCCTTGTCTTAGGGCGTTTCTACATCAGGGAATTCACCTCATGAGAAAACTATATTTCTGTCTCTCTTTGAAACCTGGGAGTCCAGCCCAGGAGCTTTGGTAGCGTAGTGGTTACGAATCGGGCTGCTAATATCACTGTCAGCATTTTGAAACTACCAGCTGTTCTGCAGGAGAAAGATGAGGCTTTCTGTCCCGTAAAGACTTACAGCCTCAGAAACCCTGTACAGGGTTGCTATGATTCGGAACTGACTCCAAGGCACACCACCAGTTATTCAATATTGTTTCTTGAATGAATGAGTGAACAAATATTGAGATGCTAAAACACACAGGCACTACAATGTCTTAAGTGATGAGTAAAGAGATCAAAGATATACCCTTTAGTAGGTGGCTAAAATGAAAAAAACAATTACCATCTGGAAGCAGATCACTAGGCCTTTCTTCCAAAAGTTTGAACTGCCCTTGTGAGTAGTAGTTCAGCATTTAACCATGTGCACCATCCACAGGCTCCTCTGGTAGACGATATAGGAGAGGTAGAGACATGCAGAACAATGACAGACAGCAGTGCTTAAGGGCCAAGGCAAAGAGTCACCACAGGGTTAAGAAGGATCTGACATTGGACAGGGGGAGGGCACAAAGCAGAATCTTAAAAGTGGAGCCAGAGAGCTGAAGGAAAAGTAGCCTTCAGTCAGACAGAAGAAGAGAGAAGGGAAAAAAGACCATGATGAACAAAGGCCTCTCTGGTTGCTGAAAACATTAGTTTAGTGTGCTAGACATACACCTAAGGGACTGGGTTCTGGGTCCAGATAGACTCCGATTCAAATCCTGACTCCTTGATTACAAACACTGTGACTTTGGACAAGGTACTTACCCTTTATAAAGCTCAGTTCTTCTATCTGTAAAATGGAGCTAAAAATAAGAACTTTCTCATGGAAATGAGAAAACACATACAGCCCTTTAGCATGTTTGTTGTTATTGTATTGTTGTTGTTGTTATGTGCCGTGGAGTTGGTTCCAACTCATAGTGACCCTGCACAGGGTTTCCGAGGCTGTAAATCTTTATGGGAGCAGGAAGTCTCACCTTTCTCCCGCAGAAAATCTGGTAGTTTTGAACTGCTGACTGTGAGATTAGCAGCCTGATTTGTAAATATTACGCTACCAGACCTACATTTATTTTTTCTAAACTACACACTGTATATAGAAACTTTATTATTGTTATTATTATTCATCCTCAGGATGTGGCTGAGACATATTTAGAGGGTTTTGTTCTATGGTGGATGTGTGGTTTGGGACTGTGTAGAGATGTTAAGATTTCTTTTTGCCCTGGTCCCTATGTGGGACAAATGGTTTGCTCTCAGCTACTAACCAGGAGGTTAGTAGTTTGAACCCAGCTAGAGTGATGTGGAAGAAAAGCCTGGTAATCTGTTTCCATGAAGATTACAGCCACAAAAGCCCTATGAAGCACTTCTATCCTGCATCACATGGGATCATCATGAGTTAGAACCAACTTCATGGCAACAAGTTTGGTGTTTTGCTTTTCTTTCTCCTCTAGATCTTATCAACAAACATAAAAATACAGCAGCAGCAGAATTGTGTGTATGTGAGTGAGTGTGGTTTCTATATGTCCTCCTGCTTCTTCTTCCTTCTTTTCTTCTCTTAATTATTTTTTACTTACTCTTTTTTTCTTCTAGATTTAAAACACAGACATTAAGTTATTTCTGCCTTTACACTGGCAACTTGTTTATTTTCTTCCAGCTGTTACTGTAGAAGTTTACCATGAATACTTCTTTAGTTCACTTCTACTTTGGGAATTCAGCTGTCACTCTGTGAGAAAATCAAGCCATCTTGCTCTAGAGGAAGGGCATGTGGAGAGATCAGGAAGACTGAGATATCAAGTGATAAGAGAAGCCACAAGAAAGACAACTAGGTCTCCCAAACCCGGGGCCTGTGAGAGAGGCTTTCTTGGAGCTTCCAGGTCAACCCAGCTGCCCACTTAACTGCAACCTCTGAGTGACCCCAAGTAACATTACACGGTCTAGAACTATCCAGTCAACTCACATAATTATAAAATACTAACTTGTGCTTGCTTTACATTTTAGCCTGGTTTGTTATACAGTAATAGATAACTGGAAAACTGAGAAAACAAATTTAGCTATTAAGAGTCTTCTCCTAGGAATTAAGATAGAGGAAACTTAGAACACTGGTTAGTGAAAGATGATGGTGTAGAACAGTGGTCTTTACTAAGGGACTCAGCAGTGGAATTGTAAACAGAATCCCTGATATTCACTTCATAGCACTATTACCAAACTTGTACTATTTCTCCCAAATATTGGTTGTCTGAAGGTAAGAATTCCAGCTAACCTAACATTCAAACCTGTGGGATGGTTATCTAGTGTCCAAACGTGTGCCACAGTTAACTCAAGAAAGGTCTCTGACAATCATATTGCTTTTCTCACCTCCTAAAACAAGTGCTGCTGTGCTGCTGAGGGCTAAGGCGTTGGACTGCAAAGTCAGTTTGAGCTGCAAGATTGGCAGCTCAAGCTCACCAGCTGCTCCTTGGAAACCCTATACAGGGTAACTATGGGTTGGAACCGACTCAATGGCAGTTCACAACAACAATTAGTCGTTGTTGAGGGCAATGGTAGCTCAGGGAAGAATCCTCACCCTCCATGTAGGAAACTCTCATTTGGTTCTGGGTCCGGGTACCCATCTGACACTGGAGGCATGTATATTGCTGTGATCCTGAGATCACACTAAGAGTAGCTAGGAACAAGGACCTGGTGAGCTACTTCCAAAAATCAGTCAGTGGCAATCCTGTAGACCACACTAGTCCAATCCAAAACCAAAATGGGGTATTGCAGTGTTTTATTCTGTTGTACACGGGGTTGTCATGAGTCAGGGACTCACTCACCAGTAGCTAACAGCATTGGTCAGTGTTGTCACTAGGAGACAAATCAGCTCTTAATTATGCTTCAATCATTCCCCACTTGTTTCTTCTCTTGGTTGTGAGTAACCACCATGTTTGTCCTCCACAATGCCTAGCAATGCTCAGTAATATTCTCTAGGTGATTTCCGTGATACTAGAACCTATAATGATTGCCACAGAGTTGATTCTGACTCAGTGACCCAACAGGACAGAGTAGAAACACTCCACAGGTCTTCCAAGGCTGTGATCTTTACAGAAGCCAACTGCCACATCTTTCTGTCACAGAATGACTGATGGGTTTGAAGCAATGATCTTCAGGTTAGCCGCCAAGTGCTTTACCTACCATGCCACAAGGGAATCCTAGAGACTATGTTGTTGTTGTGGTGGTGGTGGTGGTTAAGTGCTGTCAAGTCGATTCTGACCCATAGTGAGCCTCTATAGGGTTTCCAAGGAGCAGCTGGTGAGCTTGAACCACCAACTTTGCAGTTCAAACGACATTGCAGTCTGACGCATTAGTCCACAGTGCCACACCAGGACTCCCCTATATTGTTGTTAGGTGCCATCAAGTCAGTTCCAACTCAAAGCCTCTCTACTCAGAGCGACTGTGAGTTTGAACCACCAACCTTGTGGTTTACAATCTAGTGCTTATCCTACAGAGCCACCACCTTTCCCCTAAAGCCTAATGCTATTTCTACTGTCAGGTAGCATCGAGTTGGTTCCGACTCCTAACGACCCTGTATAGAGTGTTTAGGTTGTAAATCTTTTGCAGGCGCAGAAAATCTCATCTTTCTCCTGAGGAGCAGCTGGTAGCATTGCACTGCTGACTTTGCGTATTGTAGTTTGTGCTTATCCCAGAGCCACCGTGCTCCCCCTAAAGAATATTGCTATTGTTAAGTAACTTGAAGTTCTGAGGTGGCGCTGTGGGTTAATGCGCCAGACTGCAAAGCCATTTGAACTGCAAGGTTGGTGGTTCAAGCTCACCAGCTGAACCACCAGGTTCCTTCCTATACAGGGTCACTATGGGTCAGAACTGATTTGACGGCATTTAACAACAACAACCTTTGAGTCAGTTCAGATTCGTAGCAACCCTTTAGAGGATTTCCAAGGAATGACAGGTGGGTTTGAATGGCTGACCTTGTGGCTAGCAGTCCACTGTTTATCCTATAGCATCACGCCATGATTACCATTTGTTAAGTGCCATCTAGTCAGTTTCGACCCATAGTGACCCTGTATAGGGCTTTTAAGGAACAGCTGGTGAGGTTGAATTGCCAACCTTGCGGCTCAAACCTACTTTACAGTCCAGGGCATTAACCTAAGCACCACACCAGGATTCCTATAGATACTATGAAATTTTCTGAGAATATGAGAATTTGCCTTATAGAGAAGCTTAGCCAAGTAGCCTTATGAAATATTTTTTTTAATTATACTGAAAAATTAATTTTTAAATTAGTTTGAAAACTCCCCATGAGGTTTGACTTGTTTCTACATCTTCTCTGGAAATTAAAAAAATTCTGGTACCCTCTCAAATAAAACTGCTAACCGTATATTTGGGTAATTCTAAATAAAAGAAATGTTGGCTATAATCCTTTATTCATGTGCAATTTTATGTGTAAAGGTCATCCAGACTGGAGAAGTCTAGTTTCTTAAGCCTTAACTTGTTACAGAGATTTCTAATTTTGCTACTTGTGACACACTGTATTTTATAGGGAAAAACCAGTTTCATTTTTATTATATTTGAAAGACTCAGAACCTGGGGTTTTCTACTTTTACAGTTATGGAAACTTTACATATGACCTCTACTTCCCAAAGTCATACGTAGCATTTACAAACATACATAACAGTATTTCTAACATACACAGAGATTTTCAAATAGTTATCATGATAAAAGGGGCTTATTAATTGAATCATCTGGGTAAGTTATTTACCCTTTTGAGTTTCATTTTCCCATCTTTAACTGAAGTAACAAGTCCCATCTTTTAGGGTTATTGTGATAGGAACCATAATGAACAAAAACCATTTCTTACAATGTACCTTTTAGTTGGTGTTGTTACGTGCCATCGAATTAGTTCCAACTCAAAGGGACCCTATACAAGGTTTCTGAGGAGCATCTGGTGGGTTTGAACCACTGGCCTTGTGTTTAGCAGTCCAGTGCTTATCCTACAGCAAAACAGGACTCCAAGTTCCCTTTGTTATTGTTGTGAAGCACCATCGAGTCAGGATTTCCAAGGAGTGGCTGGTGAGTTTGATCTTGCGGCCCAGTGCTTCATCCTACAGCACCACACCATATTCCTTTTAGTTAGAAGGTGCTTAATAAATTCTATTAAAGTTAGTAAATTACCGTAAGGATTCCTGGTGTCACATTCATTAAATGCTTGGCTGATAACCAAAAGATTGGCAGTTGAAAGCCACCAGCCACTGCATGACCTATGACCCACCTAGACATACCTCTAAAGGTTGTTATTATATATTGTTGTTATGTGCCACCGAGTTGGTTCTTACTCATAGCGACCCTGCACAGGGTTTCCAAGGCTGTAAATGTTTACGGGAGCAGAAAGCCTCATCTTTCTTCCAAGGAACTGCTGGTAGTTTCAAAATACTGACAGTGAGATTAGCAGCCCGATCAGTAACCACTACGCTACCTCTAAAGGTAGGTCTAGCAAACTGCTTCCGAAAGGTCTTAGCCTTAAATCTTATGGTACAGTTCTACTCTGCACATACGGATTTGTCATCAGTAAGGAATAAACTCAATAGCAACAAGCAACCACAAAGAGCACACATAGATCACATTTTGCAATGTACAAACTGTCTGTTTTTTACTTTCACTCTGGTCCTCACAGAACCCTGTATCACTGACTAGTTGGTGGTAGAAGTGAGGGTCTGTCAAGCGTGGCTCCTCTCTTATCCACAAGCAGCAATGACCCCTTCTGTTGTTGTTTAGTGGCGTCTTTAGCAGCCCTCTAAATTATTCAAGAGGTTATTTTAAGGGTTTTTAGTTCTCCTTCTTTATTTATTACTAGAAATGCCATTTGCAAAGGAAAACAAATTACGATCTTTATATACTACCTTTCAGAGTCCTGGTGTGATGCTGTGAGTTAATGCACTGAACTGCAATTGTTTGACCTGCAAGGTCGGTGGTTCAAGCTCACCAGCTGCTCCTCAGAAACCCCATATTGCGTTGCTATGGTCTGAACTGATTCCATGGCACTTAACAAAACAACACTACTACTACTTTTCATATGGACCCCTGGTGTGGTGCTGTAGGGTCACCACTAGACTGTGAACCCCAAGGTTGGCGATTCCAACCCACTTGCTGCTCCTAGGAAACAGAACTGACTTGATGGCATTCAACAACAATGACATCCTAACTTTCATATTATAATAATCAAAACCCATGGGACTGAGGGCTCAGTTTTAGGAAGAGAGAGATGAGAGAACTATGAAAAGAATCTTAGTGGTCTCTTAAAAAAAAAATCCATTAGAAAAACAAGAGTTTAGTTCTTTGTAAATGAAATCTGCACTCTAACATTCTTAGAACATGTCCTCACTTTACTATGACCTAATCAAATTGGAAAGCTCCAGCGCTCAATGTTAGAAACCCGATCTGTTGTAGCTGCTTGCAAACTAAAAATAGTCCATTTTAAAAATGAGGGAATCAGAGATTTAGTCATCTCAAAGTGATTATCCCACATTTCTTAATTTGTAAACTATAAATTCCAAATTACAGCCAACAATTTACTCAAAAAGTTCATTTTGTGTCAGAGAACCAAACTCCTTTTTTCCCCAGTATTGTAAAATTGGCATGTTGTATGTGTGTAGTTTTTTTTTAAAGAGGACTAAGATTCTGCTTTTTGTCAGTAAATCCCTCCACAAGTAATAATTACACATTGTAACATGAAACTTGCTATGGTCCCATTTCAGGTTGTCTTTTATCAAAATAGGCAAAACCAGAATTATCCGGTGAATTGTTATAAAAATACGAATCGGCAGGCCGTAAACCAAAGCTCTTACATCAGAATCTTTGGTTGGAGTGGGGGTGGGAAGACTAGGTGCTGGAAACCCTTCTTTGTTTGCCTTTCTCCTGTGATTCTGTTGACAAGCCTGGTTTCGGACCAGATGTCACCGTTACTGCTGTTGTTAGTTGCCATTGGTTCTGACCCAGAGTGAGACTGTATGGATTTCTGAGGCTATAAATCTTTGCGGGAGCAGAAAACCTCATCTTTCTCAGGTGGAGCAGCTGGTGGACTCAAACAGCCAACCCTGTGGTTCCCAGTCCAGTGCTTATCTTGCAGAGCCACCACGCTCTTGATGACTCATTGTTATTGTGAGTGCCATAGAGTCAGTCCCAACGTAAAGTGACCCTAAATAGAATTTACAAGGAGAAGCTGGTGGATTTCAACTGCCAAGCTTGCAGTTAGCAGTCCAGTGCTTAGCCTACCGTACTGTTGTTCTTAACTGCCGTAGAATCAGTTCCGACCCATAGGGACCCTATGTAGGGTTTCCAAGGAGCAGCTGGTGAGCTTGAACCACCAACCTTGCAGTTCAAACGGCTTTGTAGTCTGGCGCATTAACCCACAGCGCCACACTAGGACTCCATTAGAGGGTAGCAATAATCAGGTTTAGGGAAAGGAAACACTGACCTGTTGCAGGCCTATCTGTTATCTTTCTAGAATTGATACTAACAGTGTGTTGCCCTGTGCCTCTATGCTTCCACCTCCAAAAGTTTTACCTACATCCCTTCTGAGTCACATTTCAGAAAAACTGCTTATTTAGGAAAACCAAAATTTTTTTTCTATGCAAGTAATTCAAGCATTTAAAGCTAAAACTGGATAGATTTAAAACTCTCTAATCCATGAGGATTAATGCAGAAGTTGACTAACCAAATTAAGTAAATGTTCATCTCTTTACATTATAAATCTTCAGAAATTCAACTCTTGATTAACTAGATTATCATATACTTATAGCAAATAGTGGAGCAGACATCTTCATTACAGGGAAACAGTATTCTAATCTAAGGAAATTATTATTATTTTTTAATCCCTATGATCTCTGCTCAGTTTCTACTTCTTTTACTACTATGGATAAAAAATACTAAGGAGTTTAAAGAATTACCCAACCTATTTGCAGAAACCCAGACTGTTACTTGTGAGGAAGATTATATAAAAGTTTTGAGTGGGACAAATTTTCAAAGTGCAAATTATTTTTGTTCTTACATTTAAAACTACACATTGTCAGCCTTCTACCAACAAAATGAGATATTTAAGAACTTAAAATTCCATGTAACATTCAGTTCCCACACTGTTTTCTAACCAGGCCTTTTTACTTTGGCTCAAAACACAGATTTGCTTTTCAATCAGGATTGTTTTCATTTTCCTTTGTTTGAATTGTATCTTAGCTTTGATCTCAGCTCATCCAGTTCTTTAAAATATGAATGTTAGATCAGCCAGGATTAGATTCTAGAAACTATTCATGCCTGTTGTTGTTGTTAAGTGCTGTCGAGTCTGTTTCGACCCTGTCTAGGGTTTCCGAGGAGCAGCTGATGAACTTGAACTGCTGACCTTGAGGTTCAAACCAAACTTGAGGTCCAGAGTTTATCCTACAGCACCACACCAGGACTCTATATTCCTAGCTCTGTCCATATTTTATAACAAACATTTTCTAGAGTCAAGGATTTGAAGGCTGGAAAGGTCATAAGAGATCTAATCCAGAAAAAAAAAAAAAAGGTTCAAAATTGTCTCTGCAACTTCCCTCCAGGCTGCCCTCCCCAATATCGAAAACTTTAGTGGTTCAATTTTTCCTTGTGTTCACCCTATCTAGCAAATAACAGCATCTTTGAGTCTGAGTTTCTCCAGAAATGAGGTAAGGGGATGACATGATTTCAAAGCTCAACAAGCCTACAAAATTCTCCCAAATGATTTGAATAGTAGCAAATGGAATAGCATGCTTGCTTGTAACAGCTTCAGATTTAAGCTGCTCCTCAGAAGCCCTATACAGGGTCGCTATGGGTCGGAACCTACTTGACGGCACTTCGCAACAACAACAACAACATCTAAAGGGTGAGATCTGTGAGAGACAGGGTGGCAATTTTTAACAGCACGCAATAGGGAATTTTCAATGTTTCTGTAGGGGTTGTGCATCCTCTTCCCTATGGGGAAATTTCCTCACCACTCACTCCTTAACTGCTTGCTGAAAGCAGGGCTTGGTACTCAGTGAACTCTCACGGTACTTACTGCTGACTCCATCTTCCAAACCGACCATTGCCAACACCCTCATCTACTTCATCCTCATCTACTCCGCAGTCCTTGTCACGGCTGCCCACTCCCATTTGTTGAAAGTCTTCTTCTCTGTTAGCCACAGTGACAATTCACCTCTGCTTCTCCTTTGTAAGATCTGACTCAGATAGATATGATCACGATTCACGATTCTGCCTCATTCTTTGGTTCATTCTTCATCACCACTCCTCGACCGGGTAAACATGCTTTGACTCTCACCAGGTAGAATGCTGAAATTGAGCTCTCCTTTATCTGTATCACTAATTTGTAGTATGATATTGGGCAGCTCAAACCTCGGGGCTGACAAAGAGAAGCTTGATAATTCAAAAGATTCTCTGCAGCTATACAATGCAATCCTAGTCTGTTCGAATCCCATTCCTGCACTGCATCCAAAAGAGGTACAGTTTTAGAAGACCAGTGTAAGTCTGTGATAAAGATATCACCAGAAAATCATCAATTCCACAGTGAGAAGGAACCTTAAATAGTCATTTGATCTCATTTTGCGTCAGAGCAAGGCTTAGGTCTAGGGTGGAAACAATTACTTCATGGGAGAACTAGAGATAATAGGGCTCCTAGGGAGTCTGGGTATGGCGCTGTGGGCTAATGTGTCAGATAGCAAAGTCGTTTGAACTGCAAGGTTGGTGGTTCAAGCTAACCAGCTGCTCCTTGGAAGCCCTATACAGGGTCGCTATGCGCCAGAACTGACTCGATGACACTTAACAACAACAACAATAGGATATCTCACAAAATGCAAAACCATAGTGTATATCTTCCAAGCATGGTTGAAGTGAATAATGATATCAAGAATAAAATGTGACATAACAGATATAAGCAGATGTAGAACATTCTGGAGCCTTCTCCTCCCTTTCAAAATTAAGCCTTATACTTTAATTCTAAGTGCTTTGGCGAAATTGCTATAGATGGTACTGTACACAAATTAGCACAAATTGATGACATTAAGATCTCAGATTTATCTTTTTAACTAACCAAATAAAACAAAACATCAAGTCACAGAATACATATGCTTACATTAACTCAAAATGTTCAAAGCACAATACAGGAGTCCATTTAATAGTTCATATAATTTTAAGATTTACATAAACACACGCAGATGAACAAATAATACTTTTCTAGAATCCACTCAGAAGCTAGAAAGAAGGTTTAAGAAGTTACTCAGACATTTTGGCATTGACATCTACATAGTACGGTAACAAGTAATGACTTTAAACTTCCAATGAGATCTTTTATACAAAGATTGGAAAAGTACAGAAGACAGTCAAACAAATGTATCTTTATTGCATTATCTACCTAGTACCATGACGTATGTAACACTGCCCAGTAAACATTATCAGTGTAGCCTATCCAACCTGGTCTGAAATGATAAAATTAGCTGAATAATTCTTAAGACTAACTTTGCTTTGTGCTTTCTAAATAATTACTGCATTATTCTTTCTACTACACCCCTTAAAGGCAAGATAGAACACTAATGCTTTTCTTTAAAATAGCCCAATGATGGTTCTGCTCAGTTAGCAAAGTCTATTTTCTCAGAACATTAATAAATTACAGAACATTAATAAATTTATGTAGTCATTCATTCATTCCTTTTAAGAACCCTGAATAGAACACCATGGTAGGCATATTATCTTTGGGCCAGCTTTGAGAATATCAGTGGTGCACTGGACTATGAACCACAAGGTTGGCAGTTCAAACCCACCAGCTGCTGTTCAGAAACCCTATACAGGGTCACTATGAGTCAGAACTGACTCAACAGTGCTTAACAACAATAACAAAAAGACTATCTAGAACTTAAGCTGTGGAAAACAGACCTTTCCTTGGCACACTTGAAGAATGACAATACCTTACTACATTTCCTAACAAGCACTTAAAGAGACCAGAAACGGAACCAAGCACATTGTCATGGACTCAATTCTGACCCATAGTGACTCTGTAAGGACAGATTAGAACTTTCCCAATAGGGTTTCCAAGGCTGTAAATCCTTATGGAAGCAGGCTGCCACATCTTTCACTCATGGAGCAGCTAGTGGGTTTAAACCACCAATCTATTGGTTAGCAGCCAAGCGCTTTATCCAATGCATCACCAAGGCTCGTCTTCAGGAGACCATTTGATTGTATTTTAAAACAAACAAATACAATTTCTGTCCTACTGCTTATTTTCCAGATTACACACAAAATTAAATATGGAGAGAGTAAATGACCACAGCACACAAACACAGGGACAAAATTAAGTAGGCGCTACAAAGGGTGTGTCTGAAAACACGGAATTGACTGAATCTGATTCCGATTTCACTCTTGTGGACTTTAAGATTCCCTCAGCTATCACCGTCTCACTGGGAAAGAGCCGCACTTTCCCATTCTGCCCTGTTGCAGTATCTTTCAGGGGTTCCAAAAATACCACTCGTTTCCCGCCACCTGCCTTCCGTTCATCAGCTGGGGCATCAGTAGTGGGGCCAGGACTGAGAATAGATGAATGAACATTGCTTTGGTTTAGCATATTTTTCTGTCTCTTGGTTTTACACTTGCAGGGGCAGGGTGTCAGATAGAGGTACAAAAGTACCAAAACAATACTGGCCACACAGGCAGCTAGAGTGGTAAAAGCTGTGTTAAATGCCTCATGTGCATGGGATCTGTTGACTGTGAAATTGCTCACGTTGATGGTGATATCCACAGTTTCATTTAACAGTCGTTGCCTATTCATTGCAATGCAAGAATACACTCCAGCATCCTCAAAACGAGGGCTTTCTATAATCAGACTTCCATTGTGAAACACATGAAAGTTTTCCATCTCTTCATCTGGCTCCAGCAGTCGGTTATCTGGACTGATCCAAACAAAATCGGTATTTGCACCTCCCGTCTTGCTGTCACAGTGGACGATCAACCTTTCCCCAACCTGAGCCTCATGAATAAAGCCAAGAGCACGAAATGAACCATTGATGATGCTGTCAGAGCAATTCATAAAGCTGTCTTGCAGCAGAAGCACCTGATAGGAGTGCCTAGAGTCAGACCACAGACGGCAGGTATAATCATTTCTAAAATCCATCACTGAGCTAAAGTGCCTACGATACCAAAAGATCAGCAATGAGTAGAGGGGACAGTCACAGATAAATGGGTTTCCGTGAAGGTAGATACCTCTCAGCTGTTTCCCTGGCACTAAATTCATCCGGTGCATTGGAATGGAAGGGATCCGGTTAAAAGAAACATCTAAAAACATCAGTTCTGCCAGTTTGAATCTCCCAACATACAAATCCATGGGAAACTGTGTGAGAAAGTTTCCACTTAAGTAGAGCTTTTGTAATTGGGAGAGCCCTCCAAATGCAGAAGGATCCAGATAAGAAATGTGGTTATTGTAAAGCAGGAGCACTTCTAGAACCTTCAACTCTTGAAACACTGCACTTTTCAAGGTCTTCAGCTTATTGGATGATAAGTCAAGAAACTTCAGATTTGGAGTAGTGGAAAAACTGCCTGTGGAAATGCTGGTGATGTTGTTATGACGAATAATCAGGGTGTTCAGTTTTACAAACGAGACTGGAATCCACTCAGAATCCAGAAGCCCAATTCTGTTATAACTCAGATCCAGTCTCTTTATCAGTCTGAAGAGATTTCCAGGTACCTTGGACAGGTTTTTGTTGGTGCAGCTCACAAGGTCAGTAGCACAGATGCAAGCGGTGGGGCAGATCCCAGAGGCACCCCCGCTCATAGACGCGGTGATCACCAACAAACACAGCAGTTCCCTGCAGCTCGGTCTGACAACTCCAAGCTGGGTGGGCAGTGTGTGTAAACGTAAAGACATTATGGTCACCTCTAAGTTTCTTCCGGGCGTTTTCCCCACCAGTTCAGCCTTCCACCAATGAGCCTAGTGAACAATCAATATTTAGGAGGGAGAAAAAAGCAGAAGTTAACTACGACTAGTTAATCCTTAAGAGTCATACTTTGCTTAGCTTCCTTGCCAATAACTTGTGTAATGGGGGTTTCATTTCACATTGGGGAGCTTTTTTTTTTTTTTTTTTTTTTTTCAAATGTTCAATGCAATTTCTCTTGGATTAGGATTACTTCTGTTTACAGATATTTACAGTCACATTCTATCAATACAACTGCTTCACATCCGGAAGCTTAACTTCTTTCTTTTTTTTTTTTTAAGTTGCATTCAGTGTTGCTTTTAAACCCTCCAACAAAAATACACAAACGCATCCTATATAAACAAAAATACACAAACGCATCCTATATAAACAATTAAACGGAAATACTCAGTAAGCCACCCGCCCAGAAAACAACTCACGGAGCTGGGAAGCTACACGGGCTTCAAGGACAGGCCGCCAACGATGGTGTTTCCAAAGATCTGTGTGTCTATCTGTCGTTTGTCACTCTTATATCCTCCGACTTCCTTTCCCTCTAGCACCCGGCTGGCGGCAGCCTCTCGCTGGCTCTCAACTTTAGGGAGTTTCAGGCAGCCGCGGTGGCAGCAGCAGCCCCGAGCTCAAGAAACCTCTCCGCCGGCTCCGGTTGGTTTTCCCCGGTTCTTTCCAGTGCACGGCTGAAGGTACCACCCCGGCGCTCTGCTCTACGAGTGCCGCGTTTAGGGAACCCCACTCCCCGAGCAGAGCTCCAGAGGCGCGGAGAGCGGGTCGGGACTGGTCCCTCCTCTCAGCGCTCGGGAAGCTGCAGGACCCAGGGGTTCCCGCTCGCCGCCGCCGGGGCACTTTATTCCCTTGCGCTCGCTCCCTGAGGTTGGCCCCGGGGTCGGGTGCGGGGCGGGGAGGCCTATCCCGCCCCTACGCTCCCGCCCTCCAGCTGGAATCAGCGCCCAGGCTGCAAGTCTGCACTGAACTGGGTGAGCGGCGGGGGGCGCGCGGCGCGGAGAGGGGGCGGTGGCACAGCCAATCCAAGCAGCGGCCGGCGCCCCCACCCCCATACCGCGTCCCAGTCTCAAGTGTCCGCCCTCCACCATTCCCTCCTCCCGGAGACCCGGAGGGCTGCGGTGCGGCGGGAACTGGGTTGCACACCCAAGGCCGGAGTTCGAGCTGGGAGAAGTCCGGCTCACCTCTCCCGGGGTGAGAATTTACCCACCCCCGCTAGTTGGTCCGTTTGTCTAGACTTGAACGGGATTGGGGAAACTACAAGGGAGGATACCTAGTCCTTCTATATGAGAATAGTCGAATCCGTGGGGTCTCACTTAATCGCGGCTGTACTGGTCACATCTCTTTTCCCGCCCAGACCACTGAGTTACCCCCATCCTGTTATAGCTTTGCTTTCGGACGAGGGCCAGGGGAGCTTTATTAGCCCTAAGTGTTGTTTGTTTTAAAGGTTTACAAGATAAAGGCAGAAGCAGCCTTTGGTTTCCTCCCACATTTGGGGGGAGGTAGTGAACGGGAATGGAATTCGGGGACGTTTCCTCTTGAGCGACAGGGATTCTGTTTGGGAGAATCTAACAGTGAAGACGCTAGTGGAAAGCCTGCACCTCTCTGGCAAAGTTCTCTTTACTAACTCAGGAGGCGGCACCTGGGGCTGTACCCAATTCGAGGAAGAGGGCAGGAACGAAGGATTGAAGCCGACCTTCAGGCTGGTTTGCCAAGATACAAGTATTAAGTTTAAAGAACAAACAAACGTACAAAATCCCAGAGCAAAACCATTTTCTTGAATGTGCTCCTGGCTTGCGGGAGACTGGGGCAGATCCTGGATGGGATGTCTGCACGGAGACTTTTTGTCCTTCGGGAATCCCTTTGGGAGTTCCTTTGGAAGTCCCTTGGGGAGAGCTGAGCTTGCTCCCGACTCAGACGCGCTTTGGTTCAGAGGCATGGAAAGATTCGAGCCCTAGTAAACACGGTCACGCAAAAAACGAAGGCGGAGGGAATGAGGCTGATGAGCTTTTGAATTATAAATTCATTTTTCTTTAATTCTGAGATCACTTTTAACGATGGCATTTGACTTAGCCAAATGACGCATTTGACCATTATATCTGGATTTAAGGAAATAAATTACCGCTCTGACAAGAGATGCTAACCAAAGTAGAAGGAATAGGGAGACTGAAAAGCAGACCACACTGAGAAGGCAATTGGAGGCAGGGAACAAAACCTGCAATATTATTTTTAAAGAATGACAACAACTAACACGCACACAGGCACAACTCCACAATCTTGAGTTGAGTGACAGCTGGTTCCTACTATCCATGGGATTTACTTATGAGGCCCTGGTACTGCTGTAGCATAAACACTGGTCTGCTAACCGCAAGGTCGGTGGTTCAAACCCACCAGTTCTCCTGGGGAAAAACAGTAGGCTCTCTGTTCCTGTAAAGATTTACAGGCTCAGAAACCCTATACTGGGTGACTATAAATCTGACCCACTCCAGTTGCACTGGGTGGGTTGGTGGGTAGAACAATAAGAAGCCTAGATGGCTCAGGAGTTAAGCACAGACTGCTAAGGTCTCATAAAAACTGTGGTTGATCATTTCCAACTGATAGTGAAGGTTTCTGAGCCTGTAAATCTTTGCAGGAGAAGAAGGCCTGTGGTTCCCAGTCTAGAACTTATCCTACAGAGTCACGGCTCTCCTCAGTAAAAATTGTTGTTGTTGTTAGGTGCCATTGAGTTGGTACTGACTCATAGCAACCTTATGCACAGCAGAACGAAACACTGCCAGATCCTGGGCCATCCTCACTATTGTTGCCACGCTTGAGCCCATTGATGCTGCCACTTACTTGGCCAATCCATCTCCCTGGGGGTCTTCCTCTTTATCTCTGACCCTCCACCTTACCAGACATGACTGGTTCCTCCTGACAATATGTCTGAAGTATGAGAGACAAAGTTTGGCCATCCTGGCCTCCAAGGAGCACTCTGGCTACACCTCTTCCAACACAGATCTATTGGTTCTTTTGGCAACCCATGGCACTTTCAATATTCTCCTCCAACACCATAACAGGAAAAAGGACAGTGTTGGAAACCCTATGGGTCCTATAGGGTTGCTATGGCTCAGAATCTACTCTATAGCAATGGGTTTGGGTTTGGTGATACAACTGTTGCTAAGCTGCTAATGGACATGTTGTCATTTGGAACTCACCTATCAGCTCCTCCAGAGAAAGGCCTGCAGATCTGCTTATGGGTCACCGTTGAGTTGAAATCCCCTCACTCCATTGCAGCCAGCAACAAATTTATGGAATCAGTCTGGAATAGTTCTAGCAAATCAAGGTATTTTCAGGTGGTGGCAACTTGATTGAGATTAGTTCCAGTTTTGTAAACAGTTGGATTGCATCATGTGAAGACTACAGCCTGAAATGCTTCCAAGATGCATTTCCTCACTCTGAACTCCCAGGGGAGAGCAGGGCTGAGATTTTCTAATGTTAGGCTATACTTCCTAGGGCTTTCAAAACATGTGGTCTCTAGGTCTTCAATTTTTATAGAATTAGAAGCGTTAGCATGGAGGAATAAAACTAAAATGTCTCAATTTAATACTTTTTAAATGACTTTTTAAATAAGCACTGGACTGTGAACCACAAGTTTGGCAGTTTGAGCTCCCCAGTGCTGCATGGGAGAAAGATGAGTCTTTCTGCTCCTGCAAAGATTTAAAGTCCGAACTAGCTCAATGACACTTAAGGGTCACTACGAGTTAGAACTGATTTGGCAGCACAAAAGCAATAACAACATATGACCAGATTTTTGCAGTGCTTTCTTAAGTAATAACCATCCTTTCAAAAAAAGAAGAAAGAAAAGAACAACATGATGGCAGAAGAAAGATCTGGATTAATACAAATACAGTCTAAAAAGAAGTGAGTAAGAAAATGGAAGAAGGTAATTTTGCTTTTGTAACTACAGACATATCATAAAAACATTAAGGAAAGATTGTTGTTTGTTAAGTGCAGGTGAATTGATTACTGACTCATTGCCACCCTGTATAGGGTTTTCAAGGAGCATCAAGTGGGATTGAACTGCCGACCTTTAGTTAGCAGTCCAGTGCTTTTCCTACCGTACATCACAGGACTCTTAAGGGAAGAGTTGTTGTTAAGTGCCACTGAGCCAGTTCTGACCCATAGTGACCTCGTGTAGAGTTTCCGAGGAGAGCTTGAACCTTGTGGTTCAAATCAATTTTGCAGTCCAGTGCATTAACCCACAGAGCCACACCAGGACTCTGATTACACAGCATAAATAAATTAAATACCTTCAAAATCTACAGACAAGACTACTTATCCATTTGAAGTCTTGGATTTTGTGATTCCACACATTTGTCAAAGAGTCCTGGTATGGCACTGTAGGATAAGCACTGGATTTCTAACCACAAGGCCTGTGACTTAACCCACCCAGCCATTCCTTGGAAACCTATAGAGTCGATACAGTCTGTTGTGACTCCATGACCCTTAACAACACCCATTTGTTAAGTGGAGGAAGAGCTGTGTAAGGAGGGGGGAGGGCGGGCGTTCCATAGCTTAGAGACAGAAAGCCTAGTGTTAATTTTAATAATAGTGTAAGGTATGGTCATATCTTTCAAACATCTCCATCTTTTTTTTTTTTAAGTTTATATTGTGAATTGAATAATTGTTTACATGGGAGAACATTGGTTTTACTCTCATTGTTTCGTTGCAATGATCTCCTCTGTGCATCATCATTCAACAGTATTTGCTTCTATTCCCCCCCCCCTTTTTTTTTTTTGGTCTTTTTTTGGGGGCGTGGGGGGGGCAAGGGCATGTACACCAAAACACGCAGATATATATAATCATTTAAATAACCAAATGGCACATTCTGAAAGCCTGCCTCATGGACACCAGCACACAACACAGCCTTTCTCTTTTTTTGAGTCTAGAGTCCTCAGCTGCTCTCTCTCCATGTCCTCTTCTCTACCTCCATCTCTGGTGTCGCTGCTTCTCTGGATAGAGTTCCACATTCCGCTCATGCTCTTCTCCCTTAATGGTCCTAGGACCTTCTGTTCCTGGAATGTAAGTTTAACTCCTCCTCCTTTTATGTTACAAAACTTCTACCTTTACAGTTGTGACGATCACAATTAGTCATCATAACAACTACTCACTATTGAATCATAAGAATCATATCCCCATCTTCTTTCACCAGACCTGTCTAGACAAAATGAAAACTATTCAGTGGGGAGTCTACCTTTCCCTGTATACTCTGAAGCTAAATTCCCTCCTGAAAACTTGTAAACCAGTTACTTGGTGCCTTTATAGCCTCCCTCCCCCTATTTTAGATAGCCAATGACTGACTAAGTTGCCTGTCCCTACCACCCCTGTGTACAGAGGGTGTAGGATGAAGACTCCGTTCCTCTCAGTTGGTATTTGGAGCTACTACATCCACAAGAAGAGATCAAGTACATAAATTGCAGCAATTTACTTGTTTCCTTTATCAAATTCTAATAGATCCCCATCTATCTACTAGAAGGTAAACTCTACTAGGGCAGACTTTATTTCTCCTGGTCAGCACTCTATTCCCAGATTCTAGAATCTTGCCTGATATTTGGTTGGCAATCAAATTTGATGATAAACTGATGAATGACGAGTCTGTTCTATGTGGTTAAGGTATGACTTACTTCACCTGAATGTGGGATTGCTGGTTGCCATCTGCTCTCTACACTTCAGGAATCTTTTCTGGAATATTGGATGGAATAGAGAAGGAAAGAGGAGGCCTGCAAACACATTTGAGCCCTGGATCCAATAGTACCTGAAACCCATCGAACCCATGATTTTTTAAATTCTAATTTTTCCATTTGTTCATTTGTTTTCTCTTTTGTTGTGTCTTTGTTTACTTGCTCAAATGATTTTGAATTGTGTTTATGTCACTTATAACCAAAAGAGCCCTAATACATATAGTGCTAATATTGAAAATATATGTTGAGCCATTACTATGTATCAAGCATGAAGCTCTGTGTTTTGTATGCATTACTGCTCACCACAAACCTGCGACATTATATAATCCTGCAACCCAGATGGTAAACAACTGTGTTCCAAATTATTTGAAAATGGAATGGGAAAATTTTAGCTTACAGTTCAATTCGAAGGATTTAGATGAAACAGAACAGAGATGTTTCTGACAGGGTGGTTCCAACGTGGAATGGGTTGCCAAAGCAGATGGTTGAGCCTTCTTAGGAGTTTCAGATAGGACAAATAGATTTTCTTCTGGTCTTTTCCATGTGGAATAATCTATCGGTCTTTCTGACCATCCAGTAATGCCTCCAGTGGATAGTAGAAAGTGGACTGACACTTAACATAATTTTGAATCTAGTGTGTTCAGGTGTGTGTGGTAAGGTGGTATAGTTTCCTGGGTTTGAAGTAACTTCTGTCTGAAGGCAGGTGTTTGAGTAGATGAAATCTCATGGATTCTTCAAGCCCTGTGATTTCCTGAATTTCGCAGGTTACATTTAAGTTATAAAGAATTAGAAATACAAGGCAAGGGATTTTCTTTTTATTGTGTATTGGGTGGAGGCTTGCAGAGTAGTTTAGTTTTCCATTCTACACTTCAAGTGCATTTTGCTTCATGCCATTGATTGCAATCCACACAATGTAATATGACTTATTCCACTTTCTCCCTGTTTCCTGCTTCTGTACCTACTGCTTTCCTAACCCATCTGAGCTTTATCCTTGGATAAATGCTGCCCTTTTGATCTCAAATGGCTGATTCTTCTAAGGTGTGGGTTCTCCTTGTTATTATTTCCTTTATAGGCCTCTTGTTTGGATATAAATTGACTTATGAGAGTGAGGTCATTTCTAGATCCATAGACCAGGGTGACTAAGGATCACAGTCTTGGGGGTTCCACCATTCTCTATCCAACTTTTAAGCCTGGTCTATTTTATGACATTTTCCTCCTACTCTATCCATGCACTTCTAATGTGATTCCTTTCTGAACAATTAATAGTGGTAGGTGAGCATCATCCAGTTCTCCTAGTCTCAGGATCATATAGACTAATTAATGTCCTTGTGGTTCATTAGTCCATTGGGCTAATTGTTTCAATGTGTCTTTGGTTTTCTTCACTCTTCTTTAATTTTGATAGAGAGCCACCAATAATTGCCCCATAGATGGCTGCTCAGGAACTTTTAAGACCCTAAGACTCCTGGTGTGGTGCTGTAGGATCAGACTGTGAAATACAAGGTTGGCAATTCAAACACACCAGCTGCTCCTCAGAAACCCTATACAGAGTTGCTATGAGTTGGAATCAACTCA
>NW_006408595.1:13384711-13389229 GCF_000296735.1 Chrysochloris asiatica
CGAAACTATCAACCATTCCACAGGAGAAAGATGAGGCTTTCTGCTCCAGTAAAGCTTTACAGCTTCGGAAATCCTATATAGGGTCGTTAGGTTAGTTGTTACCGTATGCTGTCGACTTGGTTCCAACTTATAGCAACCCTGTATGACCCATAGATTTCTGTAGGCAATAAATATTATAATCAACATGGAGAAAACAAAAATCCTCACAAGTGAACCAGTAATCAACATGATATATAGAGAAAAGTTTGACGTTACAAAGGATTTGCTTTTACTTGAATCCACAGTCAAGCACCAGTCAAGAAATCCAATGATATGTTCCACTATGCAAATCTGTTACAAAAAGACCTCTTTGAAATATTAAAAAGCATAGATGTCACTTTAAATATTAAGGTGCATCTGACCCAAGCCATGATATTTTCAAACAAACTCAGTAACAACCTGTGATATGCAGATGACACTGTCTTACTTGCTGGAAGCAAAGAGGACTTGAAATACTTACTGAGAAAGATCAAATACTACAATCTTTAGTAAGGATTGCACCTCAATGTACAGAAAACAAAAATCTTCACAGCTAGACTGATAAATAACATCATGATAAAAGGAGAAAAACTGAAGTTGGCAAAGATTTTCATTTTTTTTATCCACAATCAGTGCTCATGGAAGCAGGGATCAAGAAATCAAAGATGTATTGCATTAGACACATTTGCTGCACAAGACCTCTTGAAAGTGTTCAAGAGCAAAGAGGTCAGTTTGAGGACTAAGATGCACCAGACCCAAGTCACTTTCATATCATGTGAAAGTTAGACAGTGAATAAGGAAGACCTTAGAAGAATTGATGCATTTGAATTATGGTGGTGTTGAAGAAGAATATTCAAGGTACCATGGACTGCCAGAAGAACAAACAAATCTGTTTTGGAAGAAGGAAAGACAGAGTGCTCGCTCCTTGAAGGAAGGCTGGCAAGACTTCATCTTATGAACTTTGGACATGTTATTAAGAGGGACCAGTCCCTGGAGAATAACATCATACTTGGTAAAGTAGAGGATCAGTGAAAAAGAGGAAGACCTTCAATGAGATGAATTAACACAGTGTCTGCAACAATGGACTCAAACATAGGAATGAGGGCTCTGGCTAAGCAGTGTTTTATTCTGTTGTACATAGGGTCACTGTGAAACACAAACAACTTGATGGCACCTAACAACAATATGGGAGCTGATCACCAGGTCTTTCCTCCCATGGAGACCCCCTTGCTAGGTTCAAAAACTAACCTTCATGTTATCAGCTAAGTGTTTAACTTTTGTACCACCAGGGTCCAGTGCAAACCATCTGTGTCACTCAGGACTCCTGACTATTTTAAAAGCACTGTTACATGTGGATAAGTCAAGAAATATGAAGACAAATCAGAAACTATTGTTACTGGAGTGCTAGTTCATGCATGCTCAAGTTTATTAAAAAAAAAAAAAAAAAATGTGTTTAAACCTGTTCCTGAGATGGCTGCAGACAAGTTATCTCAATAATGCACTTGTCTTAGTCTCGGTGTGGTGCTTTAAAAAAAAAAAATCCATTCAAAATAGTGGCTTTCCAGGGCATCTGCTAAGCCAGTTAAATTCAAGACAGAGAGGTCAGCTCAGAAGGTTATGGTGATTGATTTGGGGGAATTCCAAAAGACTAACCATAATATATTTTCTCAAAGAATACAAGTCTATCACGGGAGCTTATTATGAAGAATTTTTAAGAAAACTGAACTTTCAATTAGTGGAAAAAAGGTCAGGAAAGTTGTGCTGGAGAAATTTTTCCAACATGACAGTGCACCTGCTCATTCAAGAGAGACAGGGTTTTTCTATCAGAATTTCATGAGGAAACCTTATCCCATTCACAGTCCTGATCTTGCCCTTTCAGACTGCTTTTTGTTCCCCAAAGTTAAAGAGCATTTCAAAGGAATACAGTAAGAGTCCTCAAGGATGCCCAAGCTATCATATTGGCTGCCATTGTGGCATGGTATGAATTGAAAAGCATAAATTTTTTTCTATGGCCTTGGTGCTAGATGCCTGATAGAATTTTGCAAGACAAATGACATTCACTGCGAATGCCTTTTTTGAATGATACAAAAGACAACTATAGGCTTCCGATTTTGATGGGCAGCACTTGAGGCCAGACACTTGAGGCGGGAAGAAAGGAATAGCCAGAATCAGCACTACAGAAAGCTTATAAGTCCATCTTCAGCCTATAACTAACTGATTGGAATACCTTAAAGGGGGCTAGAAATTGCCCAGTAAAAGAGACTTCCTGTGGCGCTTTTACATTGCACAAGACTGTAGGTAGAATCTAGAACCCCATCCAGAACTGACTGAGGTAGGAAATTTCCACTGGAAAGGACAACTAGACCAGCCTGGAGCGGCTAGAAGAACAAAAGATACTCTTTGAAAGAAAGACCAGCAGGAAAAATCTGAAACAATAAAGGCAGTCTGATTGATTACTACAAGAACAAGTAAGCTGTTCACCTGGGAGCTATCAAGGTAAGTGGTCGGGACCCCTCAGAGCAAATCCCCTTCCAAGACTGAGATTCAAGGGGAATACATAAGCAGGCATGTGGTCTGGCTGGTGACCACGTTGGTCACTAATAAGGGGAATAGGGGGGAAAAAAACAACCTTGAAGTTGTGAGCTAAGTCTGACTACATTCAGTAGACCCCTGTAAGCCCAGGTGGAGACCCGGGGACTTCTGGGCCCAGAGGCAGTGGCATGGCCACAGAGGACTAGAGTGGAGAGTGAAGTGTCCAACTGATAGGAAGTGAGGGGAGATACACAAGAACACCCATACTTGCAGATAGTACCCACTTCAGGCTTTGGTGGCTGGGTGATCAGAACTAGACTAGAAGAACAAAGAAGAGGAGGGGGAAAAAAAAGAGTAACCTGCTACAATTTATGAAGTTTACCTACACTTATGGACGTAGTAGCTCAAAAAATGGAACAAATCTTTATAGACAGGATCACTCCCACTCGGTACACAGGGTTGACAGGGATGGGCAACTTAGACATTGGCTAACCAAAATGGGAGGTGAGGGGGGCTATGAAAGCAAGAAGTGACTGGCTTACAAGCTTTCAAGAGGGAGCCTAGTTCCAGACAGGACGGGGCAATATAGAAACACCAAGTGATTCCCAATCAGTTGGGACTGAGCTGGTAAAAGGAAATGGGGATAAGACTCTTGTGGTACAATAGTAAATAATTGCCATCAGGACTGACTGTGAGGGTAGGAAATATAGAGGTAGATGTTTTTTGACAAAAGGAGGAGAGTGATTGAATTTGCAGCCCAGGAGCTGATGTCACTGGTGACGTGGACAGATGGAGAGGCTAGGGACACTAAACTCAGGGAGTGAAAGGGGTTGTGTGCTGGGTGTAAATCTTTATGGGAGTAGAAAGCCTCATCTGTCTCCCACGGACTGGCTGGTAGTTTCGAACCGCTGACCTTAAGGTTCACAGCCTGATTCGTAACCACTACGCCACCAGAGCTCATATCGTATATATATACTGCCATTTCCCATGAACTTTTTGAATTCCCACTTCTATTAAGTGCCAAACATATTGTAGAACTCTACAGTTCAATCCAATTTTAATTTGAAATATTAATATGTTCATTGAAAAAAAAAAAAAACAACTATCACTTTAAGTGAGTTACACAATTTTTTTGGTTTCCCAGTGCCTGTAAAACTTAAGTTTTAGTATATTATCGTCTATTAAGTGTGCAGTAACATTATGAAAATGTTAAACTATTGTGAAAATGACCAAAATATGACACACAGCACAGGCTGTTGGAAAAACGTGCCAATAGATTTGCTTGATACAGAGTTGCTAACACCTTCCATTTGTAAAAAGTGCATTATCTGCAAAGCACAATAATGTGAAGCACAATAAAATGAGGTGTGTTGACCCCCCTCCATAAAGAGACAACTATACACATGGATCTCACTGGTTGGAATACACAGATATTAAATTGACTACATCTATGGAAACAGACAGTGGAAAAGCTCCATATCATCAGTCAAAACAAGGCCGGGGCAGGCTGTGAAACAGACCATCGATTGCTCATATGCAAGCTCAGGTTGAAGCTGCAGAAAACTAAAACAAGTCAGTGAGAGCCAAAATTTTACCTTGATTATATCCCACCTGAAATTAGAGACATATCAAGAACAGATATTTGAAATACTTACTGATGAAGATCAAAGAGCACAGCCTTCGGTATGGATTGCATCTCAATGTAAAGAAAACAAAAATCCTCACCACTGGACTAATAAACACCATTCTTATCAATGGAGAAAAGACTGAAGTTGTGAAGGACTTCATTCTTCTTGGATCAACTATCAACACTCACAGAAGAAGCAATAAAGAAATCAAATGACATATTGCATTAGGTAAATCTGCTGCACAAGACTTTATTAAAGTGTTGAAGAGCAAAGATGTCAGCTTGAGGACTAAGGTGCACCTGACCCAAGCCATGGTATTTTCAATCACCTCATATGCATG
>NW_006408595.1:13389329-13413413 GCF_000296735.1 Chrysochloris asiatica
GTTTTGGAAGAAGTGCAGCCAGAGTGCTTCTTAGAAGCCAAGATGGCCAAACTTTGTCTTTCATACTTTGGGCAAATTGTCAGGAGGGACCAGTCGCTGGAGAAGGATATCATGTTTGGTAAGGTGGAGGGTCAGAGAAAAAGAGGAAGACTCCCAGCAAGATGGATTAGCAATATGGCAGCATCAGTGTGCTCAAGTGTGGCAACAATTGTGAGGTTGGCTGAGGACTGGGCAGTGTTTCGTTCTGTTGTGCATAGGGTTGCTATGAGTCCGTACCAACTTTATGGCACCTAACAACACCACCACCAACAGATTTGATGACTGATGACCAGAAAAAGTGAGGGATGACATCAAGAATATCATACAGAAAGAAAGCAAAAGGTCGTTAAGAAGACAAGAAAGAAGGAAGAGATAAATGTCAAAAGAGAATCTGAAACTTGATTTCCGTCTTAGCTAATGGAAAAAATGAGAAGGTAAAAAAGCGGAACAGAAAGTTTAAAAGGGCAGCTCAAGAAGACAAAGTCAAGTATTTTAATGAAATGTGCAAAGACCTGGAGTTAGAAAGCCTAAGGGGAAGAACACACTTAGCATTTCCTAAATTGAAAAAACTGAAGAAAAGAATTCAAACCTTGATTATAGTATTGAAGGGTTCTTTGGGCAGAATATAATGCTCTGGTAGCATAGTGGTTCAGCTGCTAACCTCATGTCAGCAGTTTGAAACTACCAGCCATTATGAGGGAGAAAGATGAGGCTTTCTGCTCCCATAAAGATTTAAGTCTTGGAAATTCTACGCAGGGTTGCTATGAGTCAGAACCAAGTCCACGGCACACCACCATTACTACCACATGGGTAAAATGGAGTCCTGGTGGGCTGCTGTGGGTTAATGTACAAGACTGCAAAATCGGTTTGAACTGCAGGATCGGTGGTTCAGGCTCACCGATCCTGCAGTTCAAAACCTATAGAGTTCAGGAAACCCTATAGAGGGTCGACTCGATGGCACTTAGCAACAACAATGGGGAAAATATTAAATAATGCAGAAAACATCTAAAGAAGATGGAAGGAATATATACAGCGTCACTGTATCAAAAAGAAATGGTCAATGTTCAGCTATTTTAAGAGGTAGAATATGATCAAGAGCCAATAATAAATAATGAAGTAAGAATCCAAGGTGCACTGAAGCATTTGCAAAAAACAAGGCTCTGGGAATTGATGGAATACAAATTGAAATCATTTAACAAAGTGATACATCACTGGGGACACTCACTCCTCTATGCCAAGACAAAGTTACCTGGACAACTGATCAGAAGAGATCCATATGTGTGCCCATTCTAAAGAGAGTTGACCTCAATGGAATGCGGAAATTAGGGGGGAAATTGTTAATATCATATGCAAGTTAATTTTTGCTCAAATAATTTAAAAACAGCTGCAACAACACATTGGCAGGGAACTACCAGAGGTGTAAGCTGGATTCAGATGAGGATGTGGAATGAAAAATATCATTGCTGGAATCAGATGGATCCTGACTGAAAGCAGAGAATACCAGAAAGATGATTACCTGTGCTTTTTTGACTTTACAAAGGCTTTTGCCTATGTGGATCATGACAAATCTATGGATAGTATTGCAAAGAATGGGTATTCCAGACCAATTAATTGTGCTGAGGAACCTGTCCATAGACCAAGAGGCAGACATTGGAACAGAACAAGGGGACCTGAATAGTTTAAAATCAAGAAAAGTATGTGCCATGGTTGTCTTCTTTCACCGTACTTATTCCATCTGTATGCTGAGCAAATAATCCAAGCAACTGAATTATATGAAGAAGAGTGTGGCATTAGGATTGGAGGAGCACTCATTACAACCTGTGATGTGAAGATGATACAGTTTTGCTTGCTTAAGGCAAAGAGGACTTAACAATACTTACTGGTGAAGATCAAAGACCAAAGTCTTCAGTATGGGCTCACCTCAATGTAAAAGAAGCAAAAATCTTCTCAAGTGGGCCAATAAATAGCATCATGGTAAATGGAGGAAAGATTGAAATTGTCAAAGATCTCATTTTGCTTGTATTTACTATTAACACTCATGGAAACAGCAGCCAAGAAATCAAACAACGTATTGTAGTTGGCATATCGGCTCACAAGACCTCTTAAAGTGTTCAAAAGCACAGATGTCAGATTGAGGTCTAAGGTGCACCTGACCCAAGCCATGGTGTTTTCAATAGCTTCATATGCATGTGAAAGTTGGACTGTAAATAAGGGTGACCTTAGAAGAAGTGATACATTTGAGTTATGGTGCTGGAGAAGAATATTAAAAGTACCATGACCTGCCAGAAGAACAAACCAATCTGTGTTAGAAATACAGCCAGAATGCTCATTAGAAACCAAGATGGTGAGACTTTGTCTCTCATACTTCGGGCCTATTATCAGGAGGCACTGGTGCCTGGAGAAGGTTTTCAAGCTTGGTAAAGTGTGTGTGTGTGTGTGGGGGGGGTCTGTGAAAAAGAGGAAGACCCCTAACGAGATGGATTGGCACAGTGACAGCAGCAGTGAGCTCAAATGTAATAATAATTGTCAAGATGGAGCAGATCCACCTACTGTTTCATTGTGTTGTGCATAGGGTTGCTATGCAGTGGAACCGATTTAACAGCACCTAACTGGCACTTAACAACAACAACAACAACAACACAACAGAATTCTTTTAGAGAATTATGTCAGAGAGATGGAAACAGTGTCTTTAGAAGTAGGTAGACATATATGGAAGATATGTTGAGAAACAATAGTTCCACATTTTGATATTTTTGTTTAATAAAGGTTTCTACGATTTTGTAGCAATAGTTTTATAATTACTCTCATATTTCCAGGGGATCTAGGGCTGTAGTTCTTATGGCCTCCAAAACCAAGTAGGCCTGTGCCAACTTGAGCCTTGTTCTCTGGATATCACCTTTACTTGGCTGGAAATAGGGTTGTGTGTAGTGGGTGGGGTGTACCCACATCCTCTCACTATGGAATGACCATACTGGGGATTATGCAGTCCTACTCTCCCATCTGACCCTTTTATCTCCTCTGTTCCTTGACATAGGCTGTATGATTTTTTTTTAATTGAAATAAAATAAATATAACATAGAATTTACCCTGTAAACCATTTTGAAATAAATAATGATGAAGTTATTTTTAGTGAACTCACAATGTTGGGCAACCACCACCACTATGTAATACCAGAACATTTTCATCATTCTAAAAAGAAATCCCATACCCATTAAGTAGTCAATCCCCATTTCACTTCCTCCCCAGTCCCTGGCGTCCATTAACCTATTTTGTTTTGATATGCTTACCTATTCTGGACTTTTCATAAAAATGAAAGCATACAACATGTGACCTTTTTATGTCTCCCTTCTTTCACTTAGAAAGATATTTTCAAGATTTGGATGGGTTTTTAGCTAATGGTTGCAGAAACAGTTGGAATCATCCCTTTGAAAGTTCTGCATAATTTAACTGTACTTGAACTTAGCTCTGATTTTGCCCCCAAATCTTATATCCCCATAGTCTTCAGATGTGAAAGTATTAGTAGCTGTATGATTACAATGGGGAACACAGTGGCTTTATAGGATAAGCAGTAGACTGTGAACCACAAGGTCTTCAGTTCAACCCCACCCCCCACTCCGTGGGAGAAAGATGAGGCTTTCTGCTTCTACAAAGATTTCCAGCCTCGAAAACCCTGTACACAGTCTCTGCGAATTGGAAATGACTAGAAGGTACTTAACAACAAGACCAGTATTACTAGCTGAGTAGATCTAAGTTCTGGTCTTGGGCAAAAATCCTTTAACTGCTTCATAAATCCCAAGAGTAAATTGAAGATATGATAAGAGATGGCTTTTAAGGTTTCTTTTTGACCTTCTAACAATACACCAGTCTGTTACCTAAGCCCTAATGACTCAGCTTGTTAGAAGACAAGTGCTAACAAATTAGAATAGGCCTGGGTCTTTTAGCCATGCTGCATGGAACATAAACCTATGCCAGTTTTATTATTTCTTCAGAAAAGTCAAACTCTAAAGCAAATTCTCTATAGTTGGGACATAGATTTAATATATTAAGAACTCAGTTATAAATGGGCATCATATGTCCATTGCAGAATCATTTCTAACAGAAAAAAAATTAAACTTTTATGTGCATACAATCCAAACCAAACCTGTTAACTATGAGTTTATTCCAACTCATAGTGACCCTAAATAGCTTTCAAGATTGTAAATCTTTATAGAAGCAGACTGCTATGTCTTTCTCCCATGGGTTAGTGGGTTTAAACAACTCATCTTTAAAAAAACAAACAAAACAAAACAAAAAAACTGTTGTGAATTGAGTGATAGTTTACATGGGGAAACATCAGTTTTACACTCATCTTTTCACTGCAATGATTACAATCCCCTCTGCATCATCATTCTTTTTTGAGGTGGGGGATGTACACAAAAATGCTCAGGAATAAATAATCATTTAAACAATCCAAGGGCACATTTGATAAGCTTGTCTTCTGGCTGCCAGCACACAGCCTTTCTCTTTTCATGAATCTAGAGTCCTCAGCTGCTCTATTTCTCCATGTCCTCATCTCTGTCTCCATCTCTGGTGTTAGTTACTGCTTCTCTGGATAGGGTCCCACATTCTGCTCATGCGCTTCTCCCTTGATGGTCCTAGGGTCCGCTATTCCAGAAATGTAAGATTAACAATCTCCCCCCGCCCTTATGTTACAAAACTTCTACCTTTATAGTTGTAACAGTCGTAATTAGTCATGATAATAATTACTCACTATTGAATCATAAGAATCTTATCCCCATCTCGTTTTACCAGACACATCTATACAAGATGAATACTATTCAATGGGGTTTCTACCTTCCCCCGCACACTCTGAAACTAAAATCCCTTTTGAAAACTTGTAAGCCAGTCACTTTGTACATTTATAGCTCACCATTTTAGGCAGCCAATGTCTAAGTTGCCTGTCCCTATCAACCCTGTACAGAGAACATAGGATTGATCCTTGATGTGAAGACTCTTGCTCTCAGTAAGTATTTTGAGCTACTACATCCGCAAGTATAGGTCAAGTTCATCAAATTGTGGCAATTTACACTTGTTTCCTTTATCAAAAATAGTTTTTTACCCATTCAAATCATACCTCAATCCCTGTATCTCAGAGTCCTGTTGTTCCAAGGTTGTGCATACATCATTCTTTACCTCTGTCCCACTTAGCCCATGCAAACCTGCTTAACTGTTCTCCCATCCTCCTTGTTCTTCCATTCCCCTAACCCTTCTTGTGTAATGCCTCTCTCCCTACCACCCAAACTATCCGGTGTCTATTCCCTACCCTGTGCTCCATCTTCCCCTCCCTCCAGTCACCCTACAACCTACATCCTGGTAACCAGCCAAGAATCCCATTCCCATTTAGTATGGGTTCATTTTCTTAGTCTTTTACAGTAGTGGTCCTATGCAGTATTTCTCCTTCTGTGACTGACTAATTTCACTCAACATAATGTCCTCAAGGTTCATCCATGTTATGTGATAGCTTACAGCTTCCTTGTTGTTCTTCAAGGTAGGATAATATTCCATTGTGTGTATGTACCACAGTTTGTTTATCCATTCTTCCGTTGATGGGTGCTTAGGCTGTCTCCATCTTTTTGCTATTGTAAATAGTGCTGCTATGAACATTGGTGTGCATACATCTACTTGTGTTATGGCTTGTATTTCTGGTGGGTAAATACCAAGTAGAGGAATTGCTGGATTATAAGCTTTTTCTATTTCCAATCTTCTGAGGAAGTGCCGTATTGCTTTCCAGAGTGGTTGGACCATTTTGCAATCCCACCAGCAATGCAGGAGCATCCCAGTCTCTCCACATCCCCTCCAGCATTTATTGTCCTCTACTTTTTTGATCTTTGCTGTTATGGCTGCTGTGAGATGATATCTCATTGTTGTTTTGATTTGCATCTCTTTAATGGCTAGTGATTGTGAACATTTCTTCATATGTTTTTCAGATCTAACTCCTTGGTGAAGTGTCTGTTCATGTCCTGTGCCCATTTTTTAATTGGGTTATTTGTCTTTTTCTTGTAGAGGTGTTGTAGTTTCCTACATATTTTAGATATGATTCCCTTGTCTGATGTGTCATTGCAAAAGATTTTTTTCCCATTCTGTAAATTCCCATTTTACTATTCTGGAGAAGTCTTTTGATGCACATAAGTTTTTAATTTTTGGTATGTCCCACTCATCTATTTTGTCTACTTTTGTTTATGTCATTTTCAAAATGTTTGGTAGTCTGAGCATTCCCTGAATTAGAGCCCTCACATTTGTCCCAATTTTTTCATTGTAGCCTTCATATCTTTGGGATACACATTTAGGTCTTTAATCCATGTTGAGTTGGTTTTTGTATAGAGTGGGAGGTAAAGGTCTTGTTTTAATCTTTTGCATATCGCTTTCCAGTTCTGCCAGCACTATCTGTTGAAGAGATTATCCCCTCCCTATGTTATATATTTAGGTACTTTTTCAAAAATCAGTTGGCTGTATGTGGATGGGTTAATTTCTGGATTCTCAATTCTGTTCCATTGACCAATGTATCTTTCATTGTACCAGTACCAAGCTGTGTTGACCACTGTAGCTGTGTAATAAATGTTGAAGTCAGGGAGTGAGAGCTTACCAACCTTATTCTTCTTCTTAAGCAGTGCTTTGCTTATCCTGGGTCTCTTTCCTTTCCTTATAAAGTTTGTAATAATTTTTTCCATCTCTTTGAAGAATGTCATTGGAATCTGGATTGGGATTGCATTATATGTGTAAATTGTTTTAGGTAGCATTGACATTTTCACAATGTTAAGTCTTTCTATCCAGAAGCATGGTACATTCTTCCATTTTTGTAGGTCTCCTTTGGTTTCTTGTAGTAGTGTTTTGTAGTTTTCTTTGTATAGGTTCTTTGTTTCTCTGGCTACATTTATTCCTAGATATTTCATTCTTTGGGTGGCTATTGTAAGTGGTATTGCTTTTCTTATGTCCTTTTCAGTGCTGCTGTTTTTGGTATAGAGGAATCCAACTGATTTTGTATGTTGATCTTATACACTGCCACTTTGCTGAATCTTCCAATAAGGTCTAGTAGCTTTTTTACTGAGTTTTGGGGGTTTTCTACAGGATCATATCATATGCAAACAGAGAGAGTTTTACCTCCTCTTTGCCAATTTGGATGCCTTTAATTTCCCTGTCTGGTCGTATAGCTCTTGCTAAGACTTCCAGCACAGTATTGAATAGGAATGGTGACAAAGTGCATCCTTGTCTGGTTCCTGTTTGCAGAGGGAAGGCTTTCAGTTTCTCTCCATTGAGAGTAATGTAGGCTGTTGGTTTTGTATATATGCTCTTAATTATGTTGAGGAATTTCCCTTCAATTTATACTTTGTTGAGTGTTTTTATCAGGAATGGACGTTGGATTTTGCAAATGCCTTTTCTGCATCAATCTATATAATCATGTGGCTCTTTTCTTTTTCCTTATTTATATGGTGGAAAACAATTGTTTTTCTAATGTGGAACCATCCTTACATCCCTGATATGAATCCTACTTGACCATGATGTATTATCTTTTTGATGTGCTGCTGGATTCTTTTGGCAAGGATTTTGTTGAGAATTTTTGCATCTATGTTCATGAGGGATATTGGGCTATAATTTTCTTTTTTAGTGACGTCCTTCCCTGGTTTTGGTATGAGGGTTATGCTTGCTTCATAAAATATATTAGGAAGTTTTCCATCCTCTTCTATCTTCTGGAATAATTTGAATAAAATTGGTTTCAGCTCTTTGCTGCATGTTTGGTAGAACTCACCAGTGAAGCCATCTGGTCCTGGAATTCTTTTGGTTGGGAGTCTTTTGATGACCTGATCAATTTTTTCTTTTGTTATAGGTCTGTTCAGGTTTTCTACTTCACTCTGTGTAAGTTTAGGTAGGTCATGTTTTTCTAAAAATGTATCCATATCTTCTAAGTTTTCATATTTGTTGGAGTACAACTTTTCATAGTATTCTGTTATTATCCTTTTGATTTTTTTTGGTTCTGTTGTGACATCGCCCACGTGGTCTCTAGTGCATGTTAATTTTGTGTCTTCTCCCTCTTTTCTTTTGTTAGGTTTGCCAATGGCCTGTCAATTTTGTTAATCCTTTCAAAGAACAAGCTTCTTGTCCTGTTGATTATTTCTATAGTTTTTCTGTTTTCTGTCTCATTTATTTCAGCTGTAATCTTTATTTTTTATTTTCTTTTGGTGTCTATAGGTTCCCTCTTTTGGTCTGTTTCTAATTGTTGAAGATATTGTGTTAATGTGTTAATTTTGGTTCTTTCTTCTTTTTGGATGTGTGTGTTTATTGCAATAAATTATCCTCTCAGCACCACTTTTGCCATGTCTACTCCCTTCTTTTTATTACAAAACTTCTACCTTTATAGTTGTCACAGTCGCAATTAGTCATGGTAATAATTACTCACTATTGAATCAGAAGAATCGTATTCCCCATCTCCTTTCTAGACAGGATGAAAACTATTCATTGGGGAATCTACTCCCCCCACCACACTCTGAAACTAAACTTCCTCTTGGAAAGTTGTAAGCCAGTCACTTTATAGCCCCTCCCATTTTAGGTAGCCAATGTCTAAGTTGTCCATCTCTATCAACCTTATATACAGAATGGATAGGATTCATTTTGGATGTGAGGACTTCTTTGTTCTCAGTTGGTATTTTGAGCTACTAAGTCCATAAATATAGGTCAAGTTAATCAAATTGTAGTAATTTACACTTGTTTCCTTTATCGAAAAAAACAAAACAAAACATGTTTCTTCCCCCTTTTATCCTCCTGTGGTCAAGTTCTGATAGTCAAGTGATCGAAGCTAGGTTAAATGTGTACTGTCTACAAGTTTGGGTATTCTTGTGCATTTCCCCTCACTTCACATCAGCTGAGTGCTTTGCTCTCAGCTACAGCCCTTTGTGACTTTGGCTTCTCCATTGGCTCAGGAGTCCACAGGTCTCACCACACTTTGGACCAACCAATCCCTCCTCTTCTCTCGTTTATCTCCAGGTAGACAGGAGTCTATGGAATGTGGTTGAACTTGGCCCATATCTTCATTGCAACTTTCCCCCCTCTTCCACTCACCAGGAGACCAACGCGGTCACCAGCAAACTTACATGCCTGCTTGTGTGTTGTTCCCTTTGAGCCTCAGTCTTGGAGGGGGATTTGTCCTGAAGGTACTTGATTGCTTGCCTTGATGGCTCCCCAGTGAACAACTTGCCTGTTCTTGTAGTAGCCAGTCAGACTACCATTTTTTATTTGGAATTTTCTTGCTGGTCTTTCCTTCAAGAAGCATCTTCCATTCCTCTAGCTATTCCAAGCTGGTCTGCTTGTCCTTTTAAGTAGGAATGTTCCACCTCAGAGGGTTCTGGATAGGGCTCAATATTATGCCTTAGATCCTATATACTACAAAGTTCCACAGGAAGGCTATTTCACTAGGCATATTCTAGAACCCCTTTTAGGTATTCCAATCAATTATTGGCTGAAGACAGGCTTACAAGCTTTCTGTAATCATGTTTCCCGATATTCCTTTCTGTCCCACTCAAGTGTCTATTTTGCAGTGGTAGACAAAGGAAGCCAATATTCATAAGACAGTCAAGTATCTTAACATTATTTCCCCTCTATTACGCATTCAGTCTATGCCTTGATCCCTGTATCACAGAGCCTTGTTGTTCCAAGGTAGAGCATACATCACTATTTACCTCTGTTCCATTTAGCCCATGCAAACCTGCCTCCGTGTTTCCCTATCTACCTTGTTCTTTCATCCCCCTCCTACTCTACTATGCTTTTGTGATTAAAAAATAATAATTCAATGAAAAACCTTATAATGGTTTACACTTTGTTGTTGTTAAGTGCCATGGAGTCAGTTCCGACTCATAGTGACCCTGTATAGAGTTTCTGAGGAGCAGTTGGTGGGTTTGAACCACCAACCTTGTGTTTTCAACTGACATTGCAGTCGAGTGCTTATCCTATTGTGCCATACCAGGTTTATACTTAGTTAGGACTAATTCATATGCATCAATGCTTCTATTTAATTGTGATTCCTTCTTAATATGCAGCTACTATAGTTTCAGTCCTGGTGTGGTGCTGTAGAATAATTACTGAACTGCAAGATCAGTTTGAACTGCAGGGTCAGCAGTTCAAACTCACCAGTCGCTCCTTGGAAAACCCTATAGAGGGTTGCTATGAGTCAGAACTGACTCCTGACTCGACAGCACTTAACAACAACAACAATAGTTTCAGTAAGAAAAACTCTTTCCTGTCTTCTCTGGCAAGGAGTGACTCTGAGTTTCCCTGTTTTGAGGTACAATTGGTGCTTGGCTTTAGCATTATAATAATTTATTAAGCACATATTTACTGAACGGTTACTAAGTGCCAAGCATAGTTCTTGAATCTGAAAATTATGAATCTGAAAATTATGTTGTTGTTGTGAGTTGCTGGTGAGTCAACTACAGCTCATGGAGACTTTATATATAGCAGAATAAAATGTTGTCTGGTTCTATGCTGCTTCATGATTATTGGTATATTTTGGTCTATTGTTCTAGCTACTAAGCCTCTCCATCACATTGAGAGACTTCTTTGTTTTTGTTGACTCTACCAAACTTGATGTCTTTTTCTAACAGATGATCTGTCCAAAATCCCACCATCCTTAATCCTAAGGAACATTCTGATTATATTTCTTTTAAGTTTGTATTTATGGCAGTCCACAGTAAATTAAATATTCTTTGTCAGCACCACAGTTATAAGAATGCATCATTTTTTTCTTTTGTCTTCCTTGCTCATTGTTCAACTTTCACATGTATATGAAGTGATTGAAAAGATAGTGGAATGGGGCAGACACAGATTAGTCATCTTAGTGACACCTATGGGTGTTTTTTATTTTGTTTTAAACTTAGAGAGGGCTTTTGCAGCATATTTCCTCATAATAATGCATCATTAGCTTACTTGACCACTGTTTCTGAAAGTGTTGATTATTGATCTAAATGCAATGAAATCCTTGACAACTTCAATTTCTTCTCCATATATCATGATGTTTATCTGTCCAGTTTTCATCTTCTTCACATTCATGTATAGTCTGAACTGTCTTAGTTATTTAGCACTGCTGTAACAGAAATACCACAAGTGGATGACTTTAATGAACAGAGATTTTTAAAAACTGTTTACATAGCTAGAAGCCTGAATTCAGCACTGGGAGAAAACTTTCTCTCTGTCAGTTGACTATTGAAGAACGTCCTTGTCTCTTTAACTTCTCCTTCCTGGTTCCTTCTTGTTCTTAAGCATCATCGAGTTCCAACTCAGAATGACCCTATATAGGGTTTTTGAGAAGTGGCTAGTGAGTTTGAATTACCAACCTTGTGATTTATAGCACATATTTTTAGTCTGGCACTGTAGGATAAACACTGGACTGCTAACTGCAAGGTCAGCAGTTCAAATCCACAAGTCGCTTCTTGGAAAACCTATACAGGGTCACTATGAGTCTGAACAACTCAATGGCACTTAACAACAACAATTCAATCCATAACACATACTGAAGATTGGATTTGTTTAGCTTGTTGTTTGGTGCCATTGAGTTGGTTCTGATTCATAGTGGCCCTGTATAGGGTTTCCAAGGAGCAGTTGGTGGGTTTCAACTGCCAACCTTGTGGTTCACAATTCGTTGCTGATCATATAGCACCAAACCAGAAGTCCACTTTCATCAGTAGATGTTCCAAAACTCATGGCAATATATAAATGTTGCAATAACCACACAAACCTGGCTAGAATCCTGCACATAGTAGGAATTCTATTTGTTGTGGGTCAGTTGTCCACATTCCCAGTTTGGAACCTCAACATCATTAGACGGAATCAGCTTCTCACACCTACACCTGTGAGCCCAATTCCTCCAGAGCACATTCTTTTTTTAAAAAAGTTTTTATTGTGAATTATGTGATGGTTTACATGGGAGAAGACTAGCTTTGCATTGATCCTATTGTATATCGTTTCATTGACATGATTACAATCCCCTCCATACACCATCAAACAACCAAAGGGTATACCCCTCAAGCCTGTCCTTTGGTCATCAGCACAAGCCCCTCTCCCTCTCTGGGTCTAGAGTCCCCAACCACTCCTGGAATGCAAAGTCAACCATTCCCCTCCTTGTGCTACAAAACATCTACCTTTACATTTTCAACCCTCACAGTCAGTCCTGGTAGCAATTATTCACTATTTTACCACATGAGAGATAGCCCCATCTCCTTTCATCAGCCCCGTGCAGACAGATTAGATACCACTCAGTGGAGATTCTACTTTCCCCCACACCCTCTGGATCTAGGCTCCCTCTTGAAAGCTTGTAAGCCAGTCACTTGTTGCCTTTGTAGCTCTCCCCATTTTGACTAGCCAGTGACTAAGTTGCCCATCCCTGTCTATCCTGTATACTGAGGGGGTGGGAATGATCCTTGTTGTAAAGGTTTGTTCCCTCTTTTAAGCTACTGCATTCATAGATATAGGTCAGGTTCATCAATTGTAGCAGATTACTCTTTTTCTCCTCTTCTTCCTTCTTCTAGTTGAGTTCTGATCTGCCCATTGAAGCCAAGTCAAGTGGGTACTATCTGCAAGTGTGGATGTTCTTGTGCATCTCCACTCACTTCTTATCAGCTGGATGCTTCTCTCTCCACTGTAGTCCTCTGTGGCCATGGCACTGTCTCTGGGCCCAGGAGTTCCCCAGGTCTTGCTATATTGCTGTCCAACCAGGTCTCAATCTGGGTTCACAGGAATCTGTTTAACCTGGTCAGACTTAGTTTACAACTTCATTGCTGCTTTTCCTTCACTTTCCTTTATCGATGATGAACGTGGTCACCAGTCAGACCACAAGCCTGCTCATGTATTCCCCTTGAGTCTAGTCTTGGAAGGGGGTTTGCCTTGATGGCTCCTGGGTGAGCAACTTGCTTGTACTTGTAGTAATCAGTAGAACTGCTGTTATTGTTTTTTTATTTTTCCTGTTGCTCTTACTTTCAAGAAGTATCTTCTGTTCTTACAGCTGATCCATGCTGGTCTGCTTATACTTTCAAGTGAAAATTGCCCACCTCTGAAGATTCTGGATGTGGTTCAGGATTCCACCTATGGTCTTAAGCAATGCAGAGGCTCCACAGAAAGACTGCTTCACTGGGCAAGTTCTAACCCCATTTTAGGTATTCCAATCAGTTATAGCAGAAGACGGACTTATAACCTTTTTAGGGTGATGTTTCTGGCTATTCCTTTCTCTCCCCTTCAAGTATCTATTTTATAATGGTATACAAGGGAAACCAAGATTCAAAAGACAGCCAAGCATCTTAACATTATTTCCTCTCTTTTACCCATTCAATTCATGCCTCAATCCCTGTATCCCAGAGCCCTGTTGTTCCCAAGTTGTGCATACATCATTATTTACCTCTGTCCCACTTAGACCATGCAAACTTACCTAATTGTTCTCCCATCTGCCTTGTTTTTCTATTCCCCTCCACCTTCTTGTATATTGCCACCCTCCCCAGCACCCAAACTATCCTGTGTCTATTCCCTACCCTGTGCTCCACCTTCACCTACCTTTTCTCACCCCACCACACAAAGCCCAGTAACCAGCAAACAATATTTTTTTTTCTTCCCCTTTTAGTATGGGTTCTTTTACTTAGTCTTTTACAATAGTGGTCCTATGCATTATTTCTCCTTTTGTTACTGACTAATTTCACTCAGCATAATGTCCTCAAGGTTCATCCATGTTATACGGTGGCTTGCAGCTTCCTTGTTATTCTTCAAGGTATCATAATGTTCCATTGTGTGTATGTACCACAGTTTGTTTATCCATTCTTCAGTTGATGGGCACTTAGGCTGTCTGTGAAAAAGCCAGTACAAGGCCAGGGCAGACTGTGAACAGACTAGTAGTTGCACACATGCAAGTTCAGGCTGAAACTGAAGAAAATGAAAACAAGTCCACGAGAGCCAAAATATGACTTTGAACATATCCCACCTGAATTTAAGGATTATCTGAAGAACAGCTTTTATGCATTAGACACTAGACACCAAAGACCAGAAGAGTTGTGGGATGATATCAAGAACATGATACTGGAAGAAAGCAAAAGGTCAGTAAGAAGACAAGAAGAAAAAGAGCAAAATGGATGTCAGAAGAGACTATGAAACTTGCTAAAGCAAATGGAAGCAAAGAGGAGGCAAAAGAGCTGAATTGAAAATTTCAAAGGTCAGTTCAAGAAGACAAGGTCAAATTTTATAGCAATATGTGCAAAGACCTGGAGTTAGAAAAACAGGTGGGAAGAAGACACTCAGCAATTCTCAAGCTGAGGGAACTGAGGAAAAAAATTCAAGCTTCCACTTGCAATACTGAGGGATTCCATGGGCAAAATATTGAATGATGCAGAAAGTATCAAAAGAAGATGGTAGGAATACCATAGTCACCATACCAAAAAAGAAATGGTTGATGTTCAACCATTCCAAGAGGTATCATGTGATCAAGAGCCAATGCTACTGAAGGAAGAAGTCGAAGGCATACTGAAGGCATTGGAAAAACAAGGCTCTGGAAATTGATGGAATACAAATGGAAATCTTTGAACAAACTGATGCAGCACTGAATGCACCCACTCATTTATGCCAAGAAATTTGGAAGACAGCTACCTGGCCAAGTGACTGAAAGAGATCCTTTTTTTTTTTTCTCATTCCAAAGACAGGTTACCCAACAGAATGCAGAAATCATCAGACAGTATCATTAATATTGCATGCAAGTAAACTGTTGTTAACAATAATTCAAAAAATGGCTACAACTACACATTGACAGAGAACTTCTAGAGGTTCAAACCAGATTTAGATGAGGACATGGAACAAGGGATATTGTTGCTGATGTCCGATGGATCTTAGCTGAAAGCAGAGAATATCTGAAAGATGTTTACCTGTGCTTTATTAACTATGCAAAGGCTTTCTATTGTGCGGATCATGACAAGCTATGGACAACATTGCAGAGAATGAGTATTCCAGAACACTTAATCGTGCTCATGAGGAATCTCTACGTGGACCAAGAGGCAATTGTTCGAACAGAACAAGAGAACACTGAATGGTTTATAATTAGGAAACATGTGTGCCAAGGTTGTATTTTTTCACCATAATTATTCAGTCTGTATGCTGAGCAAATAATCCAAGAAACTGGATTATATGAAGAAAAATGTGGCATCAGGATAGGAGGAAGACTCATTAGCAACCTCCAATATGCAGATGATACAACCTTGTTTGCTGAAAGTGAAGAGAACTTAAAATACTTACTGATGAAAATCAGAGACCACAGCCTGTGGTATAGTTTGCATCTCAATAGAAAGAAAACAAAAATCCTCACCACTGGACCAATAAACAACATTCTTATCAATGGAGAAAAGATTGAAGTTGTCAAAGACTTCATATTGCTAGGATCAACCATGAACACCTATGGAAACAGCAGTCTAGAAACCAAAGGATGTATTGGATTAGGTAAATCTGCTGCTCAAGACCTCTTTAACATCCTCAAGAGCAAAGCTGTCAATTTGAGGACTAAAATGCACTTGACCCATGCCATGGTATTTTCAATAATCTCATATGTATGTGAAAGTTGGAAAGCGAATAAGGAATACCGTAGAAGAATTGATTCATTTCAGTTTTGGTGTTGGAGAATATTAAAATTGACATGGATCGTCAAAAGAACAAATCAATCTGTGTTGGAAGAAGTACAGCCAGAGTGTTCCTTGGAAGCTAGGATGGTCAAACTGCGTCACTCATATATTGGAAATAGTATTAGGAGGGACCAGTCCTTGAAGAAGTTATCATGTTTGGTATAGTAGAGGATCAGAGAAAGAGGAAGACCCTCAACGAGATAGATTGGCACAGTGGTAGCAGTAATATTCTCAAAGGTAGCGTCAATTGTGAGGTTGATCCAGGACCAGGTAGTATTTCTTTCTGTTGTACCTAGGGTTGCTATGATTCAGTACTGACTCCATGTCACCTAACAACAACAACAGCCGAAAGATGTAACAAAGAAAATAAAGAATGTCATTCATAATCTCTGGTAAATTGTTTTTCTGCTCAAAGAATAAATTCATTGAAGTGAAGAGTTTTAGGAGATTATATAAGACTGATTTTCTCTGCATCATGATTATGCAATAAGAGAAACCTGCTTGTTTTTTTTTTAAACATGCACAAAAATTCTTAACGTTAGGAATGAAATAAGCAAATGAAAATATGCTTTATAAAATTCAGTGTTTCAAAACCATATATAGCATTATGGTTACCACTTTGCATTGTGATCATAAATGATAGGTGTTCTAATTTTCATGTTGTCACTTTTAACCTGATGGGCTCATTTAATTGAATTTCTAAATGCTACTATGCTCCTCAAAGTGAGGTAATTTTATCTCTCCTGATAAATATGGATGTTGTTTAACAAATTGGAGACCTGGTGTTGTGGCACTGCAAGATATGGGCTGGATCGCAAGGTCTGTGGTTGGTTCAAATCCAGCAGTCGTTCCTTGGGAACCCTAGACAGTGTCACTATGAGTCAGACTGACTAGCTGATTTAAATGAAGCATTCGGACTCCCATTTTATGTCCCTTAAAAAACACAATACTTTAAAAATAAAAAGTAAAAAAACGATTAGCAATAATTAATTTATCTTAACTTTATAAAAACATTATCTGCTTATTCAAAGTAATATCTAAGATGAAGCAACCATTATTTTCCAGTCAAAATTACCACAAAATAAAATAAAATCATGATAGAATTTTTATTACAAATGCTCACTCAGTTAATTATGCCAAATAGAAGGCCTCTATGTGTAATTTGCTATGGAATTCTGACCTTTCAGTTTGTGATAATGAAAAAAACATTGACTAACATGGAAGAGTGCAGAAGACCCCTTGGAAAAATTCAAGAAAGTGGACTTGATAATAATTTACTTCGTTCTTCTGACATTCTAAAGCTCTCATTTAATTTTTACAATGATCCTAAGAGATGATTATGAGCATCTGCATTTTATAGATAAGGACAGTGTGGCTCAGTTAGTTTATGTAACTGGCCAGTGTTAATAGAAGAGCCACATTCCTCACTCCAGTCTCCCTGACTTTAATATCACTCTTAATCACCAGCTCTCATACCTCCCATTTAGAAAGAAGTAGCAGGACCAGCCACATTTCAAATTCTGTTTAGCAAAATATTGTTAGCCCTGGCCACACTCACAGAACTATGATATATGGTTGCTCTCCTCTAGGAATTTGTAGTGTTATTAGAAATAATTACAGGACACAAGACAGTACATAATTCAATTCTCAGTTGGGCATAACCAAGAGCAACAATATTTGCTACAGAAAGTATCTATGTTGGGCATTCAATACTTCCATTATGTGTAGGATTTCAGACCTTATTAAATTTTTGTTTACCCAAATATGTGACTAAGTTAAGAGAATTATAGAAATAAAATAGAATTTGTGGGAAACCATTAAATGGTTTATCATGAAAGTTGTCTGTTAGATTTAAGTAATGGTAAGTTGTCTGTTAGATTTAAGTAATGGTAATGTGATTCCCCCTGGTGTGGTGCTGTAGGATCAGCACTGGACTGTGAACCATAATGTCTGTGTTTCAAACCCACTAGCTGCTCCTTGGAAACCCTATACAGGTCACTATGAGTCAGAACCAATTGCACTTAACAACAACAACAACGTGATTCCTAGGAGTCCTGGTTTGACACTGTAATATGCATTGGACTGCTAACCAAAAGGTCGGCGGTTCAAACCCACCAGCTGTACCTCAAAAATCCTATACAGCATTGCTGTGAGTTGGAACCAACTCAACAGCACTTAACAACAATTATTCCTATGGCTCATTTTATCCATAATGTTGTTGTTGTTGTTGTTGTTGTTAAGCATTGCCAAATTAGTTTCAACTTATAACAACCCTGTATAGGGTTTCCAAGGAGCAACTGGTGGCTTTGAACTGCCAACTTTGTGCTTCCCAGTTCAGTAGTGATCCTACAGTGCCATACCATAACATTAACAATGAAAAATTACAAGAAATTATAAGAAAGGAAAGTAGTGTCTTTCTGAAGCACCATTTAACTATATGCCAAATGGTAACATGTAAAAAATAAATAAACAAATAAGATGATATTGTAAGATCGAGCATTGGGCAAAGAATCAAATCCCTAGGTACTAGTCCTAGAACTTCTACTTCACAATTCTTTGATCTTAGGTAAATGACTCAGCCTTTCTGATTCTCAGCTTCCCTGTTTATCAAATGAAAATGCAGTAGCAATATATGCACTGACGGATTTCACAAGGTTGTCTGAGATGAAACCTGCGAAAAGTGCTTTGGGAATTATAAGGCAATACAAGAATATTACATTGGGACCAGACTGTGTGTTAGTCAACCATATTGCTCTTTACAGAGGAACACTCTACTACTAACCAAAAGATTGGTGGTTGGAACCCATCAACAGCTCCATTGGAGAAAGATATGATGGCCTGTTTCCTTGTAGATTTCCAACCTTGAAAACCCTATGTATGGGACAGTTCTATTATTGTTAAGTGTCATTGAGTCGGTTCTGACTCAGCAGCCCTGTATAAAGTTTCCGAGTAGTGACTGGTGTGCATGTACCACCAACCTTGTGTTTAACAGTCCAGTGCTTATCCTACAGTGCCACGCCAGTCCTATAGGGTCACTGTAAGTCCAAATGGACTAGACGGCAGTGGGTTTGGTTTGGTTTTATTGCCCCTGTGCCTTTGGTATAGTCTGACATTGCACAGATGCTTAACAAATGTTCGTTGAACCTAATGGAACTCAATCAAGGTCTATGTACAAAATGCATGGAACTGGAGAGGTGTTTCACCACAATTATGTTTGTGCTAATTACATGGCTCCCTCAAGCCCTGCTATAGTAGAATACATCAGGACCTCATTTGGAGGACTGCCTGCTGCTGTTTATTGGTTCAGCCCTGCCTAACTCTCAGTTACTGTCAGAGCTGCTGCACACTGGAATGAGGCCACCAGTCTGCATGCCTGGGCTTCTCAAACCCCCCGGGACTAGGAGACAGGATGTTGTGGAACATCCCAGGTGAAGACCGTTAGTCAGGAGTGATGATTGGTAATCTGTATACACACTGAAGAGTCCCCAAAGGGGTTCTGAACTGCGGAGGAAAGCAAAATAAAACAAAGCATCTAAATCAAAATCAAAATCACTCCAGAGTTTTGACGTGCTCTTACTTGTCTCTTTCATTGGGATAGAAATACATGGTAGGAAACCAAACAAGGATTCCTTGGAAGAGGTTATGGGCAAATTTAAACAGGTTGCTGGAAGATCAGTCTGCTCAATGACATTTCCTTCGTTATGCATCCACAGGAAAAGATGATGGAAAATGTGTGTGTGTGGCAATTGTCCACATTTTCCTCAATATAGACTTCTTCATTCATTGTATTTATTTAAACTATTGTATCTGCATTCCTCTTTTCTAAATGCCGATGATGAGAGGCCACTAAGAACCTTGGATCTTTTTTCAGAAGTAGAATATGCATCAACCCAAAACCAAACATAGAAAACAGTTGCTGTTGAATCAATTCCAATCCATGGCAACCCCAGGTGTGTAGAGTAGACCTGAAATCTGTAGGGTTTGCAAGACTGTCAAATGTGTTTATTTGTGTATTTGTCTGAGGGTTGACATGGGGGGAGGGGAGAAACTGGATAGGTTCACTTAGATAACTTCATCACAGCACATTCTGGCTGTGTTTGTGTCCACAAACTTGTTGTTTTTCATGTCCCAGAACTAGTTTGATGCACGGAGAAAGATTTACAATCTTAACCAAAAGAATGCTTGTCTGTTGAATTAGAGCAAGAATCAAGTGGATCAGAACTTAATGTCAGTTAATATTCTCTGCCTATAGAAAAGCTTTGAGATGCCAAATTCATAATCCTAGATATGTTTGATGAGTGTGAACTAATAGGAGTAGTTAGTTTGATTAGTTTAATGGTTAGTTGGGGAATCTAAATCCATTGCCATTAGAGAGATATGTTTGCCAATAAGACCAGAAATTCAGGTAAACTGAATACAGCGTTCCATCTCTGGGTAGAAAGCAGCCCATTAGTGAAATGTCAAGTTAATAAAATGGCCTCATGATTTTTCCTCAATCAGAAAAGTACTCAATTAAGGATGATCTCCTACACCTGTATCATAACAAAGCAGAACAATTCATAAATAAGTCTGAATGGTGATCGTGCAGAAAAGTGAGTTAGACAAAGAACACAAAATTCATTTCAGAGAGATAGAAATCACTGCAGAGCCACTCGGAGAGAAAAACAAGTCCTCAGCAATAAATAATTTAAAGCAAACATTTTGTAGAACCTCAATTAAATGTAATTATAAATACATGTATTGAAATTAAACTGAATAATTACATAAGTGGAATTTGAATTCTACACAAATGTTCTGATGTTTTTCAAAAAAGTGGCAAGATTTATGTAGCACCCATAGAAGAGGATTTGCAGATCATGGACAAAACAATCGTAACCAGCATTCAGATCAAGAACTGAACATTTACCAATACTCCAATAAGTCCTTTATCTTTACTGACATGGTTTTGGGATTTTTGGGGGGTTTTGGTTCATTTTACCAGCTATTGAAAAAGGTCATTTTTGCTTAATTTATTTTGAAGGGATAATGGTGAGATTTTATCTCACCCATTTTAGATATGTTACCAGGAAGGACCAATGCCTAGAGAAAGACATCATGTTTGGCAAAGTAAAGGGTCAGTGAAAAAAAGGAAGACCCTCAAGGAGGTGAACAGACTCAGTGACTGCAACAAAGAGGTCAAATATTGCAGTAATTGTGAGGACGGCACAGGACAGGGCAGAGCTTCGTTCTGTTATACAGAGCATGACTATGGTTAGAATTCTACTGACGGCGCCTAACATAAAGCATAGAGCTTTAGTATTATAATCTCTTACTATTGGATTCACCCCTTTTGTGATGATGAAAGGTCTCTCTTTATCCATCCTTTATCCTATACTGTAATCTCTACAAGAGCAGATTACCATGTGTTTTCTCCTGCAGATCCACTGGTGAGTTCCAATCTAACCTTTAAGAGAGCAGCCAAGTGCCACCAGGGCTCCTAACACCGCTGTAAATATACAAAATAATTACAATTTCTTAAATGAACATCTTCTTCCTGACTGATAATGACCCTGTGGAGGGTTTCTGAGGCTATAAATCTTTCTTGTTTGCTTTCTTTTTAACTTTTTATCATGAATTGAGTGAAGGTTTACAGACAAGACAGTCAGTTTCACATTCATCAAATCATACACTTTACTTCATCTCAAAGATGCAATTCCCTCCATGGAACAACTTCTCATCCCTTCTGACCTTTGTCCTTAGGTACATGTTGCCCTTTTGACATTGAATCATTGGCAGTTTCTTCATTCATAGTGAGCATACCTTACTAGAGTTGTTGTTCTCCATATATACCTATCTACTGTAACATAGTGGTTATGAATTGGGCTGCTAATCTCAAGGTCAGCAGTTCAAAACTACCAGCTGCTCCGTGGGAGAAAGATGAGGCTTTCTGCTCCCATAAAGATTTATATCTTCAGAGACCCGATACAAGGTCATTATGAGTCAGAACCGACTCCACAGCACATAACCACCACCACCACCGCTGCTTGGTTGAAAGTTGGTCATGAGGGTGAGTTCCCTTCCAGACCTGAAGAGAAGTGCTTTTCATTCATAGTCTCAGGTTCCTCCAGTCTCTTTTTGTTCCACACATTCTGCTGTTGTATCCAGGCCCTTCTAACATGATCTCTTTTAGAGCAGTTGGTAGTGGTAGCCGGGCACCATCTAATTCTTCTGGTCTCAGAGTCCTGGACACTGATGTTTACATGTTCCATTAGTCCATTGAACTAATTGATTCCAAGCCTGTTAAGTTCGAATCACCCTTCTTTCTTCTGCACATGGAGAGACCAGTAACTGCACTGTAGACAGCCACTCATGAGCTTTTAAGATCCCAGATTCTACCCACAGAAGCAGGCTGTAGAACATTGTCTTTATGGACTATGTTATGCCAGTTGACCATGGTGCCCCCTGAGAATATGGTCCTTAGCCCTCAGGCTCAACTACTCATTACTTAAGCTATTTGATAATATCAAAGAAGTTTTCATCATTGTGCCCGCTGTATGCCCCACCATATTCACAGTTGTATGTGCTGAGAATAGAAATCTTTATCAGAGCAGAAAGCCTCTTCTTGCTCCCATGGAGGGACTGGTGGATTCCAATTGCTGACCTTGCAGTAAGCAGCTCAGCTCATAATCCACTACACTACATCACCAGGGCTCCTTTCCTTATCAATAGATTTTAAAATGCCAAAATGCACATAAGCATCTGTCTGTAGCAAACAGTGAGTTTCCCCATGATTGGCAGTTCACACATAGGTCTACATGAGTAAGGAAGGTAAGGAGATGCTGACAATATGATGCTGATTTTAGGCCATCTGCTTAGATTTTGTTTCCAGGCACAGGAGTGAACTTAGCTTTCAGAGCCAGAAACGATCATTTTTACATACCTAAATTTATGAGTACCCTGATTTTAGAAATCTTCAGGTGTAATAGATTCCAAGTGTATTTTGGGAGCTTCTCAGTGGTAAAATTTAGATTATGGTTCCGATGCATACAGTTGCATGTGTGGAAAGCCAACACATGCCCCCAAAGGGAGATGGATAGAATAGATTTTTGTAGTTTTTACTTTACTTTACCTAGCACAAGGATCAGTGCTTATTATAAAGTAAATTGGATGAGAAAAGGAATGACTGAAAAGTATTTCAGTTCCTAATTCTATTTCCTTAGTTCACCCAAAGTACTCTTAACTCCACTCACAGTGCTGGTTGTGCCCTCATTAGAGACTGTGTTTGTTTTTGTTGTTGTTGTCATCAAATTTGCAGTAGGGGGAGGGAAAAGAGACGATGGAGAACCAGAAACCAAATTTTTAATCAAACTATAAAACACCACCAACTTGGTTTTATGCCATAGAAAACAGGGTTCAGTCCATCTCCAAGTTAGGCTTTCCCCACACATACCACGATATGAGAAATACGGCAATGCGTGTACCCCATTCCTACCCCTAGCTCCCAGAATCACTGCTGTTACAGTCTCTGCTAGAAAGGACAGACCTCGGTGGCCCAGGCCTCACCCCATGTCCACAACACCCGACTCTGATTGGACAACGGGTGTTGTCATGGACAACTATCCGAATTTCTCATGAATTTTAAACAAATGACAGAAAGTATAGTCTCTGGCTGTGGACTGAAGCTCTCGGTCAAGTCCAGCAAGGGCTGAGGCTGGCGCCAGTGCAAGCCAAGGTCAACCTCAACCCAAGTTATTTTAAGACAAATTTATAAATGACAAAAGAAAGCCAATGTCTTTGGAGAGAAGAAGTAAGACATGGATTAAAAAGAAAGACACAAAGTCAAAAGAGAGAGATAGAAGCAAAAGGCAAAGGTGGAGACCAGAGATGACTGACTAGTTTCTGACTTTTGAATTCCCTGGTTTAGTTACTGGGAAGTCCAGGTGGACTTTGTTCCTGCTTGAGAATGTCTAAGATTGTTGGCTTAATCTTTTCAGTTAGCCCCTCTTTTTAATTTGAGTTCATTTGAATGAGGTTTGATTCCCAGCAACCAATAATCTGTCTTCCCAGAGCGCCTAATAGTATCAGTAGCTGACCACTCACTCTATCTTTTTGTTTTGTTTTATTGTGAATTATGTGATAGTTTACATGGGAGAACATTAGTTTTACATTCATCGTTTCATTGCCATGGTTACAATCCCCTCCATGTATCATCAACCAACCAAAGGGTATACCCTGCAAGCCTGCTGCACCCCCGGTCGTCAGTACACAGGCCCTCTCCCTCTCTGGGTCTAAAGTTGCCAGCTGCTCCATCTCTCCACATCATCATCTCTGCCTCCATCTCCGGCTGACATCACTACTTCTCTGGGTAGGGTCCCACTCTCCATTCTTCTCCCTTGATGGTCCC
>NW_006408595.1:13413793-13414326 GCF_000296735.1 Chrysochloris asiatica
CATCCATAGGTGTAGGTCAAGTTCATCAAATTGTATCAGATTACTTTTTTTCTTTCCTTTTCTTTCTTCTAGTTGATCTCTGATCATCCAGTCATTGAAGCCAGGTCAAGTGGGTATTATCTGCAAGTGTGGGTGCTCTTGTGTATATGCCCTCTCTTTTTATCAGCTGGATGCTTCACTCTCCACTCTAGTCCTCTGTGACATTGTCACTGACTCTGGGCCCAAGAGTCCCCAGGTCTTGACACACTGCTGGCCAACCAGGTCTGCACCCGGGTTCACAGGAGTCTATTGAACATTGTAGGGCTTAGCTGCCAGCTTCATTGCTGTTTTCCCCTCACTTCCCCCTATTGGTGATGAACGTGGTCACCAGTCAGAGCATGTACTCTCACTGAGTCTTAGTCTTGGAAAGGGGATTGTTCTGAAGGGCCTGACCACTTGCCTTGATGTCTCCTGGGCGAGCAACTTGCTTGTTCTTATAGTAATCAGTCAGCCTGCCTATATTATTTTGTATTTTTTCCTGTTGGTCTTCCTTT
>NW_006408595.1:13426415-13427500 GCF_000296735.1 Chrysochloris asiatica
CCAAAAGAGCAAACAAATTTGTGTTGGAAGAAGTACAGCCAGAATGCTTCTTAGAAGTCATGATGGTCAGACTTAGTCTCTTATACTTGGAACATAGTTATCAGGAGGAACCCTGGAAAAGGACACCGTACTTGATAAAGTAGGAGATCAGAGAAAAAGAGGAAGACCCCTATGAGATGGATTAGCACAGTGGCAGCAGCAATGCACTCAAGCCTAGCAATGATTGTGAGATTGGTGCAGGCCTAGGTAGTGTTTCATTCTGTGGTGCATAAGGTTGCTATGAGTCGGTACTGACTCGAAGGCACCTAACAACAGTAACAACATTAGGATTCTAGTTCATACATGTACAGGTCTATTCCAAAATTAATGTGTTTAAGCAAGTCTGTGACCAATGGATGGCAACAGACAAAATGTCCCAGTAATCCACTTGTCTTAGTCTCATTAGGATGCCTTCAGTGACAACAAAAAGATCCAATAAAAACATGGTTTCTGAAGAGGTTTCCTGGGCCAGTTATAATCAGGGTAGAATGTCAGCTCAGAAGGTTATGATAACTACTCTTAGGGATTGAAAAGGAGTAATCTTGATATTGTCAAAAGACACAAGATTATCAAGGGAGCTTTAATAGAAAGAAGGTTTTTTTAAGAAAATTGAAAACTGCATTGGTGGGAAAAAGGCCAAGAATGTTGGGCAGAGAGATTTTATTTTTCAATCATGATAATGCACCTACACATTCCTCTAGGGTAGTAAAAGTTGTCCTAGGAGAAGTTTATTGGAAAATCTTACCCATCCACCCTACAGACTTAATTTTGCCTCTTCAGACTTCTTTCCCAAAACTCAAAGAGCATTTCAAAGGAAAATAAATTGAGTCCCTAAAGAGCACCAAAATTGCCATTTGACTTGTTGTAAAGGCACTGAGGGTTAGAGCGCTGGACTGCAAACTAAGTTTGAACCACAAAGTTAGTGGTTTAAGTTCATCAGTAGCTCTTCGGAAACCCTATAAAGGGTCGCTGTGAGTCCGAACTGACTTGATGGTACTTAACAACAAATTTAAGACCATCTTCCAAAATGGATAGACCTAGGTGGA
>NW_006408595.1:13428210-13429269 GCF_000296735.1 Chrysochloris asiatica
TTTTTTTTTTACATTTAAAGACTACTCCCTGTCAGTTATTTGTTTTGTTCATAAGTAACATGGTAAAACTATAATTAACATTCTGTTGCTTCTGATTCCTAGTCATAATGTTGAGTTGGGAACTTGAGTCACATGCAGTCCTCCAGAACTGCAAGGTCAGCAGCTGCAAGGTCAAGCTCACCAGCTGCTCCTCGGGAGCCCTATACAGGTCTCCATACTGGAGATAAACCTAAGTCTAGAAAAAGTAGGGTAGAAAGAAAATCTCTGGCTCTGAGAGATTCTAGTGATAAATCCATGTCTTCTTCATTAAAGTCTTTAAGTTGACTTGAGACACTTTCTGATCATCTTGTTTCAATGAATATGAAGACTATAGGATCCTCTACCCTATTTAAATAGCCACTGTCTTAGTTACCTACAGTGCTATAATAGAAATACCATAAGTGATGGTTTTAACAAACAAATTTATTCTCATGATTGAAGAGGCTAAATGTCCAAAATCAGAGTTCCAGGGGGCAGGCTTTCTATTTCTTTCAGCTCTGGGGAAGATCCTTGTCTCCTTTCACCATCTATGGGTCTGGCATTTTTTGGCAATCTCCCTGTGTCTTGGCATCAGTCTTCCTCTGGATCTAGGAGCTTCACAGTACAAAGGACCCTTGTTCAAAAAGGATATACTCCATTCCCTGCTTTTCTTTCTTGGTTATAGTAGGTCCCGTCTTTCTCTACTCACGCCACTCTCCTCTATCTTTGTAAGATAGAAGATGATGCAGGCCATAGCCTTGGGAAACGTAGGGTTGCACTTGTGATGGGATTAAGGGTATTGCAAGGCAGTTTTATCTTCTTACTGGTCTATCACATCAGGTCACATCAAAGGGAATGATCATATACCTGTCACATTGCATCATTGTAAAACTGACAAACCACTCAGAATAATGACCCAGCCAAGTTGATGCATATTTTTGTTATTGTTAGGTGCTGTGGAGTTGTTACCAACTCATAGCAACCCAAAGCACAATAGAATGAAATATAGGCTGGTCCTGTGCCAAACTCACAATCCTTGCT
>NW_006408595.1:13429854-13432229 GCF_000296735.1 Chrysochloris asiatica
ACAACTTCAATCTTTTCTCCATTTATCATGATGTCATTTATTGGTTCAATGTTAAGGATTTTTGCTTTCTTTACATTAAGATTCAACTCATACTGAAGGCTGTGGTCTTTGATCTTCATCAGTAAGTATTTTAACTCTTCTTTCTTTCAGCAACCAAGGTTGTATCATCTGCATATCACAGGTTGTTAATGGATCCTTGAATCCTGATGCCACATTCTTCTTCCTATAATCCAGCTTCTCAGATTGTTTGTTCAGCATACAGATTGAATAAATATGGTGAAGGAATACAACCCTCGTACAATTATTATTCCTTTATAAATCCCTATTCAGTAACCAGGAGCCCTAGTACCATAGTGGATTATGAGCTAGGTTGCTAACTGCAAGGCCAGCAGTTTGAATCTAACAGTCCCTCTGAGGAAGAAAGAGGAGGCTTTCTGCTCCTGTAAAGATTGACTGCCTGGAAACCCTATACAGGGTCACTGTGGGTCAGAACTGACTCAATGGCCCACAGGCATGACCACCATTCTGTAAGTATCATGTAAATCAAAAAAATCATTAGCTATCATAACCTTTCTCAACTGAATAATATTAATGGAGAAAATCAAGAATTAAAAGGAAGATTTGAGTTTATTATACATTATTTCTAAGACAGTAACTTTGGAAAGCTAATTTGTCCTAGACAATAACTTCTATATAAAGCAGTATGATATTGACTCTCAGGCAATTGCCAAGAAACAAAATTGGTCTTACTAAATTATCCTTTTATTTTATCTGTGTTATACACTCAGCATCTGCTCATTAAAATGCGTATCATATCAAAAATCGTATTTTGGCATCTCTGTCTTTTAAATGTTTGGTGTGGTGCTGTGGGTTAATGCACCAAACTGCAAAGCATTTTGAACTGCAAGGTCAGTGGTTCAAGCTCACCAGCTGCTCCTTGGAAACCCTATACAGGTCTATGGGTTGGAACCGACTCTATGACACTTCACAACAACAACAGCTGCATCTTTGAACTAGCAACCCTATGAACAACAGAATATAACACTGCCTGGTCCTGCACCAGCCTCACAATTGTTATTCTTGATTTTATTGTTGTTGCCACTGTGCCAGTCCATCTAGTTTGGAATCTTCCTCTTTTTCGCTGACCCTCCATTTTAACAAGTATGATGTCCTTCTCCAGGGATTGGTCCCTCCTGGTTCCATGTTCAAAGTATGAGAGATGAAGTCTCACCATCCGAGCTTCTAAGGAGCATTCTGGCTGTTCTTCCAACACAGACCTGTTTGTTCTTTTAGCAGTCCATGGTACATGTAATAGTCTTTTCCAACACCACAACTCAAATGCATCAGTTTTTATACGGTCTTCCTTATGCATTGTCCAACTTTTGCATGCGTATGCAACTATTGAAAATACCATGGCTTAGGTCAGGCATACCTTAGTCTTCAATCTGCCATCTTTGCTCTTGAACACTTTAAAGAGGTCTTGTGCAGCAGATTTGCCTAATGCAACACGTTGTTCAATTTCTTGGCTGCTGCTTGCTTGAGAGAATACCAGAATGAAGTTTACTCGTACTTTACTGACTTTGACAAGTCTTCGACTGTGTGGATCATGAAAAGCTATGGATATCATTGCAAAAATGGGTATACCAGAATGTTTCATTGTCATCATGAGGAACCTGACAAGAGGCAGTCATTTGGACAGAACAAGGGAATACTGAATAGTTTAAAATCAGGAAAGAAGTGTGCCAAGGTTGTGTTCTATCACCATGCTTATTCAGGCTGTATGCTTAGAAAATAATCCTAGAAGCTAGATTATATGAAGAAGAAAGTGGAATCAGGAAGACTTGTTAATGGAGGAAGACTGTTTAACAACCTGAGATAACCAGATAGGCTTATTGCCTTCAGTCAAGGTCCATCTGACTTCAGCAGTGATATCCCTAGTCCGTGTCCTCTTCTGAATCTTGGCTAGAATTTTTGGCCATTCTCTGTTGATGTACTGTTTCAGTTATGTTCTTCAGCAAAATTTTACATGCATGTGATATTAATGATACAAGTAAAATTGTTCGACGAGTTCCACATTCCATTGGGTAGCCTCTCTTTGAAATGGGAACAAATATGGATCTCTTCCAAACGGTTGGCCAGGCATCTCTCTTCCAAATTTCTTGCCAAAGATGAGTGAGCACCTCCTTTGTTGCATTAGTCTGTTGAAAGATTTCAATTTATGTTCTGTCAATTCCTAAAGTCTTGTTCTTTGCTAATGCTTTTAGTGCAGCTAATGCCTTTAGTGCACCTTTCACTTCTTCCATCAGTACCATCAGTTCTGAATTATATAATACCTGGTGAAACAGTTGATCATTGACCATTTATTTCTTTTTGGT
>NW_006408595.1:13432879-13435794 GCF_000296735.1 Chrysochloris asiatica
GCCCACCACCTGCTCTAAGGTGACCAAGCAGGATCACTATGCTGAGGTTCAATCAAGTTCTTAGGGGATCTCACTCTCTAGCAGGGGTAGCAAATTAGTAGCCACTCAGTGTTCACTTTGAGAATTACTTATATTTTGCCCATTTTTTTGTTGCTTATGTTCCATGGAGTTGATTTTGACTCATAGAGACCCTGCATAGGGTTTCTGAGGCTGTAAGTCTTTATGGGAACAGAAAGCTTCTTCTTTCTTCTGCAGAACAGCTGGTAGTTTTTAACTGCTGACCTTAGGGATAGAAGTCCATAGAATCCTTCAATAATGCAATTTGAAGTTTTAATTTTTCTTTTAGTTCTTTGAGCTTGAGAAATGCTGAGTGTGTTCTTTCCTTTTGGCATTCTAACTCCAGTTCGTGGCACATGCCATTATAATATCTGACTTTGTCTTCTTGATCGGCCCTTTGAAATTTCTGTTCAGTTCTTTGACGTCCTCATTTCTTCCAGTAGCTTTAGCAAATTTCAGATTTTATTTTGAGATCCATTTCGGTCTTTTCTTTATTTCCTATCTTTTAAATGACCTTTTGCTTTTGTCTTGTATGATGTCCTTGATGTCATTCCACAGCTCTGCTGGTCTTCAGTCAATAGTGTCTAATGCATCGAATCTGTTCTTGAGATGATCTTTAAATTCAGGTGAAATGTTTTCAAGGTCATATTTTGGCTTTCATGGACTTGATTTAATTTTTTTCAGCTTCAGCCTGAACTTGCATATAAGCAAATTATGGTCTTTTCCTCAATCTGCCCCTGACCTTATTTTGGCTGGTGATATGGAACTTTTCCACTGTCTCTTCCCTCAAATGTAGTCAATATGATTCCTATATATTCCATCTGATGAGGTTCATGTTGTATAAAGAAGGTATTTGCAATGAACAAGTCACTGTTCTTGCAAAAGTTTGTCATGTGATTTCCAACATCATCTCTGTCCCCAAGACCATATTTCCAACTACGATCCTTCCTGTTTGTTTTCAACCTTTGCATTCCAATGACCAGTAATTATCCAATTATCCAATGACCAGTAATCTTGATTGCATATTTGATCTATTTCAGATTGAAGAAGTTGGTAGAAATTTTCAGTTTCATCATCATTGGCTTTAGTGGTTGCTGCATAAATTTGAATGATAGTGGCATTAACTGGTCTTCCTTGTTGCTGTTAGGTGCCATTGAATTGATACTGACTCATAGCAACCCTATGCACAACAGAATGAAATACTGCCCGGTCTTGCACTAATCTCACAATCGTTGCTACGTTTGAGCCTATTGCTGCTGCCACTGTGCCAATCCATCTTGTTGGGGATCTTCCTCTTTTACTCTGACCCTCCACTTTATCAAACATGATATCCTTCTTCAGGGACTGGACACTCCTGATAATATGTATGAAAGACGAAGTCTGGCCATCCTGGCTTCCAAGGAGCATTCTGGCTTAAAAGCATATGAATATTATTCTATCACAGATAGCACTGGTCTCCAAGAATGATCTTGAGTGTTCTTTTTGACAATGAGTAGACTTGCATTGCTCTTGAATTCGCTGTTCCCAGCATAGTAAACCAAAAGAATGTCTGATTCAGTGTGCCCACTACCAGTCATTTTCAGCTCGTGGCGCTGGGCTGTAAAGTCACTTTGAACCTCAAGGTCAGTGGTTCAAACTCACCTTGGAAACTCTAACCAGGGTTGCTATGGGTTGGAACCGACTTGACAGCACTTCACAACAATAACAATGCCTAAGATATCAATTTTTATGTGTTGCATTTCATTTTTGACAACTTCCAATTTTCCTAGATTCATGCTTTGTACATTCTGTGTATGTTTTGATTATTAATAGATATTTGTAGCTATTTCTCCTCATTTTAAGTTGGGCTTTATTGGCAAATTAATATCCTGAAAACTTTACTCCATTCGCATCATCACAGTCATCTCTGCTTTGAGGAGTCAACTCTGCCCCAGTTGTATTTTGAGTGCCTTCCTTCCTGAGAGGCTCATCTTCTGTTACTATATCTGACAATGTTCTACTGTTATTCACTGCTGACCATGAGATTAGCAGCCTGATTTGTTATCACTATGCTACCAGAGCTCCTTTGATTATAGAGATGCAAACACGGACTTCAAAAGTGTATGAAACTAAATGGAGAATATGTAAGAAGCAATCAATTGCTTCACATTTTGATATTGCTGCTTAATAAATGTTTCTATGATTTTGTAACAATGCTTTTGACTTACCTTCTTACTAGAAATTATTTCAATGCTTTGGAAAAGTCAAATGAGCCTGATAGCATGTGGAGATTGTATTAGAGAATGCACATATTGGAGTTTTTGAGTTGTTCTTTTTTTTTTTCACATGTTTCATCATTTTTAGTGTAGTTTCGTGTCATGTCTTTGCTTATAATTGTTGTTATTAAGTGCCATTCAGCTGGTTCCGACTTACAGCAACCCTGTATTTGGTTTCTGAGGAGCAGTTGGTGGGTTTGAATTGCAAACCTTGTGGTTAGTAGTAGTCCAGTGCTTACCTACAGCACAATACCAGGACTCTTACTTAGTAATAGTAAAAGTGATCATTGGTGCAAAGATAGCAGATTATATTATCATCTCCTTTCCCGCTGGTGTGATTTTCCATTCTACAAGCTCTTTGTGATATCAGGAAGAGATTCTAAGTTTTCTTTTAGGAGCAACACATTGTATTATTAGTTTGAGTCATATAATGCTATTTTAGTTTGGAAACTATTGACTCTAGGCATTTTTATTTGGCCCAGCTAGGATGGCCCAACTTCATCTTTCATAGTTCAGACATATTGTCAGGAGGGACCAGTTGCTGGAGGACATCATGTTTAGTAAGATGGAGGGTTAGAGAAAAAGAAGACGGTAACAAACAAG
>NW_006408595.1:13437504-13440644 GCF_000296735.1 Chrysochloris asiatica
GAACACATAACAACTACAGAATGACGTACATGGCAGCATCAACCTGAACTCAGTCTACAAATGAAAGAGTCAAGAACAGAATAAAATTATAAGAACAGAGAAAAAAAAAAAAAACGAAAAAGAAGAAGACCCCCCAGTGAGATGCATTGGCCAAGTGGCAGCATCAATGGGCTCAAGCGTGGCAACAATTATGAGCTTGGCCCAGGATTGGGCAGTGTTTCGTTCTGTTGTGCACAGGGTTGCTATGAGTCGATACTGACTCGATGGTACATAACAACAAGAACAACAAAGAGCTTCGGGTTTGAATGTCAGACTTTAGAGCCGCCCACCTGCCAGCCAGGTCAGATACGTAACTTCTGAGTCTTGGTTTGTGTAATGGGAATAATACTTCATTTGTAGGGTTGATGTGAGACTTAGCAATGAAGTACAGAAATACTCTGGCAAGAGTAAGCGTTCAAGAAATAGTTCAGGAAACTATGATTCTCGTTACAGGTGCACCTCATGTTCGTGCACTGTCACCAATTGAACCTGTGGCAGCCCTGTTTCAAGCAGGTCTATCAGTTCCATTTTCCCAGGGCCATGTGCTTTCTTTGTGTCTCATAGTCTCACACTATTTCAAAGTTTTTCATAATGCTGTTGCACACTTAGTAAAATACAGTGTAGTGTAAACATAGCTTTTCTGTATACTGGGAAACCAAAAAAAAAAAAAAAATTCGTGTGATTTGCCTTAGTGTAATATCCACTTTATCATAGTAGTCTGGACCCAAACCCACAATTCTCTTCAATGTATACACGTGTAAATAATTTAGGGAGTTTCCCCACATTACCCTTAGCAACTTCTACATGTGGCAAAGGTGATGATAGTTCCTATGGTAGACAGGAGTGGAAAATGTTTGCTAGGCATACATGATTTTTGAGTCCCCAAAGCTTTAAAGACCTTCCACTGCCATCCTGTGTGCTCTGGTATGCCCTAGAAATAAGACAGATAAAGTACAACCTGTATGTAGTAGAGTAGCTAAGTACCTTAGGAAATGTATTGAAGCAAACCAACAACAGTGGTTTTTCTTTTTCATTTGTTTGTTTGTTTGTTTTAAGAAAAGCACTGGGGAAAAAAAAAAAGAAAAGAAAAGCAGTGAGCAAACATTCTGAACTTTTGGCAGAAGAATGAAACTGAATTATTAATAGCAACTCATTTTACTGTATTTTGGGCACACATATATTTATATGTCGGGCAGTATCTGCCTGTGGAGACTTTCAAAGCTCGATGGCCTTTAAAAAATGTATTACTCCGGAAGAGAGCAGGACAAGGATGATGCTGTTGTGTCCTTGTGTTAGCATCTACCACACTGTGCTCATTAAACACTGAGCAGAAGAGGAACACTGTAGCAGTGCCTGGAACCTGGCTCTAATCTGCTCTGACACAAGTCACACAACAGTAGTCATTTGCAGCTCTTTATAACTATTTATAGAGTCCTGGAGTGGCACTACAGGATACAGCACTGGACCCTGAGGTTGACACTTCAAACTCACCAGCCACTCCTTGGAAATCCAATACACAGTCACTATGAGTGAGAACCCACTCAAGGGCACTTAACAACAACATATGACTATTTATGGTGTGGGGCTGTAGGATACGCATTGGACCACAAGATGACTTGAATAACAAGGTTGGTGGTTCAAAGTCACCAGCTGCTCCTCAGAAACACTATACACTCAGGGTTGCTATGTGTCGGAACCAACTTTGCAGAACACAACCAAGCACATTACAAGGCTGTGTTTACATATCATGCAAAAGAATGGTTCAACGAATCCTTTCCACAGTAATTTTTGGTCAAACCAATCATCAAAGTAATGAAAATTAGCTAGTTAGTTCTGAAACTGTGATGAACAAGTTTCTACTTTGCTGATGCTTCTCCATATCTGAAATGGAACTGACTCACTCCCCCAAGACTCACCTCCCTTGCCTTCCAGCAAACCACAGTCTTTTAACCCTTTCTCCACCCACCAGCAAAATCCCAAGACACCGGGGAAATCAATGGAGGTTTGGAAATCCCCGTAGAGCACCTGTGAACATAATTAAGAAAATGTATTTTTAGCACACATTTATTTTTTCATTGTCCTTGTTCCATTATGTGACTTCAATTAGTGACCCTGATAGCTTATTTGCATCAAGAGCAGTAAAACCCTTTCATTCTTTTCATTTGAACTGACTTGAGGTTTGAGTTAATTATCACTTCCTGGCAGCCTGAAGGTCAGACTATTTCCTTTTGTTTCACACAGCAGTTAATCCCCTCATTAAGGGTGATGGAAAATGAATAATTAAACATTTGCCATTTTCATATTTCAGGTAATGAGAGATCCTAAGATCCCAGAGGATGCCATAAGAAGAAACATCAGTAAAGGGTTGAAGATTTTACCTCCTGTCCTACCGAGAGGAAGCATCATGTGAGTTTCTTTATGTTCTGGTAAAGAATAGTGCTGAGGCTCGTCATCAAAGTTATAGAACAAACAAACAAACGAAAGAAAGCAATAATTATCTGGTGTGGTGCTGTAGGATAAGCACTGGACCACAAAGTCAGTTTGAACCACAACGTTGGCAGTTCAAACTCACCAGTCACTCTTTGGAAACCCGATGCAGGGTCACTGTAAATCAGAACCAACTCAATGGCACTTAACACCAATATTGTGGGTTAAAACATAAGCTCTCACTTTAGGGCTCAGTCTGTGTGACTGGGAAAAGGCAGCTCAACTTTAGACATTAGAGTTTATTCATTTGTAAAACAATGGTAACCACCTTATGGAGCTGTGTTTAGAATAGTGCCTACCTCATAGTAAGAGCTCAAGAAAAGTTAGTTCATTATCTCATCATTTTCACTATTGCTTCTGAGCAAGTCATTATCATGCTGTGGATGCCAAACCTTAGTCAAGCATCGCTTACAATCTTACTCATACCCGGTTCAAAAGCTCACTTTTGCACACACACTTTGAGAGTTCACTAGGTAGAGGATTTAAAACAACAACACAAAGCACAGTTGCTTTAAAATCAATCCCTATTCATGATGACCCCATTCACAGAATGGAACCACTCCATTGGGTTTTCATATCACAGGTTGTTAATGAGTCTTCCTCCAATCCTAATG
>NW_006408595.1:13441318-13442565 GCF_000296735.1 Chrysochloris asiatica
CTTGATCATATGCTACCTCTTGAAACGCCTGACCATTAACCATTTCCTTTCGGTACAGTGACTCTGTGTATTCCTTCCATCTTCTCTTGATGCTTCCTGCATCATTCAATAAATTGCCCAGAGAATCTTTCAATAATGAAAGTCGAGGCTTGAATTTTTTCTTCAGTTTCTCCAGCTTGAGAAATGCTGAACGTGTTCTTCCTTTTTGATTTTATGATTCCAGATCTTTGCACATTTTCTTATAATATTTGGCTTTATCTTCTTGAGCTGATCTTTGAAATTTTCTGTTCAGCTCTTGGACCTCCACATTTCTTCCATTTGCTTTAGCATCTCTACGCTGGAGAACAAGTTTCAGTGCCTCTTCTGACATCCATTTTGATCATTCTTTCTTTCTTGTCTTCTCAGTGACCTTTTGCTTTCTTCCTGTATGATGTTCTTGATGTCATCCCACAACTCTTTAGGCCTTCAGTCTTTAGTGTTTAATGTATCAAATCTGTCCTTCAGATGATCTCTAAATTCAGGTGAGATATATTCAGGGTCATATTTTGGCTTTCATGTACTTGTTTTCATTTTCTTCAGCTTCAGTTTGAATCTGCATTTGAATAATTGATGGTCTGTTCTACAGTCTGCCCCATAGCCTTGTTTTCTTTCTTTCTTTGTTGTTGTGCATTAATATTTATTTATTGTCAATAATATTATTCACAGTAGTCAACAGATGGAAACATCCCAAGTATCCATCAACAAATGAATGGGTAAACAAAATATGGTATATACATACAAAATAAATTTCAAACAAATAAACAAAAAAACCTGTTGCTGTGGAGTTGATTTCAACCATAGTAACCCTCTAGGATAGGGTAGAAATGTATCATAGGGTTTCCAAGGCAGTAATCTTGACAGAAGATTGCCACATCTTTCTCAAAGCTGGTGGTTTCAAACTACATACCTCTCAGTTAGCAGTCAAGTGCTTAAACCAATACGGTGACAGGGCAATAGAATATTCCTCAGTTATAAAAATAAATGAAGTTCTAATACATGCTCTCACATAGATGAACTTTTTTTTTAAAAATCTTTGTCATTTTATTTATTTATTTATTTATTTTATGTTTTATTGTGAGTCTCTCATACTTTGGACATGTTGTCCGGAGGAAACAGTTGCTGGAGAAGGATGTCATGCTGGGTAAGGTGGAGGGTCAGAGAAAAAGAGGAAGACCCCTAATGAGATGGATTGGCCAGGTGGCATCATT
>NW_006408595.1:13443570-13445438 GCF_000296735.1 Chrysochloris asiatica
TTGTACCTCATGATTGATCTGGATATGTTCTTTTTGACTAGACCTGCTCAAATAGACAAAGACCAGTGGAGAAGGGTCTGAAGGTTTGGTCAAGGTCTTGAAATTATCCTGAAATCAAATACAGAAAAAGGGTGGAAGTATTTTAGGAAGAAAAAGTGGGTAATATCATACATGAGGAAATGGTGGAGATAGGTTTCATGGTGGAGAAATTAGTCCTAGGACTAGGGCCTCAGATAATAAGGATCTGAGAATGAAAAAGGAAAATAAAATATATGTGTTGTTTTTAAGTGCCATCAAGTCAGTTCCGACTCACAGGGATCCTGTATAGGGTTTTCAAGGAGTGGCTGGTGAATTTGAACTGTTGATGTTGTGGTTCAAACTGACCTTGATGTCAAGTGCTTATCTTATGGCACCATACCAGAAGGTTGTTGTTAGATGCTGTCAACCTGGTTCTGACTCCTAGTGACCCTTTGTACAATAGAATAGAATGAAATATTGCCTGATCTATTTTACTCCTCACAAACTATTGCTGTTTGAACATGTGAGACACTGATTACATGCTAAGGACGTGTAAACCATCGATCAAATATAGTCTAAAATTTTGTCCTGTTATATTTCGCCCAACATATTCATTTTTAGAGGAGAAAAGATTTTGCCCCTTGTAAAAAGGTTCCAGAAAGCAGCAGATGAAAACTGCTTTTTAGAGGTTAATAGAGCAAGTGGAGAACCAGCGGCTAAGACAGTGCCGGAACAGTGCTGCTGTGTTTTAAAAGAACACACAAGCAGATGCCTAATGAGACAAGCATAGTAGCTGCTTCATTCTCTCATCAATAGTGGCAGATGCTTTCTACAGATTCCCATGAAGGTGAGACAAATATTCTGATAATGATGCAGTTAATCAGAGTTATAGTTTTTTAATAGAAAAACGTATGTGAAAGTCAGCAAATTAAATCTGGAATGGAACTTAAATATCCTTTTATTTTTTACAGAAAGCAGGCCAATTGAAGTTTCATGCCCTTGTGTGCCAGAGCCATTGCTAGAAGGTAAATACTTTGACTTCCTAGTTCAGTACATTGTCTGCTTTGCCATAAGAATGAAAAAACAAACCAACCCTATTTTATTACTGAAACAGAGAAGTTGGCATTTTCCATTTTCTCTTTTAAGGTCCCCAAACTGTTTTATCAGAGAAATTTCATACATTTGTCCATATTGCCTACATTTTTCATTTATGGAACTAAGTGATTAACTATTAGATAGTCTTTGTGTTGAATATACTTTAACCTAACCCAGGTATGCAATTTATCTAGTGTGAAAAAAAGTATGTGTGTGTGTTAAAGTGCTGCCTCCAGCTGACCAGCTCCAAGGCATTGAACTGGTTCTTCCTGTTTGGGGTGGTAGAAGCAAAACCAGAACCAACCAGATTTTGTAAAATGTAGGTGTACTTAACAATAACCAGAAAGTGAAAAATTATTGGCCAATGCCATCCCTGCTAGAACCTGAATATCCCTCTAAGAAAAAAAGAGAAACATGTGCCTTGTATAGCAACCTAATATTTTGGCCAGCAGAGTCAGAAACAAGAATGCTATGCTCAAAGATGGCAACCTACCAGCTACTTTGAATGTGTATCTCCATGTTTTTGTTGTCAAGTGCCTGCAAGTTGCTGACTCAGTGATTCTGCATAGGTTTTCTGAAGAACAACTGGTAGATTGGAACCATTGATCTTGCAGATAGGAGTCTAATGCTAACTTATCCTGGCAATAATCCTCTCTCCCACTATGGTATGAAAGGACTCATACGCCTCTTGATGTTGCTGTTGTTGTTAGGTGCCATTGAGTCAGTACCCACCCATAGCGACCTTATGCACAGCA
>NW_006408595.1:13446600-13449773 GCF_000296735.1 Chrysochloris asiatica
TCAAAGAGATTGTCTGATGATTTCCGCATTCCGTTGGGTCACCTCTCTTTGGAATGGGCACAAATATGGATCTCTTCCAGTCAGTCAGCCAGATAGTTTTCCAAATTTCTTGACAGAGATGCGTGAGAGCCTCCAGTGCCGCCTCACTTTCTTGAAAGATTTCAGTTTTTATTCCCTCAATTCCTGGTGCCTTGTTCTTTGCCAATTCCTTCAATGCACCTTAGACTTCCTCCTTCAGTATTATTGGCTGTTGATAATATGCTACCTCTTGAAATGCCTGAACCTTAACCATTTCATTTTGGTACAGTGACTCTGTGTATTCTTTCCATCTTCTCTTGATGCTTTCTACATCATTCAATAATTTGCCTAGAGAATCTTTCCATAACGAAAGTTGAGGCTTGAATTTTTTCTTCAGTTCCCCCAGCTTGAGAAATGCTGAACGTGTTCTTCCTTTTTTATTTTCTGATTCCAGATCTTTGCACATTATCTTACAATATTTGGCTTTATCTTCTCGAGCTGATCTTTGAAATTTTCTGTTTAGCTCTTGAACCTCCTTATTTCTTCCATTTGCTTTAGCATCTCTACGCTGCAGAGCAAGTTTCAGTGTCTCTTCTGACATCTGTTTTTACCTTTTCCTTCTTTCTTGTCTTCTCAGTGACCTTTTGCTTTCTTCCTGTATGATGTTCTTGATGTCATCCCACAACTCTTTAGGTCTTCGGTCTTTAGTGTTTAATGTCTCAAATCTGTTCTTCAGATGATCTCTAAATTCAGGTGGGATAAATTCAAGGTCATATTTTGGCTCTCATGTACTTGTTTTCATTTTCTTCCATCTTCAGTTTGAATCTGTATTTGAATAATTGATGGTCTGTTCTAAAGTCTGCCCCTGGCCTTGTTTTGACTGATGATATGGAGCATTTCGATTATCTCTTTCCACAGATGTAGTCACTTTGATTTCTATTTATTCCATCTGGTGAGGTCCATGTGTATCATCATCTCTTATGCTGTCTAAAGGTGTTTGAAATCATTGTTTTTGCAGAATTCTATCATGCATTCTCCAGCATCATTTCTATCACCAAGGACATATTTTCCAACTACTGATCCTTTCTCTTTGCTCCCAACCTTTGCATTCCAATCACCAATTATGATCAGTACATCTTGATTGCATTTTTTGATCAATTTCAGATTGAAGAAGTTGGTAGAATTCTTCTATTTCATCCTCAGTGGCTTTAATGATTGATGTGTAAATTTGAATAATAGTGGTATTAACTGGGCTACCCTGTAGGCTCATGGATATTATCCTATCACAGACAGTGTTGTACCTCATGACTGATCTGGATATGTTCTTTTTGATGATGAATGCAATACCATTCCTCTTCAATTTGTCATTCCCAGCAGAATGTCAGATTCAAAGTGGCCAATACCAATCCATTTCAGCTCATTAATGCCTAAGATATCAATGTGTATGTGTTCCATTTCATTTTTGACAACTTCCAATTTTCCCAGATTCATACTTCGTACATTCCATGTTCCGGTTTTTAATGGATTTTTTTAGCTGTTTCTCTTCATTTTGAGTTGTTCCCCATCAGCAAATGAAGGTCCCGCGGGCTTTTGTCCCTTGGGCTTTACTCCATTTGCGTCATCATGTTCAACTATACTTTGTGGAATCAGCTCATCCCCAGTCACATTTTGAGTGCCTTCCAACCTGTGGGGCTCATTTTCCAGCGCTATATCTCACAGTGTTTCTCTCTTGGTCATAAGATTGTCAGTGACTAAATATTTGGAAGTAGTGCATCACTCTTTCTTCCTAGCTGTCTTCATCTGGAAGCTCATCTGAAACCTGTCCACTATGGGTGACCCTGCTGGTTATTTAAAATACCTGTGGCATCACTTTCAGAATCACAGCAACTCACAAGCTACCACAGTACGACAAATTGTGGTGGCCATTTGATTTTAAGTGGAAACTGTCACTTTAAATTGCAAGGAGATCTGTGCACATGTGTACTAGAACTCTGTAGGGGTGGGGATAGGGTGTCCATTCGCTCAGGTATCCTCTCTAGTCACCAGAATAGAAGTTCACAGATAGCTAGAGACCAATGAACAGATAGCAAAAATAAAAGAATGTCCACATCTGTATCTTCGTGGTTCTGTCAGGTGTTGGTGGCTGATCTGATTCTTCCCTCTCTTACAAATCTCCCATTGCAGGGTTTCAAGTTGCAGTTTTTCCTCTTTCTGCTATCTTTGCCACATGCCCACATTCTACAAATTCCCAGCTATTCCCATGTCTCTGTTGGCATGAGTAAACCAGTTCAAACTGATTTGAAACCCTGCCAGCTCCCTGTTGGCCAGCTCACTAACTAGGTGCTCAGGGCCAGGTGATGTGATGAAGAGCCATCCACACCAAATGGTACTCTAATCCTACACATGCCCACACTGTCACCCCATATCCCAGAGGAGAGGCATGGACCCCCGTGTTCATAGGAGAGCCTCTCGGTTCATTCAGGCGACCCTTTCTGATGTAGCTAAACGTTTCCAATGCTTACTGAGCAAGCACCCATCAACCTCAGTTCTCTGTCATCCTTCTTCTGGAGTTCCCCTACCTTCCTTAGAAAGATTTTAAAAGAAGAATGGGGAAGAAAGAAGAAATCTGTTCTAGGAGAGTATGTTTCTTTGTTTCTCAGTCAGGGTATCTCATCCCAAGTGAAATTGCCTTCTCCATCTCAGGCATAGCACTTTGGGTCCTGCGTCCTCTGTCTCCAGGGCCCACTGTCTTCCCTTCTGGGTGTCCTATCTTCCAGACTGAGTTTTCTCTATGTATTATGAAGCCACACTGGAAAGGCATGGCCCCCAAACCACTGTTGGTTACTGCTGCCAACTGTTCTGTCTTCTCAATGACCTGGCTTCAGATGCAGGAAGTCCTAGTCAGGGGAAGTAGCAAGATTTTAATTACCAGAAACTCAAACAGTTGTATTATTAAAGTGGACACAGGGCAAGAACATGCGCACTTAAGTGTCTTTGAAAGACTAATTTTTAGTACCACCCAGTATATTACTCAGTATGATTTTCATTAGGGAATTGTTCCATTGAACACAGGTCAAATAAGATATCTGTCTGGATGTTTCACTTGAGCATATTTTCCTTTTAAAGCTGAATTAAGTAGAAATATAGAGATACAT
>NW_006408595.1:13450309-13451883 GCF_000296735.1 Chrysochloris asiatica
AGGAGCGGTTCAGTTCCAGATTTAAAGGGTATTTCAGGCCAAGTCTCAGGGGATTCTCTAGTCTGAACCTCCTATCTTTTATGATCATCTCAAGATTTTAACGTTTAGCTAACAACACCTATTGTTTGATGTTAGCCTGTCTCTATTTTATGAACTTCCTGTTAAGGTCATGAACGATGAGACTAATTCCATCTCATGGAATGGTTGCATGGTCTAATTCCAGGAATTCATCTGATTTTCTTTCAAAATAAAAGCAGTGTTTTTATTTTGATCTCTAGTCATGATCCCTTAACCAACTTCACCAGAATCCTTGATTCTGACTTCTATTGAATCTGGCTTCAAGGTTAAATTGGGTCCTCGTTTAATTATGCATAGCATGTGTTGAATGCCTACTCTATGACAGGAGGGTTCTAGGTATTTAGAATAGCACGATGAGTAAAAATGATCTTGATTTCTGCCTTCATGGAGTTTACAATCCAACTGGGCAAGCAGACAACAATCAAATTATCCTATAATGAATATGAAATTTAAAAATTGATTTTATGAGTAAAAAAAACCTAGTAGTCACAATTTTATCAAGTTGGATTCTGTTTGTGAAATCCCTTTCATACCATAAAAATGCCAAAACAGATTAAATACATTAAAGACATATTTTACAAACACTTTTTAGTTATGCAAAATTGTAATGGCTGTGTTTCCTTTTCTGCCCAGCATTCCACCTCCTTTCTTATGATAACAAAGTCTATCTCCCTTATTGTTGTTAAATGCTGTCAAGTCAGTTCCAGACCCATAGCAACCTTGTATAAGATTTCCAAGGAGCAGCTGGTGAGCTTGAACTGCCAACCTTATAATTCAAACTGACTTTGCAGTCCAGCACATAACCTACAGTGCCACCCAGGACTCCCTTATTAGGGATGGTCATATGATATAAAACAGAATCCTTCTCCAGTATTTTTCTAGGTGGAGATGCTGGGAAAATGTCTTCCCTTTGTTCATGGAGGGAAAGGGATGAGTCTGCATTTCTCTTGTCCATGTCCATTTTCCTTTCCCCTCAAGTGCTCCGCCAGTATATCTGGGATCAGAATGAAGCTCTGCGCCAAGGGAGACAGAGGAGAGATAAATGACGAGAATTTCAAAATGGCTTCAGGCTTCATAGCTTTTGTCATGGTTTGAGGATAACACCAGCACCAGTTTCCTCCAAGTCAACTCTGACTCATGGAAATCCCATGTGTGTCAGAGTAGAACTGCGTTCCATAGGGTTTTTATTTTTTATTTTTAAATGTTTTATAGTGAATTATGTGATAGTTTACATGGGAAAACATTAGTTTTACATTCATCCTATCATATATCGTTTATGCATAGTTACAATCCATGCATCATCAACCAACCAAGCGTATACCCTGCAAGCCTGCCCCCCTCCCCTGGTTGTCAGCACACAGCCCCTCTCCCTCTCTTTGTCTAAAGTCCCCAGCCGCTGCATCTCTCCAAGTCTCTCCCTCTATCTCTGGCATCACTGCTTCTCTGGGTAGGGTTTCACTCTCTGCTCTTCTCCCTTGATGGTCCCAGGGACCTCC
>NW_006408595.1:13453924-13454990 GCF_000296735.1 Chrysochloris asiatica
AGGGTATTGTTTCATTCTGTACCTAACAATAACAGTAACTATTATTGTTGGAGTGTGGTTGCTCCAGAGAATAAGAACTGGATTGGGAACCACAAGGTCTGCAGATCAAATCAACCAGCCACTCTGAGAGAATGAGGAGGCTTTCTACTCCTGTTAAGACTTAAAGCCTCGGAAACTCTATATGGGCGCAACATGGGTCAGAATGGACTCCATTGTAATTAATAATCATAACACCTATTATTGCAGAGTTACCAATTTCCTTCTTCAACAAATTTTCAATTTGTTAAAGTTTAATTTATATATTTTAACACTCATTCATTGAGATGCATATATATTATGTCTATGATATCTTGTTCAATTAACCCTTTAATCATAATATAAGTCCATTCTTATCTCTTATGCTGGTTTTTGTCAATTTTTTTATTATCAGAAATTGCTATTGTCACTCCTGCTCTTTTTGGATTGTCATTTGCTTAATACATTTTTTCAGCCTTTGATTTTTAGTCTATTTTTGTCTTTGTGTCTAAGGTGTATCTGTTTTAGACAGCACATAGAAAGGGTTCTATTTTCTTATCCATTTTGCCACTTTTTGCCACTGGTTTGCTTAATTCATTTACATTCTTTATAATTATAGATAGGTATATGATACTGTTGGATAAGCACTCGACTGCAACCTCAGTTTGAATTGTAAGGCCAGTGGTTCAGACTCACCATCCGCTCCTCGGAAACCCTATACAGGGTCACTATGAATCAGAACCGACTCGATGGCACTTAACAATAATAACATGAGTTACTACTGTCATTTTACTGTGCATTATGTGTGAGTTCTTTAACTGCCTTGCCATCATGGCCCCCAGATTAGACATAGAGGTGCAAATATGGGTGGAGTGGGGAAGACAGATTCCATGTAAGGATTATTTATAAACCAAGGAATGAAGGAAGGAATGTCTAGGAATTGACACAGAATACAAGGAAGGAATGGACCTTGCTGAAACCCTGACTGGGCTTTGAATCTTCAAAACTGTGCAAAACTAAAGCTCTGTATTTTAGATTACCTAGCATAGTG
>NW_006408595.1:13455090-13460487 GCF_000296735.1 Chrysochloris asiatica
ATGTTTTAAAATTGGGAAAGGTGTGAGACAAGGTTGTATTCTTTCACCATACTTATTCAACCTGTATGCTGAGCAAATAATCCGAGAAGCTGGCTTCTATGAAGAAAAATGTGGCATCAGGATTGGAGGAAGACTCATACCTATTTTATGATATTTTATTTACTTAAGGTGTTTGCATTGTCTGAAAAACAACAGTAGGCAGAATACTGAAGAAGGTACTGTTTGGAAGCCTCACATTTCCCAACTGTGCATCAGATTTCCCTTTTATCAATTTTTTTTCTCTGATTTGATAAGTCAAAGTGGTATCTAATTGTATTTTTTATTTCCATTTTCTTGACCACTGCTGAGACTGAACATCTTTTCAACTTTACTGGTCATTTGCATTCCTCTTAGATTTTCAGGCTTTGTTTGTCTTCCTATGACAGAATCCTAACCAGAGGTAGAATTGTTTTCATCTTTTGCATGAATCATGTTTTAGCCATCGAAATGAAAGCTAAGATAAATGTTCCAGTTTGCTTTGAATCTCAGTTGGTTTAGACTGAACGAAAATCGCCCATTTTATGGTATTTGATTTACTTACTGTGTTTGCATTGTCTGAAAAACAATAGTATCCAGAATACTGAAGAAGGAAACTTCAAGCAGTGGAAAAGTCCTAGTGTTACAGCAGTTTTAGAGTCGTGTTTCTTCCACCCTGTAGATGGTTTGCAAGGAGCAGCTGGTGAGCTTGAACTCATAACGATCCTGAATAGGATTTCCAAGGAGCGGCTGGTGTTTTAACTGCCAACTTAGGGGTTCACACCGACCTTGTTTGTGGTCCCGTGCTTTATCCCACCATGCCTCTCCAGGACAGTATTTCACAAAAGAAAATGAAATCTTTTGATTTTCTTTCACTTTATGTGAAAGAAGATGGTTTATCAGGTATAAGGTCCAAAATTCAAAAACAAACAAAGAAAAGGTAAATTTGCACGTTTTAAATAACCAACTATAAGAAAATAATTATTATAGCTGGTGGCTAAAAATATATAGAGAGTCAAATAAAATCATAGAATAGTACACTTTATGACAAGAGAAAAACAGGTTTTTTAAAAAGAAAAGGATTACAGCTTTGGAGATCCCATAGGGCAGTTCTACTCTGTCCCTAGGTTCACTATGAGATGGAATGCACTTGAAGGTTCACAGCAAATACACACTCCTCCTAGCAAACCTTTGTATGAGTCTGAAACATGTCGAAATTTGGACAGTGTATTTAACCCTTCAGTGATTTTGACCTAGTAAAGTGTCACCTTTATTTCCCAACACAGTACAATGCAGTTTGAAACAAGCCTCTATAGATGGCTCAGAGAATGTTCGTTAACAGCCAAAATCATTCATGTATCCTCTTGTTTTTCCACTCTTCTGAAGATTTCCACATCTAGAAATGAAACATTGCCATGGGCTCTTCTTGAGCACAAAAATAAATGACCAGAGAGGGATGAATGAATGAACATTCCCTCATGTAGTAAAACGCTAATGCAGAGGACAGCCAGAAATCACTCTCTCTATCTTCACTTTGTGGTTAAAAGCAAAAGCCTTGAGTTTAGAGTGTGCATAGTGGACTTCAAGACATGGTTGCCAATGAGTAGCAAAGTACAATGGTTTCTATAATATTCCTTTCAATAAACAATATTTTACACAATCAATAATCATTCAACCAATCAACTATCAATGATCGAGTAATTACTGACTGAAAGAATATTTCACCCAGCAAGTGCTTGTTGACAGTTTATGGTTTAAAAGGACCACGTGTTCAGCATAAAGTCTGGCCCAAATTTATTAAAGAAATCTGGTGTCATCTCTGCTGCACAAGGAAACTAAAATATTGTTAGACCAAACCCTTAAAAGACAAAGTTACTCCATAGTACTCTTCTGTGTTGCATGGTGCAACTCTGTTATGGATTAATTTATGGTTCCCTCAAAATATGTTCAGGAATCCTGCAAGAATCATTTCTTGTAGAAGAGTCAGCACAAACTTGGTCTGTATGAGGTGAACCATAAAGATACCTTAAATGTCTGACTTTTCCAATATATTGTTTTAGGTCTGTTCAAGTTTTCTACTTCAATCTGTGTAAGTTTAGGTAAGTGGTGCTTTTCTAAAAATGTATCCATCTCTTCTAGATTTTCAAATTTATTGGAGTACAACTCTTCATAGTATTCTGTTGTTATCCTTTTGATTTCCACTTGTTCTGTTGTGACATCACCCATGTGATTTTCTATGCTAATTATTTATGTTTTCACCCTCTTTTCTTTTGTTAGTTTTGCCAATGATTAGACAATTTTGTTGATTCTTTCTATACTTTTTCTGTTTTCTATCTTGTTTATTTATGCTCTAATCTTTATTATTTTTTTTCTTCTGGTGACTGTAGGCATACTTTGTTGGTCTGTTTCTAATTGTTGGAGATGCTGTGTTAATGTGTTAATTTTGGTTCTTTCTTCTTTTTGGATGTGTACATTTATTGCAATAAATTGTCCTCTTAACACTGTTTTTGCTATGTTCCATAGATTTTGGTATGTTGTACTTTCAATCTCATTTGTTTCTAGAAATTTTGTAAGTTCACCTTTTATTTGTTCTACTACCCAGTAGCTTTTAAGAAGGGTGTTAATCAGTTTCCATGTATTTGACTTTTATTCCTTGGTCTTCCTATTGATGATTTCTAATTTTATAGCACTGTGATCTGAGAAGATGCTTTGTATTATTTTGATGTTTTTAAATTTATGGAGACTTGTTTTGTGGCCTAATACATGATCTCTTTTCCAATATATCATAATGTTGTTCTTAGTTGCTGAAATTTTCCATAAAATTTAGAGATTATTCCCTTGTCAAATATTTCCTTGCCAAACTCTTTTTTTCCAGGCTATGGGCTCTCTTTTTACTCTTTTGGTGAAATCTTTTAATGTGCATTTGTTCTGTTTTTGTTAGGTGCTGTCAAGTGGGTTCCAACACATAGCGACCTTGTATAGGGTTTCCAAGGAGCCTCTGGTGAGCTTGAACCTCCGATCTTGTGGTTCAACCCTACTTTGCAGTCTAATGTATTTAGCCCACAATACCACACCAGGACTCCTGATGTGCATAGGTGTCTACTTTTTAGGAGGTCCAAGTTATCTGGGTTATCTTCTGTTTGTGTGGTTTTGGTGATGTGTGACAGTGTATTTATGCCAGGCATTAGATGTCCTAGTTTGTTCCTGTTGTTTTCTTTGATGGTCTTTACACTTTTAGCTTTAATGTTTAGATCTTTGATCCATGTTGATTTCATTTTGTTATACATATCATGTACAGTGTGAGATATAGGTCCTGTTTCATTTTTCTGCCAATGGAAATCCAGTGTCACCAGCACCATTTGTTAAAGAGACTATCTCTTCTCCATTTAATAGACTTTGGCCTTTTGTCAAACATCAGCTGTGGGTAGATTTACTTCTGGGTTCTCAATTCTGTTCCATTGATCTATTTGTTTGTCATTGTAACAGTACCAGGTTGTTTTCACTACTGTGACTGTGTAGTAGTTTTTGAGATTGGAAAATGAGAGTTCTCTTACTTTGGGTTTTTTTAGTAGTGCCTTGCTTATCAAGGGTCTCTGTCTTTTCTATATAAAGTTAGTAATTCGTTTTTCCATCTCTCTAAAGAATGAAGTTGGAGTCTGGATTGGGATTTCACTATATCTGTAGATCATTTGGGATAGTATTGACAATTTTACAACATTGAATCTTCCTATCTGCAAGCATTGTATAGTTGTCATTTATGTACATCTTTTTTGATTTCCTGTAGTAGTGTTTTGTAGTTTTCTTTGTATTAGTCTTTTGCTTCTCTGGTTAGATTTATTCCCAAGCATTTCATCTTTTGTGTGCCTGCTGTAATTGGTAGTTTTCCTGGTTCCCTTTACAGAGTTCTCTTTGTTTGTGTCAAGGAATCTGACTGATTTTTATATGTTGATCTTATACTCTACCACTTCACTGAATTTTTCAATCAGTTCCAATTTTATTCTTGCTGAGTATTTGGGATTTTCTATGTATAGGATTATATCATCTGCAAGTAAGAGATAGTTTTGCTTCTTCTTTGCCAATTTGGATGCTTTATGTTTTCCTTTCTTGTTTTATTGCTCTAAGACTTTGAGTAAAATATTGAATAAGAGTGGTGATAAAGGACATCTTTGTTTGGTTCCTGTTAACAAGGGGAATGCTTTCAGTCTTCTTCCATTGATGTGAATGGTGGCTATTGGTTTCAAATATGTGCCATTAATTATGTTGTATTGTATTAATTATATAATACAATAATTATAATTCTATAATACAATATAATATATAATAAATTGTATAATTATATATATATGAAGAACCTCCCATCTATTCCTGTTTTTTAAGTGTGTGGTTTTTTTTTCAGGACTGGGTGTTGAGTTTTGTCAAATGACTTTTCAACATTGATTTTAATATGATCATGCAGTTATTTTTTTATTGTTTTATGAAGTGGATTACATTGATTGTTTTCCTAATGCTGCATGCCTGGTATAAATCCCAGTTGGCCATCATTTATAATTTATAATCTTTTGATACATTGTTGGATTCTACTGGCAAGGATTTTGGTGAAAATTTATGCATTTATGTTCATTACAGATATTGACCTTTAATTTCCTTTTGTAGTGATGTCTTTGCATGACTTTGGTATCAGGATTTATGCTTCATAAAATGAATTCAGCAGTATTTCATCCTTTTCTTTACTCTGAAATAGTTTGAGCAAAAGGAGTGCTAGTGGTTTGGTAGGGTAATCATTGGACTGTTAACTGAAAAGGTGGTAGTTCAAATCCACCAGCCACTCTTTGGGATATCACTAGTGATATTGTTCCCCTTATATCTATTGTTTGGCAGAAAATTGAGCAATGGGAGCAAGTTAAGTTCCAGACCTGAAGAGTTTCAGGGTTCCACCAGTATCTATCTGACCAGTAAAAGCCTTGTCTTTTATTTAGTGATTTTGAGTTTTGTTCCACATTTTTCTACCACTGTAACTAGGACCTTTGAAAGTGACCCCTTTCAGTGCAATTGGCAGTGTTAGCTGGGCACCCTAGTTTTTCTGGTCTCAGATTCTAGAAACTAAAGTTTATTTAGTTTAATTGTTTCCATGTGTTTTGGATTTTTACCACTTTTCTTTCTTCTAGACAGGGAGAGACCAATAGTTGCACCTTAGTTGGCCACTCAAGATTTTAAGCACCCATTTGTTGGTACCACAGTAGGATGTGGACTCCTGATGTGGTGCTATAGGATCAGCACTAGACTGTGAACCACAAGGTCACCGGTTCAAACCCACCTACTGCTTCTCAGAAACCCTATACAGGGTTGCTATGAGTAGATCCAGCTCAAAGGCACTTAACAACA
>NW_006408595.1:13468356-13476728 GCF_000296735.1 Chrysochloris asiatica
GTAAAGATTTACAGCCTCGGAAACCCTGTACAGGGTCGCTGTGAGTCGGAACCGACTCCACGGCACATAACAACAATAATTTGTATTTATATTACAGCAGCACTGGGAAATCAAGACCATAAGTTTAAGAGAAGCAGTCTCACCTTGACTTTCAAGTAAGAAATATTGCTGGAGTCAATGAACTAGTGTGAGGCTCACTGAGAAGCTGCTTTGATCATGAAAACATGAGCTTCACTTTTAGATCAAACTAGCGTTTTCTTTCAGATGATTAATGATCAAGCCCTTATTCGCTTAGGAAATGACTGACACACTCTAATGGGAAAGTAGTTTTTTCAGGCCACAGATGCGGGGAAACAGGAAGCCATCGAGCTCTTTAGTAACAAAAGCTTGTGTGCCATCAAAGTTCTTGTGTTCTTTGAAATTTTATTTATTAACTTTACATTTCAAAGAGAAATGTATTTCACCCCCAAGTATTCATTTACCTTAGAAGAGATCAGATTTTATCAAAATTAATTTTTGATAGATCTGAGGAATCCATTTAACATTTGTGTTGTCTTAGTAAGAAAATCCTAAGGGTTTTTGTTTGTAAACCTCACATTGCAAAGGCCACAAGGAAACAAAAAATGACATCACCTACTTTAGAGGAGTTCTAGGGGGAGAAAAAAGGAAAAAAAAAAACCGGAACCTGTTGTTGAGTCGATTCCAGCTCATGGCAACTCATGCATTACAGAGTAGAACTGCTCTAGGTTTTCTTGGTTGCAGTCTTCCTAGAAGCAGATCAAAATGGCTTTCTTCTATGGTGCTGTTGAGTTGGTTCTGACTCATAGCAACCAAGTATAGGGTTTCCAAGGAGCAGCTGGGGAACTTGAATTGCCAACCTTGTGGTTCAACCGAACCTTGCAGTCCAGTTAATCCACAGCACCACATCAGGACAAGCACAAACCATTTGTGCCACAAGGGACCTGGAGGGAAACCGGAGTGTCATGGGATGTATTAAAAAATGCATATGAAACAAAAAATGCATCTGCTGTCATTTTATTAAAGAAACATTCCATGGTTTCACTAACCCTCAAAAGAAAGAAATGCATATTACCTTTTTTACTTTTTTAATAAGCTTCTTCTCCCAAGAATCTCATAAACGACTGCTTGTTCTACCTGAGATATCCCAGTTTATTCATTGATCTTATTAGAAAGTCTCTTCTTGTGGGTACAGGCAAGTAGATGTCATTTTGTACATAGTTGAGGGAACTAAGCATCATTCTTGGGTTATCTGACCTTTGTATCAATACCAGCGGTGCCAGGAGCTCTCAACAGTGCCAGCGCTGTCCCTGATAAAGGGTCTCCACAGCTCCTTCATGAATGGATTGAGAGGGAAAGCAGCTGGCCTGACTCAGAGCTTACTGCACCAGCCCCTGGCCCATACTGGCTCTGCACTTGGTTGTTATTGTTATTAGTGATGCCGAGTAAGTTTCAACTCATAGCGACCTTATATAGGGTTTCCAAGGAGAGACTTGTGGGTTTGAACCACCTACCTTGTGTTTCAAACTGACCTTATAGTCCTGTGTTTATCCTAAAGGGCCACACCAGGACTCCTGCACTTGATTATGGATGTGTGGTACCATCTGGTTTGTGGGTTTAGCAGTCAGAAAGGAGTTCTCCAGGTCACAAATGCCATTATTTTCTTTAGCACTTGTTACAAGGCCAACTTGAAGGATTGCATTCAGCCCATGACTATTATACAGCCCTGAACAATATACCTAATATTGCTGGAAATATGGAAGTAAAATTATGTGGAAGAATATTTTAAATGGTTTCAGCAATACATCAATAGGCAACTTACAGAAATTCAAGTTAGATTCATAAGAGGATGTGGAATGAGGGATATCATTGCTGATGAATCTTGGCTGAAAACAAAGAATACCAGAAAAATGTTTACTTGTGTTTTATTGACTATGCAAATTATGATACCATTACAAAGAATGGAAATTCCATAACACTTCCTTGTACTCAGGCCAAAACTGTACACAGACCAAGAGGCAGTCATCATTCGAATATAGGTGTAACTTAAAATCAGGAAAGGTGTGCATCAGGGTTGTGGTCTTTGACCATAGTTAATCAATCTATATTATAAGCATCTAATAAGAGAAACTGGATTATATGAAGAACATGGCATCAGGATTAGAGGAAGACTCAGGAACAGCCTGTGATATGCAGATAGTACAACCTTGTTTGCTGGAAGTGAAAAGGATTTGAAGCACTGACTTGTGAAGATTTAAAATCTTTGGTGTGTATTAGACTTCAACATAAAGAAAGCAAAAATCCTCACAACTAGACCAATAAACAGCATCATGATGGAGAAAAGATTGAAATTGTCAAGGATTTCATTTTACTTGGATCTCCATTCAATGCTCAAAGATTGCAGCAGTCAAGAAATCAAATGATCAATTGCCTTGGGCAAATCTACAACAAGACCTTGAGGACTAAGATGTGCCTGACCTAAGCTATGATACTTTCAGTCACCTCGTTTGCATGTAAAAGGTGCATAATAAATAAGGAAAACTGAAAAATGACTGCATTTGAATTACAATGTTGGCAAAGACTAGTGAATATATTGTGGACTGTCTGAAAAATGGACAAATCTGTCTTGGAAGGAATACAACTAGAATGTACTTTAGAAGTCAGGATGGTGAGACTTCCTCTCACGTATTTTGTACATGTGATCAGGAAGGACCAGTCCCTAGAGAAAGACATTATACTTGGTAAAGTAGAGGGTCAGCAGAAACAAGGAAGCCCCTGGACAAGATGGATTAACACAGTTGCTGCAACAATGGGCTGAAACAAACGATTATGAAGGTGCCACAGGACTGAGCAGCAGGTTGTTCTGTTGTATATAGGTCACCAGTGTGGTGCTGTAGGACAAGCACTGGGCCACAAGGTCAGTTTGAACTGCAAGGTTAGCAGTTCAAACCCACCAGCCACTCCTAGGAGGCCCTATATAGGGTGACTATGAATTGGAACTGACTCAAAGGCTAACAACAACAGTAAATTTGGTCGATTTGACTCAAGGTCAGTGGTTCAAATCCACTAGCTACTCCTTGAAAACCCTATACAGACTCTGTGGCACTTAACAACAACATTAACAGGAAGCAATTCAAGGACATCTAAACAACAACAACTATTATACAAGGGACACTTCTGCCAATATTTCTTCAAAGGATTCCTCTTAATCCACTGATGGTGGTGGTGATGTGCTGTGGATTCAGTTCTGACTCATAGCAACTCTGCATAGGGTTTCCAAGGCTGTAATGGGAGCAGAAAAACTCATCATGCTCTCATGGAATGGCTGGTAGTTTTGTACTGCTGACTTTGAGGTTAGCAGCTAGATTCGTAACCACTACACTACCAGAGCTCCTTGATTGTTGAAAGTCTAAAATTGAGCTGTCAAAAAAATTTTAAGTATGTGATATTTTAACAAGAGATGGTCCCTGTCAAATTTCACTATATTTCATTGTGTTTCTGTCGAGGAAGAAAATAAATCCTATAGTCTGTGGAGTTAGTGCAGGGCCTGAAGCAGCCATTATGCTCACGATTCCTTTCACTATTGCTATTTTTACAAAGTGCTGAATTTGAGTGAAGGTTCATTTGTGATTTTAATCACAACATATGTGTTGTGCCTTGGTGAATAGAAATATGCTATCTTCTTAGTAAAGTCATGTCCAAAGTACTTTATTTTACCACGATGCTTTCTGATATGTTAGTTCCGTACCAAAAACTTTCTGAGGTTATATTATTTGAAAATGTTCCTTGTAGACATAATGCCTATCTTTCTCTTATGCCCTTTAAAACACTCCCTTCCAATCCTCCCATGGAACCCCTGGAGTATTCGAATCACTTCAAGTGTTTCCTCCCTTCAGCTAGTAAACTAAAGTTCCATTTCTAAACAGCTTGCAGTCCCAGCTTCTTAGCTACGCAAAAAAAACAGTCATTGATCTACCCATGGATATGTTTGCCTTGTACTATCTACTTACTGCCTTGCTGACTGCAAGAATGAATGGAATTTTCTTTATCTTCCTCTTAACTATTATCCCTCAACTCTGGTTGTAAATCTTTACATGTGTGCACACAGTTATATGGGTTGTTTTATTAATTCCATAAATAAAGAAGGCAGTGTGTTAGGTCTCTGGGATGAACTAAAATGAAGCAGAGAGTGTTTATTCTGAAGGAGTAGAAGATAAAACAGTCACTTAACTGTATAATACAAACCAGGATGGACCACATGGTATAAGAGATGCCACAGAGCCTTGGTGGTACAGTAAGGTAAGTGCTGGACTGCTAATCACAAGCTCAAATCCATCAGCTGCTCCAAAGGAGAATGATGAGGCTGATGGCTGTCATAAAGACAAAAATGGAATTCAAAGATAATGGAATTTCTCCACAAAGTTTTTAAAGCACCCTCGCATTTTGGCAATCCGGTTGCAAAAGTAGCCCTTGGAAACCCAATGGAGCACAGCTCTTGTCTGACACAAATGGAATTGCCATGAGTCACAGTTGACTTGATGGCATCTGGTTTGTTTTAGAAAAGCTCTGATGTGGAGCTGTAGGGTAAGCACTTGTTGTTAGGAGCAAAGTCAGCAGTTCAAACCCACCAGCCACTTCTTGGGAGAAAAAGGAGGTTTTCTGCTCCAGTAAACTTTTGTAGTTCCAGAAATCCTAAACAGAGTCGCTATGAGTTGTTACGGACTCCATGGCAGTGAGTTCAGGCTTTGTTTTGCTGTTTTACATTTTTGAGGGTTTGTTATTGTTAAGTGCCATCGAGTAGGTTCCGACTCACATCAACCTTGTATAGGGTTTTCTAGGAGCTACTGGTGAGCTTTAGGAGTTCTGTTAGCATAGTGGTTACGCATCAGGCTGCGAACCACACGGTCAGCTGTTCCGTAGGAGAAAGACAAGGCTTTCTGCTCCCGTAAAGATTTACAGCCTCAGAAACCCTATTAGCATCACTATGAGTCGGAACTGACTCTACGCACGGCATATAAACACCACCACCACCGCTGATGAACTTTCACCGCCAACCTTGTAGTTTAAACCAACCTTGTAATCCAGTGCATTAATGCAGTGCCACACCAGGACTCTGTATTTTGGGAGAACTATGCAATTTTTTTTAAAAAAAGAATAATATTTGTATTTTAATGGAAAGAAATTGCCTCATCTTTCTCCCTTAGAGCAGCTAGTGGGTTTGAACTTCCAACCTTTTGGTTAATAGCCCAACTCTATCTGACAAGTAACCCTGCTGTTTTTTATGGTTTTGAATTTTGTTTCACATTTTTCCTCACTTTATCCAGGACTTTCTAGTATTATCCCTTTCAGAGCACTTGATAGTGGTACCCGGGCACCATCTCATTGTTTTGGTCTCAGGGTCATGGACACAGACGTTCAGGTGGTCCATTAGACCATTGGACTAATTGTTTTTACAGATCTTCTGTTTTCTTCACTCTTCATTCTTACAAATGGAGACACCAATAGTTGCACTTTGGATGATAGTTCAGAGGCCTTTAAGATCCTAGTTGCTAATCATGAAAGCAGGATGTAGTGCATTATCTTTGTGGAATGTGTTATTTCAGTTGACTTCCATGTCCCTTGAGCCCAGGGCATCTAACTAAGAATGTGATTTTGAGAGTCACATATCTCTGGTAGTGTAGTGGTTGCGAATCGGGCTGCAAACCTTAAGGTTAGCAGTTCAAAACTGCCAGCTGTTCTGCGGGAGAAAGATGAGGCTTTCTGCTCCCTTAAAGAATTACAGCCTCGGAAACCCTGTGCAGGGTCGCTATCAGTCGGAACCGACTCCACGGCACAGAACCACCACCACCATATTTTATTTATATTTGTGTTGTTCTTGTTGTTATGTGCTGTGGAGTCGGTTCTGACTCATAGCAACATTGTACAGGGTTTCCGAGGCTGTAAATCTTTACGGGAGCAGAAAGCCTCATCTTTCTCCCACAGAACAGCTGGCAGTTTCGAACTGCTAACCATGAGATTAGCAGCCTGATTCGTAACCACTACACTACTTGTGTTGCTGTTGTTGTTAGGTGCCATCGAGTCAGTACCTACTCATAGCGACCTTATGCACAGCAGAACTAAACACTGCCTGGTCCTTGGCCAACCTCACTACTGTTGCCAAGCTTGAGTCCTTCGATGCTGCCACTTAGCCAATTTATCTCATTGGAGTCTTCTTTTTCTCTGACCCTCCACCCTACCAAACATGATCTCCTTCTCTAGTGACTAGTCCCTCCTGGCAATATGTCTGAAGTATGAGAGACGAAGTTTGGCCATCTTGGCCTCCAAGGAGCACTCTGACTACACTTCTTCCAGTAGTTGCCTCTTATTTCTGTGGTTCCAAATATAACAAAAGGGAGAGACAGGGAATAAATTTGGAACTTAAGTAATTTATTAAAGATTTGCTAGGGATAGGAAGAGACTCAAAACTAAAATAAATAGAAATACACACTGATATAGAAAGCAATTATTAAAATTCTAACTCTACACATCGAGTGTCAATTATGCACCACTTACAAAGATAAGCCAATGCAGAGGTTTGTCTTTACATTTTATTCTCATAGCAAACCTGAGAGTTGCTAGTTAATGTCCCCATGAGAAAATTCAGGCCCAGGTAGGTAAGCAACTTGTGAAAAACCAAACAACTAGTAAGTGACAGAGTTTAGTTAGATTCAAACACAGGCCTTCTGCCTCCAAATCCAGTTTATGATTTAAAGTAGATGTGTTTGGGATCCTTGTTGTTGTTATGTGCCGTGTAGTCGGTTCTGACTCACAGCGACCCTGAGCAGGGTTTCCAAGGCTGTAAATCTATACAGGAGTAGAAAGCCTCATCTTTCTCCCGCGGAGCGGCTGGTAGTTTCAAACTGCTGACCCTGAGGTTCGCAGCCCGATTCTTAACCACTACACTACCAGAGCTCTAGACAGAAGATTTTCAACTAATTATAGTCTGGCCCATCAAAGATGGAAACAGTTTTCTCCACACTCTGGTCTATTGCCTTAGCTCGCTGGGCAAGAGACAGGGAAATAAATCCTTGAGAACAGATCTGTGTCTGATTCCTAGAACAATGTGCACACACATTGATTCTAGCTCAGAAGCAGGCTACCCTGGTTTAACAGAGGCTATCTAAATGCTCTTCTGGCTATTGCTTGATCTGTAGACCTTTCTCAAGAAAAAGAAAATGTTCCTATCCCACAAGGCTTGATGTTGCTGGCACCAAGCCCTTTAACTGAAGCAGGGATCGCCTCCAAGATTCAGGTCACAGGGTTAAGCCTTTAAGAGTTAGCTAGGAGTCTGCAATGCCAGTAGCTGGCTTTCCATTGTGACCATCTTCCCCCAACACACAGCAAATGTTTAAGAGACTCAACTTTTTTACTTTATCTGCCCATTAAGCAGGAAGAATAATATAAGCTGGAGATACAAGGGGTCAGAAAGTTTGGGAAGTTAAACTCTTTAGCTTTCATTTAAATTACACCAAAATTAATATTCAAAAACAATCTATTCTAGCCTAATCAACTGTTGTTGTTGTTACTGTTGTCATTAAGTGTCGTCAAGTCAGTTCCAACTTGTATAGGGCTTCTGGTGGGTTTGAACGGCCAACTTAGTGGTTAGCAGTGGTGCTTATCCTACAGTGCCACACCAAGATTCCAATCCACTGTAGTCTGAATATAAAATCATGTTACCACTTTACCTATGCATGTTAAGGGGTCATATATATCAAAGCCTGGCACATAGATTGTCAATAAATGGAGAGTGGTTTTAGGATCATCTCTGATTAGTTTTAATTTTTTAAAAAAATTTTTATTGTGAATTGAGTGATAGTTTACATTGGGGAACATCAGTTTTACACTCATCGTTTCATTGCAATGATTGCAATCTCCTCCATGCATCATCATTCAATAGTATTTGCATCTATTACCCATTTGTTTTTTTTGGAGGTTGAGGGGTGGGGTGAAGGTTTTACACAAAAACACTTAGAAATATGTAATCATTGAAACAACCAAAGGGCACATTCTGGAAGCCTGCTTCCTGGCCACCAACACCCGGCCACCTGCTGATTAGTTTTAATTTTTTATCTTTATTGTAATGCTGAAAGGATCTCTGGTAGCATAGTTGTTACAGATTGGGCTGCTCATCTCACAGTCAGCAGTTTGAAACTACCAGTTGTTCCATGGGAGAAAGATGAGGCTTTCTGCTTCCGTAAAAATTTACAGCCTCGGAAACCCTGTACAGGGTAGCTATGAGTCGGAACCGACTCCACGGCACATAACAACAACAATGACATCTTACCAAGAGTCCTGGTGGGTGCTGTGGGTTAATG
>NW_006408595.1:13477953-13481775 GCF_000296735.1 Chrysochloris asiatica
CTCCAGCTTGAGAAATGCTGAACGTGTTCTTCCTTTTTGGTTTTCTGATTCCAGATCTTTGCACATTTTGTTGTAATATTTGGCTTTATCTTCTTAAGCTGATCTTTGAAATTTTCTGTTCAGCTCTTGGACCTCCTCATTTCTTCCATTTGCTTTAGCATCTCTATGCTTGAAGCATCTCTGTGCTTCATTGACTCTTCTGATATCCAATTTGACCTTTTCCTTCTTTCTTATTTTTTAAATAACTTTTTGCTTTTTTCCTGTATGATGTTCTTGATGTCATCCCACAACTCTTCTGGTATTTGGTCTTTAGTGTTTAACGTATCAAATCTGTTCTTCAGATGATCTCTAAATTCAAGTGGGATATATTCAAGGTCATATTTTGGCTCTCATGGACTTGTTTCTGGGACTAGGAAATTTAAATAAAAATACAACCATTAAGACCTTGTGCAACCCATTTTGGCTTCTCTGGCCTGAGGGAAAATGGGATGTATTATAGAATTGTATGTGGAGAACTGGAACTGGAGGAGGGGCTTTTGTGGAGACAAGAATAAAACCCATTTGTGGAGGGCCATGTCTGCTCGTGTCTACGGGGCTGGGTCCCCAGTTTTTCAATATCAAGGAAAGAAAACCTCACTCTGGCTAAAATGAATAATGATTGGATTACTTGAGTTTGTCAGTATAGACAACATTTCTCACAGTTATGAGTTGGGCTGCTAACCTCAAGGTCTGCAGTTCAAAACTACCATCAGTTCCATGGGAGAAAGATGAGGCTTTTTGCTCTCATAAAGATTTACAGCCTCAGAAACCCTATCCACGGTCGCTATGAGTCGGAACCGACTCTACCACATATAACCATCACCACAAAGGTGCCTCTGGGTGGATGCCAACATTTTGGTTAGTAAAATGGTTTGCTTTAACTGTTTGTGCCACCTGGGACCCATAGCACTTGATTCTGACCTCTCCTGATGTGGTTTCTTCCTCCTCTGTGATCTACCTTCTGATTCTTATGTCTACCATAATTCGAACCCTCCATTTTGCACTTCTCAGGCACAATCACAGAAGGTTTTGTCTTAAAGCCATAGCCACACTTGTGAGGTTCAACTGTACAGCTCCAAAAAAGGAAGATGTTGTGAACATTTTTTGTTGTTGTTTTTAATCCTCTTTTTTGGGTGGAACAATGAGCTCCATACCGACTGGTCTTCTCTGATTTTATTTGAGTTAAGTTCAATGAGCAAGTCTCTGAATACTAAGAGAGTTTCTTACAGGAATTTGAAGACATCATGAGTTCTGTTTCAGTAAGTGTTAATGTCCTCAGAAAATGTGTTAGGGAAACTTTAATCAATGACAGTGTCGCTGATTTGTAAGTCCCGCTTGTTTTCCTTAAGAAGAAAGATAATCACTCTTTAGGTCTTGGGTATTAGGACTTTAGACCTGTCTGTTGTTAAGTGCTGTCGAGTTGGCTCCTACCCATAGGGCCCCTGTATAGGGTTTCCAAAGAGCAGCTGGTGAGCTTGAACTGCTGACCTTGCAGTTCAAACGACATTGCAGTGTGGTGCATTAACCCACAGTGCCACACCTTTAGGTCCCGTTGTTGTTGTTATGTGCCATGGAGTCGGTTCCGACTCATAGCGACCCAGTACAGGGTTTCCGAGGCAGTAAATCTTCACGGGAGCAGAAAGCCTCATCTTTCTCCCATGGAACAGCTGGTAGTTTCGAACTGCTGACTGTGAGAGTAGCAACCCAATTCGTAACCACTAAGCTACCAGAGATTTATAGAGAAGAATTTAATCAATGGTCTCCCAGGATAACCAAATGGATTAGTAAGTGAATGAAGTTAAGCAGCTGTCTCACTCATGTAAAGTGTGTTTTAAAAAAAAACAATTGTCATCAAGTTCACTCCAAGTCATAGTGACCCCATGTGTCTCAGAGTAAAACTGCACTCCATAGGCTTTCCCATGGCAAAGTTTTTGGAGTCCTGGTGGCATTGTAAGATAAGCACTGACTGGACTGGTAACCCTATGTTGGTAGTTCAAACCTGCTAGCCTGTAATTCAAACCCACCAGTCACTCCATGTGAGAAAGAGGAGGCTTTCCGCTCCCATAAAGATTCACAGCCTTGGACTCTATAAAGAGTTGTTATGAGTCCGAATTGACTAATGCCATGAAATTTTTCTGAAGTAGATTATTAAGCCTTTCTTCTGAGGTATCTCTGGGTAGACTCGAACCTTTGGTTAGCAGTTGGGCATGTTAATCATTTGTAGTGTTATAGCAGTTTTAGATTCGTGGTCGAAGAAACTGAAGCCACTTGGAGAAGTGAAGCAAAGTTTCAGATTTTATTAAGCTGACTGACTCCAGATCCTGAGCCCCGAATGGAGGGCAAAGCAGGCCTATCTGGGGTCAGAGTCTGGGGAAGGGCCAGGCTGCATACCTGTTTGAGGGCAGGGGGAAAAACCAGGAGGATTGGTCCCATTTGGTGACCTGATTAGCATTTTCGCTTGCCTCCTGGGCGGGAGAGGGCAGTGGAATGAATTTTACCTTTTCCTGTTCATTGTACCTCCTTTGACAAATCTTGACTGAATATCTAAAAACTTATTTTTAAAAACATTTCAATGGCTTTTTAACTATCAGAGTTTTGATTATTAAGAATCTTCTTAGGTTTGTCAGAGTCTGTATACTCCTCAATTCCAAATAGCTTTCTAAGATGAAAATTCTTTTTTCTTAGCCATAATTACATTTATTTTAAAATATTCAATTTTGATACTCATTTGTCTTAACCACTCAAAAGTGCTGAGTTGTACTTTTAGCCTTTTCAGCAGCATAGCCATCCCATGTTTATGAACAAACAAAAAAAGAAAAACACTTATTTGGTTGACTTGTTTCTGCCTTCTTCTTGGTCATCGTCTTTGTTCTGTGCCATCTAGCATGCAGCTGTTTCTTTGCTAAGTGATGTGATGACAGCCTACAATAGTTATGTCCTCAGATAATCCTGATCTGTGCAAGTACAATAGAAATGAATTCTATATAACAGTGTGAACTGCTATGCGAAGTCTCATTCCTAACAAGTTCCATAAAGTATTTTGGGGCATAAAGATACTTAAGCTTTTGTTTAACATCAGTAAGACTATGTTCTTTAAATCAATGTATTATAAATCTGTATTAATGAAAATGATTTAAAATCTAAATATTCAAGGTATGATGGTGGTGGTGTGCCGTGGAGTTGGTTCCAACTCATAGTGACCCTCCATAGGGTTTCCAAGACTGTAAATCTTTACAAGAGCAGAAAGTCTTATTTTTCTCCTGAGGAACTGCTGGGTGTTTTGAGCCTTGTCGTTAGCAGCCTGACTCGTAACCACTATGCTGCCAGAGCTCCTTTTCCAAGGTACACATCACTAGAAAAATATTCACAAATCAACTAAACTGTTATTTCTATTAGTTAATTTTGTTTGTTTCAAAATATAACAATTGTCTTCTCAATATGTTTATATTTAAAAATGACTTTTACTAAAAATATTTTGTCCTGGGCCTACATAATGTCAACTAGCTAGAAGATAAATAGAAAAATTTAGGCATCTAAATTTTGCAGGTATACCCTCTGTGTGATGAGTCTTAACTACAAACTAGGCCTTGATAAGCTCTGTCCACACCAATAAATATTTGTTCTCTGTAGAGAAGTACATAATCTGTCACAACACTTTAATTATCTCTAGTCTATAAAAAAAAAATCAAATATCTACACTTACAGAAGCAGCAGTCAAGAGATCAAACAATGTATTTCATTAAGCAAATCTGCTGCACAAGACCTTTTTAAAGTGTTGAAGAG
>NW_006408595.1:13483505-13489350 GCF_000296735.1 Chrysochloris asiatica
ATCAAATCAAATGCACTTCAAGAAGTTCATGGAAAAATGGAATTGAAAGATAATAGAATTTTTCTACAAACTTTTTGAAATTCCCTCATAGATAAAAATTTTATAGTACACTATACCCCATTCTCCCTTATTAACTTGGTTAGATTCCAAAGTCCAGGTCATTGTGCAAAAATTGGTATTATGTGAAAATGAAGGATGACCACATCAGATCACAAAATAGAGGATAACTGCCTTATTACGTAATTGCCAAATTACATCATTACATAACTGCTAAATCATTGAGAATCATGACCTAGCCACGTTGACATACCACCTTCACAAGTATAGCCAGAGTTAGTCTGACCTCTCACCTCAGTATACCTTTTTGCCAGATGTATGTTGTTAATTTAAAAAGTGTTGGACAGTGATTATTTTTACTATTGTTAAAATTATGAATAAGTATGGTGAAAGAATGCAGTCCTAATGCACATCTTTCCCAATCTTAACCCAGAATCAGTGTCCTGTTGTTCTGTTCAAACGACTGCCTCTTGGTTCATGTACAGGTTCCTCATGAGCAGAAGTAAGTGTTCCAAAATACTTGTTCTCTGAAATGTTGTCCATAGCTTGTCATGATCCACACAGTTGAAAGCCTTTTCATAGTCAATAAAGCACAGGTAAACATCTTTCTGGTATTCTCTGCTTCTAGCCAAGATCCATATTCCTCATTCTATGTCATCCTCTGATTCCAGTTTGATTATGTGGATGTTTCCTGTCAATGTATTGTTGCAGCCGTTTTTGAATTATCTTGAGTAAAATTATTTTCATGTGATGTCAATGATATTGTACAATGATTTCCACATTCTGTTGAGTCACCTCTCTTTGTAATGGGCACAAATTTGGATCTCATCCAATTAGTTGGACAGGTAGCTATCGCTCAAATTTCTTGGCATAGATGAGTGAGCGCCTCCAGTTCTGCATCAGTTTGTTGAAATATTTCTATTTGTATTCCATCAATTCCTGGAGCTTTGTTCTTTGCCAATGCCTTCAGTGCTCCTTGGATTTCTTCCTTCAGTACCATTAGCTCTTAATCATATGCTACCTCTTAAAATTGTTGAATATTGGCCACTTATTTTTGTCACAATGATAGTATTCTTTCTGTCTTCTTTTAACACTTTCTTCATTATTGAATATTTCCTACAGAAACTCCTTCAGTGTTGCAAGTTTACGTTTGTGTTTCTTCCTCAGTTTCCTCAGCTTGCATAATGCTGACCATGTTCTTCCCTCTTGGTTTTCTAACTCCAGATCTTTGCACATTTCATTAAATTATTTGACTTTGTCTTTGAAAATTTCTGCTTAGCACTTTTAGCATCTCATTTTTTCCATTTGCTTTAGCATCACTATGCTAAAGCTGGATTATATGAAGAAGGACTTGCTATCAGGACTGGAGGCAGACTCACTAATAACCTGTGATATGTAGATGATACAGTCTTACTTGCTGAAAGCTAAAGAACTTAAAATACTGATGAAGATCAAAGACTACAGCCTTCAGTATGAGTTGCACCTCAATTAAAGAAAATAAGTCCTTCCCACTGGACCAATAAATAACATGATGATAAATGGAGAAGAGATTGAAGATGTCAAAGACTTCTTTTTGCTTGAATCAACCATCAATACTTATGGAAGCAGCAGTCAATAAATGAAACAATGTGTTGCATTAGACAAATCTGGTGCACACGCCGAGTCTGTTCTGACTCATAGCAACCCTGAATAGGGTTTCCAAGGAGCAGCTGATGGGTTTGAATTGATGACCTTGTGGTTCACAGTCCAGTGTTGATCCTACAGCGCCACACCAGGACTCCTACTCAAGGTTGGGCAACAAGTTAGGAGAGAAATAGAGAAAGGATTGAGGTTGTCAAATACTTCATTTTGCTTGGATCCACAATCAACACTTATGGAAACAGCAGTCAAGAAATCAAACGATACATTGCACTAGGCAAATTTGCTGCACAAGACATCTTCAAAGTGTTCAAGAACAGATATCAGGTTAAGGACTAAAGTGCACCTCACCTAAGTCATGGTATCTTCAATTCCCCCATATGCATGTGAAACTTGGATAATGAATAAGGAAAATTGGAACAATTGATGCATTTGAGTTATGGTGTTGGAGAATATTGAAAGCACCATAGACTGCTAGAAGAACAAACCAATCTGTCTTGGAGGAAGTGCAGCCAGAATTCTCCTTAGAAGTAAGGATGGTGAGACTTTGTCTCTCATACTTTGGTCATATTACCAGGAGGGTCCAATCCCTGGAGAAGGACATTATACTTGGTAATACGGAGGGTCAGTGAAAAAGAGGAGTACCCTCAATTAGATGAATTGGCACAGTGGCAGCAGCAATGTGCTCAAGCTCAAAAACAATTGTGAGGATAGTGCAGGACCGGGCAGTGTTTTCTTCAGTTGTGCAGAGGGTCATTATGAGTTGGAACTGACCCAATGGCACCTAACAACAGCAATAAAGGCTAGAATTTAATTTCCTAATTCAAGCATATTAAAACATATTTTAAGAACCAACACACACACACACAAAAAAATCTGCTGCACAAAACTCTCTTTAAAGTGTTGAGGAGTAAAGATGTCAGGTTGAGGACTAAAGTGTGCCTGACTCAAGCCATGGCATTTTCAATAACCTCATATACATGTGTTAGTTGGCCAGTGAATAACAAAGACCATGGGAGAATTGATCCATTTGGATTGTGGTGTTGGAGGAGAATTTTAAAGGTACCATGGACTGCCAAAAGAACAAACAAGTCTGTATTGGAAGAGGTACAACTAGAATTCTCTTAGAAGTCAAGATGGCCAGATTTATTTTCTTATATTGCAGGAGGGACTGGTCCCTGGAGAAGGACATTATGCTTGGTAGAGTGGAAGATCAGCAAAAAAGAGGGAGACCCCCCCAACAAGATGTATTAGCGTAGTTGCAGCAGCATTTGTGAGGATGGCACAGGCCCAGGTAGTGTTTTGTTCTGTTGTACGTAGGGTCACTGTGGGTAGGAACCAACCTGACAGCACCTAACAGCAACATTGACATTGCTGAAATGTGGAATGTCTGAAAATGAGACAGTCCTACATAAATGTTAATAACAACATTATTCCTAATAGCCAAAGGTAGAAACAACTGAAATGTCCATTAATAAATGGAGACATAAACAAAATATCCACATTATTTGTCTATAAAAAGGAGTGAAATATTGGTACATGATACGTGGATGAACTTGAAAGCATGTTAAGTGAAAGAAGTCAGTCACAGAAGATCACTATTACATTATTTCATTTATATGAAATGTCCAAAATTGGCAAGCCCATAGAAACACAGATGATAAGTGGTTGGTTATGGCTGCAGAGGAGTGCTGGTGTGGCACTATAGGATAACACTGGACTACTAGCCACAAAGGAGTCCTGGTGTGACACTGTGGGATAAGCACTGGACCACAAGGTCGGTTTGAACCAGAAGATTGGTGGCTCAAACTCACTAGCTGTTCCTTTGGAAACCCTGCACAGGGTCGCTATAAGTTGGAACTGACTCGACGGCATTTTAACAACAGCAACAACAATTGACTACAATGTTGGCTATTCAAACGTACCAGCTGCTCCTCAGAAACCCTATATACGGGTGCTATGAGTCAGAACCAACTCAGCAGCACTTAACAACATGGTTGGGGAAATGTATGTATGGGGGAGTAGTAACTAAAGTGTATGGGTTTATTTCTGAAAAGATCAAAATATTTTAAAATAGACTGTGGTAATACTTACACTGAACTGTGACTATACTAAAAATCATTTAATTATATGCTTTGAATGGGTGAATTTTATGTTATGTAAATTATCTCTCAATAAAATAGATTTTAAATGAGTGGGAGAAAAGAATCTTAGTTAAACACTGAGAAAGAAACTATCATGGTTGTAATTGGTGGGCCATGGTTTGTAGGTGAGACATTGGCAAAAGACAGGGGTCTCTGATCACTTCCCAGGTCCCCTTTCATGATCAAAATTAAGAGCCATTGTTGGAATTCATTCACCTAGTAGGATGAAACAAGCTGTAAAACCACAAACCCACAAAATCTTTAGGAACCAAACTAACCCCAGATCTTAATAAAAACTAAAAGTAACATGAAGCTCAAAGTAAATCGAATTTTTTAATTGAAAAAAAAAAAAAAAGAAACCTTTTCCATTCTTCTTCACTGTTCAACCAGAATGTGTGCTTACAGTGTTCTCATACATTTTATTATAAAACAAAATTTAATCTAATTAAATTCCCAAAGAGAATTTTCTAGATGTTGATGTAACATCTTGGATTGCCACCTTACGAAGCTCCCGCTGAGAAGTAGCTAAGGGAAATGAGGACTTGGGCTTCTTTTCTGACTCTGTCAGAACAAACTGTAAAAAGAGGACTAAACTTCCCTGTACAATGGATATAAGTATAGTTCAGACCTTGTGGGGTTATAAAAATCATTAACTCGATTAATACAGTAGAAAGATTTTACGTAGTATATAGTAATCATTCTAAATGTTTATCATCATTATTATGTTTAATGATTAGACATTCACCACTAAGCCTAATAAACATTACGCTGGAAGAACACACACAATCTGGTACTTCTGTTGATCCTGCTCCCCTTGCTTTAAACACTGTGGCAGGTTTGCCATTAACTTCTATGTTTACACCAAAGAAAGCATGTGTCACTTGGAACTGTATACATAGTGCTTCCCCGAAGACGGGCAGAAAGCCAGTCACACACACCTTGGGATTCAGAGCTTGGTATTGCCCATTGTTAGGCTGTGACTTACTTCATAACTGCTCAAACTGTATTTTGTTTAGTGAAAAAAACAAAAACACATGCTTTCATTATGCTCCCAATAATGGAAAGTCATTAGACATTGAACGGTTACTTAATCTTTTAGTCAAGACATATAGCGGAAGAAAGATGAGGCTTTCTGTTCCAGTGAAGATTTAAAGCCTCAGAAACCATATACAGGGAGGCTATGCACCAGAACTGACTTGATGGTACTCAACAGCATATAGTATGTAAACCTAGACTGATGGAGCATGTCTTCTCTCAACATTTAGATTTGATGTTTATAACATGAACATTTTCCCCTAAGCATTGAACAGTTTCTCTATAAGTTTTACTTAATGTCACCAGAACTCCTTAAAGCATGGAAAATGAGGACATGGATATGAGTACATTTCTTAATGTTTGATGATCTATGATTTGACAGTTTCTTTGCTCCCATTTGGAGATCTTGACAATACAGTGTAAATCTTATAAAAAATCTGTCACATGATTAAAGATTTTTAAGTGTTCTGCATTTTAAAGAATTCACAAAATTGACTACTGACCTCCTAAAATACACAGCCCTAAATCAAAACAAATATCATAGGACCATATTTTTTTGACTTTTTCTCTTTAGGATGTGCACATCTGAGCTTTCACAGGCAGCATGCCATATTGTAAGAACTAGAATGCAAATAAATTATAATAATTTTATATATGATAATAATATATAATAATAATTTAGTATATGAAAATCTGTATTCCAGTATAATTCCATAGTCATGGCTAACAATTAGACTAAATATGAAGTTTGCTATTTTCTACAACAAGGTGCTACCCTATCCTATTAAAGAGAACCCTATTACAACCACTTTCATTAAAATTGATCAAAACAGATTCTGAGAACAAACAAGATTGCAGATCCGGTGGATATGTAGCAGAGAGCTCCACCAACAACAACACAGAATACCCAACCAAGCAGGCTCAGGGGATGATCCCAGAACTCTAAACCACATATAAAGGAATACTTAGAA
>NW_006408595.1:13493743-13494233 GCF_000296735.1 Chrysochloris asiatica
AAGTTATATGAATTGTTGAATGTGAAACTGATGATGTGCCCTGTAAACTTTCACTCAATCCACAATAAAAACCTTAAATTAAAAAAAAATAAAATAAAATTGATCAAAACAATCCACAAGTCCTACAAGTCCAACAGGATAAAAAATGAATTTAGTGACACTTTTTTTTTTTAACTCCACTTAAAATTTCTTATATTCAAGTGAAAAGTTGCTAAGTTTGTTAAGAAGGCAAGAACAAAAGTTGGATTTAATTGTTAAACTGTCTCTTCATAACACAGTTGAGAACTAAGGCATCACTGGTAGAAACGGCAAAATTTGTCTTCCTTTTCTAGTACAACTTTATTTTGCAAAATCAAAATAAATTTTTTAACTCTTTTATTGTGAATTATGTGATAGTTTACATGGGAGAACATTAGCTTTACATTCATCCTATTGTAATAACGTTACATCGCCACGGTTACAATCCTCTCCATTCATCATTAATCAACCA
>NW_006408595.1:13496011-13506525 GCF_000296735.1 Chrysochloris asiatica
GATGGACTGAAGTGTGGCAACAGTAGTGAGGTTTGCCCAGGATCAGGCAGTATTTTGTTCTGCTGTGCATAAGGTCACTATGAGTTGCTACCAACTTGATGGCACCTAACAACAACAATCAGTTATAGGCAGAAGATGGTGATATTTCTGACTATTCCTTTCTCTCCCCTTCAAGCGTCTATTTTATAATGGTCTGCATGGGAAACCAAGATTCAAAAGAGAGCCAAGCATCTTAACATTATTTCCCCCATTTTGCCCATTCCAACCATGCCGCAATCCCTATATCCAAGAGCCCTGTTGTTCCAAGGTTGTGCATACATCATTATTTACCTCTGTCCCACTTAGCCCATGCAAACCTGCGTAACTATTCTCCCATCCACCTTGTTCTTCCATTCCACACCCCATCCCCCTTCCCCAACACCCAAACTATCCTGTGTCTATTCCTTACTCTGTGCTCCACCTTCCCCTCACTCCAGCCCTCACATTCTGATAATCAGCAAAGAATCCCTCCCCCGTTTAGTATGGGTTCTTTTTCTTAGTCTTTTCCAGTAGTGACCCTATACAGTATTTCTCCTTTTGTGACTGGCCAATTTCACTCAACATAATGTCCTCAAGATTCATCCATGTTATGCGGTGGCTTACAGTGTCCTTGTTATTCTTCAAGGTAGCATAATAGTCCATTGTGTGTATGTACCACAGCTTGTTTATCCATTCTTCAGTTGATGGAAAATCTAGATAATTCTTATCTTTAATTTTGAATGTTCTCTTTTATTAATTTTACAGTATAACATGGCCCTTTTCTTATGTTACTCAGTATCCTCTGAGAATGTCTGACTAGTTGCAGGATAAGTATGTTGTATGAGTGCATCAATCATTTAATCATCTTTCTACTGATATTGTTGTTTTAAGTGCCATTGAGTCGGTTCTGACTCACAGTGACCTTGTACAGGGTTTCCAAGGAAGAGTTGGTGAGTTTAAACTGCTGACCTTGTGGTTCAAAATTACCTTAAGGTCCAGTCCTTATCCTACAGTGCCCGACCAGGACTCCAAAACAGCCTTACTAATGTATAATTGACATTCAATAAGCTATACATAAAATATACAAATTCACAATTTTTACTTTTGTAGACACACATAAAACTTATCTGTCAGTTTGTTGTACTATGGTGGCTTTCATGTTACTGTGATGCTGGAAACTCTGTCGCCAGTATTTTGAATACGAGTTGGGTACCCATGATGAACAGGTTTCAACGAAGCTTCCAGATTAGGACAGACTAGGAAGTAGGAGAAGCAGACTACTTCTGAATGGTCGGTCACTGAAAATCTTATGAATAGTAGGAGAAAACTGTCAGATGTAGTGACGGAAGATGAAAACATTATGAATACAGCAGAAAACTGTCAAATGTAGTGCCAGATGCTAAGCCCCTCATATTGAAAGGCATTCAAACTAGGACTGGGAAAGGCTGCCTGCTCAAATTGTTGTTGTTAAGTGCCATCAAGTCAGAGCCTACTCACAGCAACCCAGTATAGTTTCCAAGGAGCAACTGGTGAATTTGAACTGCTCTCCTCAAAGTATAATTGTCCATAAAGATATGAATAGAGCAAAACTTTCCAGAACTTCATAAGGCACAACTCAAAATGTGGAGAGCAACAACTGCAAGCATCCATTAATAATTGAAACATGGAATGCATGAAGTGTGAACATAGGAAAATTGGAAGTTGTGAAAAATGAAATAGAATGCATAAAGATGGATACTGTAGGCATTAATGACCTGTAATGGATGGGTGTTGGCCATTTGGAATCTGACAATCATATGATTTACAATGCCATAAGAAGAAGAATGGCATGGCATGCATTGACAAAAAGAAAATTTAAAAATCTGTCTTGAAGTATGATGCTGTCTGTATGATAGTATGATAGAATAATATCCATATTCCTGCAAAGAAGACCAGTTAATACCACTATTATTCAAATTTATACACCAACCACTAAAAGCCAGTGATGGTGAAATTGAAAAATTCTAACAAATTCTTCAATCTGAAATTGATCAAACATGCAATCAAGATGTATTGATGAGTTGAGGTCTATCTCAATGTAGCCTTTCCTGTAGATCCCCATTGTTGGAAATGCCTCATAGAGTGCCTATGTGGTTTTGCTTTACTCATAGAACTATTTGTTGGATCTGTGAGAAGAAACTACAAGACAGTATGAAAGATGTAATAGTTAAGTTATTTTGAGCTTGTATTGGTACATCCTATGATCTGCACTTTCTTGGGAGTGAATGGGATTTCAACTCAAGATATCTGAGAACAATCATTTCTTTCTAAATTGGTTCTGAGATGAATAATTTGACAAAATTCCAGGTACAAAAATTTGAAGTATATTCTTATTGTCTGTGTTTAATTGGAGATGAAAGCAGCACAATTATAAGAGAATTGTGACAATCTTCAAGATCTGGTTTGATCATCAGTGACTGATTACTATGATAGTGATCTCTGGAAACCCAAGAATAAGGGCTATCTTGAAGATACAAGTTCTGGAAGAACTAAGAAGTCCTAGGTTAATGAAACATTGAACTTGTAAAGTTCCTTAAATAAAATTTATTAACATTAAATAAGATTTATGAAATAAAATGTTCATCCTGCAGAAAAAAAAAAAAGATTTATTGATAATTGGAATACAAAGTTTGGAAACAAAGAGGCAGAACGGGTAGCTGGAAAACATGGCCTTGGCGATAGACATCATGCTGGAGATCGAATGATAGAAGTTTGCAAGACCAAGGGATTACTCTTTGTAAATCTCTTTTTTTCAACTATGTGGAAGATGATTATTCATATGGATGTCACCAGGTGGTTTACACAGGAATCAAAATCATCAGCCAAAACAAGCTAGAGGCTGACTATGTAGTACACCATCAATTGCTCAAATGCAAGCTCAGGCTGATGCTGAAGAAAATTAAAACAAGTTTAGAAGAGCCAGTATATGACCTTGACTATGTCCCACTTCAATTTAGACATCATCTCAAGAACAGATTTGATGCATAGATGCTAATGGCCGAAGACCAAAAAAGTTGTGGGATGACATCGAGAACAAAAAAGGAAAAAGCAAAAGATCATTAAAAAGACAGGAAAGAAAGAAAAGACCAAAATGGATGTCAGAAGAGACTCTGAAACTTACTCTTGAGTGTAGGAAACAAAAGCAATTGGAAGAAATGATGAAGTAAAAGTTAAACAAAAATTTCAATGGGGAGCAGGAGAAGACAATTCAAATATTATAATGAAATATACGAAGACCTGGAGTTAGAAAACCAAAAGGGAAGAACACATTCAGCATTTCTCAAGCTGAAAACCTCAAGTTGCAATATTGAAGAATTCAATGGAGTCCTGATGTGATGCTGGGATTAATGTGCTGTACTGCAAAGTCACTGTGATTGGCAAGGTCAGCAGTTCAAGCTCACTAGCTACTCCTTGGAAACTCTATATAAAGTTTCTATAGGTCAGAATCGACTCAACAGCACTTAACAACAACAACAACAACAACATAGGCAAAATCCACCACTTGTCTATCAGTTTGATGTCTTGTGGTGGCTTGCATGCTTCTGTGATGCTGGAAGCTATACCACTTGTATTTTATATACCAGCAGGGTCCCTTATGGTGGACAAGTTTTAGTGGAGTTTCCCAACTAAGACATACTAGGAAGAAGGAGAGACAAACTACTTATGAACGTTTTTGCCACTGTAAACCTTATGAGCAGCAATGGAACACTGTCTGATATAGTTCTGGAAAATGAAAACATTATGAGTAGCACAAAATTATTGTCAGATACAGTGCCGGAAGATGAGCCTCTCAAGTTGGAAGACACTCAAGATATAACCGGCTATGAAGCGCCTCCTCAAAGCAGAGTTAACTAGGATGATGCCAAAGAAGTAAAGCCTTTGGGACCTTCATTTGCCGATGGGGCACTACTCAAAATGAAGAGAACAGCTACAAATATCCTGTAATAATTGGAACATGTACAGAGTATGAATCTAAGAAGACTGGAAGTTGTCAAAAATGAAGTGGAATGCATAAAGATCAATATCTTAGGCATTAATAGTGGAAATGGACTATGTTGGACACTTTGAATCTGACAATCAATTGCTGGGAACGACAATTCAAGAGGAATGGCATAACATTCATCATTAAAAAGAACATTTCAAGATCTGTCTTGAAACAACGCTGTCTGTGAAAAGATAGCTATATGCCTACAAGGAAAACTAGTCAGTGTCACCATTATTCAAATTTACACACCAACCACTAAAGCCAGTGATAATGAAATTGAAGAATTCTATTAACTTCCACAGTCTGAGACGGATAAAAATTACAATCAAGATGCATCGATAATCACTGTTGATTGGAATGTGAAGGTTGGAGAAAATGAGAAAGAGTTGTATGTAGAAAATATGCCGTTGGTGATAGAAATGGTGCTGGAAATCTCATGATAGAATTTTGCAGGGCCAATGATTTTATCATTACAAATGCCTTTTTCAACAGCATAAAAGGTACTTATACACATGTACCTCACTAGATGGAATACACAGGAATCAAGTTGACTAAATTTGTGGGAAGAGACAGTGGAAAAGCTCCCTCTCAGCCACAACTAGGACACGGGCAGACTGAAGTTGAAAAAAATGCAAACAAGTCCACAAGATCCAAAATCTGACTGTGAGAACATCCCACCAGAATTTAGTGGAGAAAAATAAGACTCCAGTAATAGATGGAAATCATTCAACAAATTGATACAGCACTGGAGGCACTCACTCATCCATTTCATGACTTTTGTAAGATAACTACCTGGCTAGCTAATTGGAAAAGTTCCATTTCTGTGCCCATTCTGAACAGAGATGACCCAACAGAATGTTAAAATCATCAAACAATATCATTAATATCACATTCAATAATTTAAAAATAGTTTCAACTGTACATGAAAATGGAATTGCCAGAAATGCAAATCAGATTCAGAAGAGTACAGGAAACTAGGGATATCATTGCTGATGTCAGATGGATCTTGGCTAAAAGCTGAGAATACAAGAAAAATGTTTGCTTGTGCTTTATTGACTATGCAAAGGCTTTCCACTGGGTGGTTCGTGACATTATGGATGACATTGCAAAGAATAAGCATTCCAGGACACTTAGTTGTGCTCATTGGGAACCTGTACGTATACCAAGAAGCAATTATCAGAACAGAACAAGGGGATGCTGCATGGTTTAAAATCAGGAAAGGTATGTGCCAGGGTTATATCATCTCACCATACTTATTCAATCCACGTGCTGAGCAAATAATCTGACAAACTGAATTATATTAATAAGAACATGGCATCAGGATTGAAGGAAGCCTTATTAACAACTTGCAATAAGCAGATGATATCACTTTGGCTGCTGGAAGTGAAGAGGTCTTAAAATACTTACTGATTAAGATCGAAATCCACAGTCTTCAGTATGAATTGCATATCAATGTAAAAAAAAAATTCTTCACAACTTGACCAATAAATAGCATCATGATAAATGGAGAAAAGGTTAAAGTTGTGAAAGACTTCACAGAAGCAGCAGTCAAGAAATCAAATGACATATTCCATTAGGCAAATCTGCTGCACAAGACCTCTTTAAAGTGTTCAAGAACAAAGATATCAGTTCAAGAACTAAGGTGCTCCTGACTCAAACCATGGCATTTTCAAATGCTTCATATGCATGTGAAAGTTGGGCAGTGACTAAGGAAGACTGTGGATGAACCGGTGCATTTGAGTTATGGTATTGGAGAAGAATATTAAAAATACCTTGGACTTCCTGAAGAACAAATTTTTTTTGGAAGAAGTAAAGCCAGAACACTTCGTCTCTCATACTTTAGACATATTATTGGGTGGAACCAATTCCTGGAGATGGACATCATGCTTGGTGAAGTGGAGGGCCAATGAAAAAGAAGAAGACCCTCAATGAGATGGGTAGACACAGTGGCAGCATCAATGTGCTCCAGTGTAATATTGATTTTGAGGTTGGTGCAGGACAATTGTGAGGATGGTGACGTGTTTCATTCTGTTGTACGTTGTTGTTGTCAGGTGCCATCAAGTCATAACCGACTCATAGCGACCCCATGCACAGCCGAACGAAACAATGTCCGATCCTGGGCCAACCTCACTACCGCTGCCACACTTTAGTCCATCAATGATGCCACCTGGCCGATCCATCTCGTTAGGGGTCTTCCTCTTTTTCTCTGACCCTCCACCTTACCCAACCTGACATCCTTCTCCAACGATTGTTTCCTCTGGACAATATGTCCAAAGTAGGAGAGACGAAGTTTAGCCATCCTGGCCTCCAAGGAGCACTCTGGCTGCACTTCTTCCAAAACAGATCTATTGGTTCTTTTGGCAGTCCATGGCACTTTCAGTATTCTCCTCCAACACCACAACTCAAAGGCAACAATTCTACAATCTTCCTTATTCACTGTCCAGCTTTCGCATCCATATGAGGCTATTGAAAACACAATGGCCTGGGTCAGGCGCACCTTAGTCCTCAAGCTGACATCTCTGCTCTTCAACACTTTAAAAAGTTCCTGTGCAGCAGATTTGCCCAGTGCAATACGTCGTCTGATCTCTTGACTGCTGCTTCCACGAGTGTTGTACGTAGATAGGGTCATTATGAGTAGGAACCGACTCAATGGCACCTAACAACAACAACAACAACTTGACATTCATATTTCTTCTTTGATGATGTGTTGGCCCAAATCTGTTTTCTCCTTCTTCTTAAAATTACTTGTTCTCTTATTACTGAGTTTCAAGAGTTTTCATATAGTCTGATTGGCACAATGGCACCAGTAATGGACTGAAGCATAACAACAATTGTGAAGATAATGCATGATCAGTGTGTTGTTCTGTTGTGCATAGGGCCTCTGTGAGTAGGAATTAACTTGACCACACCTAATAACAACATAACTGGAATTACAGTTTTTATTTCAGTTTCTAATTTTCACTGATAATTTATTGACATACATTGACATTCTCACATTTGTCTTCTATCCCACAACATACCTAAAATTGCAGTTAGTTCTTATATTCAAATTTTTTAGAGTCCATAAGATTTTATACATGATTAATAATGTCATCTGCAAAGAAAGACATTTTTTTCTTCTTTCTTTTCAATATTGTAGTTTTTGTTGTTGTTAAGCTCTGTTGAGTCAGTTCTGACTCATAGCAATCCTGTATAATGTTTCTAAGGAGCAACTGGTGGATTTGAACCAATGATCTTGTGGTTAGCACTCCAGTACTTATCCTACAGTGCCACATCAGGACTACAATATAGATGACTTTTATTTCTTGTTCTTTTCTTATAGTACTGGATGTAACTACTATTGCTGAATACAAGCAGTAAGAGTAGATATCTTTACCTTGTTATCTATCATATAGGAGAGCACTCGGGCAGTCTTTCATCATTAAGTATGATGTTAAATGTATGCTTTTTGTAGAAACTCTCTTTCACATAGGACTTGCCCTTCAATTCCTAGTTTACTGTGAGTTTTTATAAGGAATGCATTTGGTATTTTTCTAAATACTTTATCTGTATTTTTTGAGGCAGTCATATATTTTTCTTTGTATTCTTTCTGATTAGGCTGACTTGAGTTTGATCAATTTTATTGATCTTCTTAAGAAATTAGTTTTGGGTTTCACTCATTTCCTCCCTTGGCTTTCAGCTATCTATTTAATGAATTTCTCTCTGTTGTTTATTATTTTCTACCTTCTACCTATTGTATGTTTATCTGCTCTTCATTTTCTAATCTTCAAGGTAGAAGCTGAATTAAATGATCTGAGACTCTTCTTTTTTAAAACAGTGGTATTTTAATGCTATAAGCTAATCAGCTGCATCCCACACATTTTTATATGATGCGTTTGAAATTACATTCAGTTCAAACTGCTTTCTAATTTCCATTTTGATTTCTTCTTAACCCAGGGGTTAAGATTGTGTTACTGAATTTCCAAATATTTGGGAAATTTCTAGTTATGTTTTTGTTCTTGATTTCTAATTTAAATCCATTGTAGTCAGAGAACATATGTTGTATGGCTTAAAATCTTTTAAACTTATTGAGACTCATTTTATGTCTCAGAATATTGTTGACATTAATAAATTATTTGCTCCATATACATTGGAAAAGAATCTATATTATGCTGTTGTTGAGTGGAATGTTCTATAGGTGATAATTAGTTCAAATTGGTTGACAGTGTTTTTCAAGTCTTCCATATGCTTATTGATTTTCTGTTTGATCTATCTAATTGAGAAAGTTCATATACATTTTTTCCCTCACGTTAACTTCTTACGGGTCTTTAACAAGAGAACATTAATGTGATTGTAATCTGGAATATTTTGGTGTTAATGATTATGAAAGCGTCCTTCATTAATAAAAAAATGTTACTTATAAAAGTTCTTCTTTAGATTTAGATCTTGTAATAAGTTTAAAAAGTTGGCAAATTATACTGATTGACAGTTTCAGTCATATTAATTAAAAAAGGGATAGTGTGGTAAAAGCATTGTATTCCAACTGCTGATGATAATAATTTAGTGATTTCAACTTTATTATATTTTTAGTTGCAGAAATTTCTTCAACTGAAAATTTACAAAGAACCCCAATATGCATAACAGATAGGGCTGGAACTACTCCACTTTGATCTGGACACCACTTACTCCACCTCACTCTTAGTCTTACACTCTTGCCCTCAGAGGCAACCCCATAAGCATTAGGCAACATGGAGAACATATTGAAAGCCATAACTCTACCTGCATTCCTGGTGTGGTGCTGTGGGTTAATGCACTGGACTGCAAGGTTGGCAGTTCAAGCTTACCAGCCGCTCCTTAGAAACCCTGTAGAGGGTTGCTATGAGTCAGAACTGACTTGATGGCACCTGACAACAACAACAATCTACATACTTTACTACACAAGACAAAGAAGATGAGCCCATTCAAGATATTTAAGTGGGATGACAAACAGATTTCGAACTCTTATTGATTGATCCACTCCTCTGGAGAATTGCTTGAAATTTTTTTCTGAAGTTGATGTCTGTCTCAGCAGGAAATTAAAATGTCATATTCAATTACTGAAGACCACAAGAGTCCTGGTGTCATGTTGTAAGATAAGCACTGGACTGCTAACCACAAGGTTGGCAATCCACCAGCCACTCCTTGGAAATCCTATACAGGGTCACTATGAGTCGGAACTAACTCAACAGCACTTAGCAACAATAAGCCAAGAATGTAAGAACACATACCAATTATTTAACGTTCTGGAACCAAAACAGGCTGGTTTTGTATCATATCTGCTGGGTTTAACTATATTGTTATTGTTGTTGTTAAGTGCCGTAGAGTCAGTTCTGATCCATAGCTACTCTGTATAGGGCTTTCAAAGAGTGGCTGGTGAGCTTGAACTACCAACTTTGTGGTTCAAATGACCTTTCAGTCTAGCACATTAGCCCACAGCACCACACCAGTACTCCGAGTTTAAGTATTGTTGTTGTTGTTAAGTGCTGTTGAGTCGGTTCCGACCCATAGCGACCCTGTACAGGGTTTCCGAGGGTGTAAATCCTTACGGGAGTAGAAAGCCTCATCTTTCTCCCGCAGAACGGCTGGTAGTTTCGAACCGCTGACCTTAAGGTTCGCAGCCCGATTCGTAACCACTACGCTACCAGAGCTCCTGAGTTTAAGTATAGTATGGTAAATTAAGAAAACTATGCAATGGGGTGAGTTAGGCTTTTCCAAATTGAAAGCAACAGAGAATGTGAAAGTAACCTGGTAGGATAAGAAGTTTAACAAAGATCCATGGAAAGTGAGGAAGTGTAGGCTTCTACCTCAGAATTTCCTAAGAGGCCCATTACTTGTCTGGGTGGTTTGGCAAGGGAACTCTGAATCAGGCATAACTATTCTCTTCTGCAGCGCTTTGTGGTTATGATAAGTCTCCTATTCTTAGCTTCTTCTTTTAGTGCTCCTGCCCAAGCAAACTAACTCTCGTTATCTTGGCCTCAAGGCTTCTGCTTTCAGCCTTCTTTCTTTATGTCTCCCAACTACATTCTTCTCCATATATCTCAAGTTCAAATTCCCTATAAAGAGTGATAATAACTCTCTAGAATGGAGTGCCAGACTTGAGCAGAATTCTTATGCCAGGTTACCTAAAGACCACTGGATAGCCTATAGAGAGTTGTCCTTGGTTCTGGTGCCCATCTTTAGGCCCATTATCCATAAGTAGGGTAGCAGAATCACAAAATATGAAGTGTGGAGAAGGTATTATGGGTCTGACAGGAACTCTGAGGAAACCCACTAGGGGGCAGTGTACCTGGCAGCCATCTTCTACTGGAGATGTTGTTAGGTGCCATCAAGTTGGTACCAACTCATAGTGACCCTATGTACAACAGAACAAAACACTGCCCGGTCCTGGGCCAACATCACAATTGTTGCCATGCTTGAGCCCATTGACGCTGCCACTTGGCCAGTCCATCTAACT
>NW_006408595.1:13507853-13521938 GCF_000296735.1 Chrysochloris asiatica
TCCATCGCTCCACGTCATCATCTCTGCCTCCATTTCAGGCATCACTGCTTCTCTGGGTAGGGTCCGGCTCTCTGCTCTTCTTCCTTGATGGTCCTAGGGACCTCTGCTCCTAGACTGAAAAGTTAATCACTCCCCTCCTTGCTATAAAACGTCTATCTTTACATTTCCAACCCTTACAATCAGTAAGACAGTCTTTTTTGAACTGTGCTTGGCAGAGCTTGTTGAGTTCTTCTCAAGTGAGAGAATTTGTTGGAAATCTGAGCTCCTTCTGCCCTTTTCAACCTGAGCAGCTTCATTTTATTCACTTGTATGTATTTTCAAATAAAATCCCAAATTTCACTTTATGATAATATTCCATTACCCAAAAATAATTTAAGAGTTGTCCTATAGAAGCAGAGAAACTTTTGTTTGGTTAATTTTTAAATTAGTGGCACTTACATCTTTAAGGAAGGAGCTCTGGTAGCGTAGTGGTTACGAATCGGGCTGTAAACCGGAAGGTCAGCAGTTTGAAACTACCAGCTGCTCCGCGGGAGAAAGATGAGGCGATCTGCTCCCGTAAAGATTTACAGCCTCGGAAACCCTATTCAGGGTCGCTATGGGTCGGAACCGACTCGATGGCACTTAACAACAACAACATCTTTAAGGAATACTAGTTAACAGGACATAAGGAAATACAAGATGTCACATGAAGAATTCTACCAGCTTTCTATAGAGTATGAATTACATTGTATTCTCTCTCACAATTGTTTTTATGCCTTAGATTTTAAGGAAAATTGGAGATTTCACTTTGTCTTTAAATATAGTTATAATGACCAGAAGCAAAATTTTGATAGCAATGAGAAGACTGCAGATTTCACCAGGGCTAAAACAGCATATTATTAGGGCTGGCATGTTTGATTGTATTTACAAATTAACATTGCCACATCAGTATAAAAGTCATATTAATACTATTACATTAACAGTTAATTATTTATGATGAATTAGGATACATCGCAGAAACAATTATGTGTTATTTACATGTTAGATCCAATGTATGTGTTGCACATTGTTATAAAAATATTCAGTATCGTCAGTTTTTACGATAAAACAGTCATTTGGTAAGAACTTTTTATTGTGAATTGAGTGAAGGTTTAGAGGCAAGGTCATCAGTTTTACAGTCAACAAGTCATACACTTTGTTTCATCTCAATGATTGCAGTCCTGTCCATGCAACAACAATTATTACGTTTCTTCCCCTTGGTTCCTATTTCCGTTCCACCCACCTTCCCACCCCTTCTCAGCTTTGCCCTTAAATGTTGCCCTTTTGATCTTGAATGATTGACCACTCCATGGTAAGCATACCTTAATGTGTTGTCACCCACCCACACATCTAGCTAGGTGTGGCTGAAAATTGGGCATGAGGACAAGTTCCTTTCTAGACCTGATGAGTGATTGAAGATGGTAAAAACCTTTTTTTAAACACTGAAGGCATCTTGCTGGTATTCATAAGTTTAAGTTATTTTTGAAATGAGGAGCCATGTCCTTATTCTATGACTTTTGATATCCCAATACTTGTACCAGGAGTCCTCTTGTGGCACTGTAGGATAAGCAAAGTCAATGGTTCAAATTCACCAGCCACTCCTCAGAAACCCTGTATAGGGTTGCTATGAGTTGGAACTGACTTGAGGATGCTTACCAACAACAACAGCAATCATTTCCTTAAGAGGTAGATCATCTAATAAAATTGTCAAATCATTGTCAATTTTATAAGCAAGTAAAACTATTTGAAATGCTCTATTACGCTTCCTTCTTTAGACTGAAGAAATACCTTCTCCTCAGAAACTCTACCAAATGCCTTCCTTAATAACCTCCCTTTGTTTTCTCTGATAATTTCAGTGTATTTCTAATTTAAGCAGAAAACTACTCAACTAGTCATTGAAAACTTGCTAGGTTAATGTGCACAACATTGCAAGTTCCTGTCTGGTGGGATACTTGGATGTGCTCATGATGTTTCTGCTTCATTATTCCTGGTTGCGGTGACTTCCAGATTGCTCAGTCTGCATGCACACGGGAAGAGAAGGACATTTGGAAGCAGCAACACATGAATGGAAAATTTCTTTCCATATCTCACTTCTAATTTTATACAAAATTCAGATCATGCTGACTCAGTTAGACATGTTTTAGTTCGTATTTACATGAAAAATGAGGAGGAAAGCATGTATCCTGGGCAATAATGAACTTAAATGGGAAGTCATTGGCATCTAGGCCTATTAAACAATGGAAACATTGCAATATTTCCAATGCATTTTAATGAAACAATATGGATTTCCAGTATTCATATTAATAAGTAGTAAATTGCCACTTCCCTTTTTCTGAACTCTTATTTGCATATGAACTTCTAAATGAGTCAGTTGAAATGGAACCTTGGTTTATTTGTGGGTATGTATAAACATAGTTATGGAAAAATTAACACCACCATAAAAAGGTTGCATAATTTATTTGCATTCCTGTGTATACTTAAGCCTGGCAGTCTGGTGCTTTTATCCAGTTTATTCAAACTAAGAATAAGGTCCTAATATAATTAATGTACTGGACTGCAAGGTCAGTTTCAACCACAAAGTTGGTGGTTCAAGTTCATCAACTTCTCCTCGGAAACCCTATGAAGGGTTGCTATGAGTTGAACTGACTTGGCAGCACTTAACAGTAACAGTATAATTTGAGTAGGTATTTTTCCTCCCTCTGAGATAACTGAGATAAATGTCTCTGTGGAAGCTAACAACAATTTGCATTTGTGGACTTAGCTTTATTTCAGTTCACCAGTTCCCCACTAGGAGAATTGGTTGCTTCCAGTTTTGAGTGGGATTTTTTTTGCTATTATAAATAATTATTTAATTAATGAAGGCCCATGTCCATAGGTCTAAGTGAACTCCCATCAGTATATCCATATTGTAATCATATGCAACAAAATTGTTTCATCAAAGGACATATAAAGTTAAAATGTTTATTTGTTGTTGTTGTTAGGTGCCATCAATTCAGTACCAACTCATAGTGACTTTATGCACAGCAGAACGAAACACTGCCCGATCCTGGGCCAACCTCACTACTGTTGCCACGCTTGAGTCCATCAATGCTGCCACTTAGCCATTCCAATTTGTTAGGGATCTTCCTCTTTTTCTCTGACCCTCCACCTTACCAAACATGATATCCTTCTCCAGCGACTGGTCCCTCCTGACAATATGTCCGAAGTATGAGAGCTGAAGTTTGGCCATCTTGGCCTCCAAGGAGTACTCTGGCTGCACTTCTTCCAAAACAGATCTATTGGTTCTTCTGGCAGCCCATGGCACTTTCAAATGTTTGTAGATAATGGAAAATTGCCAACCAGGAGGATATTCACATTTATGTTTGCACCAACAGGGTACAAAAGCAGTTTTTCTTCTATCTTCACTCTACTGAGTAGCACCTAATTTCTTTCTTTTTTTTTTTTTTTGCCTCTTCTCTTTTTTTCTTGCCAAATTAATAAATATCTCCTGGGGTTTATATTTGCCCGTTTTATTATAAGCAGCTTTCATATATTTATTGACCATTAGTACTTTTTGTACTGTAAGCTGCATTTTGTATTGGTTTGCTCACCTTTTAATTCGTTTGAATGAGCTCTTTGTAAGGTCAAACAAATATCTAGCTATCAAAAGCTTCTAATGGTTAAAGTAAAAAAAAAACTTCTTATCTTCGTCTCAAATCTTGGGATTAATAAGCTCTCTTATAAAACAATTTCAGCCTGATTCCATGTAAAAGTGATTGATGAGATGAACTATCATTTACCTTAAAGCATAAGTGAATAGAAAGAAGGCAGTATGAGGGACTAAAGGGAAATTTGATTCGAATTGTTAAAGCAGCCAAATAGCTATGCCTTTATTAGCTGCATAAAGCAAGCGTGCCAGAATTTAAAGCTTATTCTTTCATATAGCCTTTAAATATCTTTCATAATCCTTAACCGTTCGAATTTTAAGTAAGCTTGTTGAAAATTTTTGGCTCCATTTTGGGCATCTGAGCATCACAGTGAAATAGTATCAAGCAACTCTTGAAGTCAAAAAGATAGCAACAGAGTAGAAGATGAGGCAAAGTACAGCAGGAGAAACATGTGCTTAGATAGGCCAGTATGCTTGGGGTCGGTAGCATTGGATGCTGGGTCTGTCTCTGTCACTTTCTTTCTTGCCATGTTCCAGTTGAGTCAATTCCAACTCACAGTGACCCATGTTTGTCCAGTCATAACTGCGCTCCATAGGTTTTCAATGCCTGACTTTTGGGAAGTAGCTCACTAGCCTTTCTTCTAAGGTAACTTTGTACGGAATGCAAACTGCCAACTTTTCTGTTAGCAGACAAATTTAACTGTTTGCACCACCCAGGGACTCCTTTTTGCCATGAAACCTTGGGTAACTTGTGCATCAGTTTTCTCATCAATAAAATGAAAGTAATGATAGCAATATGTAAATCAAATGAGGATTGTTTTGCAAATTAAAAACAACAACTTTAAGTAAAGCATTATTGCACTCCATAACAACTTACTACCATCGATCTAGTTGATACCAACGTTTAGCGGTCCGATATTGGAGCAGCCAGCCAGCCTTATCTTTCTCCTGAAGAGTGGCTGGTGGATTTGAATTACCGACCTTGAGGTTAGCAGCCCAATGCCTAACCCACAGCACCACCAGGGCTCCTTTGCAAGTGATATGTTGCTGTTAGGTGCTGGCTAGTCAGTTCTGACTCATAGGGACCCTATGCACAAAAGAATGAAATACTGCCTCGTATTGTGACATCCTCACAATTATTGCTGCTGTCACTGTGATAATCCATCTTGTTGGAGATCTTTCTCTTTTTCGTTGACCCTCTAAATTTACCCAACATGATGTCTTTCCCCAGGCACTGGTCCTCCCTGATAAGATTCTAAAGCACAGAGACAATGTCTAGCCATTATCACTGCTAAGGAGCAAAATAGATTTGTTTGGGAAGTCCACGGTACTTTCAGTATTCTTTACCAACACCTTAACTCAAATGCAATATTTTTTCTGTCTTCCTTACTCATTTTCCAGCTTTCTCATGCATATGAGGTGATTGAAAATATCAGAGCTTGGGTCAGGTGCACCTTAGTTCTCAAAATGACATCTTTGTTTTTAAGCCCTTTAAAGAGATCTTTTGCAGAAAATTTATATAATAAAATACATATTTTGATTTCTTGATTGCCGCATGAGTGGTGATGGGTGTTAGAGAGTAACACATGTGTTCCTGAGTGCCTTCAAGCCAGCCCTGACTCATAGCAACCCTGTGTAGCATTTCCAAGGAGCAGCTGGTAGGTTTGAACTGCTGATTTTGTGGTTCACAGTCCAGTTCTGACACTACAGTGCCACACCAGAAGCCCCCAACTTCTAGAAGACTGTGGTATTGATGACAAGTTAGAATTTTAAAAAAACTCTATGAAATATATATGAACATAACCTTAATTTCATTTTGTTTCTTTCATATTAAACAATTACTGTCATATTTTGATTGAATGCACACATTTGTGCTTCTCATGGGATTATGTTCCTTATATACTCAGACTAGAAATGATTAGAATTAGACTCACCAACAAATCCAAGATAGTCCTTTGCAAAAAATATATACTTGTTATGGGAAATAAAAGATTTAAGCAAAGAAAATAAGACTTAAAAGAAAAAAGATATGAGAAATCTTTCTAAAATATTCTTACACTGATTTCTAAACATTTGGAGAAAGTTCGGTGTTTGTTTTGTTTTTTTTTTTCTTCTTTCAAAAAAGCAATCATTTTTAATGCTGAAATTGCAAGGCTTATGTGGTTTCAAAGTCTACATTATTCCCAGAGACATTTATATTAAAGCTTAGAGGTTTGAACCACTTTAGAGATTTGAAACTTTATTCATAACTACTCAACCTTGTTACTGCAAAGGGCATTGTTATATAAGTGCAAATGGCCAATTTTGTTGAAATTGCTGGTGAACAATTCTGATCCTCTGAGTAGCAGCCCTCACTCTGGAGATCCATGTAGTACAGAAGTGCAGGTGACCAGTCCTAAGAGAATTCTTTTCTTAAGAAGAAGATGAGTTGGTTTAATTGTAACAGACATGGTATAAAGGATTTACTGTTAAATATGTAGGTTGTTGATGTTAAGTGCTGTCGAGTCGGTTCTTTCCGGAGTTCTGGTTGGCACTGTAGGATCATCTCTGGACTGCTAACCACAAGGTTGGTGGTTCAAACCCACCAGCTGCTCCTTAGAAACCCTATACAGCATTGCTATGAGTCAAAACTGACTTGATACTTAACAACAACAAAGGGTTGCCGAGGCTGTAAAATCTTTTCGAGAGCAGAAAGTCTCACTTTTCTCCCCTGTCAAGGCTGGTGCGCTTGAACTGCTGACTTGTGGTCCCAGTCCAGTGCTTACTCGTGTAGCGCCACCGCACTCCCAAATATGTAGAGGTGCCCTAAAAACATGCCTGCTCTTTCATGCCTTTATAAACACACAAATACCCACTCACACATGCATGGGTACCCTCAGATGTTCCCATTTAGTGCCTACCTCTTGGATGAACCGCTCAACCATGAGGAGATAAAGGGAGTTTCTGGTAGATTATTTTTTTCAGGAGTCCTTGCTGATTGGTCTTTTTCTGCAAATCAGATCTTCTTTTCTTAAGCTATTAGTTGGCCTCATCTCATGACGGTACACGTGGGCCATTATCATTCCAGAATAAGCATAAATTGGGACATTCCTTGACTAGTCTGGTTATAGTCTTGCCTTGTGCATGAACACGTTTGACTTTCTCATTTTCAGTAGCCTGACTCCCATTTTCAGACTCTTGATTATTTTCTCAGAAGTTTCTGTGTGTTCCTGGCTTTTAAATCAGTTCTAGATACTATCAGCAATTGGCATTAGCAAGAATATGTAAACTGTCCGATGGTTCATTGTACACAGTGTTTTGAAAAGATTCAATCCCTATTTAACCATTCTCTTAACTGTGTAAATATTGCTAAAGTGAAGGTCGTTATAACATTGAGTCTTTTTAGACTCTCTTTATCTTGAATCCATACTCAGACACTGCCTCCTTTTTAATGACTCCTTTGCTAAATCTTCTACATTCCCTGGCTGCCCCCTGGCTACCATCTTGAATACGGATACTTTAACATCTGGAGAATTTCCAATCAACTATCTCTCCATATGTCTTTGGATACTGTTTCTCAGCTATGCCTAGTCCTTTCAGACTTCTGCTTTTTTTTATACAACTGGTTTCTTTTTCCTCTCTTATTTAAAAAAAATACTAGTAACTTCCTAATATTACCCTAGGAGTCCTGCAGGGTAATGCGCTGAATTGCAAAGTTGGTTTGAACTGCAAGGTCATTGGTTCAAGCTCACCAGCCACGTCTCAAAAACCCTGTACAGGGTCACTATGAATTGGAGCCAACTTGACGGCACTTAAGAACAACAACAGCATTACCCCATGGGAGCACAGTGACTCCATATGGACTCCACATGGTCTGAAGTTCGAGTCCACCCACCACTCCATGGGAATAAGATTAGGCTTATTGATCCATCAAAGATTTAAAGCCTCGAAAACCCTATACATGGTCACTTTGAGTCAGAGCCAACTCAAGGGCACTTAACAACAACAGCCACTTTACCCTATTTGTTCGTTACATATCTCCTTGACTTGGGTTTTACAACTTATTTCAAAGACCTTGCCTTTTTGTACCTAGTACCTAGAATAGTGTTTAGTACATGTTGTTGTAGCAACTCTGTATAGGGTTTCTGAGGCTAACGTTTCAACTGTTTGCAGAAGCCAGACTCATCTTTCTCCCGTGGAGTGGCTGGTGGGCTCAAATCGCTGAACCTGGGATCCTCAATCTAATGATTATCCTATAGAGCCAACACGCTCCTCTTATTAATATAATTACATTTAATTCTCATACTACAAAGTGGGTATTATCTCCATTTTATAGAGAAGGGTTTTGGAATCAACTGTTGACTCATTTCCCTACTAGCTTTTGCTACCACCGCCAGTTACTTCATCTTTCAGAGCTACTGTTTTCTCATAAATAAAACAGGAACAACACTGTCTGCCTCAGAGCTACCTCACAGAGCTGACTGTCTGGAAAACTAAATGAGATCATGTATATACATAAAAAACCTGGTAAACTGTTAGTTCTAGTTTCCTTTCAGAGTAATTAGTAATTTGGTCACAAATTTAAAGAGTGGAACAGCTGGAATAGAAACCAATCACAGAATTAGAACCGATTTTCTAATTCTTAGACAGGTGTCTGCCATTACACTATGCATTTTTGTTCTACTTCATTTCATATCATTGTGTTTCTGCTAATACAGCAAACTGAAGTTTCAAAAATATGTCTCAAATGTCATATATTACCTGTCAATATTGGAAAACAGCCAAGCTTCTTCATTCCCAATTTCTAACAGAGGATGGAATACCTTAAATGACATGTCTCATTGTGGTATAGTGAATTATCAAATGGCTCTTCTAGCCATGGTCTGCAACTCTCATGAAACATTTCTGTCCTAAGGCATATAGTAGGACCTTACTAAATAGTTGCTTAATGGATGAATGAATGTTTCATGTAGCCTTGGACAAGTAATCTCTTTTGAAGTTTCAATTTTTTTATCTGCAAAATGAAAGTATTTGACTAGATTAGAGTGTTTCTAAGGCCTGTTCATGCCTTGAGATTGGGATAGAAAAGTATAGCTAACTAGGGTTAGGCAGGAAACTGGGGTAGAGGGGCAGATGAGTGCAGGAAGTGAGTGATCCAGACGCCACCCTAGATGGAGGATCAGGAGGATCAGGGTTCCTGAGGAAAACCATATCCATATCCAGGGAAGGAGAAGCTTAGGTAGAGGCGACTGAAAAGGCAAAGACTTTCAGACAGGAGTGTGTTTGACGTGCTCAAAAAACGGCAAGGAGAAAGTGCAGCTGAAATGCACAGTAAACTAGGGGGAAAAGGTTAGAAATGAGCTCAGAGAGGGAACCAGTGGCTGTATTGTGTTTGTGTGTGGAGCTTATGTGTCTATGTGCTTGGTATGGGAAGGCAGTGTTTGTGTGCTGTGACATATGGCGGGGGGTGGAGCTGTGTTTGGGGGAAGATATGTATGTGTGTGGTATACTACGTGTGTTTGTGTGTATATGTCTTCTATGAGGGAGGGGGGTTTGTGGCATGGAGTGGTGTGTGTAGTATGTTTATGAATACTTAGGTAGAAAGAAGTTTGTGCCTGTGTGTTGTGGGATGAAATCGGTGTGTGTAGTTTGGTGTTAGAGAAATGTATGAAGAATGCTATCTTTGTGTATCTGTGTGCAATAGGGCGTGGTGTAGCATTGCTTTTGGGTGTAGTGTGCAGATGTGTGCTTGGTCAACAGGGAGTGCATATGTGATATGCTTTGTATGTGGTGTGTTTATCTATGGTGTGTATGTATGTAGCATGTGTAGTGTGTCATATGACGTGTGTTATATTTCTATGGTCTGTGTGATATGAACATGGTGTGTGTGTGTGTGTGTGTGTTAAAATGTGTGTGATAGGTGTGGTGTGTGTGTATAATCTGTTATATTGTATTGGTGGGGAGTGTGTGTGGTATGGCATGTGTAGTGCATGTGTGATTTGCTGTGCTTGTGGCAAGTTTGTGTGTGGTGTATGTATGTACTGTGTGTGTGGTTTGTATATTTGCATAGCCTGTGAATGTGTGATTGGTGTGGGAGGAGACTGTGTGCTGTGGGAAATGTACTATGTGGAATTCTGTGTATGGTGGTGTGTCTGTGTATTGAAGTTATTGCTACTGTTACCAAACAGCTGATCAATACTTATTCTACCAGAATGCTTGAAAGCCCCAGCGTGAAACTGAAAGATGCATTCCATTCCTGATTGTTTCTTCTGAGCAAGCTCATAGGATTAGAAGACCACCTTGCAGATGGCACTGCATATTAATAAGGAATCTTGCTTGTTAAGTAATTCAGATACTCAAGAATGCATTGATGCTTTCTGAGATGGAGCAGCACCATTTTGCTTGTGCTCCCTCCGCATCATAATTGAACTCCAACATCATACAGCATTGTAAATATGTAACGCAACAAAGCACAGATTTCAAAGCAAACCCATAATGCATTTTAGATAAGTACAGGGTTTCAAGATCATTTGTTTATAACTCTGGTTAAAATGTGTCTTTGAAAGCCCAAGGATTCTTGACCTACATTATCTAGTCTTTTATGTCCCTGGCATTTTGGACAGCCAAAAAATGTATCAAAGTCTCAGGGACAACAAAATAGGTTGTCATTTTCAACTCTTTTATACATTTATGTCCGTACCCAAAACATCTCTCCTCCTTTAGTCAGTGGAATGGAATGAAATACTGTCTCCATCTTGACCCACATACAAAACACAACCAACATTGAAACACTCAACATTTGCTTCACAGCTGAGATTGCCGTTATCTCAGAGGGCAGAGGACCATGCCTCACATATTTGACAGAAGACATAGCAGATTTTTTTCCTAGCCAGTTGTGTGCAGAAAAGAAAAATGATCCAAGATGCAATGGATAAACTGAGACCAGGAAAGGAAGCAAGGGAAGTTGAATCTTCCTCTCTCTCTTTTTTAAAATGTGGTTGTCTAGTTTGTCCCCAAGTGTACTAAGATATGCTTACTTATGGAATATCCTGAGCTAAAATAAAGCAAAATCTTTCTTGGCTAACAGTCCTAAATGGCCTTGATCTAAGGATGGTTTCTACAATGTTAGACTTTCTTTGTACAGAGTACACATCTCTAAACTGTTTCATACTTATGAGACTGAGTTCTCTGGAGGTACTTAAAAGAACTAAATTGAGGTGTATGATGGTTGAACACTTGAACGCTGTAATTAGAAGACAATGATTTAAATTCTTGTCTTGAGGTTAGCCAGAAACAGAACATTGGGAAGAATGCTTAATTTCTTCTTTGCTGAATTTGGGATAAAGATAGAAAATGGGGTTGATAACAGAATGAGAGTTAATTGAACCAATGAATGTACATTTCTGGCACAAATTAAACACTCCACAACAGCTATTAATATTTAATTATTGTGTTGACTTTAAAATATATTTATAACACCTAAAAATAAAACTTCCAAAGTGTGTTACATACATTATCCAATGCACTAAGCATGACACTCTATGTAGCAGCATGAAACTATGTAGAAGGCAGAGCAGAAATTGTCCCATTTGAGAAAAGAGAAAACTATCTTGGAGAAAATCTGTGACTTCCGTAAGACCTTACCACTGTCGTATCATGGAACCAGAATGTAAATCTACATCTTCCAAGTCTCAGGGCTCTTTCCTGTAGAGTTATAGACTCAATATATTATTGAGTTGATAAATGGCTCCCGAAAGAATATAAGAGATTACAGCAGAAATGTCCAATTTCAGTGTAATGAAAGGGTACAGTGTCTGGGCACCTCAAAATGCCAAAACAGTGGCAACCCAGTAGCAGACCTATTCCAAATCTGAGACTAAGTATACATTTTCAAATTTGGTCCATGCATCAATTCTTTGACCCAATGGGTAATTCCAGCTATTACACTGAGTGATGACAACATAAGATTGCATTTGGTAGTATTTAAGATGGGAGTGGTCTCTACTTTGGGGCCAATGAAATACGTAGTGTTGAAGATCCCTTACTCGGGACTTTTCATAAAGAGTGATAGGGTATAACTCAGTCACCTACACTGAAAGAAAGGTGTCTATTGCTGATACATTTAAAAGTTCATTATAAGAGCAAACAAATACTCATGTAACAGAAAATTCAACTCAATATCACTGAAACTATGAATGCATTTATTATCTCACATAACTAGAAGTCCCAAGGTAATACAGTTCCCAGGATGGTTCAGTTCAGTACCTTGACAACATCATAAAGAACACATACCTCTTTTATCCTAAACCTGTGGCTTAGATTTCTTCACAGTTACAAGATGATTGCAGAAGGTTCAGGCATCACATCTCCAAACTCTATTAAACAGAAATGAAATTTGAAGTTTTCCTTATATCTCTTTTAAAGAGCTAAGAGTCTTTTCCCAGAAGCCTCTCCTACTGCCTTCCCTTCATGAGTCACTGGTCAAAACTGCTTCATCCTAATCACTGGCAGAGTATGGAAGTATCTTCTTTGAGTTGTCATTGTTGTTAAGTGCCCATTGAGTTGATTCTGACTCATTGTGGCCCTATATAGAGTTTCTGATGAGCAGCAGATGAGTTTAAACCACTGAACTAGTGGTTAGTAATCTGGTGCACATCCTACAGCACCACACCAGGACTCAAAATTCAAAATCTAAGACTTTTCCTGTTGTTGTTGTTAAGTGCCTTCGAGTCGGTTCCTACTCAGAGAGATCCTGTATAAGGTTTCTGAGGAGCAGCTGATGAATGACCTTGCAGTCCAATGCATTAGCTCAGAGTGCCACACCAGGACTCTGAATGGGAAAAAAAACACAAATTGCCGTCAAAATGATGCCAACTCATGGGAACCCCAAGTGTCAGAATAGACTTGTTCCATAGGGTCTTCTTAGCTATAATCTTTACAGAATCTGATTGTGAGGTGTTTTTTCTGCAGCACAAATGGGTGGATTGGAATGATCAATTGTTAACTTAGTAATTGAGCGCAAATTGATTGTACCACCTAGGGACTCTGGGAATGGGACAAGCAGTCCCTAAAACCCATGACTTCTTGGAAAAGTATACCTAACAGAACAAAGTTAGGATTCTGTTAAAAAATAGTAAGTAGGAAATTGCCAATGGATTTTTGTTTTAAAGTGCCTTCAAATCAGACATAACGACCCTGTGCAGAGTATCTAAGGTAAGCCAACAAAAATGTCTGTGCTGCAAACTCACAACAGTAGACTAGCTCAACATCAGAGGTGAATCTCCTCAGCTCTGAAACTTGTCTTCTGATTCCTGGGGTCATTTTGTTGCCACAGTTTCAAAGGACTGAAGGGTCATGGTTGACACTCATATATGCCTCATTTTCCCTCTTGTTCAGGTGTTCTACACAAAGGAAAACCTGAAAGATTCTACTCTAAGAAGGAAGCATACTGTATCATTAATTCAAATGTGCATATCCCATTGGCCAGATTTTGGTACTGCTGATGAAACCAAAACTAAACCCATTGACGTGGAATTGATTCCAACACATAGGCAGAGTAGAACTGCCTCAGAGTTTCCAAAGCTGTGATGTTTATGAAAGCAGACTGACACATCTTTCTTCTCCTGAGAACGTTATAAATCTCTGATGTTTCTCTCTTTGTTACCAAAGCAGTTTTTACCATTTGTCAGCCTTATGAGTCTGTCCTTTATCTCATAGGGTTTTTCACAGTTACCACATCTGTCCCCCATGTCTACCATTTCATTGTCCTTACAACTCCAAGTTTGTTAACATTCCATCAGAAGGTGGGGTTGCTGAGAGTCTGTCCCAGTGAAACTCAGTGGAAGATTCCATTAATCTAACAATCCCTTTAGCAATTCCCAGTCATCTTCAAATTGTAGAAACCTGTGTTCTGAGCTGGTGGGAACACTTTTCCAAGTACTATTTCTCAGTTTGTTGTTGTTGCTGTTAGGGACTGTTGGTTTTGACTCATAGCAACCTTATACATAATAGAACAAAACACTGCCCAGCCCTACACCACCTTCACAGTCCTTGTCACCTATGATTTCATTAGTGCTGTCACTGTGCCAATCCATCTCATTAGGAGTCTTCCTATTTTTCATTGATCATCCACTCTACCAAGCATGATGTCCTTCTCCAGTGACTTGTCCCTCCTGATAATATGTCTGAAGACTCAGAGATAAAGCCTCACCATCCTGGTTTCTAAGGAGCAGTACTTATTCCAACACCGAGTTCTTTGCTCTTCTGGCAGTCCATGGTACTTTTAACATACTTCTCCACTACCTTAACTCAGATGCATCCGTTCTTCTGTGGTCTTCCTTATTCATTGTCCAACTTTCATATGCATATTGTTGTTGTTGTTTGTTAATGCTGTCTAAAGAAGGTATTTGAAATAAACAAATCATTGATTTTGCAGAATTCTA
>NW_006408595.1:13522692-13529238 GCF_000296735.1 Chrysochloris asiatica
GTTTAAAATGTTTTCATCTCATTTTGAGTTATGCCCCATCAGCAAATGAAGTTTTACTTCATCTGAATCATCATGGACAACTCTACTTTGATGAGGTAGCTCTTCCCCAGCCATTATTTGAGTGCCTTCCAACCTGAGAGACTCGTCTTCCAGCACTGTGTCTGACAGTATAAATGATGCTGTATCTGTGTCATTTTAAGATAAAGTACAATACTGCAAGGTGGTTTGAAATGTAGGCCGGCACTTCAAATCCACCAGCTGCTCCTAGGAAACCCTATATAGGGTTGCTATGAGTTGGAACTGACTCGATGGCACTTAACAGCAACAACAGCATTCATATTGTTTCAATCTTCAATATTCTTATGTTATCTGAAAGTGTTCCTCTGCTATTCATAAACGTTCCTGTGACTACACAGTCAGAAGTAGTCTGTCTCTCCTTCTTTCTAGTCAGTATATGCATATGAGATTATTGAAAATACCGTGGCTTGGGTGAGGTGATCCTTAGTCCTCAAAGTGACATCTTTGCTCTTGAACACTTTAAAGAGGTCATTGCAACAAATTTGCCTAATGCAATACATCTTTGATTTCTTGACTGTTTCTTCCATGACTGGTCTCCCTTACAACATGTCTGAAGTACAAGAGACCAAGTTTCTACATTTGTAGAACGTAGGAGCATTCCGGCTATAGTATTTCCATTACAGATTTGTTTGTTCTTCTGGCAGTCCCTGGTACTTTCAATGATGTTCTCCAACACCATATTTCAAATGAATCAATTCTTCTATGGTCTTCAATATTCATTGTCCAATTTTCACATGCATTTATGAGGCTTTGGAAAATATCATGTCTTAAGTAGGTACACATTAGTCCTGAAATTGATATCTTTGCTCTTAAGAGGTCTTATGTGGCAGATGTGTCTAGGGCAATACATTATTTGGTTTTCTGACTGCTTTTTCCCATGAGTGTTGATTGCAGATCCAAGCAAAATGAAGTCTTTGGCAATTTTAATGTTTTCTTCATTGGTCCAGTTGTGAGAATTTTTGTTTTCTTTACATTGAGGTGTAATCCATACTAAAGGCTGTAACCTTTGATCTTCATCTGTAAGTATTTTAATCCTCTTTGCTGTCAGCAATCAACATATATTGATAATTACTGGTATTTGGAATATGAAGGTTGGAAAGAAAAAGGAAGGATCAGTAGTAGCAAATTATGGCCTTGGGGATAGAAAGGATGCTGGAGATCACAAGACAAATTTATTCATTGCACATGCCTTTTAAAAATAATATAAAAAGTGACTAAACACATGGATCTCAGATGGAATACATAGGGATCAAACTGACTACATCTGTGGGTAGAGACCATGGAAAAGCTCGGTATCATCAACCAAAACAAGGCCAGGGCAGACTGCAGAACAGACCACCAGTTTTTCATATATAAACTGAAACTGAAGAAAATTAAAACAAGTCTATGAGAGCCAAAATATGATCTTGAACATATCCCATATGAATTGAGATCATCTCAAGAAAAGATTTGATGCATGAAACACTAATGATCAAAGACTAGAAGAACTGTGAAATGACATCAAGAACATTATACAGGAAGAAAGCAAAAGATTATTAAAAAGACAGGAAAAAAGAATAGATAAAAATGGATGTCAAACTCTGAAACTTGCTTTCCTGTGTAAGGATGCTAAAGCGAATGGAAGAAATAAGGATGCACAAGAGCTGAACAGAAACATTCAAAGGGCAGCTCAAGAAGACAAACACAGGTATTATAATGAAATGTACAAAGGCCTAGACTTAGAAAACTCAGAGAGAAGAACATGGTCAGTATTTTTCAAGTTAAAAAACTGAAGAAAAATTACAAGCTTTGATTTTTAATATTAAAGGATTCCATTGCCAAAATGTTGCATGATACAGAAAGCATTAAAAGAAAATGGAATGTATTTCTGTTTGGACATTACTTAATTGCTTCCGTAATTTTGGTATTTTATATCTAGAAGAATTGATGCCTTTAAATTGTGGTGTTGGAGGAGAATACTAAAAGTGCCATGGGCTGCCAAAAGAATGAATAGATCTGTGTTGGAAGAAGTGCAGCCAGAGTGCTCCTTTGAGGCCAAGATGGCTAATCTTCATCTCTCGTACTTTGGACATATCGTCAGGAGGGACCAGTCGCTGGAGAAGGATATCATGTTTGGTAAGGTGGAGGGTCAGAGAAAAAGAGGAAGACCCCCAACAAGATGGACTGCCCAGGTGGCAGCGTTGATGGATTCAATGGCAGTGGTAGTGAGGTTGGCCCAGGATCGGGAAGTGTTTCGTTCTGCTGTGCATAAGGTCTCTATGGGTCGGTTCCAACTCAATGGCACCTGACAACAGCAACAACAACAACATATCTAGCTTCAAACACTCTAACCTAGAACTGACAATACAGTTCCCCTATACTAAGTGCGTCCTCTGCAGAGCTCTTCCCTTTTTCTCCTTCATTGTGCTTAAATGCAAAAAAAGACATTGACATCTCACCCCTATTTGAGCTCAATTCCTTTTTCTTCTCCCTTCTCTCTCCCTATGCCAGATTCTATGACAAATAGTTGCCTCCCGTTTTCTGCTACCTGCTATTATTTCTGCTTCTTCCTGGTAAATGATGTGGAGTAACTACCTTTTTATTGGCTGAATTGTTGTTGTTGTTGTTGTTAAGTGTTGTCAAGCCAGTTCCAACTCATGGTGAACTCATCTTGTATAGGCTGGAATACACAATGGCAAACAACCTATGTGTAGGTTTAAATATGCTTCTGAATGCTTAAAAATTTATTCTGGAGCCTACTAACATGAAAGATTATTCAGGAAAACAAGAAGTGAGGAGCGGGTATCATAATAATACTATGGTGAGGATTTCCACTTTAATGCAAGAGCGTGTTGTAATAGCTTTGCTTTTTTTCTTATTATAAAAATAATACTGTTGATTGTCGAGTGTTTAGAAGAACAGAATAAGTTCCCTTTATATGAGGACACACCATTGTACAGAAATATGGAGTTTATTGAAATATTAGTCCATTTTAATGAGCAAGACTAAATTACATACTGGTCGTGCACAGTTATTATAATATGGATACAAGACAGAAATACAACTTGACAGTCCTTCTGCCTGTATATGTTTATAAGGTGACACAGACTGTTACCATCACAAATATCTGAAATGTTTGCTTAAAGAAATATGAATCAGCTGAATACAACAGTCAACAACAAATATATATTAAGTTCCTATTAAATTCTACACATTGCTCTAAGTCAGATTATGGCAATGGACAAAACAAAGTTCTCCTGGGATATACATTTTTGTAGCAAAAATAGAAAAATAGATTAATATATTAGGTGCCTCGTAACCAGAACCTTGAATGAAGATATATCCCACATTGATATCTGGGCAAGATTGTTCCAAGCAGAGGAAAGGCAAGTGCAAAGGTCCTGAGCTGTGATCATGGGTAGTGTGCTGATGGACCAGCAAGGTGCCCTGTGAGACTGGACTGTGGCAATCAAGCAGCTAAATGACAAGGAAATGAGGTCAGAGGGGAAATGAAGAGCAGATCCTGCTCTCATAGACCACAGAAAGGACTTCTGGTTTTACTCTGAGGAAGAAGGAAACTTTGGGAGAGTTTTGTATAGATATTGTTGTTGTTGTTAAGTGCTGTCGAGTCAGTTCCAACTTATAGCGACCCTGTGTTGGGTTTCCAAAGAGCAGCTGGTGGGTTTGAATTGCTGACCTTGAGGTTACATGTCCAGTGCTGATCTTATGGCACCACACCAGGAGTCCTTTGTACAGATATCTGATTTAATTTCATAAAGAATATAGAGGGGTATTGGATAGCAGTTCTGAAACTATGTGCATTATTTGTTCTGTTGTTGTTTTTAAGTGCCACCCAGTTGGTTCTAACTCATAATGATCCTGTATTGGGTTTCTGAGGAGCAGCTGGTGGGTTTGAACTGAAGACCTTGTGGCTTGAACCAACCTTGTGGCCCAGTGCGTTTTTCTACAGCACCACACCAAGACTACTTATGTGAATTATAGGGCTGTGGAAATAAGTAAATATATTGTAGATCATGAAAACTAGATATTTTAATAATGGAGAAAAGAGTTATAAATAAGGGAAAGGAGAGACTAGAACAAATCTTGTTGCATTGGAATCAGAGTATCATTATGAACATGATTTTTGATAGATGATAAATATGTGTATGTATGTGTAGATCAAAGATCACAGCCTTCAGTATGGATTGCAGAAAACAAAAACCCTCACCACTGGACCAATAAACAACATTCTTATCAATGGAGAAAAGATTGAAGTTGTCAAGGACTTCATTCTTCTTGGATCAGCTATCAACACTCATGGAAGCAGCAGTCAAGAAATCAAACGACTTAAATTGTGTTAGGAAAATTGGCTGCACAAGACCTTTTTAAAGTGTTGAAAAGCAAAGATGTCAGCTTGAGGACTAAGGTGCGCTGGACCCAAGCTATGATATTTTCAATAACTTCATATGCATGTGAAAGTTGGATAGTGAATAAGGAAGACCACAGAAGAATTGATGCCTTTGAGTTATGGTGTTGGAGGAGAATATTGAAAGTGCCATGGACTACCATAGAACCAACAGATCTGTGCTGTAAAAAGTGCAGCCAGAGTGTTCCCTGAAGGCCAAGATGGCCAAACTTTGTCTCTCATACTTCAGACATGTTGTCAGGAGGGACCAGTCGCTGGAGAAGGATATCATGTTTGGTAAGGTGGAGGGTCAGAGAAAAAGAGGACGACCCCCTCCCACCCCCCAAGCAAGATGGATTGGCCAAGTGGCAGCATTGATGGGCTCAAGTGTGGCAACAATAGTGTGGTTGGCCCAGGATTGGGCAGTGTTTCATTCAGCTGTGCGTAAGGTCAGTATGAGTAGACCCCGACTCGATGGCACCTAACAACAACAACAATATTTTTTTATTTAGAACCACAAGGTCAACAGTTCAAACTCACCAACTGCTCCTCAGAAACCCTATACAGGGTAGTTATGAATCAGAACTAACTCAATAGCACTTAACAACAACACAACGACAAACAAAGGGTTTCCCAGGAGTGGCTGGTGAGCTTGAACAACCGATCTTGCAAAGCAAACCGACTTTGCAGTCCAATGGATTATTCTGCATTGCCACACCAGGACTCCACAAAGGAGCTCTGGTACCATAGTGGTGACAAGTCGGGCTTCTAATCTCAAGGTCAGCAGTTCAAAACTACCAGCAGTTCCGTGGGAAAAAGATGAGGCTTTCTGCTCCCATAAAGATTTACAGCCTAAGGATTTACCAGGATTTGGAAATTATATATATGTTTTTGTTGTTAAGTGCCGTTGAGTTGGTTCCAATCCATAGAGACCCTGTATAGGGTTTCTGAACTGCTGACCTTGAAGTTCAAATGGCTTTGCAGTCTGGAGCATTAACCCACAGTGCCACACCAGGAGATAGATATAAATATATATATATAGTGGTTATGTGCTTTGGAGTCAGTTCGAACTCATAGTGACCCCATATAGGATTTTCAAGGCTGTAAATATATTTATATAATATAAATATATATATAATATATATAATTTCGGACTCCTGGTGAGTTGCTGAGGGATAACGCACTGGATTGCAAGGTTGATTTGAACCACAAGATTGGCAGATCAAACTCATCAGCCACTTCTTGGCATTTAACAACAACATATATACTTCATAGCTCTGTTACTGAGAGGGTCTAGCAGCAAAGGACACCCAGTAATGATGGGCAGACCAATACCCAGATCTATGTCTTTAAATCCCATTTTACAATAAAAGGAATGGTATTTCTTAGACAAATGACTTCTTCCAGAACTGCATCAGGGAAAGTACAAGATGAGCCTGGCATATTGTGTGGTGTCAGAAAGTAAGAACATACTAAAATTAATATGATGGAGCATGCCAAATGAACACAAGAGTTACTTTGATGGGGCACATTCAGCAAGAAATTCCTTAATGGTAAGAAATGGCTTACAGTCCATAGAGTAAAATAAATATTCATGAGCCCATATTTATAAAAATAAATAATTATAATAGAGTTCTAATGAATAAATGTAGAAGAAACAATGAAAATAAAAATATCACTCTTTGGCAAACCCATAGTAATCCTTGTTCCAAGTGCTCAACATCAATGAATACTAAAATGGATGAAAAACTTGTGATGAAAAGCAGAATATTTGAACAATCTCAAAGTCTCTCATTACAAGATTCCAAGTGGAGAAACATGGCAGATGCCACTTTAACGAAAATCAATAGTCCCAAGAATAAGACATAATGATATTATGTATCTCCTGATGTGACGCATTTAGAGCGGCACTATATCACTTTTGTAGTTTTCTTGCCAAAATACATAACCTCTGTATAATTGTGAGAAGACATCAAATGAACCCTAATCAAAGAACTCTTCAAAAGTAACAAGGTCAAAAAAAAAATATTCTCATACAATTTGATGAACTTGACCCACACCTATGGAAGCAGTAGCTCAAAAGA
>NW_006408595.1:13530273-13556736 GCF_000296735.1 Chrysochloris asiatica
AAAATAAAGACTGAGGAATTGTTCCAGATTGTAGGAGACTAAGACTGCATTAAAATATATACAATGTGGGGTCCTGGATTGAATTTTGGAGCTAAAAGAGGACATTCATGGGATAATTGGGGAAATTTTCCTAAGATCTGCAGAATAGTTAATATTATCATTATAATGTTGTTCTTAAATGCTATCATGTTGGTTTCAACTTATAGTAACCCTATACAGGGTTTCTTAAGAGCTTCTGGTGAGTTTGAACTGCGACCTTGCAGTCCAGTGCATTATCCTGCAGCACCATACCAGGACTCCATAGTAATATTAGCATAATAATATTAATATCAATTATATGTTGTTGATAGGTGCCACTGAATCACTTCCAACTCATAGGATCCTGTGTACAAGTGCAACAAAACAACCCCTTGTCCAGCGCTGGCCCATCCTCATAATCATTGCCATGTTTGAGCCCATTGTTGCAGCCATGATGTCAGTCCATTTTGTTCAGATCAATTATCTTCCTCTTTTTGGTTGACCCTCAGTTTACCAAGCGTGATGTCCTTCTCTAGGAACTGGTTCCTCCTAATAACATGGTCAATGTAAGAGAGACAAAGACAAAGTCTTGTGATTCTTCCCTTTCAGGAGTGTTCTGGCTGCACTTCTCACACTGATACGTTCCTTATTCTGGTAGACAATGGTCTATTCAATATTCTTCACCAATCCCATAATTCAAAGACATCAGTTCTTCTTCTAGTTTCCCTTTTCATGTTTATGAAAATCTCATGGTTTAAATTTAAAAAAAAGACAAGAGTTACTGGTCAAATAGAGATGAGTGGAACCCTGACACTATGGCTCTTGGTCACCCTTCATGTCTGTAACTGAGCTCACCTTTGTGACTTAATTTTCAACCAAACAGTAGATAGGTATATATGGGGAACAACAACACTAGTGAGGTCTGCACACCATAGAATGAGCAAACCATTCAATATCAAAAGAGCAACATTCACCCAAAGACAAAATGCAAAAGTTGGGAAAGGAGAAATAAAAACAGGAAACACACGGGGGAAGTGAGCTAATTGATGTTTCATTGACCGGGATTGCAATCAGTGAGATGAAACAGTATGTGATTTATTGACTATAGAACCGATGGTCTGCTCTGAAACCTTCACTCAATTCACAATAAAAAATTTAAAAAAATAAAATGCTATGGCTTGGGTCAGGCACACCTTAATCATCAAAGTGATATCATGCTTTTTAAGAATTTAAAGAGGGCTTTATCTGAAAATTCCATTTCTTTGTAAACTTTTTGATGCTCACTTATACATGTCATTATATTACATATTATTAAAATATAATAATAACATCACATCAGTGTTCTTAGATATATCTATTATGGCGATGTTCCCTACAATAACATTAGACTGGCAGCTAATGAAAGTTATTAAGAAAAATTTTATTATGTGGAATTCTGTAATCAAATGTATTAGTTCTAAGAAAGGGAATTTAAGTTATAGATGAATTGCACACTAAACTTATGCAAATTGTTCCATTCATCTCAAATTGGGTAGCTTTCTTTGTCTTTTTCATTTTCCAATTCAAGACCCTTCACTATGAAGACAACATGTCACCTCCAGTGCCAACAAGTCGATTCCTATTCAGAGTGACCCAGTAGGACAGAGCAGAACTCTTCAATAGGGTTTCCAAGACTAAATCTTTACAAGAGCCTCATCTTTCTCCCACAAAACAGCTGGTGGTTTCGATGCACCAACTTTGTTGTTAGCAGCCTAACTTTTAACCTCTGCACCACCAGGCCTCCTTAATTATGAAGACAGGAAGCTATGAACAACTGTATTTATCAAAAAAAAAGGAAAAACTATCCATACATAAGGATGAAAAACATTAATTTCTCCATTCCTGAACTATGGACTCTTGGATTACCTAGGTTGTTATTGCTGTTGGGTGCCATTGAGTTGGTGCTGACTCATAGCCACCCTATGCCCAATAGATGAAACACTGCCCAGTCCTGCATCAGCCTTAAGTCATTGTTATGTTTCTGTCACTGTGTCAGTCCATCTCATTGGGGATAGTCCTTCTATTTTGCTAACTCTCCACTGTACCAAGCACAATGTCCTTCTCCAGGACTGGCCCCTCCTGACAACATGTCAAAAGTACAAGAGATCAAGGCTTTACATCCTTACCTCTAAAGAGCATCCTGGCAATTTTATTTCCAGGAGATGTGTTTGGATTTCTGGCAGTCCATGGTACTCTCAATATTCTTATCCAACACTGCAATTCAAATGCAATGATTCTTCTCCAGTCTTCCTTACTCATTGTACAATTTACACATGCATATAAGGTGATTGAAAATATCATGTCTTGGGTCAGGCACATCTTAGTCCTCCAATTGACATTTTTGCTTTAACACTTTAAAGAGATCTTTTGGAATAAATTTGCCTAATGCAGCACGTCATTTTATTTCTTGACTGCTGCTTCCATGAGTGTTGATTGGGAATCCAAGCAAAATTAAATCTCTGAGAACTCCAATCTTTTTTCTGTTTATCATGATGTTACTAGTAGCGTTGTGAGAATTTTTCCTTTAGATGCGCAATCCATACTGAAGAGTGTAATCTTTGATCTTCATCAGTGTTTACAGTCCTCTATGCTTCCATCAAGCAATGTTGTATCATCTGCATATTACAGGTTGTTAGTGACTTTTACTCCAATCCTTGTGCCATATTCTTTCTCACATAATCCAATCTCTCAGATTATTTGCTTAGCATACAGCTTGAGCAAGTTTGGTAAAAGGGTACAACTCTAGTGCACACCTTTCCTGATTTTTAACCGTTCAGTATCCCCTTGTTCTATTCAAATGACTATCTTTTAGTCTACATACAGGTTCTTCATGAGTACCTGTGAAGTGTTCTGGAATACCCATTCTTTGCAATGTTATGCATAGTTTGTTATGATCCACACAATCAACTGCCTTTGCATAGTCAGTTTAGCACAAGTAAACATACTTCTGGTCTTCTTTGCTTTTTGCAACCATCCATCTGATGTTAGCAATGATATTCCTCTTTCCACCTCCTTTTCTGAATTCAGCTTAAACTTCTGACAACTCCTTGTCTACATTCTGCGGTAACCATTTTGTATTTTATTCAGTAAAATTTAACTTGTATGTGATAATAATAATGTTCGATGATTTCCACATTCCATTGGGTCACCTCTCTTTGGAATGGACACAAATATGGATCTTTTCCAAATTTCTTGACATAGACAAGTGAGGTCCTTCAGTGCTTCATCCATTTGTTGAAAGATTTCAATTTGTATTCCATCAATTCCTGGAGACTTGTGTTTCCTCAATGCCTTCAGTATAGCTTGGACTTCTTTCATTACCATGGACTATATTGATCATATGCTACCTCTTGAAATGGGTGAGCATCAACCACTCCTCTCTGGTACAATGGCTCTGTGTATTCCTTCCATCTTCTTTTGATGCTACCTGACTCCTTCAATATTTTGTCCATAAAATCCTTCAATATCGCAAATTGAGGATTGAACTTTTTTTATAATCAGTTCTTTCAGCTTGAGAAATGCTAAACATGTTCTTCCCTTTTGGCTTTCTATCTCCAGATCTTTGTGCATTTCATTATACTACTTTGTCTTCTCAATCTGCTGTTTGAAATGCTCTGGTCAGTTCTGTTTCTTTATCATTTCTTCCATTCGCTTTAGCATATCTATGTTCAAGAGCAAGTTTCAGAGTCTCTTCTGACATCCATTTTGATGTCTTACTTTTTGTTTTTGAATGATCTTTTGCTTTCTTCCTGTATGATGTTCTTGATGTCATCCCCAAACTCTTCCGGTCTTTGCTCATTCGTGTCTAATGCATCAAATCTGTTCTTAAGATGGTTTTTATATTCAGGTGGGATATATTCAAGGTCATATTTTGGCTCTTTTGTACATGTTTTAATGTTCTTCAGCTTCAGCCTGAACTTGCATATGTTCTATCATCAATCGCTGGCCTTTTTGACTGATGCTATTGTTTCTCTAGTGTCTCTCCCCACAAATGTAGTCAGTTTGATTCCTGTGTATTCCATCTGGTGAGGTCCATTTGTTGGGCCTCAGATGCTGTTGAAAAAAATGAATTTGCAATGTATAAGGTGTTGGTCTTTCAAAATTCTGTCATGCCATCTCCAGCATCATTTCCATCACCAAGGCCATAGTTTCCAACTACTGATCCTTTCTCATTGTTTCCAACGGAATCATTCCAAACCACTAATAATGATCAAAGCATCTTGATTGCATTTTTGATAAGTTTCAAACTGAAGAAATTGGTGGAATTTTTAAAGTCTTCATCACTGGTTTTAGTGTATGGTGCATTAATTTGAATGATAGTGATATTAACTGATCTCTCTTGTAGGTGTATGGATATTATCCTATCAATGACAGCATTGTACTTCAAGGTAGTTTTTGCAATGTTTTGTTGACAATGAATGAGACACCATTCCTCTTCAGTCTGCCATTCCCAGCATAATAAGCCTAATGATTGTCCATTAAAAATTATCAGTATCAATCCATTTCAGCTTAGTCGTATCAATATTTATGCTTTCCATTTCAGTTTTGACAACTTTCAATTTTTCTTGATTATACTTTGGACATTACATATTCCGATTATTAATGGATGTTTCCAGCTATTTCTCCTTATTTTGAGCTGTGCCCCACCAGCAAATGAAGGTTCCAATAGCTTTACTCCATCTACATCAGTACGGTCAACTTTACTTTGAGGAGGTAGCTCTTCCCTTGTTGTATTTTTAATGTTTTCCAACCTGAGGGCCTCATCTTCCAGCACTGTATCTGACAATGTTCCACTGCGATTCATAATGTTTTTGGTGGCTAATTATTGAGAAGTGACCTCCCTCTTGTTCTTCTTGGTCTGTCCTAGTCTGGAAGCTCCAATAAAACCTGCTCACCATGGATGACCTTGTTGATATTTAAAATACTGGTGGTATATCTTTTAGCATCACAGCAACACACAAGGCACCACAGTATGACAAACCAACAGACGAGTGGTGGTGGATTACCTTAAGGGAAAGATATTACCAACTGTTTTTTAGTATAAGTTTTATTCTTCCCTCTGAATTCAGAAATACAAATGTACTTAGTATATATGTCTCTGAATCTAGAGGTGAAAGAACTCTTCTTTGTCTCCTTTATCTTATCTCCTGTCTCCAGTCTCATTCATACCTGTAAGAGGATTAAACTTGCACTGATCCAGGCTAGAAAAGGACCAAGTGAATTTTCTAGACAGTCTAATAAGCTGTGCCTCTTCACATGGATATTGTTGTTGTTGTTTTAATGTTTTATTGTGAATTATGTGATAGTTTACATGGGAGAACATTAGTTTTACATTCATTCTAGTGTATATCGTTTCATTGCCAGGATTACAATTCCCTCCTTGCATCATCAACCAATCAAATGGTACACCCTGCAAGCCTGCCCCCTGGTCATCAGCACACAGCCCCTCTCCCTCTCTGGGTCTAGAGTTCCAAGTCACTCCATCTCTCCATGTCATCGTCTCTGGCATCACTGCTTCTCTCGGTAGGGTCCTGCTCTCCACTCTTCTCCCTTGATGGTCCCAGGGAGCTCTGCTCCTAGACTGCAAAGTCAATCACTCCCCTCCTTTTGCTACAAAACGTGTCTACCTTTACATTTCCAAGCCTCACAATCAGTCCTTATAACAATTATCCACTTTTGTATCACAAGAGACCTATCTGCATCTCCTTTCATCAGCCCCGCCCAGACAGAATGGATACTACTCAGTGGAGATTCTACCTTCCTCCACACCCTCTGGATCTAAGCTCCCTCTTGAATGCTTGTAAGCCAGACACTTCTTGCCTTTGTAGTTCCCACCCACCCATTTTGGGTAGCCAGTATCCAAGTTGCCCATCCCTGCCTACTCTGTGTATGGAAGGGGTGGGAATGATCCTCATTGTAAAGATTTGTTCCCTCTTTTGAGCTACTGTTTCCATAGGTGTAGGTCAAGTTCATCAAATTTGTATCAGATTATTCTTTTTTTCCCCTTCTTTCTTCTTCTAGTTGAACTCTAATCATCTAGTCATTGAAGCCAGGTCAAGTGGGTATTATCTGCAAGTGTGTGTGTTCTTATGCATATGCCCTCTCTTCTTATCAGCCGGACGCTTCACTCTCCATTCTAGTCCTCTGTGGCGATGTCACTGACTCTGGGCCCAAGAGTTCCCAGGTTTTGCCACACTGCTGGCCGAACAGGTTTCCACCCGGGTTCACAAGAGTCTATTAAACATTGTAGGACTTAGCTCGCAGCTTCATTGCTATTTTTCCCTCACTTCCCCTTATCGGTGATGAATGTGGTCACCAATCAGAGTGCATGTCTTTTCATGTATTCCCATTGAGTCTCAGTCTTAGAAGGGATTTGGATATTGTTTTAATACATATTTGTTGCAATATATTATGTTTCAATATGTAGTATGTATTTACTATTTTTTGTTATTTTGGAGAGATAAATTGGTTCTCATTTCATCTCTCAAGGAGCCCTGGTAGAACAATGGTTAAGCATCTAGTTGCTGATTGAATGGTTGGCAGTTTGCAGTCTTCTCCAGCTGCTCCTCTGGAGAAAAACCTGGTGATCTGCTCCCATAAAGATTAGAACCTAGCATGCCCTATGGGGCAGTTCTACTCCGTCATAAACAATCAACTCAACCGCACCTAACCACAGCAACAACGTCATCTCTCTTTGCACATTTCTCCACATCTTGCAAGCAAGGTACTGAAGGACCTTTGTTTGGGACTAGCTGACTCAGGAGACTTGAAACTGTGGCAGGCTAGCTTGTCCCTGTCATTTAACTTACTGACTGTAAGTGCTAATTTCAGGCAAGTGATTTGAGAATTGGTAGTCCATCTCATAACTGCACTATGTGATTTGCTTATAAACAGCACAAAAATACTCAAATGAAATAGGTTTAGGGCCTGCCGGAAGTTGGGTTTTTTTTTTTAAGCTATTAGTCCTAGATGTCAGTGTCTCCTGGAGTAGAAGTAGAGCCAGCTTGTGTTTCAGCTGCTATGTAGAGTCATTCACAAAAACCTGAGTTGGCTTAGTCATCCTACATCAAATATGGTTTGGCCTTTGTAGATTGGTCCTCCCAGGCAAATGTTTACTGGCCCACTTTATGATCTGATTCTGCCCACCTAAAAAGGTAGATGCATTTGTGTGCCTCTTGCTTCCAAGCAGAAGACACCAGTGACTTTAGTATCCCAACCAGCCACATTTTCTCAGAGGTCGGGCTTTATAGAATGGGAGGGCTACGTGTATGTGTGTTTGTATGTGTGTGTCCATGATTACCTTCCAACTTCCTCCCCTGACAATCAATCTTGTTGCTGTAATCAGCAAGTTTCCACAGGGCTGGGAAATGGCATTCAGTATAGTCCTGCATGATTCCACTTTAGAAACAGCTTCCAAACTTTCAAAATAAGGATTTTTTTTTGTTTTGTTTTTGCAGGAGCGCAGACAGCGGGGAGAATGGAGGTTGGAGAGCTCTGAGAAGGTGATGCCAGATGGTATGGATCACATATGAGAAAGAATAAATGCATGAGTCTGACTTGTTTTCTCTCAGGAACAGATGTGTTGCCAGGTTGCAACAGCTCAGGCAAACGAGATGGATACTTGCCATGAATCTTATCTTTTCTGTCAGAGATTTCTTGGGTAGGGATATAATTTGGCTCCTTTTATCCACTGGATAGTAACCAAAGTAAAATGCCCCATGTGCTAAAACAGGCTACCCTATTTCATTTAGTTTTAAGATGTTCTCAATTGTAAAATGCTTCATTATTATGTGATCTACTAAGAAAGAAAATCACTGTCAATTATCTATGACACATCATACATTTTAAGACACATTCCAATTTCAGAGATGTTACAATATAGAAAACATATGTCCTATGCCAGAGGTTGCAAATTTTTTTGCCTTGACTGTTATATAAGGTTTTATTATTTGAGTTATCATTTGCATTTGTGACCCAAAATCAATAATAATAACTGCCAGTTGTTCAACACGTAATCATAATATGTGTTTATTGCTTTCACGTTCTTTATTTCCAATCCCTTCCAGTCCAGTGTACTACAAGGAAGGGAATATGCATCCCATTTTGAAAAACAGGAAACTGAGCTCCTGCAGTTAATATACGAACGTGAAGCAGCTGGAAGGAGTGGGAACTGATGTCTGAACCCTCCTGTTTCCCTTCAAAGCTGAAGCGCTTTCAGTTACTGTAAGGAATGGTTCACATTGAAGGCGCAGCCTGAGTCAAGAGTGGTTTTGAGAACAGTACCAAATCTAAATATTTGTGGATTGTTTTAGAAACAAGATTCCACCCATCACAGAACTGTCACGCAGCAATAATTTGAGGCTCGGCTCCTCTTTCAGCTGGAGTTAAAAGTGAAAGGAAGAGAAGGTAGGAGGGTGGTTACTCACCTCCACAGAAATCATTACAGACATAATGGGGCTGATACTCTGTGAAGCTTGGAAGTGCCCTGTCATTGTTTACCATCTGTCAAGTGTGTCTTCTTAGGAGGGAGAAAGCCCTTCCAGAACTCTCTACTTTGATCAGTTCCTGGCCTTTTCAATGCCTGAGATATTCAGGGTTTGGAATTCTTCAAGCCTGTACTTAAAGTATTTCTAGTGCATTATTTAAAATATGCAGTTTTTAAAACTGTGATTCACTGTGATTTGAAGAAGTCCTCATAATAGCCCAACCCAGAATTTTAGCTAATGGTAAAACATAAAGCTTTCGGGTATTGCTTTCTCACTATTTATTATTGTATCCATAGAAGAAGCTCTGACAAGTTCCGGTTGCTGCTGGGTTACCATGGCAGTAATCAGTCAAACAAGGCTGGTATTTTTAAAGCCTGCTTAACCCTTTTTCTTACTTACCAAAGCAAAACTGGTGGAAAGGTTTTCGTTGTGCACAATGGTATTATTGGCTGAGGCGCCTTGTGATGAGGCTTCTGCAGTCATGACACTCCCTGGCACCCTTGCTCCAGCTGGGTTGGACCACATGTATTTTCTGAGGCTGACACTGTTTCTTGAGCCTCTGAGTACAAGCACAGATGACTGCTTCTTCTTTAAACACCCTTGAGCACTTATCCTATCCCCAAGTCCTTTTCATGCTGTGCTTGGAGAAGGTGTCACCTCCTAGACATCTTTTCTGTTCTTTCCTCCACCCGGTGTGGTTAGATCCTCTCTCTAATTGCACCATATCACATTTGGACTGGATTATATTGGGGAGGCATGACCAGAACTGGAGTAATATCCTTTGTTACTGCCTAGCTGTGATCTTGAGTGAGTTATTGGCCTCTCTAAGCCTCAGCTCCTCTATGTGAAAGGAGAGTAATATCTACTTTATAAAATTATTGTGAAGATTAAATGAGATAACCCAAGTGAAATGCCTAGCTCGGTGAGTGTTCAATAAATAGTGAAAACATTATGGAGTCAATAAAAGTAGGGCAGTATTTTTTAATCTTTGAATACACAGGACCTGACAAATGTCTGGCACAAAGCGGGTATTCCCTAAGTGTTGATAATATGGCCAAGAAAAAGGCTTCTCTATGCAAATGAATTGCTGATACTAAAGATTGCTTTCTGAGCACAAGTCTGTATGTGTGCATGCACACATCTTGTTTCTAATTTTAAAACTAAATTATATCTAACCAAAGAGTCCTGGTGTCACACTGTAGGTTAAGCACCGGACTGCAAGGTTGGTTTGAACTGCAAGGTCGGCAGTTCAAACTCACCATCTGCTCCTTGGAAAGCCTGTACACGGTCGCTATGAGTTGGAACCCACTCTACGGCACTTAACAACAACACCACCAAAGACTCAAAAAAGATATTGGTCTAGAGGACTGGTAACCTACATGAACTGTGGTCTCACGTAACTTGAGACTGGAAGAATTAGATGGTACCTAATAACCGCTACTAATAGTTCCAACCAGGGACACAACAGATGGTCTCAGATAGAATGGGAAGAAAATGTAGAACAAAACCAAAATTCCTTTTTATTAAAAAAGTTCCTATTTCTTGGATTAATAGGCACTAGAAGAACCACCAAGACTATCTCCCTAAGTTACCCTTTAAAACTTGGACCTCAAACCACTCCTATGGCCACCTAGCATCCAAAAGACAGAGTGTCTCATAAGATAAATATTATCACCTGTGAATACTGTGCTCTTTTAAACAACCATCCTAATGGTCAACATTGGTGCTGTGGGTTAATGCGCTGTACTGCAAAGTCATTTGAACCGCAAGGTTGGCAGTTCAAGCTCATCAGTTGCTCCTCAGAAACCCTATACAGGGTTGCTATGGTTTCAGACGAACTCAATGGCACTTAACAACAACAACAAACATGCGAAGTTAAGGGGGGATAAGGAAGCTAGATTAATGGAAACAGAACAACTACAATAAGAATAATGAGAATGCTAACAGACTGTGTCACTGAGTAATATACATCGTTGTTACTAAGTGCCGAGGAGTAGGTCCAGACTCAGTAACCCTTTATAAGGTTTCTAAGAAGCTGCTGGTGGGCTTGAACTGCTGACCTTCTAGTACTTAGCTTACAGTGCTACATCCAAATAATACATATATTGGTCATGGTAGTTGTGTGCCAGAGCCAGTTTCAACTCATAACAACCCTGTATAGGGTTTCTGAAGCTGTTAATCTTTATAGGAACAAAAACCTCATCTTTCTCCCAAGGAGTGACTGGTAGGTTTGAACTGCTGACCTTGCAGTTAGCAGCCTAGTTTGTAATCCACCACTTTATCAGGGCTCCTTTAATAATACATCTTGTTGCCATTGTTAAGTGTCATTGAGTCGATTCCAATTCATTGCAAACCTGTATAGGGGGACCAAGGGCCAGTTGGTGGGTTTGAACCGCTAGTCTTGTGGTTAGCAGCCCAGTGCTCATCCTACAGTGCCACATCAGGAATCCTAATACATATGTTGTTGTTAAGTGTCATCGAGTCGATTCTGACTTACTGAAACTCTGTATACAGTTTCTGTATAGAAGGAGCTGGGAGGTTTGAACCACCACTTGCAATAAGTTGTTGTTGTTAAGTGCCATCATGTCATTTCTGACTCATAGAGACCCGGTATAGGGTTTCTAAGAAACAGCTAGTGGGTTTGAACTGCTGGCCTTGTGGTTTACAGTAAAGTGCTTAGCATACAGTGTCACACCAGTAGACCTACTTTGTGATATGTTGTTGTTTTTAAGTGCTGTGGAGTCGGTTCCAACCCATAGTGACCATTATAGGGTATTTGAGGAGCAGCTGGTGAGTTTGAACCACCAACCTTGAGATTCAATTTGACTTTGCAATCCGGCACATTAACCCACAGTGCCACAACAGAACTCCACCTTGAAGTATGGTTGGTTGGTTATGTGCTGTGGATTCGGTTCCGATTCATAGTGACCCTGTTTAGGGTTGCCAAGGCTGTAAATCTTTACCAGAGTAGAAAGCTTCCTGTTTCTCCTGCGGAACAGCTGGTAGTTTAGAACTGCTGACCTTGAGGTTAGCAGCCCAACTCTAGAAGTTGTTAAATGAGAACATAATTTGTTATGTAAATTTTCTCAATAAAGAACATAAGAAAATGTTTTAAAATGTATTTTTAATGCCAATATTAATAAAGAGAAAAATTATATCAAAAAAAGTAAATTATACCCACTAAGCAAAATGGAAATTACCAGTGGTCCTACCACCCACAGCTAATACATTAGTGCCTAGTTTGTGCCTAGAGGTTCACACACACGCCGTGTTTTATACCTATGTAAATGTTTATACTATGTGGTACTATGCTAATTTAAAAGGAGCTCTGGTAGTGTAGTGGTTAGGAATCAGGCTGCTATCCTCAGGGTCAGCAGTTCGAAATTACCAGCTGTTCGTGGGAGAAAGAGGATGCTTTCTTTTCCCATAAACACGGCACATAACAACAACATGCTAATTTAAAGGAGCTCTGGTAGCAGTGGTTATGAATCGGGCTGCTAACCTCAAGTTCGCCCTCAAGTTCGGCAGTTCAAAACTACCAGCCATTATGTGGTAGAAAGATGAGGCTTTCAGCTCCCATAAAGATTTACAGCCTTGGAAACCCTGTTCAGGGTAGCTATGAGTCTGAACTGACTCCATGGTACTTAACAACAACATGCTAATTTAACTTGTAAAAGCGTTTAATTGTCTCACTGTCTTTGGATAATTAAGTTAGTTCCAGTTTTTCATAGTGTGTGTTAATGCTGCAATGAACATCTTTTGAAATCTATTGCATTTGTTATGATTTTCTTAAATCTTTTTCTCTTGAACGGCTCACATACCTCCCAACAGTTTATAAGCATACCCATTTTATCAGCACAGGTTTTAGGTGAAGAGAATATCTTTATCCATTAGATAAGTGAAAAATGACACCTCATTCCCACTTCCCCACCCTCACCCCCTCCACTCCCCTTCTGTAAATGGATCTTGCAACTCATCATTTAAAACTTCCTGATGACTCTGTCTCATTTGGAGCATCAAGTACTGGATCCCTCTGCATCACGTTGTTGTTCTCAGAGGCTAATGAGGTGTGGAGACATCTTTGACTCTACTCTGAAATGACCCCAGATGTCTAGGTTTTCTCTTGTAACCATTCATTGGTTTTAGTTTCTTCCTATGCTGTAAACGACCAGGTGTGACTCCTTACTGCTTCCAACAGAACTTGAGCTCTGTTTTCTTTTTCTGATTCCGGGTGTTTAGCATTGACTGTACTGCCTATAGCATGCGAGGGCAGAGAGGACTCAGTGGTAGAATTTTCATCTTTCATGCAAGATTGTTGTTGTTGTTGTTGTTGTTAAGTGCTGTCCAGTCTATTTCAACCCATAATGACCCTGTACAGGGTTTCCAAGGAGCAGCTGGTGCGCTTGAGCCACTGACCTTGCAGTTCAAATGACTTTGCAGTCTGACACATTAGCCCACAGTGCCACACCAGGACTCCTTCATGCAGGATGTTGTTGTTGTTAAGTACCATGGAGTCAGTTCCGACTCATAGCCACCCTATACAGGGTTTCCGAGGCTGTAAATCTTTACGGGAACAGAAAGCCTCATCTTTCTCCCATGGAATGGCTGGTAGATTCGAACTGCCGACCTTGAGGTTAGCAGCCCAATTCATAACCACTACGCTACCAGAGCTCCTTTCATGCAGGATACTAGGGTTCAATTCCTGGCCACTGCATCTCAAGCACAATGAACACCTGTCTCTCATTGGAGGCTTGCATGTTGCAATGATGCAGAACATACTTCAGTGGAGCTCCAAATCAGATAACCCAGAAAGAGTAGCCTGGTAGCTCTGTAGGATAAACACTAGATTGTGAACCACAAGGCCAGCGGTTTGAGCCCATCAGCCACTCAGTGGGAGAAAGATAAGGCTTTCTGCTCCTGCAAAGATTTATAGCCTCACCAAAAAAAGAAGAATGGATATGAATCGGAATCATCTTGACAACACTTGGTAATAACAACAACATGTTAAGTGAAATTGAATAAGGGTTGACTTGGGACTTCAAGGGTTCTTTTATGGTAAAGAGTATAAGTCTGCCAATGCCAACGCCAGAAGCTTCAGAGAGCTGTGCAGAGGCCATTCTTACATCTTTCTTTGCTCTCAGCTGTATTTCTTAGAATGGTGATTTGGAGCTGGGGATATGCAATTAAACAAAAAACCTTCTGTGTAACAGAGAAAGGATGATGTTAACAATATTTCTTTGTAGTGGATCTACCTGAGTGTCTTTCCTTTCATGGTCTTTCTGAGAAAGATGCCCATACAAAAGTGACCAAACCAGCCTAAATGTAACTGTGCTTCTCAATATTATAGATGCTTTCTTTACATAGGGCCAAAGTACACATTCTGAAAACTTCGTTAAACATACATTTACTAAGTATCTACTCTGTGATATATGTCCTGGTGTGATGTTACAGTATAAGCACTGGACTGCTAACTACTATTGGTGGTTCAAACCAACCAGCTGCTCCTCAGAAACAGCTGTGTGCCAGGCACTAAATATTTGGGAGTTGTTGTTATTAACTGCTGTCGAGTCAGTTCTGACTCATCGTAACACTATACAGGGTTTCCAAGGAGCAGCTGGTGAGTTTGAACCACCTACCTTGTGGTTCAAACTGACCTTGCAGTCCAGTGCTTTATCCTATAGCACCATACCAGGATTCCAAATATTTGGATATGGGTTTGTAAATTGTCAAACTGGAATTATTTTGTTCGTTTTCCATCCACATATACTGGCGTCTACCAGCTTAAATGTGATCTTGTTAAGATTACTCTTTTTTTTCCCTCCGTTTTCTGTTGGACCTTCAGCATACAATACAGAACCAGTCTCAACATGGGACATTTGACCTGGTGAAGCATTGATTCCATTTCCCTACAGTATATTTTCCCATATAGTACTTCTTATAATTGTGAAGATAAAATTTTGTGTTTTACAACTAATAATGAATGAAAGATGGGAAGTTTCCCTAGAAATGCTTTTCCTTTTTGTCCACTTTATGAAGGTTTTTACATGTTCATGTATGTATTTACACAGGGTGTATGTGTATTGGGAAAACATTCTGAGAACTAATTTGGCATGTAGTCTTTCAACAACTCCTCTGAGAATATAGCTCATGTATTTCTAATTATTTTAATAATTTTTCTACACTGAAACAATTCCATCCAGTATTGACTTGTTCACTGTTTTTATTCATTGGCCTTTATAACAGACTCCTTAATTTTATGCTCTGACTATTTGAAGTTATGGGCAAAGTTGACTATTTGAGTTATGTACCCACAAAACCTTGCTCTTCCATTTTTAAAAGTTGTTGCAGGTGCATGACCTTGGGCTATGTTTTGAAGTCAATTAGGGTACATGTTGTGCTTAGGACTGTCTTCAAGGACTACTGAGGCATAATGGGTGAATTAAATTTAAAAGTCCATAATGTACTTATTTTATTTTATATTAGTAGAAGAAATGATAAATTCAACTACAAAGAGTAATTATATAGAATAGCAAGAGATACAGATCTTTCTTATGGCATGATTTCTCTTAAATTACATTCTGCCAAAAACTTGATTAAAATGTGGATAAATAGACCTTCTTAATTCACCTCAGAAACATATCTGTTGCAGTAACTTGTGACTTCAGTGTACTTGAATGGCAACGGGCCAAATCATGACAGTGATGCATTCCGGCCAAAGAATTGGAACTAAGACTCTGCTCATCTCCATCGTCTCTGACTTAAAATTACACTTCAAAGTATTTTTATAAACAAGCAATTAATCAGGATAAGATGTTGTCAAAAGCAAAATCATCTCCCTTATTAAAAAGGGTTAATTTTTCATCGGTTGTTGTTAGGTGCTGTCGAGTCAATTCTGACTCATAGACACCCTATACACAATAGAACAAAACACTGCTCAATCCTGAACCATCTTCATAATCATTGTTACGCTTGAGTCCATTGCTGCTGCCACTGTGTTAATCCAACTTATTGGGTGTTGTTCAGTACTATTTGAGTCAGTTCCAACTCATAGCGAACCTGTCTAGGGTTTCTGAGAAACGGCTGGTGAACGTGAACTGCCTACTTTGTGGTTCCAGCCAACCTTGCAATCCAGCACATTAACTCATAGCACCACACCAGAGCACTGACCCTCTACTTTACCAAGAGTGATGTCCTTTTTCAAGGACTGGTTACTCCTGGTAATGTGTCTGAAGTATGAAAGATATAGTCTGGGCATCTAGGCTTCTAAGGAGCATTCTGACTGTACTTTGTCCAACATAGACCTGTTTGTTCTTAAACATTTTTGTTGTTATTTTTAAGTGCCTTCAAGTCTGTTCTGACCCATAGTGACCCTGTATCAGGCTTCTGAGGTTTTGAATTTTTGCAGGAGCAGAAATCTTCATCTTTCTCCCATGGAGTGGCTTATGGGCTCAAATTGCTGACCTTGTGGTTCACAGTCTACTGCTTATCATTGGCAGTCCATGGTACCTTTAATACTCATCTCCAACACCATAATTCAAATGCATCAATTCTTCTATGGTCTCCCTTAATCGTTGTCCAACTTTCACAAAACAGGTGAGGCTATTGAAAATACCATGGCTTGGGTGAGACATACCTTTGTCTTCAAACTGACATCTTTGTTATTGAACACTTTAAGAGGTCTTGTTCAGCAGATTTGCCTAATGCAATACATCATTTGATTTCTTGATGGCTGTTTCCATGAGCGTTGATAGTGGATCCAATCAAAATGAAGTCTTTAACAACTTCAATCTTTCCTCCATTTATCGTGATGTTATTCATTAATAACCTGCTATATGCAGATGATACAACTTTCCTTCCTGGAAGTGAAGATTAATGACCACAGTTTTCGGTATAGGTTGCACCTCAATGTAAAGAAAACAAAAATTCTCACTGCTGGCCAAGAAATAACATCATGACAAATGGAGAAAAGATTGAAGTTGTCAAACACTTCATTTTACTTGGATCCACAATCAACAATCATGGAAACAGCAGTAAAGGAATCAAAAGATGTATTGGATTAGGTAAATCTGCTGCACAAGGCCTCTATGAAATGTTCAAGAACAAAGCTGTCAGGTTGAGGACTAAGATGCACCTCATATACATGGACACTGAATTAGGAAGACTGCATTTGAATTATATTGTTGAAGGAGTGAACTGCCAGAAGAACAAACAAATCTATGTTGGAAGAAGTACAGCCAGAATAGTCCTTAGAAGCCAGGACAGTGAAACTTTGTTCTCATACTTCAGACATGTTACCAAGAGGGACCAGTCCCTGAAGAAGGACCTCATACTTGGTAAAGTGGAGGGTCCACAAAAAAGAGGAATATCCCCAACAAGGTGGACTGACACAGTGACAGCAGCAAACGTAACAATTGTGGGGATGGTGCAGGAAATGACTTGTGTCATAGGAAATGACTTTACCGTATCTAACAATAACAACAACATATCCATCCCTTTATTTTCAAGTCTTTTTTTTAAAGCACTTTGTTGTTGTTGTTTTAAGCTTTTATTGTGAGTTGAGTGAAGGTCTACAGGACAGATCATCAGTTTTATATTCAACATATCATTCCAATGATGACAATCTCTCCATGCACCATCAGCTAACAGTATTAACCTCTATTACTTTTTTTTTTTTTATGTACACATAACACATTGAAAATATATATTCATTTAAATGTCCACAAGGCACATTTTGAAAGCCAGCCTCCTGCCCACAGGCACACCGCCTTTCTCAGTCCATGGGCCTAGAGTCCTCAGCTGCTCTGTCTTCTTATGCCATCATCTCTGCCGCCATCTCTGTTGCCACCACTTTTCTGGTTAGGATCCTTGCTCCTCTCGTGTTCTTCCCTCTTGATGGTCCTAGGGTTCTCTGTTCCTGAAATGACAGCTTAACTGTTCTCCCCTTTTAGTTACAGCTCTTCTACATTTACAGTTATCACCATTAGTCCTGATAACAGTTACTCACAATTGAATTATAAAATCCTATCCCCATCACTCCCCATCCCCTTTAACCAGAACCATCTGAACAAGAGGAAAACTATTCAGTGGGAATTCCATCTTACCTCCCTCCTGCTGATACTAAGCACCCTCATGAAAGCGTGTAAGCCAGCCACTTCGTGTCTGTATAGCCCCCCATTTTTGATAGCCAAAGTTGCCCATCCCTATCAACCCAGTTTGATCCTTGATATGAAGAATCCTTCCCTTTCGGTTGAAATTTTGGGCAACTTCTTCCTTAAGCAAAAGTCCAGTTCATCAAGTTGTGGAAATTGACACTTGTTCCCTATATCAAACTTCTTTATCTTCAATTGGTAATGCTCTGGTCAGCAAGTCATTCAATCTAGGTCAAATGGACACTATCTACAAGTTTCGGAGTTCTCACATGCCTACCCCCCATTTCAGACCAACTGGCCACTTCACTCATAACTTCAGCTCCCAGTGGCTAGGTCAGTGTCTTTGGGCTTGGGAGTTCACATGTCTCCCTGAATTTCAAACCAGCCAGCCCTTTTTCTTCTCTCTCTTATCTCACTCAAGGTTGGCAAGTGTTTAATGGAACATGGCCAAACTCAGCCCATGTCTTCATTGCTACATTTCTCCCATTTCCACTCACAAGTAAACCTTGGTGGTCACCCGTGTGCCTACAAGATTGTTCATGTGTTCCCTTTGAGTTTCAATTTTAGAAAGCCTTAATGAGACTGACTTTTCTTTCCTTAATGGCTCTAAGACAGACAGCTTGCTTGATACTGTCACAGCCAGTCTGTGAAGCACTTTGTTTTCAGCATTAAATGCTAAAGCCCGTGTTACTGTTACACTGATGGCCCTTGGATCCTCACTATAGAAGAGATCATAGAGGATTCCCCACATCAGCTCTCTTGCTGGACCACTGTCATCATTACAATGTGGAGAAGTTCCTCATTCCTGGAGGGGACACCACATGTTATTATACCTTTATCCAAAATTTCATCCCTCATGGAAGGGATTAGAATGGCATCTTTAGAGTAGGATGGAAGACAATCCATGAGTATTATACCTTCATGTGGGATACTTTGGCTGTTGACCTAAACAGCAAATCAGCCAAACATCAGGAAGTCCAATTCAAACTTACTGCCTTCCCAAGGATGTTGAGTATGACCAGTTCTCCTATGTGGGTCAGGATGGTGGGGTCCGAGGAGCAAGTATCCCTTTTTAGTCCCATCTGAAAAGTGAAGAGGACATCCTGGTTGTTACCTCTCAGGGAGAGGTGGAGGAGATAGATTGATCAATGAAACAAGGAGCTTTGTAAAGAAAATTTGGAGCTGAAGGACCACTGTGTCAACCTCCAGAAACAGAACTCAGCCATTCAGCTTGAGCTCCAGAACTTGCAGAGATTGCAGGAGGAGCTAGAAACTCTAAAAGAGCACCAATTAAGAAGTTAGAACAAAAAGTGAAAGAACAGAAGAACGGTTGGGAGATAGAGTTGCTTTGACTCAAAGAATAAAATCAGAAGATACCTTCAGAAAATGAGAAGATGAGAATCAGAGTAGATCAGGTTCAGACCCAGTTGTCAATCTTAGAGGAACTTATTCAGGGAGATAAAGACAAGATTGAGCAACTGGAGCATCTGAAAAAAGGGAAATGTTCAGCTATTTCTCAGTTTAACTGACCAGGGGAAGCTATAGAAAAAGCCAGAGCAGACAGTGAACAAGATGAAGCAGAAGGAAACTGCTGCAACAAGGAGGTAGCAGGAGTTGACACATCAGAACTTTGACCTGTCCAAAAGACTGAATGAGAATGTGTTTGTTCACATGTAAAGCTCTGCAGGCAGAAAATGAGAAATTGGAGGAAGAGAATGATTTTCTGAGGAAAGAGAACAGCAGATTGCTGAGTTACATGGGTCTAGATTTTAACTCTTTGTTGGATCAAGTGCCTGCTTTAGCTTAAGGAGGTGCACCACAAATCCAGGACTTGTATGTGGAAACCTGTATTTCTTGTGATAGTCAAGAAGGTTCTTCACCCAGCCTGGCCATCATCACAAAATGCCCCACCTGTGGTGTGGAGTTTACTGATGATAAGGATAAGGAGGCTCACGCCTTGGAGCAACACGTGAAGACCCTTTGTTTGGATTGTTCAGTTTGTGACAAGAGCTCTCCAATAGGCCAGAAGCAGATCTTTGAAGGCCATGTGTCCTGCTGCTCTCTGTAAATGTATCAGCCTCTGGAATTGATACTATAGAATGTGAATAGATTCTATACAGCAGAACCTGTCACAAGTGTAAATTACCACAACCTGTCACTTCTACTATGAATTATAACTCAAGGTTCTGCCTAACTGGAAGTTGTTGTTAAGTTCTGTTGAGTCAGTTCTGACCAATAGCAACCCTGTATAGGGTTTCCAAAGAGCAGTTGGTGAGCTTGAATGACCTTGTGGTTCAAACTGACTTTGCAGTCCAGCACATTAACCCACAGCGCCACAACAGGACTCCAGCCAGAAATTATTAGAGATTTATTCAGCCCTGTTGTCCCTAGAGTTGAAGACATATTGATTATCTGAAGAAGAGTGTTAAAGTACAATTGTACTCAGTCCTAACGCTGGCACTGGAGATTAGTCAGTGGTCTTATCCAACAGACGGCATTAGATTAGCCAAAAATGGCACAGCACAGAACTTGGACATCCAATTTGACTACTAAAGATTTTTTCTCATCCTGAATTCTCAGCTTCCAGCTAAATTATCTTCATTCCTGAACCATGAAGTCTGTCCTATACGGTCCTATATCCAGAATTAGCTCCATGGCAGTGGGTTGTTTGTTCTTTGTTATAAGATAGAGTTGGAGCATGATTTTATTTCTCTATATCCATGCATAGTCAGAAATCAGTTTTGTTCTCTTGAACAATGAATAAATAGCTTGTCTGGATAGAATTCCTGGATTGTAATTCTTCATTCTCTGATATTATTAATGCTTCTTATTTTAGCTCCAGAATTGTAGATGAGGAATCCTATATCAATCTGATGCTTTGTCTTTTTTGATATTTGTTTTTTTCTGCCCCAAAGCTTATGAGATTTTTTTTTTTTCTTTATCCTTAGAATTCAGCAATTTTTTTTCCAGGATATGCCTAAGCATGTGAATTTTGGTAATACTTTTCCATCTGCTGATTCAAAGAAATCTCATAGGTTTTTAATTTTGCCTCTCTTTGCACTGTCTCTTCATTTTCTTCTAGCATTTGCATGTAATTCTCCTGGTTCTATCCTCCAAGCCTTTCATACTTTCAGTCATATTTCTATCTCTTTGAATTTTTGCTCAGTATTTTCCGATACTTCTCCCAGTTGATCTTCCAAGCTCTAATTTGGGATCAAGTACTAAACATCTTCTTCTTCATTTCACCCACTCAATTATTTAGTTCAAAACTCATGGGGTTTGTGTGTGTTGTTGTTCAAAGGAGAGCTGGTGTTGTCGTGGTGGTTACATGCTGGGCTGCTAACCAAAATGTCACTGGTTCAAACTTACCAGCTGCTCCATGGGAGAAAGATGTTTCATTATTTTTTGTTTTCTTTTTTAGTGACACTTTTAAATTCATTTTGATTTTTTCCCCCATCTGAGTTGCTGCCTCTCTCTCCCAGCAGTTCTGTCTCGCTAGGAGCTCCTGCCGTGTTGTTGTTGTTGTCAGTTCTGACTCATAGTGACCCCATATGATGGAGTAGAACTGCTTCATAAGATTTTCAAGGCTGTGATTTGGGGGAAGCAGATCAGCAGGCTTGTCTTCTGAGACATGGCTGGGTGGATTCCAACTACTAAATTTCAGTTAGCTGTCTGGAGCACCTGTTCTGAAGGTTAGGTTACTTTATCCTTTCAGCTGCTTTATGACCTTAGGCCTTTTGTTCTCTACCTAACTGCTTCTCAAATTTTAATATACATGTAAATCAACTCAGAATCTGTTTTAAAATGCAGATTCTCAGAGAATCTAGTGTGTAAACTGACCGCATTTTTAGGAAGCTCCAGGTGAAGCCTGTGCTGCTCACCCATGAACCATACTTTAAGTACCAAGAGTACTCAACTTTTAGCACACATTGGAATCACCTTGAGGGCTTGTTCAAGCAAGTTATGGACCCTAGTCCTAGAGTTTCTGATTCATTGGGTCTGGGCTTGTCATTGTTGTTAAGTGCCATGGAGTCAGTTCTGACTCATGGCAAACCTATCTATCTATATAGGGTTTCCAAGGAGCGGCTGGTGGGCTTAAATCTCCAACCTTGTGATTCGCAGTCCGGTGCTGATCCTATAGTGCTACACTAGGAGTTCTGAGAATTTGTGTTTCTAACAAACTCCCATGTATGGTGCTGTTGCTGCTATTCCAGCCCCAGACATTAAGATCCACTGTTCTAAATGGGAGGAGCCCTGATGGCCCAATGGTTTGAAAGACCTGACAGTGTGCTCTCATTAAGACTACACTCTAGGAAACCTTTTGGGGTGGTTCTTCTCTGTCACATGGGGTTGCCATGAGTTGGAGTCCACCCAACAGTACCCAACAACACAATGCTAATTAGGGAATTCCTGGGTGGTGCAAATGGTTAAGCACTCAGCCACTCACCATAAGAGTTGCCTGTTCAAATTCACCCAAATGCAAGGAAGAAAGTTTTGGCAATCTGCTTCCCAAAGTTCAAAGACAACATGCTATGGAGAGCAGTTTTACTCTGGAACACATGTGTTCACCATGAGTTGGAATTGATTAGGCAGTAACTGTTTTGTTGTTGTTATTATTTATTCTAGATGAAGCTCATATCTAGCTGCTTGGGTACCTTATATACAGACCATCTAAGTACAGATAGTAAGAGTAAACTGCCTCTGTAGGCAGGGGATTTACAGGCCAGTGAGTTACAGATTTCTGCCAGGGCTCCAGAAAGAAGCTTCTCGTCTGGTGATGTCCTTGGCTGCCAAGGCCAGTGACTTTTCAGCCTCAGAGATAGAGGGTACTCTATTTGTTCAGGTATCCTTTAGACAAGGGACACCAGGAGTCCTCTAAGGAAAGCCTGTGTGGATTTGCGCTCTTCATCTTCCCTCAGGTCTACAGAGCTCCGTGGGGTCAATTTGATACTGACCTCAGTGTCACAAAAATTCAGATAAGTGAGTGAAAGCCTTGTGCCATCAGATTTCTCCATGTAAGCTAGCCCTGAAAAAGACCCTGCATCCACCCTCCAGGTCCAGCCTGCCTACCTACCAGCCACAGCAGATGCTCAAGTCATGGGATGGAGTCGTTGGATTAGAGTGGTTGACAAGGGACAAAGAATGTTATCTTCCCAGCTCTTCAAGTGTTTAGGAGGAAAATGGCTGGAGTTGGAGGAGTCCTGTGGAAGACGAACACAGTGAGGCTTAAAGAATGGGTAGACTTGGGACAAGGAAAGAGAAAGTACTCCAGGTCAGTAAGTACAGCTTGCTGTAAGACATAAAGCAGGCGTGGTGTACAATATTTAGCCTAGACAGAGTTTTTGAGAGCCATGCCACATAAAACTGGATACATAAAATTGGATCCTGATGAGTAAAACCTTTAAGCGCTAATGTGATGAATTTTGGGTTTGACCCTATGAGTGGTGAAGAGCAAGATGACCTAGTGGAATAGCATGAACTTTGTGGTCAGAAAGACCTGAGTATAAATCTCAGCTATATTTCTTAGCTTTGTAGACAGGGCAAGTTGCATACATTCTCAGATCTTAGACCTGGTAAGTCAAGGTGACAATGCTTTCCTCCCATAGCTCTTGTTGGAAGATTGTTTCTGTGAGAGCTAGGACAGTCACCTAGTGAATCTCTCCCCTCCCTTTCCTAGTGGTTCTGAACAGGAAAGACTGGTCTCCCAAGACCCAGCTAAGATTAACTGCCCTGAGGAAACAGAAACATTCATGTGGACAAGGACTGAGAAAATAGCAAGAAGAAGGAATTTAAAAATAGATAAGACTGGGAAGGTACTAAAATATACCTGTTTGTGGAGGTGTTTTATTGGGAGTCTAATTGTTTGAAGAGGTAGGGGGGGAGATATAATAAGAAAGAGATGAAAAGAGATTAAGAAAATGAATTTAAAGGATATTAAAGATCCCCTTTATATTTTTTACTCAGAGTCCACCATCTAAGAGACAAAGCAAGTGCCAAAGAATGATCCATCAGATATTGAAGTGGGTGGTTCAAACTATAGCTAGCCATAGAAGGAAAAAAATTCATCAGATGTCAATACTGAAAAGTTGTAAATAATTTCTCTAAAGCTAATTTTATGGATCTGTGTCCCAAAAAACTTATATTGAAATCCTAACTCATACAAACATGACATTGTGGGGAAATAGGGTCTATGAAGATATAAGTTATGTTAATATGAGGGTATACTAGAGTAGGAAAGTTCCTAATTCAGTCTGAGTTGTTGTTGTTAAGTGCCATCGAGTCACTTCTGCCTCACAGTGACCCTGTTTAGAGTTTCCAAGGAGCAGCTGATGAGTTTGAACTGCCGACCTTGTTGTTCAAACCAATCTTGCTGTGTAGTGTTTTATCCCACAGTGCCACTCCAGGATTCCAATTCAGTCTGAGTGTGTTCTTACAAAAGAGACAGACAGGCAGACAAAAGGAAGATAGTCATGAAAGGATAGGAGTTACGCTGTATCCACAAACCAAGGAATGTCTGCAGCCACAAGAAGCCAGGATAGATGAGTTATCTTACCTTAGAGTTTTCAGAGAGAACTTGGCCTTCCTGAATTCAGACTGCTAGTCTTCAAAACTATGAGACCACAAATGTCTGTTTTTTATTGTCTCCGTTTGTGGTGCCTTGTGACAGTAGCCCTAGGAAACAAATACATCTACTATATAACTTATACGTTGTTGGTGTTAAGTCCCGACTCCTAGTGACCCTGTATAGAATTTTCATGGTTGTAAATCTTTGCAGGAACAGAAAGCCTCAGGCTGGTGGGCTCGAACCACTGGTCTTGTGGTTTGAAGACCAGTGCTTATCCTACAGTGCCACTGGGCTCCTCATAGATTAAAGGTAGACTTTGACAAATTCAGAATTTTTTGTTATTTCTTTGTACATGAACACATACGTGTTTGTCTTTTTTCCCCCATTGAACATGGTAAAGGGAAAAAAAACAAAAACAGAATATCCACGATATTTCTAATGGAGTACAAGCCATCCTGCCAAAGAAGATTCATAATCACTAATTTTAGGATGATTATGACTAATCTCTCTGGTATTAGAAGAAAAATGTAGTGTCCAAAAAAGAGATTATTTTCATCAATTGTTTTAAGTATTATTAATTTAAAGACAGATTAAAAATTTAAATCAAATTTAATTTAAAAAGCAGATCTTTGAAAAATGATTATAAAAGCCTCACAAATATTTCTCTGTGTTTGGAAACACAGAGGAAACCATCTGTTGGAAATGAAGCAGATGCATTAAAGAGTGTTCTTATTGAAACAAATTAAAATAAATAGATAGATGAACGTGTCTAGTATGATATCCAGCAAACAAGACAATCTCAATAAATGTTGTTGTTGTTGTTTGTTAGGCATCCTTGAGTTGGTTCCAACTCACAGTGACCCTGTGTATAATAGAAGGAAACACTGCCCGATCCTGTAGCATCCTCGCAAGTGTTGCTGTGTTTGAATCCATTGTTGAAGCCTCTGTGACTGTCTGTCCATCTCCTTGAGGGGCCTCTTCTTTTTCGCTGACCCTCTTCTTTCCAAGCACAATGTTCTTCTCCAGGTCCCTGCTTATGACATATCCAGAGAACATGGGACAAAGTCTCACCATCCTCACTTCTAAGAAGCATTCTGACTATACTTCTTCCAAGACAGACTTGTTTGTTTGGGCAGTCCATGTTCTATTCAATATTCTTCACCAACACCATAATCCAAAGGCACCAATTCTTTTTCAGTCTTCCTTACTCATTGTCCAACTTTCACATATATATGAGGCAATTAAAAATATCATGGTTTGGGTCAGCTACATCTTAGTCTTCAAACTGACATTTTGCTTTTTAATACTTTAAAGAGATCTTTTGTAGCAGCTTTGCCCAATGCAATACTTCATTTGACTTCTTGATTGTTGCTTCCAATAAACGTTCATGTAAACCAATTAAACCTTTGACCCAAATTTAGTCAAAAGTACTGTCAGATTATTCTTTGCTTTAAAGCAAACATAGACATAAATGCACATTGTAAAACCATAAAAAATACAGATAAAAAATAAGAGAAAGTCTTCGTGACTGTATATTAATCAAACATTTCTTAAATATGATGCAAAAAAATATGAATTTTTAAAAAACCAGTATCTACTGGTTCAAAAATATGGCCAGAGAAAGTCTCAGATGTAACCACTGCCACTTCAAAACTCCCAGGAACAACCTGAATATTATTTGAAATTTATCCCATTTCCCAACATTCAATTTATATAGGTTACAGGGAATGTTTTTATTATATCTTTCAATGAATCCTGAACCAGATCAGTTGTCAACAAGTTGATTCTGACCAGTGTGTAGAATAGAATGGTGCTGCATAAAGATATTCAAGACTGCTGAGTTTTCAAAAGCATATCACTTTCTTTGTTGATGGACCTTCAGATTTGCCCATATTTTTCTGGGTTGTTTGCTTCCTTATTGCTGAGTTTTAAGACATCATTATATACTCTGACTACAAGTCCTTTATCAAATATGAGTTCTGCAAATACTTTCTCTCAATCTGCAGCTTTTTATTTTCTTAATAGATTTCAAAGTGAGTAAGTTTTTAATTTTCCAATTTATCATTTTTTTTCTTTCAGGGTTTTTTGCATCATATTTAAGAAATGTTCGATTAACCTACAGTCACAAAGACTCTCTCTCATTTTTTTCTATATCTTTTATAGTTTTACAATGTATATTTATGTCTATGTTCTATTTTGAATTTTT
>NW_006408595.1:13557010-13560618 GCF_000296735.1 Chrysochloris asiatica
ATTCCTCGGAAACCCTATACAGGATCACTATGACTTGGAACCTGACGCAACAGCACTTAACAACAACAATACTCCATTATACGTAGATACCACATTTTATTTATCCATTTCTATGTTGAAAGGCACTTGGATTGTTTCCATCTTTTAGTGTTGTGAATAGCAACATGAATAGCAATGGACATGAGTGTACAATAGTCTGTTTGAATTACTGCTTTCAAGTCCTTTGGAGGTATACTTAGGAGTAGAATTGTTGCGACATATGATAATTGTGCCTTGTGTGGCACTGTAGGATAAGCACTGAACCAAAAGGTTAGTTCAAACTCACCCGCCGCTCTCAGAAACCCTGTATAGGGTCACTATGAGTAGGAACTGACTCTATGGTACTCTACAACAGCAACAAGTTAATTATATATTTAACTTTTCTAGTCAACTACCAATGCATAAATGCAGCTATACTATTTTACATTTCTACCAGCAGTGTATTAATGCTTCAGTTTTTCCACACCCTTGCCAACACTTGTTATTTTCCTTTTTTTTGACAGCAAAATAGCCATTCTGATGGGTGGAAGTAGTATCTCATTGTGGGTTTGATTTGCATATGAGCTAAACTGCCAACCACAAGGTCAGTAGTTCAAATCTACCAGCCACTTCATAGGAGAAAAATGAGGTTTTCTGCTCTTGTAAAGATTATTGAAAAACAATTAGCCATAGGTGTGTGGACTGATTTTTGCATTCTCAACTCTATTCCACTGAACTGTGTGTCTATTATATGAGTATATTTGTATGTCCGATCTATATATTCTACCAGTAGCACACTGTTTTCATTGTTGCTGCTTTGGAATATACTTTAAAACCAGGAAATGTGAATATTCCTACGTTTTGTTTTGTTTTTCAAGATTATTTTGGCTACTTAGGAACCTCTTGAAATTCCAGATGAATTTGAAGGTTGCTTTTTTCATTTTTGGAAAGGAAAAAAAAAAGTGGGGAGGAGGGTTAAGTTTTAAAAAGATTTGCATTGTACTTGCAGATAACTTTTAGTAGAAGTGGTATCTTGGCACTATTAAATCTTCCAATCCATGAACATGGAATGATTTTCCATTTAATTAGATATCCTTTCATTTCTTTCAACTGCATTTTATAGTTTTCAGAGTAAATTGTTTCAAGATGTGGTTGAGATTCTTTTTCTTACGTACAAATGCCCAGTCATTGTAGTACTATTTTTTTTCTATGACTTTCTGCTGCCATTTTATTTCATTGCTATCATTTTCCATCAATTTTATATCATTCTTTCATTGGCCAAGAACTGAATTTTATTTAGTTAGTTTTAGATGTTCTTTTTAGTTATTTGTTTTTCGTGAAAATATACAAGGCAAAACAAGCCAATCCAACAGTTTCTGCATGTATAATTCAGCAACATGAATTCCATTCTTCAACTTAAGCAACCATTTTCTCTGTCCTTTTCCAAATTATCCCATCAACATTAACATAAGCTCACGTCCTCTAAATTTCTCATTTATGTGTCTGAGTTGCTGTTGTCAATTTGATCACATATAGATAATTCCTTAAAAGAACATAATGTTCAAGGCAAACATTCTTTGCTAAATAAAACCCTGGTGACTCACTGGTTAAGTGTTCAGCTGCTAACCAAATGTTTGGAAGTTCAAACCTGCTCTGTGGGAGAAAGATACGGCAGTCAGCTTCCAAAAAGACAACAACCTTAGAAATCCTATGAGGAGTTCTACTCTCTGCTCTATTGGGTCACTGTATTGTTGTTGTTGTTGTTGTTGTTGTTGTTGTTGTTGTTATGTGCCACGGAGTCGGTTCCAACTCATAGCGACCCTGTACAGGGTTTCCGAGGCTGTAAATCTTTATGGGAGCAGAAAGCCTCATCTTTCTCCTGCAGAACAGCTGGTAGTTTCGAACTGCTGATTGTAAGATTGGCAGCTGACTCGTAACTATGAGGCAGAATTAATTCAACAACAGTGGACTAATTGTTTTATTTAAAGATGATATCAAGGCATAGTTTGGTTTAAAGATTACCTCAGGGCAGTAGTATTTTAGGGGGGATTCATCCAGCCTCAGTGGCTCTAGAAAGTCTAGATTCTGTGAGAATTTAAGGTTCTCTTCTATATTTTTCCACTTTTAATCATGATTCTGCTATAGTGTCTTTGATTTAAACATTCGGTAATGTTGTTGTTAAGTGTTGTTGAGTCAGTTTTGACCCATAGTGACCCTGTATAGGGTTACCCAGGAGCAGTTGGTGAGCTTGAACCACCGACCTTGCAGTTCAAACAGCTTTGCAGTCTGGCACATTAACCCACAGTGCCACACTAGGACTCCTGTAACAGCACCATTCAACTCTCCTGGTTTCATAGCAAAGAAGGCAGTTTTTTGTGGAAGCAATAGACATGCATTCTAGTTCCTCTTCAATTTCTGACTTTTTCTTCTTCTTCTGTTACTGTTTTAAGCTTTATTAATAAAACACTTGCATTATTTAAGATGGAAGGATGCAGAAATAAGGAAATAATAAAAGTAAAGGAGACAAATGAAAAACTCAATTGAAAATCTTTGAACTTTGAAATCTTGGTGTGTGTCTCCTGGCAGGGTGAGTAGTAACACACCTCCAAACTCAAGGAAATGTCTGAGCCTGGGGTCCTTCCTGGGGCTGCAGACACAGGGAGCCAGGAGTAGTCTAGGAGGGTTGCATAAAGCCTCTTCTAGGACAAAGAGTGTCATGAGAGAGAAGTGTCTGCAAGGGAGGTAGAGAGTATAAAAGAAAATCTCTGCCTTTTCAATTGTATTCAAAGTTGAGTCAGTGTTTTCGTTTAAAATATCAAGACTCTCCACACCTTGCATCGGTATACATTTGTCTATTCTTGCTAAGACTCCATTTGTTAAATTATTAAATGTGAGCAAGCCCCAGTGAAAACTGTAGGTGGAAAAATTTCTTCTTTTTTTATTTTTGCTCCCTTACTCCTTATCTTCCCTCTCTTCTTCCTCTTCATTGTTGTCTACCTCCTCCTCCTTCTTTAATCTATCTGGAAGGCAACATAAAGAAACAATTAGTCAATGACTAAAATAACTCTCTTAGCCTTAGCTACTGGAAATTGTGTAGTCATACTTGAAGGCTGGCTGTAAGATGCAGAAATCAGGGGAGGTGCCATATCTGAACTGCAAATAGGGCTTCTAAAGCCATTAGTGAGCCTACCGGCTACTATGTATGTTCATCCTTACAGATGGAGGCTTTGCTCCCATCAGACCTCCTTGTTATCTTTGCATTCTAGACAAAGTAGCAAATGTCAGATGACTCTCATGCAGTATCATTCACATTGTTGTTGTTGTTGTTAGGTGCCGTCAAGTTGATGCCGACTCATAGAGACCTTATGCCCAGCAGAATGAAACACTGCCTGATCCTGGACCAACCTCACTATTGTTGCCACACTTGAGCCCATTGATGTGGCTGCTTGGCCAATCCATCTCATTGGGGGTCTTCCTCTTTTTCTCTGAACCTCCACCCTATCAAACATGATATCCTTCTTCAGTAACTGGTCCTTTCTGACAATATGTCTGAAGTATGAGAGACAAAGTTTGACCATCCTGGCCTCCAA
>NW_006408595.1:13561818-13563118 GCF_000296735.1 Chrysochloris asiatica
AGTCCTCAAGGTGACATCTTTGCTCTTCAACACTTTAAAAAGGTCTTAAGGTCTTGAGCATCATTCACATTAGGTTGTGTTAAATAGAAAACCACAAAAAGCTCTTGTAGGAAGAGATATTTTTTCATTGCTGCTGTGTTTTTCTTGCCCATCATCATTCTTCATAAAACCAAACTCAAGTGTCTGCTGTGGTCAACAGAGTGGTACAAAGTTCACTCAAACACTTGGTCCTGTCACTCTAAGCAGGCCTAACTTCAGATTGAATCTGTACCACCACAACCAATTGGAAAATGTAAGCCCTATAGATTATATATATAAGAAATTGAATAAACATAGATAAAATAAGTTGCTTAACTTTTTATGCTTTCATAGAATCCAAATCGTATTATACTTGCCTTATTCATGCCTATTTCTTGTATGGGTTATGAGCACCTTGAAGATCAGTAACATCTCATTCATCCATAATCATTCAGACATCTCATTCATCTATTCTATTATACTTTCTAGAAGAGTAACTAATTCAGAGTTTGTGCCCAATATGTATTTGTTGGCTTTGATGTTTTAATTCAATGAAGACATCAAAGGTAGCTTATGAAATCTGCAGATATTGAAGAGTCTGAAGAGATGACAAAATTAGTAGGCTGCAAAATTCATCCTGACTGCAGCATTTTGGAATATTGAGTCAATAAAATTGCGATAAAAATAACAAGAATACAGTCATCAAAAACCTATGTTAATGTTATTTTAACATGGTTTTTCATAGATAAAGAATGGGTATGAGGCTTGATAACTGCTGATTAAATGAAAAACATCTAAAAGTTCTCAGTGGTCACAAACTCAATATGTATGTGACGTGGCAGTTTGCAATGGCATTGCAATTTAAAAAGATGAGGAATCAAAGTACACTCATTACACTGGCTGCTGGTCAAGCCACATGTAGAATGAAACATCCAGTAACTGACACTACATTCTAAGGGAAGACATGGCTTTGATAACATATCCTGCAAATAGGAATAGATAAGGGAATCCAGAGCGGGTTAGTGGTGAAGAGTTAGAAGACAATGGTATGCAAAAATCAAGTTTATGATCACAAATGGATGAATATGGGCCTATAGATATATAAATAGGTATAGCTGTATACACATAAGTATTGTTGTTGTTGTTGTTGTTAAGCGTCATCGAGTCTGTTCTGACTCATAGTGATCCTGTATAAGATTTCCAAGGAGTAACTTGTGGGTTTGAACCACCAGTCTTGTGGTTAGCAGTCTAATGCTGATCTTGCAGAGCCACAGCAGGACTC
>NW_006408595.1:13563858-13600297 GCF_000296735.1 Chrysochloris asiatica
CTCACCAGCTGCTCCTTGGAAACCCTATACAGGGTCGCTATGGGTCGGGATCAACTCGATGGCACTTGACAACAACAACAACATGCATATAAAAGGTCAACATTTAATCTAAAGCAAAGATGAGCATATCATAAGGCAAGGGAACTAGATTATTGGAAATGGCACAATTTGAAGACAAGAAAAGAGGTTGTTTAAATAAAGAAATCAAGAGAATTTGGGCACATTGTGAAAAATGTCAAATTGGAACCTCACTTGCTCTGTAAACTTCCACCCAAACCACAATAAAATTTTATTTTTAAATAAAATATTATCACTAAAAAGGAAGAGAAAAAGACAGTAAATAGTAGGTACAGGACTACATAATATCTGACTCATGGATTCAATGAGAAAGGAGTTCTGCAAGTGATCCTGGAGCTGGGGAAATATTTGTTTTGTCTTGTGCACTCAGATTGCGCCACAGGTAGCTGCTCTTGGGAGACATGTTTGTATAATCTAGGAGTGCTCCATTAGGAACAGTGAACAGCATCAGAGAGCTGAAGAAACAAAACCCACTGAGTTTTATGCTTCCTGGTACTTATTTTTCTGGTATCTTTTAGATACAGCTTTTATTCAGGATTTCTTTCACTCACAGATGCTGTGAATCCTCCTTCTGCCTCAAACTTGGTGCCTCAAACTCCCAGTTCCCATCCCATTGCCATAAGCCTGGACCATTTTTTCTGGCACTGGTTACTGTCCTTGGAACTAGTGAAGAGTGCAGAAGCAAGGAGAGGAACAGCTACACTCTTGCCTCCCGGGTACAGGTATCTGCTTTTTGCACTACTGTTAACTTCTTATCTCCTGAATGCTTCTCAGCCTACCATAGCATCTTGCTGCCTTCCTCATCCTCTTGTCCTGAGCTCTGGCTCCATCAGATTCTGCTTCCTGCACTTTCTGCATCATAGTTTGCTCTTTAGCAAACCCCACCCACTAGTCTGGGGGAGTCCTGGTGGTATAGTGGACCACATGTTGAGCTAGCTGCAAGGTCAGCAGTTCAAATCCACCTGCCATTCTGCAGGAGAAAGATGAGGCTTTCTCTTCCTGGAAACCATAGGGAGCAGTTCTAAACTGCCCTATAGAATGGCTATGAGTCAGTATTGGTCTTAGTATGTGCCAGACCCTATTACTCTTGACACTTCGTTTTTTCCAAGCTTTTATTTTTTCTTAACCCTTGATAATTAGAATGAATATTACAATTTAATGAACTGATGAGGTAATAATTATATGGTGTTTTCGTATATGTGGAATTTAATCTTTTAAAAAGTGCTTCCCTATCCTTAGTACTTGGTAACATAAGGGTTAAGCACGTAGCTTCGGTGGTCAGACAGAAGGTTCAAATCCTGGGTCTGTCACTTACAGACAATATTATTTTGGACAAGTTACTTAATATCATTGAGCATTAATTTTCTCATCTGTAAAATGGGAATCAAATCTACTTACTCAATAGATTAAATAATGTAATGGAAGAATAGGCTGGCAAGTTATCTGGTGCATAGTAAGCCTCAGTAAATGAGATATATTGCTATTATTATTTATAACCATGTTGCTGTTGTTGTTATGTGCCATCAAGTCTGTTCCAAACCATAGCGACCCTGTATAGGGTTTCCAAGGAGCAGTTGGTGAGCTTGAAGCACTAACCTTTCGGTTCAAAACAACTTTGCAGTCCAGTGCATTCCAGGACTCCATTTATAACTATATACCATATATATGTTGTTGTTAAGTGCCATCGAGTCAGTTCTGACTTACAGTGACCTGCATAGGTGGCCTATACAGAGCCGCAGGTGGCCTAGAACCGCACACTTTTGTGTTTCGAAGTCCAGTGCTTGCATAACTATATTAAAATACCCAGTTAACATTTCTCCTTAAATTCCTCCAGCTCTTCACTTTGGATGTTTAGTAGTGGAGACCAAGTCACAAATTGTGGAGAATCCAATTGTTAACTGGATAGAATATTCACAGTAACATATGGTACTGGCTTTATCTTACTTATGTACTTACTGGATGATTTTAGAAATTCAATTCGACTTTTTTTCAAGTTTTTTTTTTTTTTTTTTTACATTACATCAACCTAGAAAGAAAATGGCCAAGTTCCACCATAACATTTGGGCAACAATACCAAGTTCACTATGTAGTCTTCTTCTTCTTTTTTGAATTGTGATTTGGGTAAAAGTTTACAGAGCAAGTTAGCTTTCCGTTCCACAATGTATACACATTTTGTTTAGTGACATTGATGGAATGGGGAGGTAAGGAAGCAGGAACAGACACAGGTGAAACAGCAAGATAACGAGATAAGGAACACATCAGTGACTGCAGCTGAAACCACAAGATATCTAGATAAGGAGAGAAAAAGAGCCTAGGACTTACCAGAACATTAGACACGAGCTTTTTGAAGCATAAATACCCCTACACAGAGCTGTGCCCAGAGGTCTATCTCACCGGTTTTCAGAGTATACTTCCGTTTTCTTTTAAACTTGCTCTCTTGCATTCCTGTTGTCTTGTGTCCCTGACACATCGCCCTGATCTGCGACTCTTTGCTAGAAGTCCAGGAGAATTCCCATGAGTCAGGTGATAACATTAATTGTAGTACCCTCCAGGTAACAGCACTCTTCCCACTGCCTCCTTTCCATTAAGCAGTCCTTCTTTACCGTCCCTTCCTGCCTTTTGGGCTATCTTACAGGGTATAGGCTGCCCTTTAGATCTTGTATGGTTGATTGCTCAAAAGTGTATGTTCCTCATGGTGTTACTGTTCACTTTATAGGCCTGTCTGCTGTTTGACTGAAACCTATCTTGGGGGTAGGTTGTTTACTCACTCTTGACCTCTCCTATTATTTGACTTGATAAATTGATAAACTTTTACAGCATCTGTATATCCATGCATTAAATAAGTTCAAGATTTTTTCCAAAGAAGTCAAGCCCCATAATTAATTTTATTTGGCTATTATCTAGAATGTTAGGATGATTTTTTAATGCTAAGATCATTGAAATTGCTAATGTCTCAGCTGCTTTTGATATTAGTAGGTCTTAGCCAACTGCTCTTTAAAGAATATTATTTCTTCATAAAAGATTATGAATTTCAAACCAGTTCAAATTAGAAGATAAACATGAGAAGTCAAAATTAGCTTTCCTGGATTTAGTAAGAAGGTATAGATAATTGAAGATAAGTAAACAAGAGTAGAATTAAACAAATGTTCCCTTGCAGTCTGAGCCGTCGAAGACCAAGTCTACACTGTGAACTCTATGGTATCTGCCCTACAACCAATGCCAGAGCAAGAGTAATTGGCTTAGGCTGTGTTTTTCATCATGGCTGTCAGGAGTAACCAGTTGTTGTAGTGTCAATTCCAAATCATGTTGATTCCATGTGTGTCAGAGTAGAACTGTGCTCCATAGGTGCCTTGGGTAGACTCCATCTGCCAACATCTAACCATTTGCACAACCCAGGGACTTCATCATAGCTGTAAGAAAAAGGAAAAAGGGTGTCCCAAGTTCCAAGGTGTCCAATCAACAATTACTCATCTGGGGGCATAAAGGGAAACTTCACATCCCTTAACAAAATGTCCAAAAATCACTGTATTCAATCTGTATACTGAGTTTATTCAATCTATATGTAATCCAAGAAGTCAGGGTGTATGCATCATGATTGGAGGAAGCCTCATTAACCACTTGAGATATGCAAATGATACAACCTGGCTTGCCAAAAGTGAAGACAACTTGAAGAATATACTGAGGAAGGTAAAAGACCACTCCCTAAATTCTTACAACTGAACCAGTTTTTAAAAATCATGACAAAGAAATCGAAGTTGTCAAGGATGTCATTCTTCTTAAAACAACGATCAATGCCATGGAAACAGCAGTCAAGAAATCAAACAACCTATTGCATTGTGAAAATCTGTTGCACAAGACATTTTTAAAATGTTAAAATAAGCAAAGTTGTTACTTTATCCAAGGTGCGCTTTACCTAAGCCCTCTGGTATTTTTCTATCTTCTCATAGGCATGTGAAAGCTGGCCATGAAAAAGGAAGAAAGGAGAATTTTACATTTGAATTATTGTATTGACGAAGAATATTGAAAGTGTCATACACTGCCAAAAGAATGAAAAAATCTGTCCTGGAGGAAGGGCAGCTATAATGCTCCTTACAAATGAAGATGACGAGACATCTTGCTTGCTTTGGACATATCATCATGAGGAACTAATCACTCAAGAAAGATGCCATACTTGGTAAAACAGAGGATTAGAGGGGCAACCAAAAAAAGGGAGACCCTCAATGAGATGAATTGACATGGTGGCTGCAACAGTGAGCTCTAGCATAGCAATAATTGTGAGAATAGCATTTTGTTCTGTTATATATGAAGTCGCCATAAGTTGGATCCATCTTCATGGCACCTAACAGTCGTTGGTAGGTCATTAGGTTCTGTTTCATCATTGTAGAAAAAGGAGAAAAGCATTGCTCTATGAACAGAGCTTTTTGACTGACTGACTGCGAATGTGCACATTCACCCATAACCTCACTACTCGTCCCCATCCTGCTCACAATAAACAATGAATTGAAGCTTTGAACTTTAAGAATACTTGAGGGGGAAGAAAAGAACACATGGAGACTTCTGCTTTGTAACCAAGGTGGTGAGAGGAATTTGTTTGAAGGGAGAGTGCCAAAAGAGACATGAAAAATAAGGGTATGGTATCTGTCTTACAACTAATGCCTTCCTTAGCCTAGAATGGGAGATATGGAAACCTATGGAATATTTTCAAAAGGCTGACTGAGACCCTGACAGGAATAAGTGCAGGATTCCCTGACACTGACAGAAGTATTTTCATGGGAGACTTTGTAAAGTTCTAGGTAGGGGTAGTCCTGGTATGGCACTATGGGTTAATGAGCTGGACTGCAAAGAAGCCTTGAACCACAACACAAGGTTGGTAGTTCAAGCTCACCAGCTGCTCCTCAGGAACCCTATACAGGGTAGCTATGGGTCAAAATTTATTCAACGGCACTTAACAACAACAATAGGTGGGGATAGAGTCAGAAGTTGGAAGAAGGGAAAAGACTCTGTATGTAAGTAGATCCACGTCAGGGCTCACGTGACTGAGGATAGCGTGGAATTAGAGAATAAGCCTTTATCTCCTCCTCTGCACAAAACCCAACATCACTCTCACATACCAAAAACATGGCACTGTTGATGCAGACGCTTACATTCTCACCTCAGACAGTGGCAGTTGGCAGTGGTAGGGAAGTGAAATGATGGGCCGCAGCGCCCTCAATAAGGCAGCCCGAGGAAGAACAGGATGGACTCCATGTCATGTGATGACAGCATCTCACAGCCTGGTCTGTGGGTCAGTGTGCAGTACCTATACAAGGAGTCTTAGAAATAAATAAGGACCGTTTGGGGGTTAATAGCCAAATGATTGCCTGAGAAAATGGAGTGCTGCTGCAGGACATTTCATGGACTGATGAGGCCAGCTAGTATTCCTATTATTTGGGTTTATATTCCAGAGAGTGGAATGGCAAGGGTGAGATATACCATGTAGCTCTGGCCACTGTCATAAAAAATAAAGAAATAAGTGAGAGGGTTGCAAAAAGGGGAAAGAGACTTCAAATTTACCAGTGTCCTGAATCTAATTCAAAATTGGCTCTCTTCATGCTGAATGATAATACAAATGCCATCCTTTTCAAAAGTCTCATAGGCAATTGTCTCTCAAGTTTTTACTTCAAAGAGTAATCAATTATTGATGAAATAAATCTGTATCTACATGATACAAATGGAAGCATTGGTTACAAGCACAATTTGTTGTTGTTGTTATTATGTGCCATTGTACTGGCTGCGACCCATAGTAACCCTAAATAGGGTTTCCAAGAGCAGATAGTGGGTTTGAACTGCCAACCTTTCAGTTACAAGTCCAGTGCTTGTTTCACATCATCACACTAATTCATTTCCATCTGCCAAATCTCTGCTTCTCCATACATCTCCAGAAGACTCATACAAAGCCTATGTGCCAAAGTTTTTTAGTCTCCCTCAGTGCAAGAAAATGAATATGGAGTTGAAATTGAGATGGTCTGTTCTTAGAGATGAATCCAGGGGCCATGCCATCTAAGCTCATCAAAACATCTAGAACACTAGCCAAGGGAGGAATATTCATACAGTTTCATTATCAAATTCAAGATTCACAATAACTCTAATCTCAGAATCTGTACCTTTATTCTTTAAATTCAAACCTTCAATTAATTGGAATAGGTGGACAATTTCTGGCAAAATATTTTTTTTTCTGATCATTAACCATTTTCACGTTTAGTACGTTGCTAGCTTATCTTTCTAAATACAAGTTCATGCTGACAAAATTCATATTATTTTGATGATTACAAGCTTCACACTGTTTCTACTTCATAGTTTTAAATGTTACTTTCCATTTTTCTAGTGCTAGGCATACGCTTTTCATTCATTCACTTACTCATCCATCTATCTGAAAAATATTGACTGAATGTCAACTGTGTGCCATGTACTATTCTAGAGAGTGAGGATGAAACAGAACAAAACATACAAAAACGTTTTTTTTCCACAAAGATCAAATTGAAGTTCAATGTCTATGTATAATTAATAAGGTGTTGTTGTTGTTGTTGTTGTGTGCCGTGGAGTCAGTTCCGACTCATAGCGACCCTGTACAGGGTTTCCGAGGCTGTAAATCTTTATGGGAGCAAAAAGCCTCATCTTTCTCCCGCGGAACAGCTGGTAGTTTCGAACTGCTGACCTTGCAGTTCGCAGCCCAATTCGTAACCACTACGCTACCAGAGTGTTAGACTGACTTAACTCGTATCAGAACCAGTAGCTGTTTTCATCACTGAGGTCACTGATTGGATATTTCTCCCTGAAATATATATTTCTAATCTAATTAAATAGGAGCTATAGTGGTGCTCAACGGCACTTAACAACAACACAGTGGTGCTATAGCTCTAACGAAGGTTGGCAGTTCAAAACTACCCAGTGGCTCTGCAAGAAGAATAACTAGCAATCTATTCCCATAAAGATTGTAGCCTAGAACACCCTAGGGACCGTTTTACTCTGTCACATGGGGTTGTTGTTGTTGTTGTTAAGTGCCGTCAAGTCAATTCTGACCCATAGCAACACTGTATAGGGCATCCAAGGAGCAGCTGGTGAGCTTGAACCACTGACTTTGCAGTTCAAACGCGTTTGCAGTCTGATGCATTAGTCCACAGCGCCACACCAAGACTCCATCACATGGGGTTGCCATGAGTCAAAACTGATGCTTTGGTACCTAATAGGAACCCAAAGTCCTTTTCAGTGACAGTCTTATAAAGGGAGTTGTTGGGCACTGGTTAATGAAAGTATTTTCAACTCTGTGTCTCTTGATTGAGAATAATGAGATGGGAAAACCCTACGTATTAGAGAGAATGCTAGATCTTGACATTCTTTTAAATTTACAGCTTTCTTTGGTTTTGGTCTAACTTATCTCTTCGACTGAAAGAAATAAGTAAAACACCTCAACTTCTTGTCAGTGCTAAGAAGAGGATAGTACATCATTACCAATTATTACAACCCTTATGTGATCTTAATTCTGTCACAAGAAACATCCTGTAATTTTCTCGCTTCAAAATCAGGACTGGATCCAAGAAGATCGGTGCAGAACTAAAGGCTAAAAATAGTCCACCCCCACTGATAACGGAAAGGATGAAGGCTACGCAAACCTTTTCAAAGAACAGTTTGATGTAATTTTGAAGTCACAAATGGTTCAGTTTCTCTAAGCAGGCATTTTCCAGAGGACTGAATTCAGTGAGAAATCTTAAAGCTGAAGAGAGTCAGCGAAAACTTGAAAATAGTTCGGAAAAGAGCAGCCAAAACAACTGAACACTTGGAAGAGTTTCCTAATGAGGAGACGCTGAAGAAATGGAATTTACTTATTTATTCAAAGTGATTGGCTAGGACAGAAATAAGACGTAGAAGAATTCAAAGGTGCACAACAGTGAATCGCACAGTACTGAGAGAGCTAAAAACATGAGGGCTTCACAAAGCCTCCTCACATGATAACACTGTGTCGAATGCTTAACATATAGTGTCTTACTTATGCTTTCAATAAACGAACCCTGGTAGCGCAGTGGATTACGAGCTGAGCTACTAACCTCAAGGTCAGCAGTTGGACTCTACTAGTCGCTCCTCAAAAGAAAGATGAGACTTTCTGCTCCCATAAAGATTTACAGTCTCTTCTCAGAAGCCCTATACAGGATCATCATGAGTCGGAACCGACTCCATAGCACACAACCACCACCACCTTCAATAACCCAAGAGGAAGATATTATTGCTATTGTTCCAGTTGTACTGTTGAGGAAAACTGAGGCTTAAGTAACTTGCACAAGGCCACACATGTAGTTATGGTAGAGCTGGGACTTGAACCCATACTAAAACCTAATACCCAGCTCTCAGTCACTGTGCCATAGTATCTTAGGAGCAGAAAGATTCTGCTACCCATAGGATGTGAAAAATTAGGACCTATGAATAAACAAAGTTTTGATGTTCATCACTCCCCGGACAACACATGAAAATGGAGTGTCTTTTGGGAATGAATGAGGTTAAGGTCTCCCCGAAAGTTAAAAACTAAATTAGAATGGCTTTGGAGCTTTCTTTTTTTCATTTTTCACTTTTTATGGTGATTTGGGTGAAACTTTACAGAATGAATTGGTTTTCCATTCAACAATTCATGTACATTTTATTTTGTGACACCCATACGCCATGCCCACGATGTTACAGCACTATTCTCACTTCCTCCCTCTGTTTCCTATTTCCATTCCTGCCTTCTGAGCTTTATTCTTGGACAAAAGCTGCCCTTTGATCTCATGTGGTTGATTGTTCTAAGGAGTGTGGACTCTCTGGTGTTACTGTGTGGCTGACAGTTAAGCACAGGGGTTATTTTGGTTCCAGGCTTACAGGGTGACCAAGAGCTATAGTCAAAGGGGTTCCTACCAGTCTTTGTCAGACCAGTAAATCTGATCTCTTTCATCATTTTGAATTCCATTCTACATTTTTCTCCCACTCTATCCAGGACCACCTATTGTAATCCTTTTCAGAACAATCAACAGTGATAGCTGGGCATCATATAGTTCTTCTGGAATCTGGGGTCATGGAAGCTGAGCTTTGCATGTTCCATTAGTCCTATGATTTTCATCACTGTCTTTTACTCAGCATGAGGACAGACGAACAGCTATACCTTATATGTTGTTGTCATTGTTGTTGTTAAATACAATCAAGTTGGTTCCAACGCTTAGTGACCCCATATAGGATTTCCAAGGAGCTGCTGGTGAGTTCCAAATGCTGACCCTTCAGATCAAAACCAACCTTGCATTCTAGTGCTTATCCTACAGGGCTACACTAGCTCTTTTTTTTTCTTCTGTAAATGATTGAAAAGATGGTTTGTAACGGTAAAAATGATGTGAGGGCAGTATTTGACCTCCTTTGATTTCACAAGTGAGGTGGACAATCAAACTCAAAATCAGTGCAAGGTCAGTTCTTATGAGGCAGAGGTCAGACATGCCTCCACCCTCCAACTTTCCTTACCAGTTCTGACACCAACCATCTCCCATTGCACTGTCTACTCTACTGGGTCGAATGATGCATTGCAGTGGCCACACAGAATCCACTGACAAAACAAACATTTGTGAGGTTAATTAGGGAAATAACTGGTTACAATTCAGGATCATGAAGGCTCAAGATACAGTTGTTCAGTCAGGACAGTCATGGTTTCAGACATGCCCAGGCTCTGGGCCTCTAGTCTGCTTGGGAAAGTGTAGTTCTGCTGATTAAGTGCCCACTTTGCCAGTAGGCCTTGGCCCAAAGGCACCGAGGTTTAGATCTGTCGGTTGGGCCAGGAAGCCCACAACTCTGTCTCGTGTTCTTGGATCTGCTGCCTCTACTGAAGACACTTCTCTGCATCTGTTTCTATCTCTTGTGTCTCTGATGTCACAGCTCTCTATCTCCTGGATGGAGGGGCTTCACAGGAATCTTGGGCTCCAAAGAACACACTCTACTTCTGGCTCTTCTTTCTTGATGGTAGTGAAACCCCCCAGCCCATTTGTGAGATGGCTAATTTTAACCTTTGTGGAATTGCAAAACTGACCAATCCTCACTTTAGGGTTCCATAAGGGGCACTGTGGGTTAATGCACTAGACTGCAAAGTCGGTTTTAGACGCAAGGTTGGCAGTTCAAGCTCACCAGCCACTCCTCGGAAACGCTATACAGGGTCGCTGTGGGTGGGAACCGAATCTACTACACTTAACAACAGCATGTTTCATTTGCATGGTCCTACCCCATGAGGGTGCCATGTATCTTATTGACATTATTAATTAGCAAGCTATCAAATCCCCTTGATGGGTCACAAACACCTCACATTTTCATAGCTCTACTCAGTTATTCAAGGAGCTCTGGTAGTGTAGTGGTTACGAATCGGGCTGCAAACCACAAGGTCAGTAGTTTGAAACTACCAGCTGTTCCACGGGAGAAAGATGACGCTTTCTGCACCTGTAAAGATTTACAGCCTCAGAAACCCTGTTCAGGGTCGCGATGGGGCAGAACCGACTCGATAGCACTTAACAACAACTCAGTTATTCAGCACTAAACTGGGGACCAGACGGTCAGCAGTTCAGACCCACTAGCTACTCCTCGGAAGCCCTATACAGGGTTGCTATGAGTTGGAACCAACTCAATGACACTTAACAAGAACCTAGTTGTTGGGTGGGGTTTCAAAGCCTATGGTTAGAAAAAGCGTAACAATTCACTCACCATGCTGCAATACTCATGATGCCATCTGGGAAAGAAGAGTGACATAAAGAAAATTAACATTTGATTCAATAAAATAGCTGATATCTAACCACCCAATTAGGGAATGAACATTTCACAATTAAGGAAAAACTGCACGCAACATAATTAATGGAGTGGCTACTATTCAGTTACTCTAAAACTATTATAGGGAAATTAGAGTTCATGTCTTGGTGATTCTGTATAAGTAACAAGATGGGCAAAAAGTTGATAGAAAGCTTATGAACTGTCTATCTCTGGTCTATGTGGGCATGGAATTTTAATACACATTTTGCTTTAATGCCTTAGAGAAAGGATCTTTCAGAAATTTGTAGAAAACCTTAAAGTTAAGAAATCTAAAATGACAGTGTGCTATTGTTGTTGTTACGTGCCATCGAGTCAGCACTGACTCATAGTGACCCTGTACACAACAGAATGAAACACTACCTGATCCCGTACCAATGCCACAGTCATTGCTAAGCCTGAGCCCATTGGACCACCACTATGCTAATCCATTTCATTGGGGATCTTCTTTTTTTTCTCTGACTCTGCACTTGAACAAACATGATCTCCTTCTCCAGGGACTGGTCCCTCCTGATAATACGTACAAAGTATGGGAGATGAATTCTGGCCATCCTGGCTTCTATGGAGCATTCTAGCTGTACTTCGTCCAACACTTATTGGTTTGTTCTTTTTGCAGTCCACGATACTTTTCATATTTTCCTCCAACACCATAACGCAAATACATCAGTTCTTCTGTGGTCTTCTTTATTCACTGTCCAACTTTCACATGCATATGAAGTTATTGAAAATACCATGGTTTGGGCCAAGTGCACCTTGACAGCTTTGTTCTTTAACACGTTTAAGAGGACTTGTGCGTAAGATTTGCCTAATTCAATACATCATTTGATTTCCTGACTCATGCTTCCATAAGTGTTGATTGTTGATCCTAGCAAAATGAAGTCTTTGACAACTTCAATCTTTTCCCCAATTATATGGATGGTTTCTATTGGTCCAGTGGTTAGGATTTTTGTTTTCTTTACATTGAGATGCAATCCATACAGAAGGCTGTGGTCCTTGATCTTCATCAGTAAGTATTTTAAGTCCTCTTTCTTCGTTTTCAGCAAGCAAGGTTATATCATCTGCAGCATTTCGCAGGTGGTCAGAAGATTTCGTCCTTTAAAAACAAACAAACAAACCTGTAACCCACCAAACAGCCAACATGCATGACTGCTGACTGAAAAGTTGACGGATCTAGTCCACCCAGAGGTAGCTTGGAAGAAAGCTTTGGTGATCTCCTTTCAAAGTTAGTCATTGAAAACCTTAGAGAGTACGATTCTACTCTGATATACATGGAATCACCATAAATCAAAACTGACTCAAAGGCAACTATATTACTGCTAAACCACTTACTGAACATAAATGGGTTCTTTAGAATGTACATCCTAATGATTTTCACTGTCTGCAGTTGCACTGTACTTCTTGTTACTTGCATATTTTTGGTCAGCTATCTTAGAACATGCTCTCCATGATAACAGAGACTCATCTATCTATAGAAGCCCCTTTACTGGCAAATATTCTTTTGCTATAACCTGTGCTTCCTTCAGCATCCTGAGCATTATGAAATCTCTAAAAATGACATCTAGGAAAACAAAGGCGCCTTGTACCATTCTGCTGCACTAGGCAGTGCAGATGATATTGTGTGAACAGAATAGACATGGTTCCTGCAGGGGCAGAGTTTATATGTTGCTATTGTTGTTGTTGTTAAGTGCCATCGAGTCGGGTTCTAAAACATAGGTTCTAATACCTGTATAGGGTTTCCAAGAGGCAGCTCATGAACTTGAACCACAGGCCTCCCAGTTCAAGAGGGCTTTGCAGTCCAACGCATTAACCAACAGTGCCACACCAGGACTCCAGAGTTTATATTATACTGGGCGAAATAGACCATCAGATAATTAAACAAGCAGTGAAGGAGAGTACTTTTCACTATAAATTTGTAAATTAATCAATGAAGTCCACCTCAAACTTATATGCACTCTAGTTGATGTTTGTGATTCCTCACCTGGCTGATCCCCTAGATACTTGCAAGAGGCAGGTTCTGGGCAGTGGTGTGCAGGTGAGGAGCCAACTGATCAGGGAGCATGTTTGTGGATTTCCATGATGTAAATACTCCCACCATGTTGGATTTCAAGCAACCAAGTGGCTTCCTGGAAATATAACCATGTGCTCTGATAAGCCAGCTCCAGTTGTTACCAGCACACCATCAGTTCAAGGCATTGAAGGCAATTCAGCTAGCATTCTTTAGGGTTTCACAGCCTAAGAAAAAGAATTTTTAAAAATTAGAGAAAAACTATCTTTTAAAAATGTTATATTCTCCTTACCTTCTCTTTCTCTCTCCCCAGCCCCCTCTTTCTCTCTTGGCTTGCTGGATTGCTTTCTTTGCCAAGAACAGACATTAAAAAGCCAACCATTATCTAAAACCACCATCCTTTCATAAAAGAAAGTCTATTTTAATAGGGAGAAAATAGGAAGGCATAATTTCAGAATTAATAACTAAATACAGTGAATCTACTAATTTTGTTATGATCTAGGAAAAAGCTAGTTACAGTGTTTTTGGCTATAAGTTGCAGCAGCTAAACAAGTTGGGTCATTTTTCTCACAAATGAAAGGTCTAGAAGTTCGTGGTTGCTAGCAGTAATTCAACTGCTCAGTGATGCTGTCTGACGACTTATCCTTTCCTTGGCTTTCCTCTCTTCTACAGAAAAAGAAAAGGAAACAAATTGTTTTCACTTATGAATCCTGCAGACTTCCCTTTATACCCCATTGGCCAGAAGTGGGGCTAATGTCCATACTCAGGGCAATCAATTACCAAGGAAAAGGTGGTTACCATATCTGGTTTGTTGTTGTTAAATGCCATTAAGTTGGTTCCAACTCATAGCAACCCAGTAACAGCCGGTGAGTTTGAACTAATGACCTTATGGTTCAAACTGATCTTGTGGTCCAGTATATTATCCCGCAGATCATCAATGAAAAAATAGGGACAAACTTAGGAACTCTAGTACCTGACATAAATACACTATCAAACATAACTGAAAACAAAAAGAAGACAAAATAGATGACTGAGGCCTCCTAAAAATTAGACACTTATGTGTATCAAAGGATTTCACTTAAGAGTTAAAAAGAACCTACAGACTGGGAAAAAATGTTCGGTAATGACATATCAAACAAGTGCTATTGAGTCATGAGTCAGCTCTGACTCATGGAGCCCCTGTATTCAGTTCCTGAGGAGCGACTGCAAAATTTGAACCACTAACCTAGTAGTTCAAACCTACCTAGCAGTCCTGTGCTTATCCTACAGCGCCACACTAGAAGTCCTTTCCAAAATTTATGGAACACTTCAACATCTCAACAAGAAGACAAATAATCGAATTAAAAAAGGGTCACAGGACATAAACAGACAATTCACCAAAAAAAACATTCAGGCAGCCAACAAACATGAAGAAATGCTCACAATCATTGCTGTTATGTGCCGTGGAGTCGGTTCCGACTCATAGCGACCCTGTACAGGGTTTCCGAGGCTGTAAATCTTTACAGGAGCAGAAAGCCTCCTCTTTCTCCCGCGGAACAGCTGGTAGTTTTGAACTGCTGACTGTAAGATTAGCAGCCTGATGTGTAAGCACTATACTACCAGAGCTCCTTTCACAATCGTTAGCTATTTGTTATTGTTGTTAAGTGTGATCAAGTTGAGTCTGACCCATAGTGACCTTGTGTAGGGTTTCCAAGGAGCAGCTGGTGAACTTGAACCACCAACCTTGCAGTTCAAATGTCTTTGCAGTCTGATACAATAGCTCACAGTGCCACACTCAAAACAACACTGAGATATCATCTTACTCCAGCAAAATTAAAAAACTAGAAAACAAAAAATGCTTGAGAGTGTGTGGAGAGACTGGGGCCTTCCTAGACTGCTGATGGGATTGTAAAATCATGTAACCTCTGTGGAAAGCGGGTATGGCACATTTTCAAACAGTCGGAAGTAGACTGTTTGAAAATGACCCAGCAATCCCTCTACTTGGTATCTATCCGCAAGAAACAGGAGCTGTGACATGAATTGATATATGCACATCCATGTTCATTGAGGCACTATTCACAATAGCAAAAAGATGAAGACAGCTGAAATAACCCATCAACAGAAGAATGGTTAAACAAACTTGGATATATACACAACAATGGACTACCGCTCAATGTTGAAGAAGAAGGATGAATCAGCAAAACAGCTAACAACATGGATGAACCTGGAGGACATTATGCTGAGTGAGATCCGTCAATCACAAAAGAATAAATAGTGCCTAAGTCCACTGTTGTAAAAATGGTAAGAAAACATTTTCTTGCCTAATGAAACATTCTGTCTATGGTGGCTTCAGGGCCGGTTGAGGGATTGGAGGAGGGGAAAAAATTAAAGTGAACAGAGGTAAATACTGTTAACAGATGGCACATGGAGTGGACTGCAACCATTGTAATGACATGAAGTGTGTGGTTTTGTTAATGTGGGACTGATGATCTGTTCTTCATTCAAATCACAATCAAAACTTAAAAACACAAAAACCAGCCATTGAAAACCCAGTGGAGCACAGTTCTACTCTGATACATATGAGGTGGCTGTGAGTTCAAAACAACTTGACAGAAATTCCGGAGACAGTTCCATGGGAAGAATTTTAGGGAATGAGCTTGGTGAGCAAGAAAGAAGGTAGGAAAGCTAAGAATACCTGAGAAGCCATATTCACAGAGGGCGATTTGGGATCTCAGCTGAAACCAAGAGAGGGATGGCAAATTTAAAGAAAATGAAATGTCAGAAACTGGAAATCACAGGGAGCAGTTCAGAAGGCAGACCAAATGATGTGAGACTGATGAGAATCTCTGATCCCACCCCAGGGAATTGTTAACCCAGTTTCGAAACCTGAGAGAATGAGGTGAGGAAAAAGACAAAGAGAAAATGAGGGTATTTTAACTGTACATAGCAATGTATAGCAAGGCTTTTAATCTTCATTCAGTGATGGGATTAAACAGGAAACCCAATGCTAAGTAATAAATGTAGCAGTGATTTTAAAACAAATATTTTCATAGCTAAGATGAGGACTAAACATACTAATGAATTTGCCAGAGGTGAGAGGCAGAGCCACTGTACAACATTCCATGTTTCAGGCAAGCCCCAATTCTGGGATTCTTCTGAAATAGTAAATTAGCTTCCGTGAAGGCATATCTGAGAACTACAGGCTCACTGTAAAGAGTTTAAGTCTTGTACTGTGTATGAGGTTTCGTGGGTTCGAAGAAAGTTATGTACCCATTGAAGCCTTACTTTAGTACCAGCCCAGATCCATGTGCCTCAGCGTACCGTTTATCCCACCTACCCCAAGAGCAGGGCCCTCATTGGTATACTGAACGCACCAAGCTCTTGGATCTTTGGTTGCCTTTACTTTCACTGTCTACTCTGTCTATGAGCACTTCTTCCTCCTTGGTGTCCTCCATTTCCCAGGTATACATCTGTCATGGTTGTTGTTGTTAAGTGCCATCGAGTCAGTTCTGACTCATACTGACTCTGTATAGGGTTTCTGAGAAGCAGCTGGTGAGTTTGAACCACTGACCTTGCAGTCCAATGTTTATCCTATAGCACCATACCTAAACTGACTTGTCTATCTTCTTTTACTAAGATCATTGGGAGCAGTGATCATGGCTTAGTTATCTTTGTATTCCTAGTACTGTATATAACGTAGTTCGAGTGTGTTAGATAGTGTATCCATAAATTAAGGAGCTCTGGTGATGCTGTAAGAGAAATATCAGACTTCTTACCTCAAGGAGTCCTGGTGTGGTGCTGTGAGTTAATGTGCTGGACTGCAAACTCTATTTGAACCACAGGGTAAGCAATTCAAGCTCACCAGATGCTCCTTGGAAACCCTCGGACAGGGTCACTATGAGTCGGAACTGGCTCAATGGCACTTAACAACAACAACAACCTCAGGGTTGGCTGTTCAAATCCAACAGCTGCTCTAAGGGAGAAAGATGAGGGTTTCTATTCCTATAAAGATTTACAATCTCAGAAACACTATGGAGCATTACTATGAGGAAAACTCAACTTGATGGTAGAGGGCTTCGCTTTGGTTAATTAATGAATACAGTTTAATTCCAAGGGGATCAAATCATGTCAGAAATAGGATTGATGATGTCCCAAATGAAAGTCCTACAGGAATAAGAAGGTGTTGGCTGCAGGGCTTCCCTGGTTATGAAAAAACTTGGGACATACAAGGGTATTGCTACCAGAATTCCAATTCATATGAGGGGTTTTCAAAAAGCTTGTGGAAGCATTCCATTATCAATTAATTCTGTTTTTTCATGAACTTTTTGAAGCCCCCACCCATATATGTATAGGTTATTCCAAATATAATGTGTGTAAACATATCTCCGAAATTCATGGATGGTTGCAGACAAGTTCTCTCAATAATAAACCTGTATGAGTCTTGTTAGGGTGCCTTCCAAAAATGGTCCAATCATAATAACAATGGCTTTTGAGGAGATCTGCGGGGCCCATTCAGTTCAAGGCAGAGAGGTCAGCTCAGAAAACAACTGTGCTTTTGGGATTCCAAAAGGGTAATCTTGATAGTTTTTCTTGAAGGACACAGGACAATCACAAGGGCTTATTATGAAGATGTTTTAAGAAAATTAAAAACTGCATTGCTAAGAAAAAAGGCCAGGAAAGTTGTGCTGAGGAGTTTTTTCCCATCACAACAATGCATCTGCTTATTCTTCAAGAGGAGAATGGATTTCACTGGGAAACCTTTCCCCCACCCACCTTACATCCCTGATCTTGTCCCTTTTAGATTTCTTTTTCTTCCCCAATCTTAAAGAATATCTAAAATGAACATGATTTGAATCCCTTAAGGATGCCCAAACTTCCATTTTGATGTTGTGTAAATTAAAGAATGCACAATTCCTTGCGGAAGTGTTGTTACTGCTGTTAAGTGCCGTCGAGTCAAATCTGACTCACAGTGACCCAATATAGGTCTTCTGAGGAGCAGCTGGTGGGTTTGAACTGCTGACTTGTGGTTTGCATTCCAGTGCTGATTCTACAAGAGCTACACCAGGAGTCCTGGGGAGGGCTTAGAGAGATGGAAATATTACCTTCAGAAATGTGTAGAGCTCTGGTAGCGTAGTGGTTATGAATTGGGCTGCAAACCTTAAGGTCAGCAGTTCAAAACTACCAGCTGTTCCACGGGAGAAAGATGAGGCTTTCTGTTCCCGTAAAGATTTACAGCCTCAGAAACCCTGTACAGGGTCGCTATGAGTCGGAACCGACTCTACGGCACATAACAACAACAACATATGTCAAGCCATTGCTTCACATTTTTTTATAATTTTTGTTTAATAAAGGTTTTTAATTATGTTGTAGCAATATTTTTTGACTTTCTCTTGTACTCTGAGCCACAGGCAAATATGCTTTGAGCTAGTCTGATTATCTTTATGAAATTCTATGCTTAGATATTGTCATCTCCATTTCTAATGTGCAAATTCTGCCTTCCTCAGGAATTGAAAGGAACTTGAGTTTGTAAGTAGTTTCAAGACTAAGCTATTTCTTAGCGTTGAGGACTTCCTTCTCTGAATGTGCACCTGAATAGGTAGCAGTTAGAAACGAGACGTTCTTGTAGGGAAGAATATAATATGAAAGCTACTATCATCTAGATTGAATTTTTTTCTTTCTTTCGTTTAAAAGTTTTTATTGTGAATTGAGTGATAGTTTCCATGGGTGAACATCGGTTTTACACCATTGTCTCATTGCAATGATTATAATCTCCTCCATGCACTGCCATTCAACAGTATTTGCTTCTATTCCCTCTGTTTTATTTTGTTCCTTTGGTGGGGGGGATGTACACAAAAACACTCAAGAATATATAATCATTTAAACAACCAAACGGCACAGTCTGCAAGCCTGCCTCCTGGCTGCCAGTACTCAGTCTTTCTCTTTCCATGAGTCTAGAGTCCTCAGCTGCTATCTTTGCTGATTGCTGGGATGTGGGGGGTGGGATGAGGGGAAGGAGGGGAAGGTGGAGCATAGGGCAGAAAATGGACACAGGATAGTTTGGGTGCTGGGGAGTGGGGCAATATACAAGAAGGTGGAGGGGAATGGAAGAACAAAGTGGATGGCAGAACAATTAGGTAGGTTTTCTTGGCCTAAGTGGGACAGAGGTAAAGAATGATGCATGTACAACCTTGAAACAACAGGGCTTTGGGATACAGAGATTGAGATATGGTTGGAATGGGGAAAGGGGGGAAATAATGTTAAGATGATTGACTGTCTTTTGAATCTTGGTTTCCCTTGCATACCAATATAAAATAGACACTAGAGGGGAAGAGAAAGGAATAGCCAGAAATATCACCAAAGAAAGCTTGTAAGTCCATCTTCTGCCTATAACGGATTGAAATACCGAAAATGGGGCTACAACATGCCTAGTGAAGGAGGCTTCCTGTGGAGACTGCATTACATAAAACTGTAGGTGGAATCCTGAATAGCATCCAGAATCTTTAGAGGTGGGAAATTTCCACTTGAAATGACGGGCAGACCAGCCTGGAGTGGCTAGAAGAACAGAAGATACTTCTTGAAAGAAAGACCAACAGGAAAAATACAAAACAGTATAGGCAGACCGACTGATAACTACAAGAAAAAGCAAGTTGCTCACCTAGAAGACATCAAGGCAAGTGGTCGGGTTCCCTCAGAGCAAACCCCCTTCCAAGACTAAGACTCAATGGTCTTAATGCACACTCTAATAGGTGACCACGTTCATCACGGATAAGGGGAAGTGAGGGGAAAACAGAAATGAAGCTATGAGCTAAGCCTTATAACACTCAGTAGACTCCTGTGAAGCCAGGTGGAGACCTGGTTGGCCAGCAGTGTGGCAAAACCTGGGAATTCTTGGGCCCAGAGTCAATGACATAGCCACAGAGGACTAGAGTGGAGAGTGAAGCATCCAGTTGATGAGAAGAGAGGGCATATGCACAAGAACACCCACACTTGCAGATAATACCCACTTGACCTGACTTCAATGACTGGATGATCAGAGCTCAACTGGAAGAAGAAAGAAGAGATAAAAAAGAGTAATCTGATACAATTTGATGAACTTGACCTACAGCTATTGATGCACTAACTCAAAAGAGGGAACAAGTCTTTACAGCAAGGATCATTCCCACCCCTTCCTTTGGACCACTTTCTGTAAGTTTTGAATTTTTTGCAGTGCTGTATCTATCTTATTTGATTGTTCTTATAGTACTTTCCTGACTTTTTACTTGTTTTTCTCAAATCCATTGTACATTGTTTTGAAACATTTTATAATCATTTTTCTGAATTCCTTCTCAGGCATTTCCAAGACCTTGCCTCCTTCCAGAATGGAGTCCAGGTCTTCATCTAGGTCATTTGTCTCAGACAGTTTATCTTGTTTCTGGACATGTGCTGATATGGTCATCTGCTTTTGCTTCTTGAACATATTTAGTGTTTATCTGTGGCTTTAATACTTAATTAAGTATGTGTTTTGGTATTTTTTATGCTTTCTGATTGCTCCTAGGTAGATGTGATCAAGATATGGGCTTCCCTTTTCACTCTTCTTATTGCTTAATTCAGAATAACTTTCACAGGTGTTTTCTGCCTCCCTGGTATGTGGCAGTTGGTATTGGTTCTTGCCTGGGTTTTGGTGTTTTATAGAGTGTGATTGTAGCTTGACTATATAACAGCAGTTTCTGACTCTTCTTGGGTAATATAGGGAGAGAAAGAGTCCCCCAAAGGTAGAATGGGGAGCATAAAACAGCAAAACAGTACCAGCATAGAAAAAACAACAACAACAAAAAACAAAACTAGACTGAATACTGTAGTCTATAATCACAGAAAAGGGAGAGGAGGCAGAGAAGAAGAAAAAAAAAAATCTGTAGCCTAATATGTTGTTGTTGTTATTGCCTAATATGAGTATGATTTTAATGTCCTCTCTTCAGCTTCTGCTTTCAAAGCTGCCTGAGAGATTTCAAGATGCCTCTGTTGGTTGTTATGCTATACCTCAGGCTTTAATTTAATTTTTGGCCTGTTTTGTTTTTCAACTCTCTTTCCCTCTCTACAGCCCTGTCCTGGCCTTTCCTGTATTTAAAAAAACAACAACAAACATTCAGGATCAGCTCTTGGGCTGAGTATCTATGAGCATGCATGTCAGAAGAACCCACCAATGCTGAGGGTGTGGGTTGTCCACTTGCTCGGGCACCTCCTCCAGTCACCAGAATGGAGGTGCGCAAACAGTGGGGTGGGGGGGTGGGGCAACGACCAGATACCAAAAAAGAAAAGCAAAACCTACAAAGCATATTATCCACCTTTGCTCCAAGGTTCCCATGGCGTTTTTCCTTGGTGTGTCTGCTCCCCTGCTTGGTCTTCCTGTTTGGTCTCGCCAAACATTATTCTCATGATGAAAATATTCTTTTTTAAAGACCACTTAGTGGATGAATGATCTTGAACACACGTTTGTTTTCTCTCTCTCTCTTTTTTTTTTTTTGACGTTCACAGGCCCTTAAATACCACAGGCAATATTTTGGTTTTTCTTTGCCAGTAACATGAACTTATTTGCAAGGCTATATTCTTTTTGGGAGTCCTGGTGTGGTGCTGTAGGATAAGCATGGGACTGCTAACCACAAGGTTAGCAGTTCAAACCTTGAAAGCCCTATTTAGGGTCGCTATGAGTCAGAACGGACTCGATGACACTTAACAACAATGACATCCTTTTTACTGCTACATCACCATTCCACATTTGTCTTCCTTTCAGCAAACAATTAATGAGCACGTACTATATTCCAAACTCTTGATTCCCATCCTTTGTGTCTCTCCCACTGGCATTTTCAATTCTAATTGAACTAGCCCTATGACAAAATGGGCATCCTTGGAATTTTCAAACAGAAACCTCACAGGATGGTTGGCAAGCAATGGGTTTAACTTTCTTCTGCTCCAGGCCTGGGACCCACACCTTTCTCCAGCCCTACCCAGGCACTTTCAGCCACTCTTCTCCTCATCCCACAAGACACTTCAAATCAATGTGCTCAGAAACCTGTTTGAAGTGCACAGACTATTTTAATATCATTTGAGTGCACATAGAAAACAATAAAACTTTTATTCACACTATTTTATTATTCAGAAATTGCTTTCGCATGCATTAGCTCATGTAACCCTGATAGGGAATTAGCATCCAAAAAGCAAAAATGCATTCTCTCAGACTGTTAAAATGAAGTTATCTTTCAAGCAGCCTTCTTCCATGGTACTTGTTACCTTCCATGGAGCTGGGCTGACTGATGGGGACCCTTTGCACAATGGGATTAGATCATTATGACCCATAAGGTTTTCATTGGCTGATTTTTTTTTTTTTTTTTGGAAGTAGATCGATCTCCAGACCTTTCTCTGTTAGTCTGGACGCTCTACTGAAATCTGTTCAGCACCACAGTACCACACAGTCCTCCTTGGACAGATAGGTGGTGACTCCACTTGAGATGCATTGGCAGGTTTCCCACATGAAAAGAAAACCAAAACATAAATTGCCATGGGGTCAATTCCAATTCTTAGCGACCCTACAGGACAAAGTAGAACTGCTCCTTAGGGTTTCTGAGACTACAAACCTTTAAGGAAGAGACAGCCTCAACTTTCTCCAGAGAGCAGCTGGTAGGTTTGAACCTCTGACCTTGTAGTTAGTAGCCCAATTCTTAGCCTACAGCCCCACCAGACAACTCAGATCTCCCACATGGAAGGTGTGAATTCTACCACTGAGCAACTTCTGCCCTAGTTGGTCTGTAAAAGGAAATAAGTGAAAGCTATACACCCAGGTGGCCCCAATTTCTAGACCTCAGTGTTCGAGATGGGTGCAGCTCTTACCTGTCCCAGCAGTTCTGACTCACTTGACTGACACACCTTGACTGACTTCTTGTGGGTCTCTTTTCCTTCCAGCTCCCATAGTCTGAACACACAATGACTTTCTTTGTACTAGAAGCACAAATTTATCTAAACCTACATCAGTCCTGAGTCTGAGATACAGGTGATTTGGCCATACAGAATCTTTATACTTTTCAAATAACAACATTCTTAGTAGCTACTTGTCATCTTCTACATGACACACATTTCATTCAGTGCTTTATACATAAGTTGTTGTTGTTAAGTGTCGTCAAGTCGGTTCCAAATCATAGCGACCATGTGTAGGGTTTCCGACAACACATGTTAAGTGTTGTTGAGTCGGTTCTGACTCTTATTTTTGAGCTGCTGACCTTGAGGTTCAAACTGACCTTGCAGTCCAGTGCTTATTCTACAGCACGGCACACACCAGGACTCCTCACACATAGGAGGGGGCTTCAAAAAATTTGTGGGGAAATGGAATTAAAAGATAATAGAATGTAACCAAGGCAATGAAACGATATATGATAGAATGAAGGTAAAACTAGTGTTCTCCCATATAAACTATCATATAATTCACAATAAAACATTTAAAAAAAGATAATAGGAATTTTTCCACAAACTTTTGAAGCCCCCTCATATAACCTCATTTAGCTTTTACAACAATCGAATAATGTTGGTACTGTGATTCTGCCCTTTTACAAATGAGAAAACTTGGAAACTGAATGTAAGTCACTTTTACCAAAAGAACCGAGTCAATTCCAGAGCCCCAAGCTATCTCTTTTTGAGCCATTCTGTACTCTTTTTTTATTTTTGATAGCTTCACAACTCCATAAACTTAATTAAATTCCTTTTCAGAGGCACAGAATTTTTTGCTGAAAATCCCCAGGTTTCTTCCTAATTTTGTGCCCTTGTATTGCCATTTAGTAATTCTTCCAATCCTTTATAGAAAATCACCTCTACCAACTACTCTTGTAGAATTTCCCCAGGCAAACATTAGCATATTCACAATCTACCACATTTACTGTACTCTCCTCCAGGCAGAACGGGAAAAGCCAGGTTTCCTTTACAACTGAGTGGAAGAAAAGTCCCCTTTTGGCCTGCAACTCTCCTGACAAGACCTACAAATACTCATCGTCCCATCTTTGTCCTAAAGCAGAGCTTCTCAGCCTAGATTGTACTTTAGACCCACCTGGGAGCTTTCATTAGTATGAATTCTACCCCAAAGGCACTGAAACAGAATACACATGTAGTCGATTTGATTCCTGTGTACACCATCTGGCAAGGCCTACATGTATTATTGTTGCTAAGTGCCTCAAGTCTGTTCTGACTCATAGTGACTGTATAGTTTCCAAAGAGTAGCTGGTAGGTTTGAAATGCCAACCTTGTGGTTTATGTTGACCTTACCCTAATCTGTGGGAGAAACACCTAGTGATCTGCTTCTGTAAAGATGTCCGTCTAGAAAATCCTATGGGGCAGGTCTACTCTGTCACATAGGATTGCTATGAGTTAGAATCAACTCAATGGCATATGATAGCATTCACTGAATACTGCGTACCAGGCACTGTGCTAAGCATTTTTCATGCATTATTTCATTTACTTCTCACAGTCACTCCTTGAGATGAATATTACCATCATTCCCAGATAAGGAGATGGAGGCTCAGAGCAGTGTCCCAGATCACAGGGGAAACACATTTTGGTGGACCACTAGTCATCTGTGTCCAGTTCCAATGCCATTTCCTCAGTAAAACCTCTCATTATTCCTGTATCCTCAAGCAGTGTGTTACCTGAGCTTCTCCAAAACATCATGCACACGGAGGTATTAGCAGTTCTCCCATTGTAATGTGTTCACTGGTTTTGCATGTTTTGAAGCTTATGTTAAGTGTCTGTTGTTATTAAAGTGCCATGAAGTTGGTTCCAACTCACAGTGACCCTGTCTGTAGAGGGCTTCCAAGGAGCAGCTGGTGGGTTTGAACTGCTGACCTTGTGGTTTGTAGTCCAGTGCTTATTCTATAGCTCCACACTAGGAATGTCAACTAATTACTTATTACCAAGCTCTGGGCTAAGTACTGTGAATAATAAAATTAACAAACCACAGTCTTGAATCCAAAGTACTCTCAGAATATTCTGGAATATCCATTCTTCACAATGGTACCCACAGTTTGTTGTGAGCCACACAGTCGAACATATTCAATGAAGCACAAATAAACTTCTTTCTGGCGTTCTCTTCTTTCAGTCAAGATCTATGTGATGTTAGCAACAATATCCCTCATTTCACACCCTTTTATGAATCCAGCTTGAATTTCCGACAGTTCCTGGTTGAATTTCCGACAGTTCCCTGTTGAATTTCCGACAGTTCCTGGTTGAATTTCCGACAGTTCCCTGTTGAATTTCTGACAGTTCCTGGTTGAATTTCCGACAGTTCCTTGTTGAATTTCCGACAGTTCCTTGTTGAATTTCCGACAGTTCCTTGCAACTGTTTTTCAGTGATCCTCGGTAAAATTTTAGTTGCATGTGATACTAATGATATAATTCAATGATTTCTGCATCCTATCGGTTCACCTTTCTTTGGAACGGGAACATATGTAGATTGTTTCCAATCAGTTTGTCAGGTAGCTGTCTTCCAAATGGCATAGATGAGTAAGCACCTCCAGTGCTGCATCAGTTTGTTAAAAGATTTCAATTTGTATTCCACCAATTCCTGGAGCCATGTGTTCTTCCAATACCTTCAATTCAGCATAGCCTTCTTTCTTCAATACCATTGGCTCTTACTCATGTATTACCCCTGGAAATTGTTAAGCATCGACCAATTCTTTTGGTACAGTGACTGTATTCCATCCATCTTCTTTTGGAACTTCTTGCATCATTTAGTATTTTGCCCATAGAATCCTTAAATATTGCAAGTTTAAGACTGATTTTTTTCTTCAGTTCTTTCAGCTTGCGAAATGCTGAGTATTTTCTTCCCGTTTGCGTTTCTAACTCCACATTTTTGCACATTTCATTATAATACTTTATTTTGTCTTCTTGAGTTGCCCTTCGAATTTTTCAGTTCCCCCTCTTTTATGTCATCATTTCTTCCAACTGCTTTAGCTTCTCTATAATTCAAGACAAGTTTCAGAGTCTCTTCTTAAATTCATTTTGGTCTTTCTTTCTTTCTTTCTTATCTTTTTAATGACCTTTTGAATGTTAAATCAATTTCAGACTGAAGAAGTGGGTAGAATTCTTCCAGTGTCATCACTGGTCATTGTATAAATTTGAATAATAGGGCTTTTTACAAAGATGGCACAGAAAGTAAAGAAGGGAGCTCCTGCCCCTCCCCAAACTGAAGGCAAAGCAAAGACATGAAGGCCAAGAAGGCAGTGCTGGAAGGCATCCACAGCCACACACACACACACAAAAGAAGAGTAGCATGTCGTCCACTTCCTAGTGGTCCAAGACACTGAGGCTCCGAAGGCAGCCCTAACATCCTTGGAAGAGCACTCCCAGGAGAAACAAGCTTGACCACTATGTCATCATCAAGTTCCCTCTGACTACTGAGTCAGCCATGAAGAAGATTGAAGATAGTAACACACTTGTGTTCACTGTGGATATAAGGCCAATAAGCACCAAGTCACACAGGATGTGAAGAAGCTCTATGACATTGACCTAGCCAAGGTCAACACCTTCCTCAGACCTGACAGAGAAGAGAAGGCATAGGTTCCACTGGCTCCTGACTATGATGCTTTGGATGTTGCCAACAAAATTGGGATCATCTAAGCCGAGCCCAGATGGCTAATTCTAAATATAATTTTTTTCAATACATCAAAGAAAAAAAATTTTGAATAATAGTGGTGATAAATGTTCTTCCTTATAGGATATTATATCATACAGATACTATCACAGATAGCACTGTACTTCAAGATAGATCTTAAAATGCTCTTTTTGGCAACGAATGGGATGCTATTCCTCTTCAATTTGCCACTGCCAGCATATGATTGTCCAATTCAAAATGGCCGATACCTTTCCATTACAGCTCGCTAATGCCTAGGATACAATCCTAATGCAGTTCATTTATTTTTGACGACTTCCAGTTTTCCTAGAGTCCTAATTCATACATTCCATGTTCCAATTATTAATGGCTGTTTGCAGCTGTTGTTTCTCATTCTGACTTGAGCCCCATCAGCAAATCAAAGTCTGGAAAGCTTTGCTCCATTCATGTCATTAACATCAAAACTACTTTGAGAATACAGCTCTTTCTTAGTTGTATCTTGAGTGCCTTCCAACCTGAAGGGTTCATATTCTGGCACTATATTAGACAATTTTCCAGTGCTATTCAGAAGGTTTTCAGTGTTTACCAGTTTGAAAGTGGCCTGTCTCTCCTTCTTCCTACTCTGTCTTAATCTGAAAACTCTGCTGAAATCTTTCCATCATGGGTGACGACGCTGTTGCTGTTAAGTACTATGGAGGTGGTTCCAACTCATAACAACATTGTATAGGATTTGCAAGGAGCAGCTGAAGGGTTTGAACTGCTGACCTTGTGGATTGCAGTCCAGTGCTTATCCTACAGTGACACACCAGGAATCCTAGATGACCATTTGTTGTTCAATGCCATCCAGTAGGTTCTGACACGTACTGATGTTATGCACAACAAAACAAACACCGCCCAGTCCGTGCACCAATCTCACAAAATATTGCTACACTTGGGCCCATTGCTACTGCCACTGTGCCAATACATCTCGTAGGGGATCTTCCACTTTTTAATTGACCAAGCATGCCTTTTTTTTTTTTTTTTTTTACCAAGCATGATGTCCTTCTCTAGGGACTGTTATCCCCTGATAATATTTCTGAAATATGAGAGACAAAGTCTCATCATCCTGGCTTCCAAGGAGCACTCTAGGTGTAGTTCTTTCAACACAGATTTGTTTGTTCTTCTGACAGCCCATGGTACTTGTAATATTGTCCTCCAACACCATAACTCAAATGCATCAATAAGGTCACCGTTATTCATTGGCCAGCTTTCACATGCATATCAGGTTATTGAGAATACCATGGCTTGGGTCAGGTTCACCTTAGTCCTCGAACTGACATCTTACTCTTGAACACTTTAAAAAGGTCTTGTGCAGCAGATTTCCCTAATGCAATCCGTTATTTGATTTTTTGATTGCTGTTACCGTGAATGTTGATGGTTAATCCTAGCAAAATGAAGTCTTTGACAGCTTCAATCTTTTCTCCATTTATCATGATATTATTCATTGGTCCATTGGTAAGGATTTTTGGTTTCTTTATGTTGAGGTGCAAAGGCTGTGGTCTTTGATCTTCATTAACAAGTATTTTAAATCCTCTTCACTTTCAGCCAGCAAGGTTGTATCATCTGCATATCACAGGTTGTTAATGAGTCTTCCTCCAATCCTTCTTCTTATAATCCAGCTTCTCTGATTAGTTGCTCAGCAGACAGATTGAATGACTATGGCACAAACCTTTCCTCATTATAAACCATTCGGTGTCCCCTTGTTCTGCTCAAACGGCTGCCTCTTAGTCTATATACAGGTTCCTCATGAGCACAATTCATTCTCCACAATGCTGTCCATAGCTTCTCATGAGCCACACAATCAAGAGCCTTTGCATAGTCAATAAAGCACAAGTAAACATCTTTCTGGTTTCTGTCAAGATTCGTCTTATATGTACTGCTATCCCTTGTTCCACGTCCACATCTGAATCCGGCCTGAACCTCTGGCAGTTCCCTGTAATACTACTACTTTGGTAAAATTTTATTTGCTTGCAATATTAATGATATTGTCCAATCATTTCTACATTCCAATGGGTCACCTCTCTTTGGAATGGGTGCAAATATAAATCTCTTCCAATCAGTTGGCCAGGTGGCTGTTTTCCAAATTTCTTAACACAGAAGGGTTATTTCCTTCAGTGCTCCCTAGGTTTGTTGAAAAATTTGAATTTGTATTCCATTAATTCTTGGAGCCTTTTGCAAATGCCTTCAGTGTACCTTGGAATTCTTCCTTCAGATTCATTGACTCTTGATCATGTGCTACCTCTACAAGTGGTTGAACATCGACCATTTCTTTTTGGTACAATGGCTCTGTATATTCCTTCCATCTTCTTTTGAAACTTTATGCACAATTCAGTATTATGCTCACTGTTGTTTATGTTGTTAGGTGCCATTGAGTTGGTACCGACTCACAGCAACCTTATGCACAACAGAACAACACAGTGCCTAGGCCTGCAGCAGCCTTACAATCATTGCTACACTTGAGCCCATTGCTGCTGTCTCTGTGCCAATCCACCTCATTGGGGGTGCTTCCTCTTCTTCATTAACTCTGCTTTACCAAGCATTATGTCTTTATCCAAGGACTAGTCCCTACTGATAATATGCCCAAATTATGAGAGACAAAGTCTGGCCATCCTGACTTCTAAACAGCATCTGGCTACACTTCTTCCAGCACAGATTTGCTTGTTCTTTTGGCAGTCCATGGTAGTTTTAATATTCTCCTCCAAAGCGTAAATTGAATGCATCAGTTCTTCTATAGTCTTCTTTATTCAGTGTCAAACTTTCACATGCATATGAGGTTATTGAAAATATTATGGCTTGGGTCAGGTTCTCCTTAGTCCTCAAATTGACATCTTTGCTCTTCACCATTTTAAAAAGCATATTTGCCTAATTTGATATCTGGACTGATGTTTCCATGAGTGTTGATGATTGATCCTAGCAAAATGAAGTCTTCGACAACTTCAATCTTTTCTCCATTTATCATGATGTTATTTATTGATCCAGTGGTGAGGATTTTTTTTTTCTTTACATTGAGATATAGCTTATATGGAAGGCTGTCGTCTTTGATCTTCTTCATCAGTATGTATTTTAAATCCTCTTTGCTTTCAGCAAGCAAGGTTGAATCATCTGCATATCTTAGGTTGTTAGTGAGTCTTCCTCTGATACCACGTTCTTTTTCATATAATCCAGCTTCTTGAATTATGGTGTGGTTTGTTGTTGTTAGGTGCCATCGAGTCGGTACCGACTCACAGCGATCTTATGCACAGCAGAACGAAACACTGCCCAATCCTGGGCCAACCTCACTACTGTTGCCATGCTTGAGTCCATCGATGCTGCCACTTGGCCAATCCATCTCGTTGGGGGTCTTCCTCTTTTTCTCTGACCCTGTACCTCACCAAGCATGATATCCTTCTCCAGCAACTGGTCCCTCCTGACAATATGTCTGAAGTATGAGAGACAAAGTTTGGCCATCTTGGCCTCCAAGGAGCACTCTGGCTGCACTTTTTCCAACACAGATTTGTTGGTTCTATGGGCAGCCCATGGCACTTTCAGTATTCTCCACACTGGACTGTAATGTCGCTTTGAACTTCAAGGTCGGAGGTTCAAGCTCACTAGCCACTCCTTGAAAACCCTATATAGGGTCGCTGTGGGTCCGAACAAACTCTACAGCACTTAACAACAACAACATAGAGATTTAATATTGAAAGTTGAGGTTTGAATTTTTTTATTTTTTATTTTTCTGCAGTTGTTTCAGCTTGAAAGAAGTTCCCTTTTGGTTTTGTAATTCCAGGTCTTTGCACATTTCATTTTAATATTTAGCTTTGTCTTCTCAAGCTGCTCCTTGATATTTTCTGTTCAGGTCTTTTACCTCCTCATTTCTTCCATTTACTGTAAAATCCATACACTGGAGAGCAACTTTCAGAGTTTCTTCTGATATTCATTTTTGTGTTTTCTTTCTTTCTTTCTTTTCTAATTATCTTTTGGTTTGTTGCTCTCTGATGCTCTTGCTGTCACCCCACATCTCTTCTGGTCTTTGGCCACTAGTATCTAATGCATCAAATATGTTCTTGATCTCTAAATTCCAGTTGAATATGTTCAAGGTCATGTTATGACTCTCATGGACTTGTTTTCATTTTCTTCAGCTTCAGCCAGAACTTGCATATGAGCAGTTGATGATTTATGCCACAATCTGTCCCTGGTCTTGTTTTACAGATGATGTAGGGCTTTTCTACTGTCTCTTGCCATACATATAGTCCATTTTTTTCTGTGTATTCATCTGGTGAGATCTATATAATTGTCATCTTCTATGTTGTCTTTAAAAGCTATTTGCAATGAAGAAATCATTGATCATGTAATCTATAGCATCATTTCTATCACCGAGACCATGTTTTCCAACTACTGATCCTTCTGTTTGTTTCCAACCTTTAATTATAAATACATCTTGATTGCATATTTGATCTATTTCAGACTGAAAAATTTGGTAGAATTCTTCAATTTAATCATCACTGGCTTTAGTGGTTGCTGCATAATTTGAATAATAGTTGTACTAACTGATATTCCTTGTGACTGTTGTTAAGTGCCTTAGAATCCGTTCTGACCCATAATGACCCTGTATAGGGTTTCCAAGAAGCAGCTGGTAAACTTGAAGTGCTGACTTTGCAGTTCAAATGGCTTTTCATTCTGGTGCATTAACCCACAGTGCCACACCAGGACTCCAGTCTTCCTTGTAGGAGTGTGGATATTATCCTATAGCAGACAGCGCTGTTCTTCAAGATAGGTCTTAAAACGCTCTTTTTGATGATAAACACCAATGCCATTTCTCTTCAATTTGTCATGTGTATGCTGGTATTTGGAGTCCTGCTGTGGCACTGTGGTTCAATGCGCCAGACTGAAAAGCCATTTGAACTGCATGGTGAGTGGTTCATGCTCACCAGGTGCTCCTTGGAAACACCATACAGGGTTGCTATGGGTCAGACCAACTCGATGACACTTAACAACAGCAACAACAAATGCTGGTATTTAAATACCAGTAGCGTGGCAACAGTGGTGAGGTTGGCCCAGGATCAGGCAATGTTTTGTTCTGTGTGCAAAGCGTTGCTATGAGTCGGTACCGACTCAATGGCACCTAACAACAACAATAAGCATTTAAATACCTGAGTCCTGATGTGGCACTGTAGGTTAATGCGCTGGACTGTAAAGTCGTTTGAACCACAAAGCCAGCATCTCCTTAGAAAACCTATACGGGGTTGGTATGGTTTAGAACTGACTCGACGTCACTTATCAACAACAATAGCGTAACTTCCAGCATCACGGCAATACACAGCCACCACAGACTGACAGGTGAGTGGCAGTGAAGTATTATTGTTTTTGTTAAGTGCTGTTGAGTCAGTTCTGACTCATAACAACCAAGTGTAGGGTTTCTAAGGAGTCATTCATGGGTTTGAACTTTCAACCATGTAATTAGCAATCTAGTGCTTAACTCACAGTGCCACACCAGGGCTTCAGTATAGAACTAGAGTAATGTATTAACCATCATACTGCGCCTAAAAAATTCTAATTTGATGCAATAGGGCCTAAAATCTAAAAGCACTTGGTGTGTGGAAGGTCATGGTATAGTTGGAACCCTAACTCCATTTTGAGCCTTGACAAAAGTTCAGGTGCCATTTTGAGTTCTTTCTGCTACCTCCCCAAAGCTTTGGATTGCTAACCACAAACTGCAATGTTGGCAGTTCAAACCCAACAGCTACTCCTCGGGTTATATGAGCGTTGCTATGAATTGGAGTCATTTCATTGACACTAATAACAACATTGCGAAGTATGAGTATTCAAGAACACTTAATTGTACTTCTGAGGAATCTGTACCTGGACCAAGGAGCAGTTGTTCGAACAGAGCATGGGAACACTGAATGTTTTAAAATCGGGAAAGTTGTGAGACAAGGTTGTGTTCTTTCACCATACTTATTCAACCTGTATGCTGAGTAAATAATATGAGAAGCTGGGTTATATGAAGAAAAACGTGACATCAGGATTGGAGGAAGACTCATTAACAACCTGCGATATGCAGATGATACAACCTTGCTTGATGAAAGTGAAGAGGACTTGAAACATTTACTGATGAAGATCAAAGAACACAGCCTTCAGTATGGGTTGCATCTCAGTGTCAGAAAAGCAAAAATCCTCACCACTGGACCAATAAATAACATTCTTATCAACGGAGAAAAGATTGAAGTTGTCAAGGACTTCATTCTTCTTGGATCAACTTCATTCGTCAAGAGATCAGACGACGTATTGCATTGGGTAAATCTGCTGCACAGGAACTTTTTAAAGTGTTGAAGAGCAGAGATGTCAGCTTGAGGACTAAGGTGCGCCTGACCCAAGCCATGGTATTTTCAATAACCTCATATACATGCGAAAGCTGGACAGTGAATAAGGAAGACCGTAGAAGAATTGATGCCTTTGAGTTGTGGTGTTGGAGGAGAATACTAAAAGTGCCATGGACTGCCAAAAGAACCAATAGATCTATTTTGGAAGAAGTGCAGCCAGAGTACTCTTTGGAGGCCAGGATGGCTAAGCTTCGTCTCTCATGCTTTGAACATATTGTCAGGAGAGAACAGTCGCTGGAGAAGGATGTCATGCTGGGTAAGATGGAGGGTCAGAGAAAAAGAGGAAGACCCCCAACGAGATGAATCAGCCAGGTGGCATCATTGATGGCGTAAAGTGTGGCAGCAGTAGTGAGGTTGGCCGAGGATCGGACATTGTTTCATTCTGCTGTGCATGGGGTCGCTATGAGTCGGTTCCGACCCAATGGCTCCACTCAAAAATGCCAGCCAACCTTGCCATTTTGAATTGTGTGGGTCTCCAGAGTCCTGCCAATTGTTCAATCTCCTGCATGAGGCTCCTGGAATGTTCAAGAATAAGGCCTGTGGCCTTATTGTGGCAAATGTGTTAGAGAGCAACACTATTGGCGGGACTCTGGAGAACAGCACACATTCAAAGCATTGCAGACAGCCGCCATCTTTGGGCAGGCACAGCTGTTTCCTACTTGGATCAAAATACCAGACCGCAGATCTGGTTTGTTGCTCAATGTTTACAGGAGACTCTTGTTGTTTGAAACAGCAATTACTAAGCCATTTAGAACCATTTGAAGCCCTGGGTAAGACCTTGGTTGCTCGTCCTTTGTTCCCAGTACCCTTCAGATAACTTCTTTCCATGCCGCTGTAACAGATCTTCTACCTACTGCCTGCCACTCCTCAGGGATGGTTTTGCTTGGTGGTGGTGATGGTTATGTGTCATGGAGTCAATTCCAACTCATAGTGACTCTGTACAGGGTTTCTGAGGCTATAAATCTTAACAGGATCAGAAAGCCTCATCTTTCTCCTGAAGAGTAGCTGAACCTGTAGATTGCTTTGAACTGATGACCTTGTAGTTAGCAGCTCAGCACCTAATCCACTGCATTACCAGGATTCCTAATGACTCTGCTTAAATGTGCTTAACTGTTTCTTTGATATCTACTTATTGCAAACATAAGAGGCACTTCTTTACATCAAAGGAGAGCGATCATTTTGGGCAGGTTGTCCAGATGGCTTCAACAGTGAAACTTCTCAGAATATTAATGCCTCCTGTTCTGATGGAAATTGTGCAACAGAGGAGTCTAGTGACTACTTCAGATGACCTGCCAAGAAGAAACGTCACACTAATTATAGTTTCACGTGCTAATTAAAGAAGTGATGTTTACGTGAGAAAATCACAATACAAAAAAGCGTCATACAGCCAAAGTTTGAATGAGGCAGGGAGACGTGTGATGACAAAATTAGATCACAAATAATTGTTGTATACAGAAATTGTATACAGTTATTTATCCTTTCTTATCATTCCATTGAAAATTACTGTCATTTTTAGTATTGTGAATTATTTATCTTTACGTATTTACCTTGTTCAATGAAAAACTGTGTCCTTGCATGAGAGAAATAGAAAACCTCTTGAAATCAGTCTTTAGAAAACTCTCTTGAAATCAGTCTTTAGAAACATTTCTAAAAGTTGGAGCTTTGTCTCAAGGGAAACAGCAAGGATCGTGAGAAAATGAAACAATTTCTCTTCACATTCATTGTTTACAATTCAATTCCAACTAATAATTGGTGGCTTTCGGCTGTTCCCTTTCCCTCAGCCTTCCCTCCCCGTCCCTCTGATTATTTTTCTAAACTCTTAGAGGCAGGAGCAAAACCTGATAGTAGCACAGGCAGCTTGTGATCAGCCTCTACCTTAGCGTCCCAGCTGCTCAGCAGAAGAAATGCCTGGTGATCTGCATCTGTAAAATATTTTTTTAAAAATTGAAAAACACCAACCCCTTGGCCATCTAGTCTATTTGGATTCATAGCCACCCTCTGTAGGTCACAATAGAGCTTCCCCATGGGGTTTCTAAGACTGTAAAACTTTACAGAAGCAGATTGCCACATCTTTTTCTGGCAAAGCGGCTGGTGCATTTGAACAGCAGACCTTTCAGTTAGCAGCCAAGCACTTAACCACTTTACCATCAGGACTACAGTCAAAAAACACTATGGAGCAGTTCTACCCTGTAACAGATAGGGTCTCAGTGAGGACGTCAGCCTGACAGCCGCTAACAACAAAAAGCAGGGTGGGTGAGAGGTAGGTACTGTAGGATGGAAAACACCTAGCCATAAGGTTGGCTTGAGCTGCAAGGTCGGTGGTTCAAACTCACCAGCCGCTCCTTGGAAACCCTATACGTGATAGCACTTAGCAACAACAACAACATAGTCCCTATATGATACATGTGTAGCGAGAACCAGAATGAAGTAAGAAGATTGCTCATAGCAGCCTCAAGACAGTTTAGTATCCCAGATATGAGGTAAATCGGACACTTGAGAACTACACACCAAAGTCCAAGAGATGTGTGTCCCTCTTCTCCACTCCCTCACTTTCCGTTCAGATGCTTTGTGCAGTTAGATAGTGTTTATTGTATTGTGTTCATGGCTGTAGCTGTCACAACTCAATGTTATAGTGCAGTATGACTCTGTTTTGTCTTTCTGGGGTATATTTTGGCTGTCAACTTTTTTCCTGAATTTAATAATTGCCCTTGAAAATTACTTAGTTTTGTCAATATTCCTAATTCTTTCCATACCTTGTTATCAGTACAATTTTCTACAAGGTTAGTCACACCAGGTAATGTATCAATTCCAACTCCAAAATGAGTAGTCTTGCTCAGAACTACATATAATTCGATGTTAGGAAATTTGAAAATCTTGGCAGTCTTAAAGTAGAGTGTTCATTCGTGTAATATTTTAAAAATATGTAAACCACAAAAGAAAAATATGTGGTAAATAATAGCCTTCAAATGAGTCTCTCTAGGACTAAAAATGCTCAACTTCAAATCCTAAACCTGCCTGTCACCTGAAACAAGATAGTCTACCTAAACTGTTGTTGTTTAGTGCGGTCAAGTTGATTCTGACTCATAGCGACCATGTATAGGGTTTCCAAGGAGCAGTTGGTGGATTTGAAGTGCCGATCTTGCAGCTAGCAGTCCAGTGCTTATCCTACAGTGCCATACCAGAACCCCCTTATCTAAACTTGTTGCTGTGTTGCTGTCGAGTCGATTCTGACCCATAGCGACCCTGTATAGGGTTTCCAAGGAGTAGCTGGTGAGCTTGAACCGCAGACTTTGCAGTTCAAAGCAATTTTGCAGTCCAGCGCATTAACCACAGTACCACACCAGGACTCTTTACCCCAACTAGTGCCTTAGTTTTCTCATCCATAAAATGAAGACCACATAGACTCCATAGTATCTAACCAAGATAATATATATGTCATATACATAATCTAAGGAACTCTGGTAGCGTAGTGGTTACGAATCGGACTGTGAACCACAAGGTCAGCAGTTCGAAACTACCAGTTGTTCC
>NW_006408595.1:13600607-13613795 GCF_000296735.1 Chrysochloris asiatica
ACTCCATAGTATCTAACCAAGATAATGTACATAAGTCATATACATAATCTAACATAGACTCCATAGTATCTAACCAAGATAATGTACATAAGTCACTTACTGTAGCACCTGAGACACAGTGAACTCTTATTTTTATTTAGTATAATAGCAAAGGCAAAACACACATACAAAAAACCAAAAACCTTAAATATTTTATTATTTATAATGAAAAATATAAACATACAAATGCAATATTAACAGAAAAGGAATAAACTGGGGAAAATATTTGCAAGGTGTTTGACAGACCAAAAAGGTGAATAAAAACCTTAGAAAAATCGCATGATAGGTGCAAGAAAATGACACCAAACCATGCTTCCCATAGCCTTCTACTCAGCGGTGTATGTTTCATTCCATGTGATTCCTCAACCGTTGGCCAGCTTCTGTGAGGGAATACTGCCTGTGAGCCCCTGAATGTGAGCTAAAGAATGAATAGATGTTGCTGTGACAGGAATAGACATTCAGGATGCTGGAGCTATTTCTTACTCAACTTGAGCATTTAGAATGCCCCCAGGCCCATAGGTGCCATTTTACCTGAGAATGGTGTCAGGGGCCTTACGTTTAGCATAATGGTTGAACATGTTGTTGTTAAGTTTTGTCAAGCTGGTTCCCACTCATAGCGACCCTGTATTTGTTAAGTTTTGTCAAGCTGGTTCCCACTCATAGCAACCCTGTATGGGGTTTCCAAGGGGTGCCTGGTGAACTTGAACTGTTGACCTTGCGCTTATCCTATAGTGCCACACCATATGGTGGTTCAAATATTGCCTAATTGGTTACTGGTAGATCAGGCTGCATGGTCATCTGTGTCTTATATATAATCTGATATTCGGTATCCACCAGAGCCAAAAACAAACCAGGATCTCTTTCTCAAATAGGAGAATAGTCACTGAACAAAGACAGAATGGTTTTTGTTATTAAAAACTTTTTTTTTCTTTAATTAGGATATGTGTTACACTTCATCTAGCATCATGATGTATTATAGCCATGTTGCAGATCACTGAATCCTCTGGATCACAAGCCCACCCTTTGGCTAGGGGAAGGGAGTACAGTTTCATTACTGTCCACCAAGACTGTACTCAGTAGCAAGTGATAATTTTCCAGAAGAAACTAGGCGTGCTATTTCTAGAAAATGGAAGCAAATAGGACAACAACAAATGGCCACCACACTGACACTCATTACAATCTGAAATTCTCTTGTTTGTTGGAGCGTAGCGCATGAACATTTTTATAATGGTTCTAGGCCAAGGACTCAGAGTTCAATAGCCAGCGACTGGTGCTCTCCCCTTGAATTGACTTTGGTACATTCATTTATCAGCACGTAGACATCTAACTAGGAACACACTGAACGGTGCTCTCATCTAGCCCCTACATATTTCTCCATCCTGGTTATAAGGCTATAATGGCAGGGCTTGCCAAATACCTTGCTGATGTCAAGATCCAATGTGCCCGCAGCATTCCCCTGCTGTACTAGACCAATAACTTTCTTCTCTCTCAGTCAGATCATAGGTTAAGTGGGAAAAACAATAATATGGAGAATTAAACAGGAAAAGGTATAAATTAGATGTGGATCAAAAGGCACAGGGGTTCATTGGACTTTTATTTCCCCAGTGGTTAGTGTTATTAGGAAGGGTTTGAAAACCATTCCAAATAAGGAAGTTCTAATTGGTGTGGTCTATTAATACTACTGAGTCCTGGTGTGGCGCTGTGGGTTAATGTGCCAGACTACAAAGCCATTTGAACTGCAAGGTCGGCAGTTCAAGCTCACCAACTGTTCCTCGGAAACCCTATACAGGATTGCTATGGGTCGGAACCGACTCGACGGCACTTCACAACAACAACAACAACCAATGCTGTAGGATAAATAAACACTGGACTGGTAACTACAAGATCAGCAGTTCAAACCCACCATCTGCTCTTGGAAATCCTATCCAGGGTTGCTGTGCTTTGGAACAAACTCAAAGGCACACACATAGCAGAAGAAACCAATACAACATAAAGGAAGACTCCTTGGTTGGTACAGTTTACACACTTAACTTGCTAAGAAAAAGCTTGAAAGTTTGAGTATACCCAGTTGTACCTCAGAAGAAAGGTCTGGCAGTCTACTTCCAAAAACTCAGTCACTGAAAATCCTATAGAGCAATTCTACTCTGACACACTTGGGATTGCCATGTGTCAGAATTGATACGGATAACAACTAGTTAAGACAAAGGCAGTAAATACTTTTTAGTTCAACTTGAAAGAGTGAGATTTGAGTGCAGTCACTCCACACAGTAAACACAGGACTGCAAACCACAAGGTTGGAGGCTTGAGCCCACCAGCTGCTCTGTAGGAGAAATAAAAGGCTTTATACCTCCACAAAAGGAATTAAACCCTCGGAAACCCTATACAAGGTTTCTATGAGCCAAAAGTGACTCCACGGCCCTTAACAACAACAACATCTGGAAGTAGGCCAGATGTTCAGTTGTGAAGAAATATTAGGGACAATTCAGATCAATTACATATCAGGATGTTGTTAATGTACATACCCAATTATCTATATTCATAAGAAGCACAACGAATAAAGTAAAAAGGAAACCTAGAAAGTCCTTCTGGGATATTCAGGCTTTGAGAACCTGATTTGATGAACCCCTTTATCATTTCTTGATAAAGGCCAAGAAATGAGCATTCATTAAAAACTCTGTGCTGAAAGTGTTAAAATATTTGATCAATAAGAAGTTGCTCTTCTATAGCACCGTCTCAGCATTGGTTCCTGGATTAACAAGACTCTGGGAAACGGTGCCAAGCTTGTCATTATGAAACGATGTTGCATTATAGAAGCACATGATATCCCAGGCTCTTCAAGACTGGATGTTGCCTGGGAAACCATCCTGGGCTCCTGCAACAGCTAGAAAAGACAGAGTCTTGTACCTGAGGCAGTTTGCTTTCAGAATTCTCCACCTCTGGCCCTTTTGCAGATTCTGCACCTCTCACTGCTTAGTTGCTCTCTATTCACGGTCCTAATTGTAGTCCCTAATATCGAGATGTTTGCCTGAATTTGATTTCCTCACACTCCCAAACCAAATCCACGGCTGTCCAGTCAATTCCAACTCACAGAACCAGCCCACAGGCTTTGGGTTTCTAAGGCAGTCAATCCTCATGAGAGCAAACAACCTCATTTTTGCTCCTGAGGAGCAGCTAGTGGATTTGACCCACTGGCTATGTGACTAAACAGTCCAATGCCTAACCCACTATGTCATAAAAGCTCCTTCCTCATGGTTTAAATAGACATAATAAACCAATAACCATAAAGCTGTTTGGTTGACCTGTATGCTGAGTTTTTTGTTTTGTTTTGTTTTTAATTTAAGCTAATGTTTAAAACTCAGGTTGCATCACATATAAATTTATATTTACAGCCTTTTCTTTTTAAGAAATTAGAATATCTTGGAATCACAAAAGGCTGTATTTCCTGATGAAATAATCTACTGTCCACTTAAAACCGCTCTCCGATTTGTCACAATCCCCACCATTCCCGATAGTCCCCAACATGGAGACTATCATTAATCATCATACTGTTTTTTGTTTCTTTTTCCAGTGGCAGAGGGATATTTCTCTCTTCTGGTGTACTTATGAGAATTGTGAAAATTGAGAAATCAAAATATTTCAAGAAAAATGGAGGAAGTGAAGGTTTACAGGTTTAATGTGTAAAGGTTAACAGGTTTACAGGTTTAATGTGTTAAATGAGTATGCTAGTCTGAATTTGAACCCTTGTAGCAATACTTTTTTACTTACCCTCATGCATACAAAGACTAGGCCCTGCTCATTTGATTCATGTATGTCTCTTATCTGGTTCCTACAGTCATTTGCGTTTGCAACTCCAGTCTGAATTTCAGACATCTGGGTGATCTTAGAGTGTGTATTCTGCTCTGGACTTACTCCTAGATCTACTATGTCTGCTTCTTTAATCTGCCATGGTTTACTGATCAGGAAAGGCAAGTCATGCATCTAAAATAAAGATTTGGGGTGGTTCTAATTGTTCCTCCTAACCTGCCAGCCTCATTGTCTACAAATTAACAGATTTTAATACATACAGAGTTTCCTTCTACTCTAGCAATAAATGCTACATGTGACTATAAATTAACAAACCGTCCTGGTATGATGCTGTAGGATAAGCACCAGACTGTGAAGGTTGGTGGTTCAATTCCCCCATCCACTTCTTGGAAACCCTATACAGTGTCATAATGAGTCAGAACAACAAACAATGTTTTAACTAGCGTGCTCTGAAGGAGAATGATGAGGCTTTCTACTCCTGTAAAGATTTACAGTCTCAGAAACCCTACTCAGGGTTTCTATGAGTTGGAACCAACTTATATATTGTTGTTGCTAAGTGCCATCAAGTCATTTCCAATTACAATTCAGGTTTGGACCATCAACTTAGCTGTTAGCAGTCCAGTGCTTATCCTACAGCACCACATCAGGATTCCATATATATATATATATATATAAGAGCAGCTGGTGACCTTGAACTGCCAACCTTGTGGTTCAAACCAACCTTGCAGTCCAGAACATTAACCCACAGTGCCATACATATAGATAGCAATTGGTAGTCACTTTTGGATATCCTGGGTCAATTTCTTCCATAGTCATTTAGTTTCCTTGTATCTGAGGTTATGGAGTCCTGGTGTGGCGCTGTGGGTTAATGCTCCAGACAGTAAAGCCGTTTGAACTGCAAGTTCAGCAGTTCAAGCTCACTAGCTGCTCCTCAACAACCCTATACAAGGTCACTATGTGGTCAGAACCGACTCGATGGTACTTATCAACAACAACAACAACATAGATAATACTATAACCATAAATGAATACGTGATTGCTAAGTGCCATCAGTTCAAACCCACCAGCCGCTCTCCGGAAACTATATAGGGTCGCTATGAGTGGAACGGACTAGATTGTACTTCTTGTTGTTAAGTACTATTTAGTCAGTTCTGATTTATAGCAACCCTGTATAGCATTTCAAAGAAGTGTTAGCCCTGAGTGTGTAGACATCAAGCTACAGGCCTAGTGTTTTGTGTTCTACCTCTCCCTCTCTTCTGATTTCTTCAGCCTATTGGGACCCTGTTCTAGGGGACAAGGCAAAAGACCACCATTGTGTATCATTTCTCTTTCTACAAACTGATCATTTTTTAAAGCCCAGGCTTATTAAGGACCTTAAATATTGGGAAGGAAATTGAGACCATAAATCATTTTGGTGATGAAGGTTACTCTAATTTCACCTTCCACTTTGAACCCCAAACATTCAACAGTTCCCAAATACCCAAATGGGTAAGTGGTGAGCAGACAGCTTCACCAGGGTCTGCTCCCTGCCCTGCCCTGAGTGGATGGGCATCTGCATGGCTCTGACAGACTGGGCCTGGAGCCAGTTTATTTGACTAGTTATTGTCAGTGGTAAGCTCTTATGTACAGTAAAGAACTAGCTGCTCCATGGGGCTTTCACGGTGTGACCTTTCAGAGCCAGATCGCCAGGCCTGTCTTCAGAGGCATCTCTGGGTAGGTTTGAACCACCCACCTTTCTGTTACTAGCCCAGTACTAACTGTTTGATCCAAGGAGCTCTGGTAGCGTAGTGGTTACAAATCGGGCTGTGAACCTCAGGGTCAGCAGTTCGAAACTACCAGCTGTTCCACAGGATAAGGATGAGGCTTTCTGCTCCCGTAAAGATTTACAGCCTCGGAAACCCTGTACAGGGTCGCTATGGGTCAGAACTGACACCACAGCACATAACAATAACAACTGTTTGATCCGCCCAATGACTCTTTGGTTCATTTAAGCAAGGATCAAACAGTCCACTGGGTAGACTGTAAGGGCTGTAAATGGGAAAGTAGCAGCCAATCAGCTTTTACCAAAATCTTATTAAAAGAGCAGTTATTCTGGTGGTGTCTAGCTGGAGCCCTTCAAGGATAAAATCTTTTCAGGACCAAGGTGGTACCCCGCGATCCAAACACCAAGAAGATAAATGAACTTTGATTTGTAGGTTGCAGACTGAAGGCTAAATCAGTCCTAAGTCTTTGTCCCAAATATTTAAGACAAATTGTGGATTGAGATCAAGTGGGGAGCAGGCAGTCCAGCACATTTGTAGCAGAGTAGGGGCCAAGATGACACCTAATGAGCCCCATCAAAGAGGAAGCCCTGAACCAGATCTCCAGCGAGGTCTGAGGCCACAGGGATGGGTTCTCCAGCTGGAAAGGCTGCTGCCCCCATCCAGACCAAGTAACAGAAGCACTACCTCTCTTTTGACAGGACAAGGATTACCAGCAGTCCAGCAAGTGGCCAAGAGGAGCTCCCAATTGCCTTCTTTACTTCATAGCATGGATGACACTCTAACAAACCCACTGACCTGCCTACCTTCCACTTCCCTCCTCCTCTGGACCAAGCAGTGACGAGACATGGCACTAAGGAAGCCTCCCCTGCTTTAATGAGTAAGTGTGCATTCTCTGGCATCAGACATCTCCACAAGTCACATCCGGGCTCTGGCCACTGGCCACCAAGATACATCACTTATTCTTAAGAAATCCACCTAGACAATTTATTCATACAAAATATTATTTGAGGTTTTTCCACTTACAGTTTCTTCTCAAATTTTCTGTAACAAATTAAGCATATGACCAGCAAGGGTTGCAGGTTTTTCTTGGTATACTTCCTCCTAAAATATAAGTCTGTGGTTAATCAAGCTCTGTAAATGACAGTTCCTCATTCAGACTCTGTGGGCTCAATGGCTGGCTGAAGAATACTGCACATTTCCCCTCCTGTCCCCTACCCAGGAGTACAAGAGCTCTGAATGAAGTTTTAAGTAAACTAAGTATGAGGGGACTTCATAAAATTCATGGAAAAAATCTAATTAAAAGATGATGGATTTTAACTAACTTTTGGAAGCTGCCTTGCAGAAAGAATGTTCCCAGGGTTCTGATTCTGTGACCCCACCAGTTGTCAAGGACTTCTGAGTCCACTGTCACTCAACGTGTGCCTGAAATCAAAGCAGTGACATGCCAAGTGATAAATTTGGTGATGTCAACTTAACATCAGCCTTTGTTCCTTCATAAGTAATAAATCAAAGCAGCTTGCTTCACTTGGCCACAACATTTTAATTTCCGCTTGTATCTGCAGGCTCTCTGTGAAAGGGAGGTGTCTGGTGTTGGGGAGGACAAGGCATCAGTACAGACAGGTGGGAGTTGGAGTCTCTTACTATTTGCTGGCCTGAGGTAAAACCTGACCCTCTAGGAAGCCTATTTGCTTATTTCATAATCTTCATGAGGGTAGTTTTCAGATAATGGTGGTGGTTTTGTGTTGTGGAGTTGGTTCCAACACATAGAGACCCTGTATAGGGTTTCCAAGGCTGTAAATCTTTACGGGAGCAGAAAGCCTCATCTTTCTCCCGCGGAACAGCTGGTAGTTTCGAACTGCTGACCGTGAGATTAGCAGCCCGATTCACAACCACTATGCTACCAGAGCTCCTTCAATAAATGGTGACAACAATTATTATTGTTGATTAGCATGCTCACAATAGTATATACAATGATTCTTTTTATCTAAGAGAATCCAGATACCTTGTCAATTTGGGATATCTGAGCCTCAGAGATGATGCTATAGGTTTTACTAATGTGATGAAGAAAAGGCAAAGGGTCTTATGCTGTCAGAAGAATCCAGAGAAGAGTCACCCGATTACATTCAGCCTATGAGAGGGAAGCACATGATAAGATCTGCAACTTAGAAAGAGCCAAGAACAGGTTTGAGAATGGTTGGCAGAAGGAGAGAGCACAAGTGGGAAGATGAGATAGGAAGCCTCAGTAGGAGTCCAGCTGTGACCTAAGGCAGAGACTGGAGGGGTAGAGAGAAGTGAGATGATCCAAGATTGGTTTAGGAGAAAAAGCTACTGGATTCGTAGTCAAGGAAAGGAAGGGAAGACTCAAAGGTGATTTCCATCTTGGACACTGGTAGATGTTGCTGGTTGTCATGGAGTAGATTTCTACTCATAGCAACCCCACAGGAAAGAATAAAACTACCCCAGTAGGTTATTTTAGCTGTAATCTTTATGGAAAAGGGGCCCTAATGGGTGGTTAAGCCCTGGGCTGCTAACTGAAGCCATTCCAGAAGAGGAAGATGTGGCAGTCTGCTTCTGTAAAGATTACAGCCTTGAGAACCCTATGGGTAGCTCTGCCCTGGCCTACAGGGTCACTAGGCATTGGAATCTACTCCACAGCAATGCATTTGGTTTTGGTTTTTCATCTTTATGGAAGCAGAGGCCTTTCTGCCACAGCACCAGTTGGTGGGTCCGAACCATCACCTTTCAGTCAGCAGACGCACTCACAGCCACTGCACCCACCCCCAGAGCTCCGTTAGGCAGATATGTACTCCACTTACTAAGAGCGGGAACAGGCTTAGGGAATACGATGATTCGTCTAGAATTTATTTTAAGTTGGATCTTTACAGTCATAGTTTCTTCAACCCGCAATGGAGAGACATTTCTTTATTCTTAGCTATTTTTGTCATGTTTTTTAAATCGAATTCATAATGTAACTAGCATACACCACCAAGTATAAATACATATGTGGAAAGTAAACACAGGCTGAAACTTTTGTTCTGATAACAGTACGCAAGTGACTGATCCCACAGTTCTGCAACACTCAGAAAAACCAGGACTCAGAAAACAGAATGTTCGCATAGGATTCCAAGAATTACAAACATACTTACTTGCAGTGGTAAACACATGCTTCAGAGAAGTGAATTGATAGTTTACATAAATGTACCTATAGGTTTAGATATCATTTCTATAAATATGTATTATAGTGATCCACTTCCCTTTATTGAAATGCATTTCAGAGATTCAACAATAGAATATGCTAAAGAAAGGAGTGAGTGCCCTAGTGGGGAATGTTGTTGTTGTTGTTGTTAAGTGCCGTCAAGTCGGTTCCGACCCATAGCGACCCTGAACAGGGTTTCTGAGGCTGTAAATCTTTATAGGAGCAGAAAGCCTCATCTTTCTCCCATGGAGCAGCTGGTAGTTTCAAACTGCTAAACTTGCGGTTCACAGCCCGATTCGTAACCACTACACTACCAGAAGGCAACAAAAAGGAACCAGTATTATTACTTTTGTAAATGACATTTGAAAACAATATATTTACAATCCATTTCCCAAAAAAAAAAAAAAAAAATCTGTCCAGAGTTCATGTTTCCAAATTTATTTTTTGTAAATCCCAAAAATCACTTTTCAGTAATAGAAGTGATGCTCTAACATTTCTAACACTGAATTATGATTGTCAGCTCTGTGCTTTTCCCTCACTGGGCTGCATTCCTGAGCCCAAAGGAGACCATATCTACTCATCCTTGCATCTGGGTACTAAGCATTGATCTGGCCAGTAAAGAAAGGCAATCGTATTTACCTAACAAAGGATAATAGCATCATAAATAATAAGTCATTTCTGCATAACTGGACACAGAAACTTCATGGTCAGGAATTTAATTATCGCTGAAAAGTATGAGAACTTGTTCTTTGTGTACGTAGTATGAATATGTTTCTTATACCTTTGAAAATAATGAATATATTGTAGCCATAATCCCTCCATATAACTATATGAACAATTTGTGTTGTCATTTGAACAAATAATGTTGTCACTGTTCAAATTCATTCATACTGCCACTTAACAACATGCAATGTTTGAAATTTTAAAATCTGACGGGGCTGTTGACAGTGCCCATAAGAATGAAAACTTGAAGGAGAATTTTAATGAGAATTGTGTTGTTGTTTTTTAAATTCACATCATGAAAGTGAAAGGAAAAGGAAAATTCTTAGCTGTTGTTGTTAAGTGCCATTGTGTTGGTTCTAACTCATATAGCAACCCTGCATAGGGTTTCTGAGGAGTAGCTAGTGGGTTTAAACCACTGAAGTCCAACTGTTATCCAACAGTGCCCCACCAGGGCTCCTTATATATAATAAGTATTTATTGTCTCACAGATCGGGAGATTAGAAGTTCAAATTCAGGTATCAGCTATGCTGATTCCTTCTGAGGGTTCTGAGTAAAAACCCCGTTCAATGCTTCTTTCCTGTTTCAGGGGCTCATGGCTTCCTTCCCATCTCCCTGCCCCTGGATAGCTTCTCTTTCATAAGAATGTATCAGTCACATAGGACCTGGACCCACCCTCCACTAGTATAACCTCATAACCTAACTAACGTCTTCATAAATCTTATTTCCAAACAAAGTCATAGTCACAGGTATTGAGGGTTAGGAAGGACATCAACATATCTTTTGGAGGGACATGATTCAATCATAATAGGTGGTGTTCTGGGCACTTTTCAGGTGTGTGGAAGAACTCTGTGCAGTTTGTGCTCACATAGATTGAGAAAGGGGAAATCTGTTGTAACTAATAAATAGCTAAGTGATCTGAATTGAAACAAATAAAACACAAATAGAACATAAATCTTCGATAGATTATCTGAGAGCTACTGACCTGTGGTTTGATAAAGCTATGCTCATAAAAATGTAGTGACCATGGGATCAGAAAACCATGCCAGTGGCTTGAAATTTTCTAATAAAATATAATGTTATTTAGAGGTGTGGAACATTGTTAAGTAATGCAAGGTCCAATTCTCCCAGGGTGTTAAATTATTCTTTAGGGAAAAGGTTTACAACCCTTCTTTTAAAATCATGAGCTGTGTCCTTGCACTTAAGAATCCCAGAGTGTTTCGGACTTAGATTCCCTGCATTGTGACGTTCTTAGATTCAGGGGAAGATTGAGATCTCCAAGGAATGCTGGGCTTCCAGATGCCAAAAGGAGACAAGGACCTTTCCCCTGAGCGAGTACATTGAATTCAGACTTCTTGTCATATTTCTGCTGGGGCAGCACTAGAGAACTTGCCCACTGCCCATTGGTGAGGCTCTTCTTATCCTGTAATCTCCTAAACCCCAGCAACGCAGGCCTTGCTTACCAACAATAAAACAAAGGTGGTATGCATATGCCTTAATGCTGAGTTTAGCTCAGTTACAAAACTGAACTCATGAGAAGTTCTAATCCAGAGTCTTAAAAGTCTTAATATACTCTCAGAGAAGACGTTATGCCTCAACAGAAAAAAATTAGACATACATGCTTTAAAATCTAAATTCAAGTGTCTTAAAAGGAGATTATAAAAACTGTGCAAATGATTCTAAGCCATGCAAATGAGGAAAAACCATTTTGTTTTGTGATCTGTCAAATTTGGTCCTTTTTAAAAAAATAGTCAGATACAGATTTAAACAAAAATATACATCAGCTGGCTAAAATAAATGCATTTATAAGTAAATATTTCATAGGATGATTTCTGGCTCACTTATAGCACTCCATTCCAAGAAGATAAGAAAAATAACTATGTTTCCTGAAATAGAAAATGTGGATAAAATGACAGTAGATTTATAAAGATAAGTTTTAAATTAATTGGTGACTAGAGCTATTGAAGAATTGCTCATCTTAGAGGGACATTATTTTTCTTTTTATACTCTTCCTATTTTTCACTATATAATGAAAATATTTCACTTTTATGTGTTTCATTTCAAATAAATTATGAATTTATAATGGCATATTAACATAATTAATAGAAACGAAATGGCAAAACTCCAATTCTGATTAACTCCAGTGTTTTGCCTATTCTGCGCCTGTACTCGAATACCAAGAGAAAATCAGACACCCTTGCCCAGCACTCTTAATGCAAACCAGGGCTGTCAACTTTACGTGGGTCTTCCATGGGGCTCAGTAATTACAACCTCTCCTATCTCCAAGGTGATGATTTTGTGCCTTCTTGCTCTTCAGATTTCTAAGATCTCCTTTCCCATGGTCACTCTCTGATGATGACTTTGACCTTGCCACATAGTTCAATGAGAAACCTGAAGCAGTCAGGAAGGTCCCACAAGCACCTACCTCTACATCTACCCATATACCAGCACCATGCCACAACAGGGTCTTCCCTTTGGTTGAATTGGTCATGCTCCTACCCCCTCTACATCTACACTAGATCCCACCTCTTTTTGCCAACTCAAAGACACTTCTCCAGTAATTCTTTCCTATTCCTCCTGCATGTTTTCCCCTGTTTACTGTTCCTATCAGCATGGGAACATGCAATTATTGATCCCATCTTAAATGGAAAAACCCTGCAAACACTCTTAACCCCACTTTTTCTCTCCAGCTGATTCCCCATTCTCTGCTCCTCTTCACAGCAAAACTCCTCAAGCAAAGGACCAAGAAAAACAAACTCACTGCCACCCAGTCAATTCTAACTCATAGCGACCTTGTATTGAGTTTCTGAGGCTGTAAATCTTTGCAAGAGCAGAAAACCTCCTTTTCCCCCCATGGAGTCACTAGTGGGTTTGAACTGTTGACCATGAGGTTAGCTGCCCAATGCTTAGCCTACAGCACCACCAGGGCTCATACTGTCTATGATGCTTCCATTCTCTCTTAACCACTCTGATCAGCCCTTGTGTCCAACACTCCAACAAAGTTACCAATGCATGACATGTTGCTGCAACTAATGGTCCATCATCCTACTTGGTCTTTTAATTGCATTCAATCTATCCTTTGAAACACTTTCTCCTTTCCTAGTCTTCCTCCTTGGATGCTCTTTTTAGTCTCCTTCACAGGTCCCTCCTCATTTTCCTGACCGTCTACACCTGGAGTGCTCAGGGTTCAGTTCTTAGACCTCCTGTCTTCTCTTGCATCCACACGGGACCTTTCTCCTGAACTCCAGATTTGTACATCCAAATGTCCATTCAACAGATCATCTCAACTTAGATGTGGAAAAAGAACCTCAAACTTTACAAGATTTATAAACACTAGACCCTCCACTCAAAATCTATTTCTCCCAAGCTCTCATCATCTCAGTTAACAACAATTTCATCCTTCCTGCTGTTCAGGCCAAAAATTATAGAATCATCCTTGTATGCTCTAGTTTTCTCGCACCCTATCTTCTCTCTAGGAAGAAGGAGTGACGAACTACTTCCAAATATTTACTCACTGAAAACCTTATGAATAGCAGAGAAACACTGTCAAGTAGTACAGAGAAGTAGCAGCCAAGAAGTCAAATGACGTATTGCATTAGGCAAATCTGCTGCACAAGACCTTTTTAAAGTGTTGAAGAGCAAAGATGTCAGCTTGAGGACTAAGGT
>NW_006408595.1:13614213-13630698 GCF_000296735.1 Chrysochloris asiatica
AACAACAACAACAACCTTCTTTATATAGGAAAATTCTATTACCTCTACTTACAACCTATAACTATATCCAGAATCAAACCACTCTTCTTTCCATGTTAATACAACTCTATTCGAAACTACAACTCCTGCATTAGCCAATAACCTTCAAATGGGTCTCCCTGCTTTCAGCTTTGCCTCATGTAGTCTATTCTCAACTGAACAACAGGAGTGATCTTATCTACTCAAACCCTTCACAACGCATCCCATCTTATTCAAAGTAAAAGTCCAAGTTCTTCCAGTGGTCCAGGAGGCCTTACATTATCTGTGTACACCTTCTTCTCGGGCTTCATTTCCTCACTCTCTCTCTTGTTCATTCTAATTCACCATGCTCCTCTCCTCATTGTTCCCTTTGCTTGAACTCATTTCCTGTAGGTTTCCTTCAGAACTGTGCTCAAATGCCATCTTCTCAAGGTCTTGAGCATCATATTCAAAATTCTAAGTTACAGTTCCTACATCATCCCCACCCGGCATTCACATCCATCTTCTCTTTTATCTAACATCCTATTTACTTTATAAACAAACTGTCCCCCAACTCAAGGGAAACTCTATAAGGGCAGAAATTTTCTTAACGTCTTATTCACTGCTGGATCCCCAACACCTAGGCAGTGCCTGTCACTTTTCCTGAAAGAAAGAATGAATAGATGAGCCATGGTTAATAATATAGGTATTAGTCATTGCGCAGCTATTATGTCCTTGGAATGCACCCCTGGGTGGTGGCATCAGTCAAACACTCAACAACTCACTAAAAGTTTGGCAGCTCGAACCCACCCAGAGGTACCTCAGAAGAAAGGACTGGTGATTTACTTCTAAACACTCACAGCCTTGAAAACCCTGCTCTGCACACACGGGGTTGCCATGACTTGGCATTGATTCAATGGCACCTGGTTTGGGTTTTTTGGTTTGTATTCCTAGAACTCGGCATCTCCTTTGTCATTTCATCCTCCCATCCATGTATTGCTATTATTGTTAGGTGTCAGTGAGTTGACTTTCACCTCATTGTGATCCCATATGACAGAGTAGAACTACCCCAGAGGGCTTCTAAAGCTGTCATACTATAGGAACAGAATGCCAGATTTTTTCCCGTGGAGCTACTGAGTGGGTTTGAACCACCAATCTTTTCAGTGCTTATCTATTGCACTACTAGGACTTCCTTCACACTTATGTTGTTGTTGTCAAGTGCCATCAAGTCGGTTCCCACCCATAGCGACCCTGTATAGGGTTTCCGAGGAGCAAGTGGTGAACTTGCAGTTCAAATGACTTAGCAGTCTGACGCACTAACCCACAGCGCCACACCAGGACTCATGTAGTAGTGGCTATTATCGTCCTGGTGTGTTGTTTCAGGATAAAGCACTGAACCGCAAGATCTGTCTGAATCTCAAGGTTGGTGGTTCAAACTCACCAGCCACTCCTATACAGACAGGGTCCCTGTGAGTCAGAACCGACTCGATGGCACTTGAGAACAACAATATCATCTTGGCGTGGCACTGTAGGATCAGCACTGGACTGCCAACCACAAGACTGGCAGTTCAAACCCACCAATTGCTCCTTGGAAACCCTATATGAGGCCTCTATGAGTCAGAATCAACTTAATAGCACTTAACATTATCATCGTCATTTTACAGATGAGACATTCAAGTCATACATGAAGTCATTTAGCTATCAGTGATAGAATCAAGTTTCAAACCCAAGTTTGTTGGGCTCCAAAGGCAAGGATTTAATGGGTCACCTTATTTCATAGCATTCAAGCTTGGCAGTCATGACATCAACCCCAAGGTTTCTGAGTGACCTCCAGACAAGCTCCCATGGAACACAGGAGGTGCCACACAACTGTGACAGTCCTGCCTACATCTTGTTATTATGAGCAATTGAGTATTCAACACCATTTCAAATAGTGGGAACAATTTGGATGATTCTTTAACCAGAGATTTTTCTGTGATTTAACATTTGTTCTAAGTGGTATTTGTGTTTTTCCACAGAACAGTCTCTTATAACAAAGGAAATGGAGTCTTTAAGAGGGAAGGAAGTAAGAATAAAATATTTTAGAGAGCTATAGAATATCCCAGGAGTTTGGTGGCTCTGTAGAGTAAGCACTGTACTGCGAACCACAAGGTCAGCAGTTCGAACCCACCGACCACTCCAAGGAATAAAGAAGAGAGTTTCTGCTCTTGTAAAAATTCACAGCCTCAGAAACAGGATCCTGAGTCAGAACCCACTGAAGGGCACTTAACAACAACAACATAGAATACCTACAAAATGTTTCTGGAAGAATCCACAAATATTACTAAAAGTTTCATAGAAACCCTTATTAAACAAAAATGTCAAAATGTAAAGCTATTATTTCTTAACAAGTCTTCCATCTAGGTCTATACATTTCTAAAGGTGGTGTTTCCTTCTCTCTAACCCTTCCCTATGGTGTGACACTATAAGATAAGCACTGGACTAACTCTACAGGGTCTCTTGGAGTAGGAACCAATTCAACAGCACTTAACAACAACAACTTTTCCTGGTAAATTCTGCTCTCTCCCATTTACACCAAGTCAAAACAGCAATTTGAGAATTCTCAAGGGTTTCAAATCATGTTCATTTTAAGATTTCTTTGAGTTCTGAGAACATAAAGAAGTCTGAATGGGTAAGATCATGGCTGTAAGGTAGATGTGGTATGGTTTCTCAACAAAATTCTTGTAGGACAGCCCTTACTAACCTTGAAGAATGAGCAGGTGCATTGTTGTGATGAGAGAAAAAATCCTCAACACAGTCTTCATTTCTCACCAATGCAGTTTTCAGTTTTTTTAAAACTGTTTCGTAATAGGCCCCATGATCATCCAGTGTCCTTAGAGAAAATCTATCATGATTACCCTTGTTGTTGTGAAGTGCCGTCGAGTCAGTTCTGACCCATAGTAACCCTGTATAAGTTTTCTGAGGAGCAGCTGGTGAGCTTGAACTGCCGACCTTGCAGTTCAAATGGGTTTGCAGTCTGGTGCATTAACCCACAGTGCCATATCAAGACTCCTGATTACCCCTTAGGGTCCCCCAAAACAGTCACCATGGAGCCCTGGTATGGCACTGTAGGATAAACACTGACTGCTAACCACAAGTTGGGTGGTTTAAACCTACCAGCCACTACTCGAAAAACCCTATACATGGTTTGAGTCAGAAACTGTGAGTTGGAAATGACTTGGCAGCTTTTAACAACAATATAACCTTCAGATCTGACCTCTCTTGCTTGAATTGAACTGGCCCAGCAGAAGCCCTTGGAGGCTACTGGTTTGACCTTTTTTCTTTGAAGGCACCCTAACAAGATCGTACTGGAAAAGCAAAACTTATCCCTGGTTCTAATTCTTTCCATAAAACCGCTTTTAAGATCTTTGAGGTGATGGAAGATAAGCTCTTTGAGTTAGCGGCACTTTCACAATGCTTTTTTTTAGTATCCTTTTCTTTTTTGAAGGCACCCTGATGAGACTAAGTGTATCACTGAGAAAACTTGTCTGTAGCTATCCACTAATCACAAAGACATGTTTAAAATATTTTGTTTGGAATAGACCTGTCCAAGTGTGAACTGAACTGGAACCCTACTAACAATACATTTTGACTAACCCTTGTATACAAGAAACCGATGATAATATTGCTTCTAGAAGGAGAAATAAGCAGCTGTGGGAACAAATAAGGGAAGAGACTTACGTCTCACTCATACCATCTGTATCTTTTCAAATTTGTACCATGCGTATGAATGACCTTTTAAAAACAAAATAATTTAAGATGAAAAATAGTGGCAGTGTTCCCTGCCTGGCCTCCTCCTGAGAAGGCACAGAAAGTGACAGGATCTGCAGGCAGAGAGCTAATGAGTCCCTACTCTATGCATCTAGGTGATGATAAGTCATCAGCCCCGGTCCTCAGTTTCACCAGCGGCTCTCCTGAAACCCTATTCAAGGTTGCTATGAGTCGGAATGGACTCCATAGCTCTTAGCAACAGCAACAGACCAATAATAGAAACTGATTGAAGTTTACTGAATATACAATTTGCAAATCAGGGTGACATTTCAACTGTCATTGTTAAGTGCCCTGTGGTGAGCTTGGATCGCTAAACTTGCAGTCCAGTGCTTATCCTAAAGCACCACACAAGGACTCCAAATATTTCAACTAGGAATTAAAAAATGTTCTGAAAATAAGAGCTCTTTGACAGATTTGCATGTTTCTTGTTGTCACTCTTTTTGCTGTTAAAGTGGCATCCAGTTGGTTCTGACTTATAAAGGCCCTGTATTGGGTTTCCACGGATCTACTCTTGAGTGTGAACCACCAACCTCGTGGTTCAAATCAACCTTGCGGGCCAGTGCTTTATCCCACTGCACCATACTAGGACTTGTTGTTAAGGTCCAACCCATAGCAACCATGTATAGGGTTTCTGAGGAACACCAGGACTTGTTACCCTAAAATACAGCCTCTCATCTAAGTCCTGCTGTGGTTCTGTGGGTTAATGCACTGGACTTCAAGGTTGGTTTGAACTAGAAGGTCAATGGTTCAAACCCACCAGCTGCTCATTGGAAACTCTATAGAGGGTCAGTATGAGTTGGAACCGACTTGACGGCACTGAACAACAGTCTGATTGATTCAACCACACTGAACAACAACAATCTGATCTTGGAGTTTCTGATTCCCAAAAGTGACCACATGGAGATAACTGCAGTTAGTTTGGGGAAACTGGAAAGTTTTTTTGATTTTTTTTTTTTTGTAAGATCCAAGGTGAACATTATTTTACCAGTTAAGCTAGGAATACTGGTGTGGCACTGTAGAATAAACACTGAACTGCTGCAGTAAGGTCTGTGATTCAAACCCACCAGCTGCTCCTTGGGAACCCTATACAGAGTCAATGTGAGTTGGAACCGGCTTGGTGGCACTTATCAGCAACAACATTGTACTTTAGTAGTCCTGATGTGACGCTGTTGGACAAGCACTGGATTGCTAACTGCAAGGTCAGTGGTTCAAACCCACCAGTCACTTCTCGCAAACCCTATACAGAGTGGCTATGAGTCAGAACCGACTCAGCAATAATAACAAGGATAACTTTAGGGTGACCAGTCAGTTCCTTTAAAGCTTAAGATCTCACAGCAACGGCCTGAGCGGGTCACCCCAACTCCATGACCCCTAGAAATCTGGATTCTAGGAGAATGAAAACTTTTCAACAGGATACAAATGGGGTGTAATGTGTGGAAATAATGTTTAAGTCACACACTGGGTAATCAGCGCAGTCATTTTTTATGCAAAAAGAATTCTGTCACTTTCTTGGCCAGTTTGTCTGTATGATGTTGTTGTTAGGAGTACCAATAAATATGTTATTAAAAACACAAAAATGAATGGGGCAAAGCAGGTATTGAAGGCTGTTTTAGAATGTAACACTTGTTGGCCTGTTACTTCATGCCATTTAATGTAATAGAAATATGCAGAATCCGAAAGTGTTTAAAACAGAGAAGACTCACTATTTTTAGAAAAACGTTTTTAAAGCTACACTTCTTTTTTGTCCTTTTCTCTGATTCACTTCCTCCTCTTTCATCTTGGTACATAAAGAGCTATTCTAGGGAATTTCCTCTGGGGATTTGTATCCTTCCAAAAAAGGACAAAGTCCTGGAGTTTTCTAATTAATCAGAAGACTATTTTCCCTTTTAGCACATTCTTGGCACAGGAGGTTAACTGTTGACCAATGTTGGCTGGCGGTTCAAACCCACCAACTGCTCAGTGGGAAAAAGCTGAGGCAGTCTGATCCCGTCAAGATTTACAGCCTGGGAAACCCTATGGAAGAGTTTTACTTTCCTGGTGTGGCGTTCTACCACAAGATTAGCTGTTCAAACCCACCAGTCACTTAGAAACCTTACAGAGGGCTGCTGAGTGGAACCGACTTGATGACATTTAACAACAACAAAATAGGGTCACTATGGGTTCTCTGCCGCCAGGTGCCGAATCAGGTAGTGCCCTAGCTCTACCCTTACTGTGCATCCGTTTACATCACACCTCAGTTTCTGAAGTAGTGGAATGAATTGTTCCTACACCCAGCAAATGGTGTGAGGATCAAGTGACAGGGTTTGAAACTGGATTGTAAAGTGCAGGATTACTTAAAAAAAAATAAATCCATTGCCAGTTGCGTGGATTCCAACTAGGGATCCTAGAAGACAGAATAGAACTGCCCCATAGGGTTCCAAGGTTGTAATCTTTATTGTACCTGACTCCTACCGCTTTCTCCATTGGATTGGTTGGTGGGTTCGAACTGCTGACATTTTTGGTTAGAGGCTGAGTACTTTAACCACTGTACTACGAAGGCTTATTGTCATGAAACATTCATCAGAAAGGGGTGGCATCTTTCTCATCATCTTCCTGCCACTCTTTTTCCACTTCCCCTTCCTTCTCTTACCAGCTTTCTCTTCTTAACACCCTCTGACAACTCTTGCAGCCCTATACATAATACAAGTTAGAGCAGTAAGAGCCAAGGGTCTGAATTCTTAAAGCAAAACCCTGGAGGAATCCATATACTCTACACCCAAACTACTGAGCAAGGTGAAATGAAAACAACTTCAGAGATAATAACCTCCAGGAAGACGCTGTGTTTTTTGTTTACTTACCATTTCGTGTTTTCAGATTTGTCAAATCTTGACACTTTGATCATTCTTCTTCTGCTTCCTAATGCATGAAAACAAACGCTGACTCTTGTCATTTGCCCCCTTGTGTCACCGGAAATGGCATGTCTTCCCCAGAGGCTAGCTTGCAAGGGAGCAGCACCAGAGAGGTTCACTTACTTACTTTGCTGATCAGGCTCTCTACCCTAGCCAGATTGACTGCAGCCCGGAAAGGAGCCCAGCTAGGGAAACAGATCTAGGCTCGTCCGAGAGGTACAGTTTAAGTCACCAGACACTTTGATGCGTAAGTACTTTCTTAGTTGCCTCATTTTATTTTAAACATTGATTTTTTTTCCTTTGCTGACCAGCCTTTCTCAGGTATTTACCATAAGAAGGAATTGCTACCCCAGCCCACTCCATCCTACCTGCCTTCACTACATAACCTAAAGAGACCCTGTGTTTCATAATAAAGATCAGTAGTTGATAAATTGCTAAATTTTAAAAAATTTAAAAGCAAGCAATCAATTTAACTATGAACTGAGAAAGGATGTGAAGCCTCTCTTGTCAATGCAATCTTGTATGTTGTGGTTGACCACAAAGGCTTAGCAATGGTTTTGACTCCCAGCTCTGCCTTTTATAATATGGATGGCCTTGAACAGATTGCTCAATCTTTCAACCTTAACTTTCTTATGTAGTGTATAGATTTATTAGTGCCATTAATAATTAAAATTTAAATACTTCATTTAACTGGAAAATTTTAACCACTAAGCCCCACCCCCTAAATCAGCTGAGTTGGCTCAGAATAACAGTTACAGTTTGATAGCTTTATGGAAGATCCCCAGTGACTGAAACTTAAACTAAGCACTTGACTGCTCCCTGAAAGGTTGGCAGTTTGAACCCACCTGAGCTAAGCTGGAGAAAGACCTGGCCGTGTTCTCCCGTAAAGATGGTGGTTATGTGCTGTGCAGTCGGTCCCCACTCCTAGCGATCCTATACAGGGTTTCTGAGGCTGTAAAGTTTTACGGGCGCTGAAAGCCGCATCTTTCTCCCAAGAAACGACTAGTAGATTCAAACTACTGCCCACCTTGTAATCCACTATGGTATCAACGCTCCTGCCATAGAGAGTACAGCCTAGAAAACCCCCGTACGGAGCTGGTCTACTCTGTCACGTGGCATCACTTTGAGTCAAAATAGACTTGGCAGCACCTGACAACAGCATGAATTTGTGGCGTACACAGGGTATTTCATTTGATTACCAGAATTAACCCTAAGGTAAGCAGTGGAGAGCTGTTGACATTTTTGGAACTGAGGGGTAAGGGAGAACTGGAATAGAGGAAAAGCTCTGCTGAAGCTCATAGATGCAAGCTGAGGGTTGAAGAGAGGAAAGCCATAACTCAGGAAAACGCCTAATTTGAGAAATTGATTTGTGTGTCTGGGTGATAGGACATTCATTTCTCCAGCAAAGATCCGGTTCCTTCAGCTTCCTCAACTCCTGAACCCTGCCCTCATCCCTGATTCAAATTATAGGACTAGAAACTAGGGAAATCCTCACTCTCATTGTCAACATATGAGGAAGTGGGAGCCCAGGTCTTCCTGGTTTCCCTACAACATAGTAGGGCTGCGGGAGGGGGGAGGGGGGAGAGGCTCAGGACCAAGGCAGACATGGGCAGGCTCTCACCACTCCATTTAAAAAAATAAATATATATATACAAATATCCCCCATAGAATAGTATTGTGCGTCGTATTCAGATACTAAATTGTTACTAACAACAATAAGTGCAGTAATAATAGTAATAAAATAATGTCACATTTCTAAAAGCCTTTTGTGCAATCTCTTCAGAGAAGCATAGGAGATATTTCTCCCATTTAAGGGACTGAAAACACAAGCACAGAGGTGATGTTACCACTGATGTGGAAGAAAAGGAACTCAAAAACAGGTGTACAATACACCCTTATGTACCTGCAGCTGGTTAAATGGGCTTTTTCGGACAGTACTGGAGAAAGAGGAACGAACACTTGAATATTCGGAGTCCAGCCTGTTAATCAGTTGAAAGCGACCAGTTATTATGAGCAGTTTGAACACACTTCTTTTTCAACCAAACTGTTGTTGTTAAGTGTCACTTGAGTTTATTCAACTCATAGTGATCCTGTATAGGGCTTCCAAAGAGCGACTGGTGGGTTTGAACCACCAACTCTGTGGTTAGCAGTTCAGTGCTTATCCTATAGCACCACACAAGGACATTCTCATTTTTCAGTCACTGGTTAGACTCAAGAGCAGTTAATAGAAATACAAAACTGTCTCAAACACAAATAATAGCTTTATTGTTGCACTGAGTTGTCCCGCCACCCTTAGAAACACTAACAGAATAAAGGAAATTGAACTAAAGTAACATCTTAACCTGCTTTAATTTTCTCAAAGAAACATCTAAAGCTATGCACAAAACATTTTTTGTTTTTTCTCAAAAGATAAATCAAAAGAAAAACATGTAAATATTTCTTTTTAGGTAAGGTTATTCCTTTCTTTTAATTTCAGAAAATATATAGCAGAAGTTAAAAGTTAAGGCTCTAGGACCCTGTTTCCTTCTGAAAGCAAAACAAACCCTTAAATTGTCTCATGGATCAGAAGACTCATAGTCAATAAAAGGCCATTCCCATTTAAGGCTATTTTTCAGCTCCGTGATTTACCAACTGGGCAACCTTGTGTACTTCATAAACTGGCCCACCCTCCTCCCACACCCTTGACCTTATCTATGAAATGGAAACAATCGTTCCCACCTCACTGCTCTGTGAGAATAGAATGGCTTGGCACAGAGTAAGTGCTCCTTGAATGCTAACTATTGTTATGTATAAAACACTGGGTGTTCAGGGTATAAAGAAGGGTGAGATTCACCTCCTGCCTTTATGTGGAGCCCTAGGATAAGCACTCGACCTCAAGGTTGGTTTGAATCACAAGGTCGACAGTTCAAACTCACCATCTGCTCCTTGGAAACCCTATTATACAGGGTCGATATGAGTCGGAACCGACTTGATGGCACTTAACAACAACAAGCTTGATGCTGTAGGATAAGCACTGGACCTGCAAACCACAAGGTTGGTGGTTCAAACTCACCAACCAGTCCTAGGAAATGCTATATACAGGATGGCTATGAGTTGGAACAGACTGGATGGCACTTAACAAGAACAACATGAGTCAGAACCAACTCAATGGCAGGTAACAATAGGATGAATGTGGCACTGTAGGATAAGCACTGTAGTGCTAACCACAAGGTCAGCAGTTCAAACCCACCAGCTGCTCTTGGAAATCCACTTGCTATGAATAGGAACCAAATCAACAGCACACAACAAGGATGTACCCAAACCAACTTGTTGCTAATGAGTCAACTCTAACTCATGGCGCCCCCCCCCCCCCCACAGGATACAGTGGAACTGCACCATAAGGTTTCCAATGATGTAATCTTTACCAAAGGTACCCAGTGGGTTTTTGGGCTGGTAACAGGAAACTGAATGGTTAGAAGCCAATACATGGTCCTTAGGAGAAAGATGTGACATTCTTCTTCCATAAAGATGTACAATCTTAGATGGTCCTCAGGAGAAAGATGCAACATTCTCCTTCTATAAAGATTTACAGTCTTAGAAATCCAATGGGACAGTTCTATTATATTCTGTAGGGTCTCTACAAATTAGAACTGACTTGCCAGCTGTGAGTACCTCTATGGAACCATCTTTCTCCCAAGGAGCAGCTAATAACTTCCAACTGCTGACTGTATAGTTACAGCTGAGAGCTTAATCACTATGCCACCAGGTCTCCCTAGCTAGGATGGTGCTGTTGTTAAGTGCTGTGGAGTTTTTTCCAACACATAGCGACCCTGTATAGGGTTTTCAAGGAGCAGTTGGTGATTTTGAACCACTGACCTTGTGGTTAGCAGTCCAGGATGTAGTAGGGTGAAAATCACATGGGTAGTTCAATTATAGAACAAAGCAGAACCAAGTACTAAATCAAGGCATCTCTACAGAGGAAGGAGAAATTATTCTGTCATGAAGGATAGGGACAGTTCTGTGACAGAGCTGATTTTTAAACTGGATGTTAAAGGAGGCAAAGAATTTCAGTAAATAGAAGGAGTTAGGGAACATTCCAGTCTGAGTCACATGAGCAAACAGGTGAAAAAACAGGCTTCTGTACACCAGCAGAGGAAAGAGACATATCTTCAGTTAAAGAACAAGTTGTTGTTGTTGTGAAGTGCCATCGAGTTGGTTCCAACCCATAGTGACCCTGTATAGGGTTTCTGAGGAGTAGCTGGTGAGCTTGAACCACCGAACTTGCAGTTCAAACAGCTTTGCAGTCTGGTGCATTAAGCCACAGTACCACACCAGGACTCCAAAGAACAAGTTAATATAATGCAAAATGATAGAGCTATATTAACATATAGAATGAAAGTGAGGTTAAAAACATCTAGATAAAGTTTTATTTTAAAAGATACATGTAAATGCAAACTATGATGTTTTGGAAGTAATGTTTTACTCAAAGTAAGACAAGCATGTTTTAAAGATTTATCCATAAAAACTCAAACAATGGTAGAATTTGTTAGTGTCCACAGCTTTCCTTTATAATGTGTATTTTCAAGAGTTAAGTATTTATTTTGGGGAAGATGATTGAAGCACTCTATATGCAAGGTAGCTAGTGTTCAAGGACTTTGCTGTATAGGGAAACAATCACTGTCATGCAAAATAAAAAGGGCTCAGTCCAAGTATCTTGAGTTATTGTTAAGTACCCTTGATTGTGTTTGGGCTCATAGTGACCCTGTATAGGGTTTCTTAGGAGCGGCTGGTGGGTTTGAACCTCCACCTTGTGGCCCAGTGCATTATCCTGCAGCGCCACATCAGGATTCCATGAAGCATAGTTTATTTTCCCAGCCAATGTTTTCACACATAAATTGCATATAGTGGCTCTCTGAAAATGAATGGGAAGAATCTGCTTCGGTCATTCCCATCCATGATCAATATTGACTTTTAGGTAGATTGTTCAAGCGTCAAAGAATTATCTTATGAATTCAGCCACCCTTTGATGGGATGAATAATTTGGTGTTTTGGAGAATCTGGAAGTGAGAAGAAGCCTATAAGACTTCTCCCTCAACCCCCTCCAGGAACTTTATTCTGTTGATCTGAATAGATCTGGAACTCCAGAGATAAGTCTAGCCTGGAGGAAGAGATTGTAGTTAGGTGTCACTGAGTTGATATTTTAGAGCTCTGGTAGCGTAGTGGTTACGAATCGGGCTGCGAACCATAAGGTCAGCAGTTCGAAACTACCAGCTGCTCCGCGGGAGAAAGATGAGGCTTTCTACTCCCGTAAGGATTTACACCCTCGGAAACCCTGTACAGGGTCGCTATGGGTCGGAACCGACTCGAAGGCACTTAACAACAACAACAACAATCCATGTTTAGCATTTTAAAATGTGGCTGATATCATGTTAATTAATAAGTGTACCCTTACCAATTTATTTAATCCTTACTTAAGAAATGTGTTATCATTCCTGTTTTCTTGTTAAGGATTTGGAACTCTAAAGAGGTTAAGTAATCTGTCCAGGAGTCTCAATGGTGGAGCAGGACACAAACCCAGGGGGCTAAGGGCTGCCCCCCTCATCTCAGTCATTGGGTTTGATGGCCTCTCTTCAGCTCATCTGCATACAAATGGCTATTGATACATGAGATTGGGGGAGGGGATGCTATTCATATATTTTATTGTTGCTGTTAAATTCAGACTCATAGGGACCCTGTACAGTGTTTACAAGGAGTGGCTGGTAGGTTTGAGCCACTGGCCTTATCCTTATCCTACAGTGCCATACCAGGACTCTTATTAATATTTATGCAGGCATAAGCCCGAACGGTTGGGGAAAATGAGGGCGTAGGATATGACTGAATTCTTGAGAGTAAATGAGCTTACAGGGAAAGAAAGTTGAAGAAAGAATCCAATTAGCAGACCTTGAGGAAGACCAGCTTTTGGGGAACTGACAGAGAAAGAGAAACTGCAAAGGGAACTGGAGTCCTGGGTACTTTTTGAAAAGGGAGTGGTCCACGGAGCCTAGAGACCACGAATTGGTTAAGAACCAAAAAGTGACCACTGAATAAAGCAATCAGAAACTCATTGGTGGTTTCACTGAAAAACAATTCTTTAGTTTGATGAAGTTGAAAGCCAACTTAATGTAAAATGAGGAGTGCGTGGGAGGTGAGCACCCGGACAAAGCCTGTGTAAACAACTCTTTTTAAAAAGTGTCCTTGAAGGGGAGTCAATGATAGGACTATGCTGGAGGTGGAGCCAGAAGTTTCCTTTCTTTTTCGAAGCAAGAAACTAGAATGTGTCAACGCTGAAAGGAAGGAGCCTGCCAAAGACAGTGAAGAAAAATCAGAATATATAATTATGAGCTCTCCGGAGAATATTCTGGTGCACAGTCACTGAAAATGTGGGAAGAGCCACATCCAGAGCTCGGGGGTCAACTTTAGACCTAAAGAGGTACTCCTCTCTGTCTGCAGGGTGGTGATGGAGGCTTGAGGGGGGAATCTGTGTGAGGTTCCATCTGCAGGCTTCTGTTTAAAACCAGAGAGGAGACAGATTGCTGTGCCCATGTTTTAAAGGAGACCTGGTGGCACTGTGGTTAAGCAATAACATAAGGTTGGCAGTTCAAACCTACCAGCCATTCTAAGGGAGAAAGATGTGGCAATCTGCTTCTGTAAAGATATACAGTCTTGGATACCCAATGGAGCTATTCTAGTCTGTTCTCCAGGGTCTGGCTATTAGTAGAAATCAACCCCGGGACAGTGGTTGTTGTTTGTTTTGTTTGTGTGTGTGTTTTTCCTTGGGGAGGCAGAAGGGTGTTAATGTGTTCAGTGATTCAATCCTTACCTCTCGTGTAGGACACCAGAGTTTGATTCCCAGCCAAAGTATCTCAAGCATAGCCACCATTGGTCTTGAGTGCTACTGATAACTAAGCAGGTTCTAGATTAAGACAGATTAGGAATAACAACCTGGGAAACTACTTTAAAAAAATGAGCCAGTGAGAATATTACAGACCACATGGTCCAATCACTGAGGCAGGGTTGACTAGATGACAACTAGCACAACTGTTGTAGGGACTGCACTGGGTCCTCAATGTTCATTTCTGGGATCATCTTCCCAGCTCACAATTACTCAGTGGGGGCTCTGGCCACACAGTTATAGCTTGGCTGCTAACCAAAATCAGGGAGAGAAAGATGTGGCAATCTCCTCCCATAAATATTGTTGTTGTTGTTAAGTGCCATCGAGTCGGGTCTGACTCTGTATAGGGTTTCCGAGGAGCAAGCTGGTGAACCACCGACCTTGCAGTTCAAACGGCTTTGCTGTTTGGCGCAAAATCCTATGGTCTCTCTGAGTCTGAATGGGAGGCACACAACAATTACTCAGTGAGGTAAGGGATAATTACCTGTTTAACAGTAGAGGAAATTGCGGCTCAGAAGGGTGGGAAGCCAGCCTAACAGCACACAGCTGTTCAGGGGCAAAGTCTCTTAGAAGTGAAACCCTGGCCACCACTGTGAAACTTCTCTCATTTGTGGTAGAGCAGTCAACGTAGGAAGTTAGCAAATGTAGTTAAGTAAGAATGCAAGACCTTAATATCAAAGTTTGCTATAGGCTGTGCAAAATTGAAATCACATTTTTGCTTATGCACATTGCTTGGAATTATCTACTTCAGGGGAGAATTGTAAAACAAAAGTTTTTTAAAAAATCAGACCATTTGATTTACCTTGTGTTTTTATAACAAAAGTTGCCTGCATATCAGGTATTAAAAACATCCATTTCATTCATTAAATGTCTCCTGCGCTTTTTCTAAAGTCTCATAATAAGTTTTAAACCAGAATACTTCAATTGGAGAAATATGCTACTTTAAAAATATTAAAACTTAAGCAATATTTAGACTCTTAAAGTGTGTGAAAAACTTTCGTGGATATTTTATTGTAAAAGAATCAAATTCAAGAAGGGGCTTGGTAGGGATGAAATAGAATTTGTGGGAAAATGGAATGCAATGGTAATGAAAATCTTCCATGAACTTTTTGAAGGCCCCTCATTATCTGTCCAAGTGATGTTGGCCTCTACAAAGTAAGCTTGTGGTTTGCATGGAACCCAGTTTGAAGATCACTACTCTGGTTTCAATTTTCCATTTATGTTGTGTGTGGCTGAGATTTTACAGGTAGTGTATTAAGGACTAATTGAATAACCAAGCAGTGAGTTTGAGTGATGCAGGGCAAAGGAATCATGATGGTTATTGAGTCAAATTGGCAGAATTTATACCCATCAGAATTGTACAAATGTTCTCTAATTTTTGTTGAATTAATGAACTGCAGAGCCGAAGCCTATTTAAGAGGTGAGGTTATTTAGGGTGGTGTTTTCAATGGTTGATATTTGAGAAGTATTTTTCTATTGCATTGTTTACCATAGTATATTAGAACTTTGGAGTCCTGGTGTGGCACTGCAGGATAATGCACTGGACCGCAAGGTTGTGTAAAGTTGCCCTAACTGACTCCATTTTTAAATCATGAGTAGCCCCTGAATGTTTAAGTTCTGCCTGAGTGGAAAAGTTTTAAGTAGGAACTTTCTCAGCTGCGCCTCCCCTCCCCCTCCTAACCATAGCTTATTTTTGCTTCTGTCAAACAGCTTACACATACATCCAACCCCTGGTGTCTCAAGATAACTGTCCCAGCAGATGAACCCCAAGCCCCACCCTAATGGCTTATGCATTTACCTTACCCCTGGTTTGTACAAGATAATGTCAGACTGCCTATGTATAAATACTCTTTGAAAAATTGGGTTGGGGCTGCAGTAATTCCTGCTTTTAGGGAGGCTGTAGTTGCTGGCCAGTAATAAAGTCTTCCTTGCTGATCCTGAGAGTCTTGAGTGGTCATCTGGGTAAATTAAGGCACAACAGTTGGTTTGAACAGCAAGGTTGGTGGTTCAAACTCACCAGCCACTCCTCAGAAAGCCTATGAGGTAACCATGAATCTGAACCAACTTGACGGGACTTTATAACAACAACAATCAGCACTTTCATAATTTTGTATTTGTTCCTAAAAAACCCTTATTAAAACAGTTGTTGTTGTTAAGTGCCGTTGAGTCAGTTTCGATTCATAACAACCCTGTATAGGGTTTCCGAGGAATGGCTGGTGAGCTTGAACCGCCAACCTTGCAGTTCAAACCCACTTTGTAGTCCAGCGCTTTAACCCACAGCGCCAACTTGCATTAGTTCTCCCATTTTCACGTTGTATGGAGGAATGGATGGTAAGCAGTTTGACTCTTATCAAAAGATGAGCGCTGCCCCTCCCCCAAAACCCCAATCCACAGGTCATTAACTTTCCCAAAGCTCAAATTGCTTGCTTTTATGTTTGACATACAGTTCAATTTTTGAGAAATTTAAATTCAATTAGGAAACTAAGCCAATATTAAGACGCAGATAGGCTACAGTGGTGAGATTCTGAGAAATCATTATTTTCTAATTTCTTCCATTCCATCAAACCAGGAGTGGAGAACCTTTTTTTTTTTTTTCAAGGACCATTTGGACATTTATGACATCATACATAGGCCACACATAAATCATCACCTTAAAAATTAGCCTGCTATAATGTGATGGCTGGAACTACAGTTGCCTTGGCAGGGTCAGAACTAATGATTTCACAGGTCTGGAAGAACATACTCAGCATTTCTCAAGCTGGGGGAACTGAAGAAAAAAATCAAGCCTCGACTTTCCTTATTGAAAGATTCTCTGGGCAAATTATTGAATGATGCAGCAAGTATCAAGAGAGGATGGAAGGAATACACAGAGTCACTGTA
>NW_006408595.1:13632177-13643560 GCF_000296735.1 Chrysochloris asiatica
GCATTGATGGACTCAAGCGTGGCAACAGTAGTGAGGTTGGCCCAGGATCGGGCAGTGTTTCGTTCCGCTGTGCGTAAAGTCGCTGAGTTGGTACCAACTCAATAGCACCTACCAATAACAACAAAATAAGGCCTGTAGGCTGGCCATTCCCCACTCCTGTAATAAACCATCCATTCTATTGCATTATAATTTAACAGGATTTTGAAAAGTTCAAAATACTGGTTTGGTCAAGAATGAACTATTTAGATTCCTAATATAATGTTGCATTAAGATAGTCTGTGATATGCAACAAGCCTCTAAACTGGTTCAACTTACTGGTAGAATGAATCCAACCACCACCCTAATTGTTTGGGATGGCCTAACTTATTGACTTCTCTGTAGGGTCTCAGAAACAACAGATCTATTAGAGTGTCACTCTGTATGTAAGAACCAATAAGTAAAAAAGTAAATAAATAAATTTATATGAAACATTGATTAATGAAAAACAAATTATTATGTGTGTGGTTTATGATAGTTATAAATAGCAAGCCAATGATTTATAACACATGGTCTGTGAAGCTATTAAAAATTTAATTACCCCCAAACAAGGCAATACTGTGTAAGATGCTTGAAGGTAATTTTGTATAGCAGTCACTGTTATTAATGCATTCTGTGTCAGAGCTTTGGCCAAAGTCCAAATTTTGCTTTTCAAATAGAAAAACATGGTAGTAATCATTACGATTACGATTTGGGGAATCATCATGAAACTTAAAAAAAAAAAAAAAATACCGCTAGTTGAGGTTGGAATCACAGATTGAAATGAAATGATTCCCTAGCTTGACTACTGAGACAGTTTTATGTACTTCATTTATGTTGCTGTTAAATGCCCTTCAGTTGGTTTTGACTCATAGAGATCTTGTACAGGGTTTCCGAAGAGCAGCTGGTGAGTTTGAACTGCTGACCTTGAAGTCCAGAGCTGAGCCTTAGCAGCCAGCTCCTCGTTTGACATTTGCCTTCTTCCTGTGTCAGCCCTGGTGGTATAGTTAGTTAAGTATTGGGCTGCTAACCACAAGGTCACCATCCGCTCCACGGTTGCTCCTGGGAAAACTTATACAGAGTCTCTATGAGTTGAAACAGTCTCAACAGCACTTAACAACAACAACCCTTCCAAGGAAATAATGATGAAGCTTTCTGCTCCTATAAAGATTTACAGCCTGGAAAAGCCCCACAATGTTGTTATGAATCACAATTGACCTAACAGCATGGTTTTGTTTTTTGTTTTGTTTTGTGTCTGTGCGCTGTTTTAGCTCTCCCCTCTTGAGGGAAGAGACTATCGGTATAACTGTTATCCATTGCATAGCATATGGTTAGCACAGTATCTGACTCTCAATGATTCTTACAAAATATAAGAATCTATAAAACAGCTACTAAGACTAATGGCGCTGTAGGATAAGCACTGGATTGATAACCGCAAGGTTGATGGTTCAAACTCACCAGCCACTCCTTGGAAAGCCTGTACAGGATTACTATGAATCCATCAGAACCGACAAGACTAATAAGGGAGTTCTGCAAATCTAAAACCTAAGCTAAAAAGACCAGTGAACTGGCAGTTTCCATATCCATTCTTTTGTTTCATATTTACAAGCTTGTATACGAACAGCTCTGAAAATGGGAGCTACTTATTGTTTTCTTCAAACCAGAAAAAATTCTCCAGATTATTCTTTACCACTCACTTCCCCTAAAAAAACAGTTTCTGTTGTTTTGTTGTCAATGCTTAGCATCTTAGTTGAACCAAGTGTCAGATTTTGTGAATCCTGTTACAGTTGCTGTGTTCTTTTATCAAGAATTTCATTAATTTCCTTTCCGTTTCAGCTCCTAATTGGAATGCTTCTTTCCAGTCATTTCCCCTTCCCTGGCTTCTCACAGTTAGAGTTGCACGTTCTACTGGAGAAGAACAATTAAGAAAGCCTAAGGTGGACATTGTAGCCGTTAGCTTGATTTTTGACCCTAAGTCATTGGCGCAGCATTTAGGTATGCTCAGAACACAACCAAAGCAGAACAAACACACCCACTGCTGTCCATTCCAACTCATAGTGACGCTCGAGAACAGAGCAGAATGCCCCCACAGGGTTTCCGAAGCTATAAATCTTCATGGAAGCAGACTGCCACATCTTTCTCCTGCAGAGTGGCTGGTGAGTTCAAACCACCCACCTTTCAGTTAGCAGCCCATAGCTTACCCCACTGCACCACCAAGGTTTCTTCAAATCTATGGAATGGGTGGGTAGTCATAGTCTCACTTTACGATGAGAAAAAGTAAGGCACAGAAAGCCTACAAAACTTGCTCAAGATAAAGAAAGTGCCACTGAAACAGAGATAGACCCAGGTGGCAAGGCACAGAATAAGACCAGAGTGTGGCGTTAGAGCCCTGGTGGAATGCAGGAGAGCTCTGGAACCTTGCTGGGAAAGGATTTTCCCACTTGACATTTTGCACTTTGGAGACTTGAGGGCTGGAAATGAATAAGAATGATATTCACAAAGTCCCCTGAACTCTCTCAGCAACTTTTCTATTTTCATGGCACTTAGCGCTTTCTACTTTGTGTTATTGTTGTTGTTATTAAGTGCTGTTGAGTCAGTTTCAACGCACAGCAACCCTGTATAGGTTTCTGAGGAGTGGCTGGTGGACTCTAACTGCCAAACTTGTGGTTTGGCAGTGCTGATCCTATGTACCACACAAAGTTATTAATGAGTATTCTGGATCTTCAAATGAGCTCTGGTGGTACAATGGGTTAAGTTGTGGGCTGCTAACTGCAAGATCAGAGATTCAAACCCACTAGTTTCTCTGTGGAAGAAGAACGTGACTGTCTGCTGATGTAAAGATTTATAACCTCAGAAACTCTATGGGGTAGTTCTACTCTGCCCTCTGGGGTCACTATGGGTTGGAATCAGCTCCGGGACAGTGGGATGGGCTTTCTGATTTTCAGCTCCTTGGAAGGCAAGGGCCATGTGATGTTGTTATACCCACCTGTCCCCAGGTGGAATGCATAAACCCATTGTGTTGAGGTGATTCCGGTGGAGCACATAATAAATGTGAGTTGGCTGAGTCAATGACTCTGAACAAATGAGCACTCATTGGTTCCAACAGGATTTGGAATATGAGTTAATCATTTATTTTGTGGCTCCACAATGAGTTAAATCCTATTTTCAGACTACATTTCCTCATAGAAAATTTTAATGAAGATCTTTTAGGGGAAAAAACAAGAAAACCAAACCCACTGCCATTAAATGAATTCCGATTCAAAACAACTCTAAGGACATAAGAGTTTCTCAGACTGGACATCTTTACAAGAGCACACAGATGCGTCTTTTTCCCATGAAGCCACTAGTATGTTGGAACCACTGACCTTGTAGCAGTCCAGTGCTTATCCTACAGTTCCACCAGGAGTCCTTTTGGAGGAAGAAGTCATCAGTATTTCACACTGTTCTTTTATGGTAACTTTTTATTTAAAAAAAATTTTTTTTTTAAAGAAAGCTTTTATTATGATTTGAGTGCTAGTTTACACAGTATAACATAAGTTTTATATTCAACCAATCATATTTTGTTTCATTGCAATGGTTACAATCCCCTCCACGTACCATTGGTTAACAATATTTGCCTCTATTCCTTCCTTTATGTTTTTTTGTTTTGTTTTGATGTACACAAAAACACACAGGAATGTAGCATTTTAAACTATTAAGGTAACTCTTTGATATGCTATCCATCTTTATGTTTTTATTTTTGTACTTGTACTCATTTAAAAAGAACTCTGGGGGTTTATGTGTTGGTTTACTAATTACAAAGTCAGTAGTTGGAATCCACAGGAGAAAGACAAAGTCAGTAGTTGGAATCCACAGGAGAAAGATGAGGCTTTCTGCTCCTGTAAAGATTTACAGCCTCAGAAACCCTGTACAGCATCGCTATGAGTCAGAACAGACTCCACTGCACTTAACAACAACAAAACCCACCCATATCTATTAAAATGCAAAAAAAAAGCTTACAAATATCAACCCATATCGGATTTTAACAGTTTCCTTTTAATGTATGAAGTGGATGCCAAGTTCTCCCCAGTTGAGAGTTGTTAGTAGTGAAGTGTGTTTCTACCTTTTATTCATTAGTGGATTTGAGTTGTAAATGTCAGCTTGAAATAAACTTAATCTGAAGTTTTGAAGATGAGTTGCACAGCTCTTAACATTTCACTCAGTGGAAAGCCAAGAATACTCCAGTTGAAACGCATCTGAATTATTTCTAGTTTTATCTTGATAGACCTTCTCCAGTCCTACTGGTAAGAAACAGCTGCTTCTTTGTTAAAAAATTCTGTTTTTGAAAAGCACACGTACTTTTCCTTTTTGTTACCTGTTGCATTTCACTGAATTATTTTAAGCTATGAAAAACAATCAAGGACTGTCTAAAGTCTGTTTATTAAAAAAAAAAAAAAAGGCAGAGATAATGAGGGAGGAACAAGTCAGAGGAGGGGAGGGGGACAATGGCTGTCCAACTGGTAGAATAATAACCAAGTCACTGACTTGTTCATGGGGAAGTTGTTGAATTGGTGTACGTTTTTGCTGGGTGTATTCTCAACAAAATAAATACAATTTAAAGAAAAAAATACAAACACAAAGAAGTAGAGAAGCCCTCTATTAATAAGTATTGTTTTTGCATATTTCCTTTCAATAGTCTCTGCGTATCTATAGAGTTTCCGTGGTATGAGGCTCCAATGTGGTATGTAACCTCTTCAGTTTAACATTACATTACATTACATTACATACTCCAGGTTCTTGCTCACTCACAGTTTGCCTCCCCTTTGGGGGTTGTTAGATACCTGGGTTGCCTCCTAGCTCTCAACAGGCAGGCGGGGGAGGGAAATCCTGGCCTGGCCTCTGTCTACTTTCCCCCTCCTTCCCTTCCCCTCCAGCTGAGGCCTGAGTCTCCAGTGGTTGCTAGCTGGCGATTCAGACGTCAAATCCCAGGCCTAAGCTGGGACTTTACCTAACCAGTGCTTGTGCCTCCCTTCCTTCCGGCCCTCTCTCCCCACTTCCCAGGCCTGGTGGAAAGACACCTTAGGCCATGTCCTTTAAATACCAAGGCAGAAGCTCCACCCCCTTCCGTGTGCTCTTTTCTTCAGTGCGCAGGGGTGGGCTCCTCCCATTAGCTCTCTCCTTCTGTCCTAGCAACCCGCAGCCCTTCCAGGTGCGAAGGGGAGATCTAGGCCACCTATCCTCTGCACCATGGTCTACCTGTCCGCCTCCGAAGCCCGGCAGCTGCTCCACAACAAGTTCGTGGTCGTCCTGGGAGACTCTATCCAGAGGGCTGTATACAAGGACCTAGTACTTCTGCTGCAGAAAGACCGCCTGCTCACCACTGATCAGCTGAAGACCAAGGGGGAGCTGAGCTTCGAACAGGACGAGCTGCTGGCGGGGGGCCAGAAGGCCACCATGAACAATGGAATCCAGTACCGAGAGGTCCGCCAGTTCTGCTCTGGCCACCACCTGGTGCGCTTCTACTTCGTCACTCGAGTGTACTCGGACTACCTCGAGGCCATCTTGGAAGAGTTGCATTCCGGCGAGTATGCCCCAGATGTGTTCATCATGAACTCCTGCCTCTGGGACCTCTCCAGGTACGGCCAGGACTCCTGGAAGAGCTACCTGGAGAACCTGGCGAGCCTATTCCGGCGCCTGGACCAGATGCTACCCAAGGAGTGCCTCCTGTTATGGAACACTGCCATGCCCGTGGGTGAGAAAATCACCGGGGGCTTTGCCCTGCCGGAGCTCTGCACCACCTCCTTACATAAAGACGTGGTTGAAGCCAACTTCCACAGCTACGCTGAGGCGCAGAAACACGGCTTCGATGTACTAGATTTGCATTTCCACTTCCGCCATTCCAGGAAGCACCGGCAGCGAGATGGTGTGCACTGGAACGAACGTGTTCACCGACACCTCTCCCAGCTGCTGCTCGCCCATGTGGCCGACGCCTGGGGGGTGGACCTGCCCGACCGCCCGGACCCCGTGAACGAGTGGCTCAGAGGTAGACCGGTGAGGGGTCGAGGTGGCCTGGGGGTTGAGAGGCAGCCTCAGGCTAGCAGAGATCAACATGCGTTGCTTCCGCTCCCCACCCCTCCCCCACTCATGTCTCCTCTTTCCTGCCAACCCCAGCTCCGTTTTCCGCCGCCAACCCCACCGCTAGCACAGACGTCCCTAGCATTCCCCATCCCACAACCTCATCCCATGCCACTTTCTCAAGACATGCCCCATTTCCTGCCCCCTACTCAAGATTCCTATAGTTTCTCAGGCCAGCCTCCCCAGTCGGGTCATACGTCCGACTATTTCCACTTGGATGACCCCTTACCTGCCCACACAGAATTTGCCATGGAAGGAAACTTTATGTTTAGCCCCCAGTCATATATGCCATCTGCCCCTACCCCCTGTTTTCAGACCCCTGCCCCCCTGGTTCATAGGGGTTTCCCCCGGAATCCCCCTTACAACCCTTACACTACCTGGAGACGTGGTGCTCCTGTTCACTGGCGATCGCGGCGATCCAGAACTTCAAAGAAACAGGCATCCAGAGTCAACACTCAGTAGACTGACCTGGATGGACCTTTCCCTGTTCATGGAGGGGACTGGGCAGGTGACCTGACTATCCTTTTCCATTGGCATATGGAACAAACAGACCTACCTCCTAAACTCTGTTGTCCTGCTTATTGCGATTGAAAGTAAATGCAAGGAAGAGCAGAACCTTCTTCCCCATTCCCCAATCTCCTTTTTATCTTTTTTGTTAAAACTAAAATTGAAATAAACTGTTCCACAAAAACAGCAGTAGGCTTTGTGTGTGTCTGTATTTAATGAATTAAGAGGCAGGATAATAACTGCTGAATAGATATGCCATCTACTTGATAAACGATTCAAAATCAAATTTGTCGGAAATAGTTCTTCAGAGGGTTTCTGTAACATGGATCTCTGACTCCCTACAAAATAAGCAAAAGAAATTTAGCTTTTTTTGTGATCTTTCCTAGTCCTTGAATTTGAGAGCTGGCACCATAAGGTTAGGCGGTTCAAACACACCAGCTGCTCCTTGGAAACTCTATACAGGGTCTATGACACTTAGCAAGAAAAAGACTAATGTGATCATAAACTGTAACCACCATTTACAAATATGTTAACAGACTAAGAGAAATGAATGACTTGTTTAGGTTATCCAGAAAGTAACAACCTTGTCCACTAGTTTATACCAGTTTTGTACTGATTTTTCATTTCATAGTAACTTTAAAACCACCAGGCTGATTTGTATCAGTAATATCTAACTAAGAAGGCAAGTATAAAATTAGTCTTTAAACTTGGGCATGGAATATAACCTGTTTAGCGCCATAACTGCAAACCATTGATTAGCTGTGCAATGAAGTGTGTAGATAAACTAGAGTAATGGCATGCTTGTGACTTAATGATTCTTGTTGATGATTCTTGTTGTTGTTAAGTGCCGTTGAGTCAGTTCCAACTCATAGTGACCCTGTATAGGGTTTCCAAGGAGCAGCTGGTGAGCTTGAACCGCCAACCTTGCAGTTCAAACGGCTTTGAAGTCTAACACATTAACCCACAGCGCCACACAAAGAGTCTTAAATTTCAAACCTGAAGATTTAAATTAACTGTGTTCAGTGACAATGTAAATCACTGTTAAAGAATACAAGGCTTAGTGGAAAGGAAACACCTAGTGCGTAAGTCATTTCTGACCCATGCTAAAGTCATCTAGCCTCAGTTTTGTAGAATGTTGATATCACAGACTGTTTGAATGTCAAGTCCTCTGTCACACTTGGGTGGACCAGAGGAATGTTAATAATTAGAGAAAATAGAATGGGACTAAAAGTATTGGACTAATAAGGTTTTTCATTGAATTGACCTCTGATTGATTTATAGTTCCTCATAGGACCATCCCTACATTTGACAATGAGGATAAGAAAATGTTTTCCTCCCAAAATGAAGTTCATGAAATAAAAAATGGGCAAGATCAGCTATCTACAAAAGAAATACACAGCAGCTTTATTTTATTATTGTGAGTTGAGTGATAATTTACAGGGGGAACATCAGTTTTACACTCATCCTATCGTATTCATTTCATTGCAATGATTACAATCCCCTGCATGCTTCATCATTCAACAGTACGTGCTTCTATTCCCTCTGTATTTTTTTTTTTTATGTGCACCAAAACACTCAGGGGTATACAATCAAACAGCCAAAAGGCACACCCTGCACACCTGCACCCCCGGCTGCCAGCACACATCCCTCTCCCTCCATGAGTCTAGAGTCCTCAACTGCTCTGACTCTTCACGTCACCATCTCTGCATCCATCCCTGGCGTCACCACTTCTATGGGTATAGACCCACACTCTGCTTCCGCAATTCTCCCTTGATGGTCCTGGGGTCTTCCACTCCAGGACTGTAAAAATAGACCACTCACCTCTTTTTGCTACAGAACTTCTACCTTTACAGTTGTGACAATTGCAATTAATCATGATAACAATTATTCACTATTGAATCGTGAGAGTCTTGTTCCCATCTCCTTTCATCAGACCTGTTTAGACAGGATGAAAACCACTCAGTGGGGATTCTACCTTCCCTGCATACTCTTGAAAACTTGTGAATCAGTCATTTCGTGCCTTTACAGACCCCCCTCCCCCCATTTTAGGTAGCCAATGTCTTAAGTTGCCCATCCCTATCAACCCTGTGTACAGAGAGGATAGGAATGATCGTTGCTATAAAGATTCTTTCCCTCTTGGTTGGCATTTTAAGCTACTACATCCATAAATAAAGGTCAAGTTCATCAGATTATAGTGATTTATACTTGTTTTCTTTCAAGAAAAAAAAAAAAAAATTTCCCCCTCTTTTCCTTCCTCTAGGTTGGGTTCTGAACATCCAGCCATTGAAGCTAGGTCCAATGGGCACAATCTGCAAGTTTGAGTGCCCTTCTGCATATTTCTCACTGAATATCAGCTGAATGCTTCACTCTCAGCTCCAGCCCTCCGTGGCCATGTCATTATCCATGGGCTCAGGAGACCCCAGGTCTCACCATACTGTGGGCCAACCAGTTCTCACCATACTCCAGGTCGATGGGGTCTATGTAACTTGGTCAGACTCAGCCCACCACTTCCACTCGCCAGTAGACCAGTATGGTTACCAGCAAGCTTACATGCCTGCTTGTGAGTTCTCTTTGAGTTTCAGTCTTGGGAAGGGGGTTTGTCCTGAAGTGACTTGATTGCTTGCCTTGATGGCTCCCCAATGAACAACTTGCTGTTGTGTTTGGTTTTCTCTGCTGGTCTTTCTTTCAAGAAGTATTTTCTGTTCCTCTAGCTGCTCCAAGCTGGTTACACAGCAGCTTTTAATTGACTAAAATGACAAAGTTTCCTGGAGAATAGGGCCTTTATTTTGCCTATTTTCATGTCACATATCTAGCACTTTAGAAGAAAAGAAGGAATAGGTAACTTCTAAATGTGTTTATGATGGGATTACAAACCAAATCTCTAAGGAGATCATGCAAATGACATGTAATCAGAGTAGCACATATGAAGGAACATTGTCAAAATAATTTGATTGTAACTTTTGAGAACCATAAAGGAAGAGTGGTGCTGCAGGATAATGTACTGGACTGCAAGGTCAGTTTGACTGCAAGGTGGACAGTTCAAACCCATCAGCTGCTCATCGGAAACCTTATATTTACAGTATTGCTATGAGTCGGAACCAACTCGATGGCACTTAAGTTAGGATTTGTGGGTATGTCCCTGGACAGCCAGTAGAGAAGGAACCTGCCTGGTTGATGTAAAAGTTATAATCCAATGAAGGAGATTAATGCACCTGGCTGTGAGAGTCTGATAACTTTAAATCAAGATGAGCCAGTTGCCTTCCTTCTCCCTTTGTGTTCCCCAAGCAATACCAATCAACATTCACTTAATGATCTGAATAAGCCTAGACACCTAGTATTTATATTTTTACTGCACAAACCAGCATGTTGTGGTCTTATTTATGTTACTTTTTTGTGAACTAGGTTCATATATGTTGTTGTTAAGTGCCATCGAATCGGTTCTGACTCATAGCAACCCAGTAAAATTTCTGAGGAAACACTGGTGGGTTTGAACCACTGACCTTGAGATTAGTAATCCAGTGCTTATCCTATAGCACCATACTTAATCTGATCATGCCTCAAGAATCAATGAGAATGTATTCTTAAATATACAGTGCTGAGGACAAGACACTGAATAAATGATGAATCTACTATTGTTGTTGTTAAGCACCACCAAGTCATAGTGATTCTGACTCACAGCAACCTTCTATAGGGTTTCCAAGGAGCAGCTGGTGAGTTTGAACCGCCGACTTTGAGGTTGAGTGTTTATCTTATGACACCACACCAGGACTCCTGAACCTACTGTATTATGTATAAAATCGTTTTCTTAGCAAGAGCACCAGTCATAAATCTCCCATTACTCAGATAGGTCTGAGTGCAGGTCAACCTAGATAAGAACAGTCCTTGTATTTCATGTGCATTAGTTTCTGATGGCTGCTATAACCAACTTGGTGGCTTAAAACAGCACACATTGTCTTTCCATTCTGGAAGTCAGAAGTCTGAGATTGAGGTTTGGGCAGCCCTGGTGTTGCAATGGTTAAGTGGTTGGTTAAACAAAAGATCCTCAGTTTGAACCTTGGTTGCTCCACAGGAGAAACATGAGGCAGTTGGTTCAGTAAAGATTTATAGCCTTGGAAACCCTCTGGGTCAGTTCTGTTCTGTCCTATAGTCAGAATCAACTATGAGTCAGAAAAACTTGCTTGCCAGAAGGGATTTTGGAGCTGCATTCCTTGCATTCTTGGATTTCTGGCCTCTTTCTCTGCGGGAGAAAGATGAGGCTTTCTGCTCCCGTAAAGATTTACAGCCTCAGAAACCCTGTTCAGAGTCTCTATGGGTTGGAACCGACTCGTCGGCACTTACCAACATCTCAGTCTTTAAAGTTTGTAGTGCAGCATTTTGTTTAAGTGTAGCCTAATTGCCTTGTCTGTAGACAAATCTTCTGCCTCCCCTTCATAGACACATGAAAGATTACATTTAAGGCCCACCTAGATAATATGTGCCCTGGTAACATAGTAGGTTACAACGCATTGGGTTGCTAACCACAAAGTCAGCAGTTCGAATCTACCCTGGCACACCACTACCACTAGATAATATAGGATAATCTCTATATCTAAAGATCCTTAATCACAAAAGCCACAAAGTCTCTTTATCCATTCACAAATTCTAGAATTAAGATTTGGATATTTTGGGGGCCATTATTCAGCTTATGCTGTGGGATGTTGCGCTGGAGCTCAAGATGGATTTGAACTGCAAGGTCAGCAGTTCAAAT
>NW_006408595.1:13645080-13646387 GCF_000296735.1 Chrysochloris asiatica
ATGCCTAGGCACATGGAAATTTGAAGCTGAAGAGACAAGGAACTTTCTTCAAAGTCAGCAGAGAAAGTCTTCCCCAAGAGGCTGCACCCTGAATTTGGGCTTCTCACCTCCTAAACTGTGAAGACATAAATTTCTATTTGTTAAAGTCTGGTATTTCTGTCATAGTAGTTTTTCATAACAAAGGCAACATCCAATCAATCATCCAATAAATAAAGTCTGTAGATTAGTGGAAAGAAAAAAAGCCCAGTACTCCTTTATACCTCTCCTCTCTCTCATTCCCCGCTCATTCTTCTGTCTGTCTCTCTCGGTTCCTTACTGTTGCTCACTCTCTTTCATCTCTCCTCTTTCTACTCCTGATCCGAACTATTTTCCCAACACAGAATTCACCCATGTTTGTGCTAGTAAGACAGGGAGCCTCTTGGAGAGAGTTACAAGGAAAGCAATGTTTTCATTAAAGTAAAACAAACGTTTTTTAAGGATTGGTTTTCTGCTTTATCCCCAATACCTGAGATACATCCATTAGGCACTCTGTGTGTTCTTTGAGTGGATTCTCAGCAGTGGATGATTTCTAAGAACTGTAGTTGCATAGCCCCCACTAGAGATAACCTGGCACAGCTGTGATGGGCTCAGCTGAGGTCCTCATGTGGTCCAACCCCCAACATTTGCTACTTTACCTCTTCAAGTCTCCCTGAGATAGAGAGCCTCTTGGGAAGTGAAAACATTAATCATAAAATTTGCCCACTTTACAGTTTTACTTACTGTCAACAGACCACCCATAAGACTTCTGTATTTTACTTTCTTGTAAGATATGCATGACCCTTCCTAAACAAGACACCTTCTGGAAATCCCTGCCTATTGCTATGAATAAACATGATGTCTTTTCCCCCACCCAAAGCTCTTTGAAACCTCAACAAAGCCTTTGTTTGGTAGATAGGGGTTAAACGTATCCTGGTGTGGTACTGCAGGATAATGCACTAGACTGCAAATTCGGTTCAAACTTACCAGCCGCACCTCAGAAATCATTTACAGGGTCACTCACTGTGAGTCAGAACTGAGTAGATGGCACTTAACAACAACAACAATTTCTGCTTGCAAGCCTGTTTCCTATACTAAATCTTTTCTCCATGTGGTATCTCTGTCTTTCCCGACTATTCTTAATCAGTAGAAGACAAGAGTCCTTTCTTGTAGGGCAAAGGTATGACCCGGAAACACTGATTAACATTCCCTACTCCTACTTCCGCCTCGACGGCACTGGCACTTAACAACAACAACAACTCCTACCTCTGGTAGCGTAGTGGTTATGAATC
>NW_006408595.1:13647162-13648081 GCF_000296735.1 Chrysochloris asiatica
CTCCTTATTGTTAGGTGCTATCAAATCATAGCGATCCCATGCACAACACAACAAAACACTACCTGGCCAACCTCATAACTATTGTAATGCTTGAGCCCCTGATTCCCACTGTGTAGATACATCTCATTGAGGATTTCCTTCTTTTATGCTGACCCCATATTGGTATAATTTTGTAATACACAGCTTATACTTAATATTTGTTTATGGCCCAATAATGTCTTTTAAAACTCATTTTTCTGTGGCCCAAGATCTAATCCAGAATCTAGCACTTAGTTGGCCTGTCTCTTTGAGGTTGTTAGCTGCCAATAGCAGTCCACTTCAGTTCTTTAAGCATTCCATTTCATCTTTGACGATTCCAAGTTTCATACTTAGTGCATTACATATTCTGATTATTAGTGGATGTTCGCAGCTGTTTTTCCTCCTGTTGAGTAGTGCCTAATCAGTAAAAGATGATCCCAAATACTTTATTCCATTTATGTCATCTTAGTCAACTCTACTTTGTGGAGACAGTTCTTCCCCAGTCGTATTTTGAGTGCCTTCCAACGTGAGTGGCTCATCTTCTGACACTTAATCTGACAATATTCTGGTGTTATTCTTAAAATCTTCTCCTTCTAGCAGCCTATCTGACAATGTTCCACTGCTCTTTATAAGGTTTTCAATGGCTAAACATTCAGAAGGAATCTGCCTCTCCTTCCTAGTCTTAGACTGGAGGCTCAGCTGAAACCTGTCCACCATGGGTGACTCTGTTGCTGTTGTTAGGTGCAATCGAGCTGATACCGACTCATAGTGACACTATGTACAACAGAACGAAACACTGCCCAGTCCTGGGCCAACCTCACAATTGTGGCCACGCTTGAGCCCATTGATGCTGCCACTTTGCTAAGCCATCTTGTTGGGGTCTTCCTCTTTTTCTCTGACC
>NW_006408595.1:13648508-13649411 GCF_000296735.1 Chrysochloris asiatica
TCTCCATTGAAAAGAACGTTGATTATTGGTCCAGTGGTGATGAGATTTTCGTGTTTCCTTACATTGATGCAATCCATACCAAAGGCTGTGGTCAATAAACACAGGTAAACATCTTTCTGGTATTCTCTGCTTTCAGCCAAGATCCATTGGGCATCAGCCATGCTATCCCTCATTCCACATCCTCTTCTGATTCCAACTTGAATGTCTGGAAGTTTTCTATCAATGTATGATTGCAACTGTTTCTGTATTACCTTTAGTAAAACTTTGCTCACATGGGCTAGCAAAGATATTGTCCAATGATTTCCACATTCCGTTGGGTCACCTTTCTTTGTAATGGGCACAAATACTCTTCCAATCAGTTAGCCAGATAGTTGTCTTCCAAATTTCTTGGCATAGATAAGTGAGTGCCTCCAGTGCCGCTGCACTTTCTTTCAAGATTTCAATTTTTGTTCCATCAATTCCTGCTGCCTTGTTCTTTGTCAATTCCTCCAATACACCTTGGACTTCTTCCTTCAGCATCATTAGCTCTTGATCATATGCTACCTCTTGAAATGGTTGACCATCAACCATTTCCTTTTGGTACAGTGACTCTGTGTATTCTTTCCATCATCTTTTGATGCTTTCTGCATCATTCAATAATTTGCCCAGAGAAGCCTTCAATAACAAAAGTTGAGGCTTGATTATTTCTTCAGTTCCCCCAGCTTGAGAAATGATGAGTGTGTTCTTCACTTTTGGTTTTCTGACTCCAGATCTTGGCACATTTCATTGTCATATTTGACTTTGTCTTCTCGAGATGGCCTTTGAAACTTTCTGTTCCTACATCCTCATTTGTTCCATTTGCTTTAGCATCTCTACACTGGAAAGCAAGTTTCAGTGTCTCTTCTGACATCCATTTTGACCTTT
>NW_006408595.1:13649951-13657240 GCF_000296735.1 Chrysochloris asiatica
ACAGGTAATGATCAATACATCTTGATTGCATGTTTGATCAATTTCAGATTGAAGAAGTTGGTAGAATTCTTCTATTTCATCCTCACTAGCTTTAGTAGTTGGTGAGTAAATTTGAATAATAGTGGTATTAACTGGGGTTCCCTGCAGGCGCATGCATATTATCTTATCACAGACAGCATTGTACCTCATGACTGATCTGGATATGTTCTTTTTGACAATGAATGCAACACCATTACTTTTCAATTTGTCATTCCCGGCACAGTAAACCATGTGGTTGTCAGATTCCGTATGACCAATACTTGTCCAATTCAGCTTACTAATGCCTAAGATATCGATGTTTATGCGTTCTATTTCACTTCTGACAACTTCCAATTTTCCTAGATTCAGACTTCATACATTCCATGTTCCAATTATTAATAGATGTTTACAGATGTTTCTCTTCATTTTGAGTTTGTTCCCCATCAGCAAATGAAGGTCCCAAGGGCTTTACTCCAACACCCTTCACTACATTCTCGTCATAACAGTCAACTCTGCTTTAAGGAGGCAACTCTTCCCCAGTCACATTTTAGGTGCCTTCCAACCTGAGGGGCTCATTTCCCGGCACTATATCTGACAGTGTTTCTCTGCTATTGATAAAGTTTTCAGTGACTAAATATTAAGAAGTAGTTCATCTCTTCTTCTTCCCAGTCTGTCTTTGTCTGGAAGCTCATCTGAAACTTGTCCACCGTGCTTGAACCTGCTGGTATTTAAAATACTGTGGCATACCTTCCAGAATCACACCAACTCATAAGCCACCACAGTACAACGAATTGATAGATGATTGGTGGTGGGTGACCCTGCTGGTATTTGAAATACAGGTGGCATAGCTCCCAGCATCACAGCAACATGCAAGTCACCACAGTATGGCTCTTTAGTGCAACCAAAACCAAACCATTTACCATTGAGTAGTTATGACTTAGTTCGAAACTACCACCTGTTCCGTGGGAAAAAGAGGAGGCTTTCTGCTCCTGTAAAGAGTTACAGCCTCCGAAACCCTGTACAGGGTCGCTATGAGTCGGAACTGACTCCACTGCACATAACAACAACAACAACAGTTCTGACTTATAATGACCCCAGGTTTCAGAGTAGAATAGAACTGTGTTCCACATATACATTTTGATGCCACTTGATTTGACAAACTCTGTGCCAAGGAGCTCTGGTAGCATAGTGGTTATGAATCAGGCTGCGAACCGCAAGGTTAGCAGTTCAAAACTACCAGCTGTTCCATGGGAGAAAGATGAGGCTTTCTGCTCCTATAAAGATTTACAGCCTCAGAAACCCTGTACAGAGTTGCTATGAGTCAGAACCGGCTCCAAGGCACATAGTAACGTCTTTGCCAATGAATCCGAATGGATCACCAAAATGAGTACTCCTGGTAATAAACTATTTTTCCCACTAATGGAGGGTGATAGTGTCCACTAGCCTGGCTGAATGTGTCTGGAAATCACTAGACAAGTTTTTTTGGTTTATTTTTCTTTTTAAGGTGAGGGTATAGGAAGCAAAGACCTAATAGAATAGAAATATACTTTGCAGATTTCTCTATAACTAGCTAGATTCACATCCAAGAGAAACTAAATGTGTTTCCACACATGCCCGAGCTTGGACTGCTTTTTTTTCCCCTGATGGTGTATTTCTAGAATCGAGTCCATTTGTCCTAGGTCTTCAACATTGGTGAGGTATAGTTCTTCATTGTTGTCATTAAGTGCCTTAGAGTCCATTATTCCTATTCATAAGGTTTCTGTGGAGTGACTGGTGAATTTGAACCACTGACTTTGCAGTTAGCAGACCATTTGCTTATCCACCAGCACTACACCAGGACTAGATAACTGATTTTGGCTCTGTTGTGATGTCACCCACTTCGTTTCTTATTCATGCTATTTGCATCTTCTTTTCCTTTGTCAGATAGGCCAGTGTCTGCCGACTAAAACAAAAACAACTAGCAACCAGAATAATCGTAAGAGTCAGATCCTGTTATTTCCCTGTTGAAAAGCCTTCAGTTATTTACCACTACCTTGGAGTCAAATCCTTCTATGCCCCACACTGTCTCACATGATCAAGCTCTGTCTGTCCCTAAGATGTTATCTTTTGGAACTTTCTTCATTGTTCTTATGCTTCCAACCACATAGCATGTCAAGCCCTTTTATCATTTGAGTCTTTGTACTTGTTATTCTTGTTGCTTGGAATGTTCTACACTCCCTACCCCCTAGTTCTTTGAATATCTAATTCTTCATCTTTCCATCTCCACTTTACAATGCATCTCCTGAGAGAATTGCATGGAAAGCTAGGGCCAATGCCCTGGAGTGATTGAGTCCAAATTATAAAGTCTTATTTATTATTAGGAAGTTGACTACCTGAATACCCACAGCAACTAGACTGATTTAAATGGTGTTCAATGACTATTTTTCACAAACAATACTTATGCAATATTAATTCACACAATATGCCAGTGGGCTATATAATTTTATCACTGTAACATTCACACTAAGTTACAAGGTAGTCAGGTGCCCTGATAAAACACATCCAAAAGGAGTATATAATCAACTCTCCAAATACCTGTTTGCCTGGAAGGCTATTCCTTATCAGAAGCCACATAAACAGGAACTGGGCTTTGAGCAGAGCTAAGAGACCATTACCATTCTAATGGCTAAAGGCTATAATTAAGAAGGAAGTAAGGAAGGGAGAGGTATATGATGCCTCAGGCAGAGCTTGAGAGCTTCTTCTTGTTCTTGTTAAGTGCCATCCAGTCCTTCTGACTCATAGAAATCCTGTATAGGGTTTGAGGAGCTGCTGGTGAGCTTGAACCACTGACCTTGCAGTTCAAATTGACCTTGCATTCCAGCACATTAACCCTCAGTGCCACCCCAGGACTCCAAGCAGAATATTTAACTTCTCAAAATGACAGCACTTAGGTTCTCAAGAACTTCCATGAGCATGCACTTGAAAATGCGCTGTAGGCTAATACCTCAGACTGCAAAGTCGTTTGAACTGCAAGGTTGGTGGTTCAAGCTCACCAGCTGCTCCTTGGAAACCCTATACTGGGTCACTATGGGTCGCAACTGACTCGATGGCACTTAGAAACAACAACATATCTATGACGAGACTCCTGGTGTGGCGCTGCAGGATTATCATTGGACTGCGAACCATAAGGTCGGTAGTTCAAACCCACCAACTGCTCCGTGGAAACCCTATACAAGGTCACTATGAGTCGGAATCAACTCAACAGCACTTAACAATAGTAACAACATATCTATGAAGGAGTCCTGGTGTGGTGCTGTAGGGTAAGCACTGGACTGCTAACCTAATGTTGGCAATTCAAACCCACCAGCCACACCTCAGAAACAGGGTGGATATGAGTGGAACTGACTTGCTAGCACTCAAGGACAACAACATATCTATGAAAGCACTATTTAGTCCCTTTGGATGATGCAATTCAGCAATTATTTCATTCGTTGCTGGCCTCCTAGACTAGAATGTGAGCGCCATGCATCTTACTCGTTACACAGTGCCTGACAAAGAAGGTGCTCAAATATGTTAAGCCAAATGCTTAAGAACATGATAAATTCACATTGTATTCTCAATGAAAAATGCAATTTGTATTGAACATTGAACAGCGTTTGAATTAATTTCCTTCAGAATATATCTACAGAACTTTCCTATAGCTTTACCTAAATCAACTTGGGTAGCTAACTCACCCCACCCCACCCCACCTCACCCAGCCAAGGACATGTTTCATGGGTGCTTGCATTTGATTTCATAAATATTCTGGCCTTTATCTTCTAACCTGGTGATTTCATCCATGCCTATTTCTGCTATTGTTACTTTACTCCTTAAACCAAGAAAAGTAGCAATGCAATCAAGCTATTGTCTGATACAAAGAGCCACAATTTTTCAGCTTTTACAAGCGCATTCACGACTATTGTTAAGACTTAGAATGCAAGGTTCATCTTGCCTATTTTCCAGCCATAAGAAATGGCAGCCCTCAAAGTTTCTCTTGCTTGACTCTGTTCTCAGGCATTGAGACAGAAAATTACAAAGAGCAAAATGTATGATGAAGTTGCTATTATGCAAGCATTGTCTATTACTCACAAAATTCTATAATGAGTTATAATAAGTGACACTGAAGGTCAAAAATGTCAAGCCATAACTGTTTTTCTTTTTTGTATGTACAAGTAAAGCAAAGACCCACGTTGGAACACAAATGAAACTTCCATTGTCATTAGCTGGAGGGCTCTCCATGCATCAGCAACAGAGTCCTTCTTTCTTTATAGGGACCCCACATTGCAAGACTTTAGGAGACACCATTCAAATTGAATTCTGGAGTTGTATAACGTGGCAGCTCTATCTTTTTGACAATGTTGTATTCATGAATTCTGCAAGAGTAAGTTGATTTGAAAACTCAGATCATTAAGACTTATATCAGAGAAAGGTTGGTTTAACATTGTTTCAAACTTCTAGAGTTTATTTCGATAAACTCTAGAAACAATATTCTCATTCCCACATTTTTGTCCTTCTTCTGTGTGCTAAATTTATTGATAGCTTTCCATAAAGCTATATTCATTAACTCTTGAAGAAGCATGTCCTAAAACATGTTCCTTTGAACATTACTGCACATGCATTATACGAGGATGAAAATGTGGGACCCTAAGAAGAAAACTCCATTTTCTACCTAGGCTAAAGCACATCTCCCTGTCTCAGGAATGTGCCTGGTCAGTTAGTACCAGACGGAGATGACCCCCTTCCCCTACAAGCCATAAAAGTAGAGATAAACTCTCCTGACAAACCCAAGGCTAGATAATGTATGTCTTCCTTACCCTAATTAAACTGTCCTAGCTAACAAACGTCCTCCTTATCCTAATGAAGCTATTCTAGCTATAGGTAGTGGCCAATCAAATTGTGTAATCCCGTACCTTACCAAGTGTAAACCAATCCTGGAGAAGTTAGGTAGAAGACCCCCGAATCTGTTTGTAAAAATCTATAAAAACCCCACTAACAGGGAGCTCGGGGCTCTTTCCCTAATCCGCTGTGTTGGATGTGGCTCGAGCTTGAATAAACAACCCTTATGTATTTACATCGGTTATGGCTCCTGGGTAGTCATTGGGGACCCCGGAACTCTGGGCATAACAAAAGTTTGCAAAAAGATTCATCCTCACTGCCCTGGTAGGCATTCACCATGACCTTTAATGAGTTAGAGGCTCTGAGACGTTCTGCATGAAATAAACAAGCTTACTTTAAAAGAAAAAAAGAAGGAAGAACATGAGTCAAGAGGGAACAGCAGAGGCAGTGGCATGAAGAGACAGAGCAGCTTCAGGCTCTAGGCCCATGGACTGAGTAAAGCTGAGTGTCAATGGGCAGGAGACTGGCTTTCAGAATGTGCCCTTTGGGCATTCGCAGACAGGCTAAAAGAACTTCCTGCTTCCATAAAGATTTACAGTCTCATAAACCCTATACTGAGTTGCTATGAGTCAGAACAGATTCCACCACACACTGCCACCACTACCAACATTTTGCCACATTGAAAAAAATATTTTTTTTTCTGAAATATTTTAAAGCAAATTACTTCATAGTATTTTACCCTTAAGGACATTTTCCTATATAATCACAAGATTATTATAATCACATCTAACAAAATTGACAAAAACTTACTAAAATCATCTCCTACCTAATCCTCAAAACATTTTCTACAGTTGTTTGTGTCCCTGGTAATCCACTAAAGGGTCACACATTGCATTAGTTAGTATGTGTCTTGAATCTCTTTTAATCTAGAACAAAACTCACCCCCACCCACCTCCCTTCTTTTTTCTGTAACATTGACTTGTTGGAAAACTTGTCCTGTAGAAAATCCCACATCCTGAATTCACCTGATGATTTCTTCATGGTGTAATTTAACTTTACTTTACTCTCTCTATATAAGTGCTAGATCTGAAGGTTTGATTAGATTCAATTTATGTAACATGGGAGGAATGCATACATCCTTCATGCTATATCAGAACAGAGGCACCTAAGTCAGCTTTCTCAACATTAAATTCAAAGATTGATTACCAAGCAAAAGGAGTTACAGTAGAACCTCCCTTTTAAAGTTCTGTTTCCCACTCATGACCAGCAAGTATTCTGTGGAATGCTGCATTGTTACCACGTAGATATTCTAATTCCTCATCAATTGTGTTATGATTTTAACCTCTTGCCTGAAACATTTACTTCACTAGAGGCACAAAATAGTGAGCCTTGGTAACATAGTGGGTTGTAATTTGGATTGCTAACCTCAAGGTCAGCAGTTTAAATCTACCAGCTGCTTTGTAACAGAAAGATGAGATTTTTCTGCTCCCGTTAAGATTTACAGCCTCAGAAACCCCATACAAGATCGCTATGATTTGAAACAGGCTCAACAGCACATAATCACCACCACCATTCCTTCTAGTAGCCCTCTGTAGTACAAACTGTAAGTGCTTGGTTGTTAAGGTTGGTGACTTGAGTCCACCTTGAAGTACCTAAGAAGAAAGGTTATCTACATCTAAAACGTCAGCCACTGGAAACCCTAATGAAGCACATTTCTACTCTGACACACATCACGTCCCCTTGTGTCAGAATAGACTCAACTGTAATCAAGTTAGGTGTTTTGTTTTACCATCTTTTCTGCTTTTTTTGAAGTTGGCATTCTTTTGTGAAGAAGACCATATGTTCATCAACTGGGGCTAATTGGCTATGGTGGTGGTGGTTATGTGCCGTGGAGTCTGCTCTGACTCATAGCCACCCTGTACAGGGTTTCCAAGGCTGTAAATCTTTATGGGAGCAGAAAGCCTCATCTTTCTCCCATGGGACAGCTGGTAGTTTTGAACTGCTGACCTTGTGGTTCGCAGCCCGATTCATAACCACTACGCTAATACTGAGTGATAATTCCTAGGAAGATGTTGGCCTCCAAAAACAAATGACAATGAATGTAACTGGTCTCTACTGGGAGGCTCCTCCACCTGACAAGTTAGGCCTGTAATAACTAGGACCCATCACAGGGAAAATCTGTGCCATGGGTCATTGGAAATGTGGCCAAGAGAGAAACAATCCAGGAGTTGAGTTATCCAAAAGGGGAAATAAACTCAGTATCAGACTGGGGACAAGAGTATGGCTATGGAGAAGAACCTGCAGATAGAAGCTACGTAGTCTTCATTTTGTGGATGGGACGAAAGTAAAGGCTGGGAATAAGTACGACTATTTTTAGGTGTTAATAGCTTTTATTTTATTTTATTTATTTATTTATT
>NW_006408595.1:13658052-13660791 GCF_000296735.1 Chrysochloris asiatica
TTTTATGAGTTTTGGCAAATGAAGATAGTTGTGCAACTACTGCTATAATCAAGATCCAGAATTTTCCATCACCACCAAAAGATTTCTTGTGCCCCTTTAAAATTAGAAAACCAAAACCCATTGCTGCCAAGTTGATTCTGACTCATGACAACCCCATCAATGTCTTAAATTAAGTAAATGGGGTTCAATGGGCCAGTTAATGATGCATGTCAAAGGTGGAAAACCTCCAGATTCATATGGAGACTGTATCTTTCCTAACTGACTAATAAATATAGGTTTACAACTGAAAATAAGGGTATTTATCTATCTGTGTGAGCTGGCAGATACTAGTAGTCTCTTACAGGATGGAGTCCTGGTATGGCTCTGTGGGTTAATGCACCAGGCTGCAAAGCCATTTGAACTGCAAGGTTGGTGGTTCAAGGTCACCAGCTACTCCTCGGAAATCCTATACAGGGTTGCTATGGGTTGGAACTGACTCAACGGCACTTTAAAGCAACAGCATAGATTTAATGGCAAATGCACGTTTGTTAACTCAATAAAAAAATGTTCAATTAAAGTTAAAAATTCTTGGTTAGAGATAAAATTGAGATATAAAAGCCATATTTTATAAGATTTTTCAAGGGCATTGCTACTTGAGTGAATTAAGCTAAGAATACTGTACTATTTCTCAGGTGTTTCTTTAATATCATATTCTCAAATGTTTCTACTAAAATATTTTTGATGAACTGCATATCTACTTAACCAAGCAAATGGAAGAAGTGAGGAGGTACAAGAGCTGAACAGAAAATATCAAAGGTCAGCTCCAGAAGACACAGTCAAATATTATAAGGAAATGTGCAAAGACCTGGAGATAGAAAACCAAAAAGGAAGAACACGCTCAGCATTTCTCAAGCTGAGGGAATTGAAGAAAAAAATTCAAACCTCAACTTGTGGTATTGAAGGATTCTATGGGCAAAATATTGAATGATACAGAAAACATCTAAAGAAAAAGGAAAGAATACACGGAGTCACTATACCAAAAAGAAATGGTCAATGTTCAACCATTTCAAGAGGTAGCATATGATCAAGAGCCAATGATACTGAAGGAAGAAGTCCAGGGTGCATTGAAGGCATTGGCAAAGCATGAGACATTAGGAATTGATGGAATACAAGTTGAAATCTTTCAACAAACTGATGCGGCACTGGAGGTACTCACTCATCTATGCCAAGAAACTTGGAAGACAACTACCTAGAAAACTGACTGGAGAAGACCCATAGTCATGCCCATTCCAAAGAGAGGTAAACCAAATGAATGTGGAAATCATTGAACAATAGCATTAATATCCCATGCAAGCAAAAATTTCCTAAAGATAATTCAAAAATGGCTGCAACAGTACATTGACAGAGAACTTCCAGAGGTCCAAGAAGGATTCAGAAGAGGACATGGAATGAGGGATATCGTTGCTGAAGTCAGATGGATCTTGGCTGAAAGCAGAGGATACCAGAAAGATGTTTACCTATGCTTCATTGACTTCATAAAGGCTTTTGATTGTGTGGATCATGACAAGCTATGGACAACATTGTGAAATATGAGTATTCCAGAACACTTCTTGAGGAACCTATATATAGATCAAGAGGCAGTTGTTTGAACAGAACAAGGGAACATTGAATGGTTTATAATTAGGAAAGGTGTGTGCCAGGGTTGTATTCTTTCACCACACTTATTCAATCTGTATGCTGATCAAATAATCCTAGCACTGGATTACATGAACAAAACATGGCCTCAGGATAGGAGGAAGACTCATTAACAACCTGCGATATGCGGATGATACAAACTTGCTTGCTGAAAGCAAAAAGGACTTAAAATACTTCCTGATGAAGATCAAAGGCCACAGCCTTCAGTATGGGTTGTATCTCAACATAAAGTAAACAAAAATCCTCATCACTGGACTAATGAATAACATCCTTATAAATGGAGAAAAGATTGACGTCATCAAAAACTTCATTTTGCTTGGATCAACCATCAACATTCATGGAAGCATCAGTCAAGAAATCAAATGACATACTGCATTAAGTAAATATGCTGCATAAGACCTCTTTAAAGTATTGAAGAACAAAGATGTCAGTTTGAGGACCAACGTGTGCCTGATCCAAGCCATGATATATTCAATAATCTCATATGCATATGAAAGTGAATAAGGAAGATTGTAGAAGAATTGATGCATTTGAATTATGCTGTTGGAGGAAAAGGATATCATGTTTGGTAAGGTGGAGGGTCAGAGAAAAAGAGGAATCCCCTCAAAAAGATGGATTGGCACAGTGGTGGCAGCAAGGGGCTCAGGCATAGCAATGATTGTGAGGTTGGACCAGGACCAGGCAGTGTTTTGTTATGTTATGCATAGGATAACTATGAGTTGGTACTGACTCAATGGCACCTCACAACAACAGCATATATCTACGTAAGTTCTACTTGAAGTAGCCCGCCTCCAAAATAAAATTTATTTCTAGCTTCATGTTAAAATATGAATAGAAATTCTATGTTCACCTCCAGACAGTATCATTATTTGTTTTCTATATTTAAAATAATTCCTTTTAAAACACTGAGTAAATCAGTTCTATAAAAATACAGAGTGAAGTGGTCAAAACAGCTTGGTACTGGTACAATGAAAGATACATTGATCAATGGAACAGAATCCAGAATCCAGAAATTAACCCATCCACATACAGCCAACTGATTTTTGACAAAGTACCTAAATATAT
>NW_006408595.1:13662096-13662558 GCF_000296735.1 Chrysochloris asiatica
CAACCTTGGAACAACAGGGCTCTGGGATACAAGGAATGAGACATGGTTGGAATAGGGAAAAGGGGGGAAATAATGTTAAGATGCTTGGCTGTCTTTTGAATCTTGGTTTCCCTGGCATACCATTATAAAATAGACACTGTAGGGGGAGAGAAAGGAATAGCCCGAAATAACACCATGGAAAGCTTGTAAGTCCGTCTTCTGCCCATAACTGATTGGAATACCTAAAATGGGTCTACAACATACTCAGTGAAGGAGGCTTCCTGCGGAGCCTCTGCATTACATAAGGCATTAGTTGGAATCCTGAACCATCAGTTGGAATCCTCTACCACATCCAGAATCTTCTGAAGTGGATAATTTCCATTTGAAAGGACAAGCAGACCAGCCTGGAGAGAAGAACAGAAGATACTTCTTGAAAGAAAGACCAACAGGAAAAATACAAAATAATAATGGCAGTCCAACTGA
>NW_006408595.1:13662978-13664664 GCF_000296735.1 Chrysochloris asiatica
GGCTGGCCAGCAGTGTGGCAAGACCTGGGGACTCTTCAGCCCAGAGTCAGTGACATAGCCACAGAGGACTAGAGTGGAGAGTAAAGCATCCAGCTGCTAAGAAGAGAGGACATATGTATAAGAACACCCACACTTTCAGATAATACCCACTTGACCTGGCTTCAATGACTGGATGATCAGAACGCAACTAGAAGAAGAAAGAAGAGGAAAAAAAAGAGTAATCTGATACAATTTGATGAACTTGACCTATACCTATGGATGCAGTAGCTCAAAAGAGAGAACAAATCTTTACAGTGAGGACCATTCCCACCCCCTCTATACACAGGATAGACAGGGATGGGCAATTTGGACATTGGCTACCCAAAATGAGGGTGGGGGACTACAAAGGCAAGAAGTGATTGGCTTACAAGCTTTCAAGAGGGAGCCTAGATTCAGAGGGCATGGAGGAAGGTAGAATCTCCACTGAGTAGGATCCAATCTGTCTGGGTGGGGCTGATGAAAGGAGATGCGGATAGGTCACTTGTGATACAATAGTTAATAATTGTTATCAGGACTGATTGTGAGGGTTGGAAATGTAAAGGTAGACGTTTTTTAGCAAAAGGAAGGGAGTGATTAACTTTGCAGTCTAGGAGTGGAGGTCCCTGGGACCATCAAGGGAGAAGAGTGGCGGGACCCTACCCAGAGAAGCATTGACGTCAGAGATGGAGGCAGAGATGATGATGTGGAGCGATGGAGCGGCTGGGGACTTTAGACCCAGAGAGGGAAAGGGTCTGTGTGCTGACGATCAGGGGGCAGGCTTGCAGGTTATACCCTTTGGTTGACTGATGATGCATGGAGGGGATTGTTACCATGGCAATAAAACAATATACGATAGGATGAATGTAAAGCTAATATTGTCCCAAATAAACTATCACATAATTCACAATAAAACATTAAAAAAAAGTAGAGTGTGATTCAGGGTCTCCATCTGTCTGGGATGGTAGCACTTACATCATAGATTATTAAGGATATCAACAAGTTAATATTTATAAAGATTTCAGAACAATGAAGGAGCCCTGGTGGTGACGTGGGTAAATGCTCACTTGTAAAACCAGAGATTGTTGCTCAAAACTCACTAGCAGCTCCATGGGATAAACACTGAACAGTCAGCTTCTATAAAAATTGTTGTTAGGTGCCATGAAGTTGGTACTGACTCATAGTGACCCTAAGTAAAACAGAACAAAACACTGCCTGGTCCTGAGCCACCTTCACAATCGTTTGTACATTTTTGCCATAGCTGCCGCTACTCTCTAAGGGTCTTCCTCTTTTTCTCAGACTTCTACTATGCCACAGATGATCTCTTTCCCTAGAAACTGGTCCCTCCTGACAATATATCTGAAGTATGAGAGTCGAAGTCTGACCATCCTGACTTACAGGAAGCATTCTGGCTGTACTTCTTCCAACATAGATCAGTTTGTTCTTTTGGCAGTCCATGGTACTTTTAATATTCTCCTCTAACACCATAGCTCAAATGCATCAATTCTTCTATATTTTTCCATATTCACTATCTAACTTTCACATGCATATGAGGTTACTGTAAATACCATAGTTTACATCAGGCACACCTTAGTCTCAAACTGACATCATTGCTCTTGAACACTTTAAAGAGGTCTTGTGCAGCAGATTTGCCTAATGCAACACATCATT
>NW_006408595.1:13665274-13667957 GCF_000296735.1 Chrysochloris asiatica
CAAGACGTTGCCAGACCACCACCTGCTCTAAGGTGACCAAGCAGGATCACTATGCTGAAGTTCAATCAAGATCATTTGATTTCTTGACTGCTGCTTCCATGAGTGTTGATGGTTGATCCAAGCAAAATGAAGTCTTTGATAACTTCAATTTTTTCTCCATTTATATGGATGTTATTTGTTAGTCTAGTGGTGAGGGTTTTTGTTTACGTTGAGGTACAACTCATACTGAAGGCTGTGGTCTTTGATCTTCAGCAGAAAGTATTTTAAATCCTCTTTGCTTTCAGCAAGCAAGGTTGCATCATCTGCATACCACAGGTTGATAATGAGTCTTCTGCCTATCCTGAGGCCATGTTTTGTTCATATAATCCAGCTGCTTGCATTATTTCTTCAGCATAGAGATTGAATAAGTAGAGTGAAAGACCATGACCCTGGCACACATCTTGCCTGATTATAAATCTTTCAGTGTTCCATTGTTCTGTTCGAGCAACTGCCTCTTTGTCTATGTATAGGTTCTTCAAGAGCACAAGTAAATGTTCTGGAATATTCATGCTTTGCAATGTTGTCCATAGCTTGTTATGATCCACACAATCAAAAGCCTTTGCATAGTCAATGAAGCACAAGTAAACATTTTTTTTTTGGTATTCTCTGCTTTCAGCCAAGATCCATCTGACATCAGTAACGATATACCTCATTCCATGTCCTTTTCTGAATCCTGCTTGAACCTCTGGAAGTTCTCTGTCAATGTATTGTTGCAGCCATTTTTGAATTATCTTTAGGAAAATTTTGCTTGCATGGGATATTAATGCTATTGTTCAATGATTTCCACATTCATTTGGTCTACCTCTCTTTGGAAGGGGCATGAATATGGGTCTTCTCCAGTCAGATTTCTAGGTAGTTGTCTTCCAAGTTTCTTGGCATAGATGAGTGAGTACCTCCAGTGCCGCATCAGTTTGTTGAAAGATGTCAATTTGGATTCCATCAATTCCTGATGTCTCATGCTTTGCCAATGCCTTCAATGATCCTTGGACTTCCTCCTTCAGGATCATTGGCTCTTGATCATATGCTACCTCTTGAAATGGTTGAACATTAACCTTTTTTTTTTTTTTTTCGTACAAAGACTCTGTGTATTTCTTTCATCTTCTTTTGATGCTTTCTGCATCATTCAGTATTTTGCCAAAAGAATACTTCAGTATTTCAAGTTGAGGCTTGATTTTTTTTCTGCAGTTCTTTCAGCTGGAGAAAACTCCAAATCTTTGCACATTTCTGGATAATATTTGACTATTTCTTCTGGAGCTGACCTTTTCTGAAATTTTCTGTTCAGCCCTTTACCTCCTCATTTCTTCCTGTTGCTTTAGCATCTATATAAGGAGCTCTGGTAGCATAGTGATCAGGCTGCTAATCTCAAGGTTAAAATAACCAGCTGTTCCATGGGAGGAAGATGAGACTTTCTGCTCCTGTAAAGATTTACAGCTTCGGAAACCCTTTGCAGGATCACTTTGAGTTGGAACCAACTCCACAGCACACCACCCCAAACCCACTGGAGAGCAAGTTTTAGACTCTCTTCTGACATCCATTTTTGTCTTTTTTTTCTTTCTTGTCTTCTTAATGATCTTTTGCTTCTTTTCCTGTATGATTGATGATCTTTATGTCATCCAGTTCTTCTAGTCTTTGGTCTCTAGTGTCTAATGTGTCAAATCTGTTCTTCAGATGATCTCTAAATTCAGGTGGGATATGTTCAAGATCATATTTTGGCTCTTATGATTTGTTTTCATTTTCATTTGCTTCAGCTTCTGCTCAACTTGTATATGAGCAATTGATGATATGTTGGTTTTTCTACCATCTCTCTCCACAGATGTAGTCAATTTGATTTCTGAGTATTCCACCTGGTGAGGTCCATGTGTATAGGCATCTTTTATGTTGTTTACAAAAAGTATTTGCAATGAAGAACTCTTGCAAAATTATATCATGCTCTCTTCAGCATCATTTCTGCCACCAAGGACATATTTTCCAACTAATGTTATTCCTCTTTGTTTTCAACTTTTCCATTCTAGTCACCATTTACTATCAATATATTTTTATTGCATGTTTGATCAATTTCAGACCAAAGAAGTTGGCAGAATGCTGCAATTCTATCATCACTAACTTAAGTTATTGTTGTTGTTGTTAGGTGCCATCGAGTCGGTACTGACCCATAGCAACCTTATGCACAGCAGAACAAAACACTGCCCAATCCTGGGCCAACCTCACTACTGTTGCCACACTTGAGTCCATTGATGCTACCACTTGGTCAATCCATCTTGTTGGTGGTCTTCCTCTTTTGCTCTGACCCTCCACCTTACCAATCATGATGTCCTTCTCCAGCGACTGCTCCCTCCTGACAATATGTCTGAAGTATGAGAGACGAAGTTTGGCCATCTTGGCCTCCAAGGAGTACTCTGGCTACTTCTTCTAAAACTGATCTATTGGATCTTTTGACAGCCCATGGCACTTTCAATGTTTTCCATAATTCAAAAGCATCAATTCTTCTACAGTTTTCCTTATTCACTGTCCAGCTTTCACATGCATATGAAGTTATTGAAAACACCATCGCTTGGGTCAGGCACACCTTAGTCCTCAAGCTGACATCTTTGCTCTTCAACACTTTAAAAAGTTCCTGTGCAGCAGATTTGCCTAATGCAATATG
>NW_006408595.1:13669397-13678841 GCF_000296735.1 Chrysochloris asiatica
CTGTTATGCTGTCTAAAGAAGGTATTTGAAATGAACAAATCGATGGTTTTGCAGAATTCTATCATGCTTTCTGCAGCATCATTTCTATCACCAAGTAGTTGACTTTAGTAGTTGGTGCATAAATTTGAATAATAATGTATTAACTCGTCTTTCTTGTATGTGTATGGATCTAATCCTATCACAGACAGTGTTTGTACTTAAACACAGATCTTGATATGTTCTTTTTGATGATGAATGTAATGATATTACTCTTCAATTTTTCATTCCTGGCATAGTAAGCCACGTGATTGTCATATTCAAAATGGTCAATAGCAGTTTGTGTCAGCTCATTAATGCCAAGGATATTGATATTTATGTGTTCCAGTTCATATTGACAATTTCCAATGTCCCTAGATTCGTACCTCACACATTCCATGTTCTGATTATTAGTGTATATTTACAGCTGTTTCTCTTCATTTTGAGTTGTGCCCCATCAGCAAATGAAGGTCCTGAAGGCTTTATTCCAGTCACATCATCACAGTCAAGTACTCTGAGGAGGCAGCTATTCCCCAGTCACATGATGATTGCCATCCAACACGAAGGGCTCATATGACAATATTCTGGTGCTCTTCATCATGTTTCAATATTCAATATTCTGGTGCTGATAGTGTTCCACTACTATTCATAAGGTTTTCAGTGACTAAATATTTGTAGGTAGTCTGTCTCTCCTTTTTCCTCATGTGTCTTTGTCTGGAAGCTCAGCTGAAACTTGTCTACCATGTGTGACCCTGATGGTATTTAAAATACCCATGGCATAGCTTCCAGAATCACAGCAACAGGCAAGCCACCACAATACAACAAACTGACAGATGAGTGGTGGTGATGTGTAAAATGTATATATATGTAAAATGTGTGCATAAAGCTATATAGATATATATACACATATGTATGTAATAAAATGACCTTGTATTGCAGGTGTATAACCCAAGTGTGTGATCAGCCACTTGTTGTTAAGTACTGTCAAGTCAGTTCTAACCCATAGCAACCCTGTATAGACTTTCCAGTGAGTGGCTGGTGAGCTTGATCCACCAACCTCGTGGTTCAGACCAGCCTTGCATTGCAGCACATTAACCCACAGTGCCACACCAGGCTCCAATCAGCCACTAGGATGTTGTTTATTTAATTCAAATATTGAAAAGCCAAAAAAAAGATGAAGAGAGGGACAGGGGGAAAATCATTTTAGTGAATAGTGAATTTTCTATGCAAGTAAATAGGCATAGATTTACCCCAGCGGACTGACTTAATGTATAGATGAAATAGGTGGCTTCCTATGGTCTGTAATTTTCAGATAATTCCAAGGCTTATTATACAAAACAGACCTCATCCTTCGGCCTGTCAAGATTCCTGGAGACCCCATAATTAACTTCATTTTTAATTAGCTTACTTTATTAGGAGATTTCATTTTAATTGGATTAGATCACATGGTTATCTAAGCATTAATAGCATGATTTTTAAAAATCTGATTAAAATCCTTTATCTTTTTTCAACACAACACCTAAGAAATTCAGTGCTTACTCATCTCCTTATAGGCAAAGCAGTTTGTTTTATTATATTTTCTCCTCAAGAAAGATCTGTTTAATCCCATTTTTAAGAAACCAAGGCTCTGAACTATTAAGTTTCTTTGTTGTTGTTGTTAAATGCACTTGAGTTGGTTCCAACTGATAGTGATTTTGTACAGGGTTTCCAAGTAGCGACTGATGAGTTTGAACTGTCAACCTTGCAGTTCAAAAAGACGTTGTAGTCCAGTGCTGATCCTACAGTGCTACAGCAGGACTACAGAAGAAAGGCTTTCCTGAATGGGAAGAGTTTGCTTTGCTTAAACAAAATTTAAACCATATCTGACCAATATCAGAACCTCTCTCCCGACTCTTTCCCAAGCAACAGTGCCTCACACACACACACACACACATGCACAAGAGATGGGAAGAGATGAAGCAGTATGTCAGAATGTTCTTGATATAAGGGAAAACAAATTCAGAATAAATATAATACATTCATTTAATAACTACGATGAGCTCCCACTATGTACTAGGTACTGTGCTAGCCACTGGAAGTCCTGAGAAAACGAAGATGTGGACCCAAATTCCAAGAGTCCAATTAAAATGCAAACTAGCATAGGGAGCAGGGATTGAGGAGAGACAAAGGGAATTGTTGATTATTCATTGCAAGTTTTTCTATACTATTTAATACTTTAAGCATCTGCATATATTACTTTGATTATAAAAACTTTTAATAAAATGTAAATGTCATGTTCTTTGTAGTTCTACTCTTTTTATGAAAATTAATTCAACAAAATATATTCTTTGAGCATAAACTATTAACCAAGCACTATAATTAATCATAAATAATGCCCCTTATTAGGGTTATTCTAAACAACTTTCTTTTGTTTGTGGAATAAAATCAAATTGTACTTTACTCTGAGTCCATTTCCTTAATTCCATAATGAGCTAACCACCAGGAGTCAAATTAGCAACAAATTCCCCTCCTGGTTCAATATCTATGTGGAAAAAAAATGGTTTTGCATCTTTCTCTGGTGGCTGGGTTCCAGACAGAATGAAGCATAAGACTGTTGGCTCAAGAACTACTTTACTATTCATATGCTTCACAATTTCTTCTCCTTTGTGCAGACCCTGTGTTCACAAATGTATTTATAGAGCAGCTCTCCACTTTTAATATGAATTTCTTCATTCAAAAAAATAAACTCTCTCATACTCATCTATTGTTTCGTCTCAGTTCTGTGAAGAAACAGGTGCATGTGTTGTTCATGCACCTAAAAGAGATATGCCCCGGACACTTAATATTTGTGTGACAGTTGGTAGAAAACAAACAAAAAAATTTTTTAAATAACCATAGATAAATACAGGACACAATTTCACTCTTGACATACATGAAATCACCGTGAATTGGAATCAATGCAATGGCAACTGTTTTCTCTTAGTGGTGGTCTGGTGGGATGAACTGCTGAAGAGGCTCCTGGTTAGAGCAGTGGGTTGCTAATCACAAGGTCGATGGTTCAAATCCATCAGCTGCTATAAAGATTTATAATCTCAGAAACCCTATAGAATAGCTCTACTCTGTCCTAATCAACTTGTTGGATGGCAGTGGATGGGTTGAAGAGGTCACTTTGGCCAGAGCACAAGGCCACTTTGGCCAGAGCACCCTTTACAGGTGGTGGTGGTGGTCATGTGCTGTGGAGTCAGTTCTGACTCATAGCACCCCTGTACAGGGTTTCTGAGGCTGTAAATCCTTACAGGAGAAGAAAGCCTCATCTTTCTCCCACAGAACAACTGGTAGTTTCGAACTGCTGACCTTAAGGTTCGCAGCCCGATTCATAACCACTATGCTACCAGAGTGGTGGTTAATAACTTTGTAGAAGCTTCATGGCTATGTATTAGTTTTCTCTAGCAACTGTAACAGATTACCATTATAAATTGAATGATTTAAGACAACACAAGTTTATTATGTTATGGTTCTGGAAGCCAGAAGTTCAACATGGGTCTCACTTTTCTGGAGGCTTTAAGGGAGAATCTGGTTTCTTACCTTTTCCCACTAGAAATTGTTCTTATTCCCTGGCTCTAAGCTCCCTTTCATCTTCAAAGCCAGCATGGGCACTTAAGTCTTTCTCACACCACTTTCATCCTGAGCCTACAGCCTCTCTCTTCCAGTCTAAGGACCCTTGTGATTATATTGGGCCTACCTGGTTAATTGAATATTCTCTTTCCATCTCAAGATTAGTTGATTAGCAACTTTATTCCATTTGAAACCTTACTTCCCCTTTGCCATGCCACAGTTTCCAGGGATTAGATCATGGATATCTTTGAAAGTCTATGATCATTCTTTGCTATCAGAACTGACAGTGAGGGTCAGAAATGTAAAGGTAGATGTTTTGCAACAAAAGGAGGGCAGTGGTTGACTTTACAGTCCAAGTGCGGAGGTCCCTGGGACCATCAAGGGAGAAGAGCAGAGTGCAGGACCCTACCCAGAGAAGCAGTGACACCAGAAATGTAGGCAGAGATGATGACTTGGCGAGATGGAGCAGTTGGGGACTTTAGACCCAGAGAGAGAGAGAGGGGCTGTGTGCTGACAACCGAGGGGCAGGCTTGCGGGTTATACCCTTTGGTTGTTCGATGATGCATAGAGGGGATTGTAATCATTGCAATGAAATGAAATACAATAGGATGAATGTAAAGCTAATGTTCTCCCATGTAAACGATCACATAATTCGCAATAAAAACATTTTTAAAAGTCTGTGATTATTCTGCTTACTGCAGGTCAAAACCAAAATTGAAGGGGCCCTGAAGCCAGTATTGGCATTTCCATGCCAGGGAAGATTACAGATGGTTTCAGTTCAAAGATTTTCTTGCCTTTAGCTAGAATTACAGCAACTCAGTGTAGTCACCCCAGCTGTCTCATACTGATTAGATGTTCTGGTTGGCAGTTAGATGACTTTGATTAATAAAAAATGGAGAAATGAATTAAATATTGATAAATGCAGTTTGGTGTCTTCAGTTTTTCAAAACACAGAGCCCACGAGGTGGGTCAGGAGTGTGGGTGGGTAGGTGGGTGGGGGAGTCATAACAAGGGATGTCAATAATAGAAAGATTGGGAACCACTACCTTAAAAATATGACTTCAGATTATTCCTACATGTCTATATGCCATTTTTCTCTACTCTTGATGTATCTCTAAGGTTGAAGGATGAAAAGTTAGGAAACGATTAAGAAAAAAACAAAACTGATTTGGCAAATGCATTTCATCTTCCAAATTGTTTATGGTTTGATCAATAATTCATTCCTCAGTATCTGTCTCTTTAAAACGATCTTGAGTATTGTCTATATGGATGACAAATGAGAATATTTAGAAAACAAAATACCTTCCTTTTAAAGCACACTATATCTCAAATAAAATGCCCAAAATATACAGTGGGTAGATAACAAAAACAAACGACTTAACGCTGTGAAACTGGGCGAGGGAAGAAACATCTGATAAGACAGGGAGTATAAATAAGGTAACGAAACATCCATCTGGACTTGGGCACTCAGCTCTTCAGATGCTCTTTATTCATTTGCTTAGTCAATGTGAAGATTTTTCCTTTCATAATACCATACAAATGACAATGTTCCACTATGAACCGCTAGAGCGTAAGTTTACACAGCTATTTATTGCACTCAGCACTGAAGATTTTCCATTACAGATGTTTCTAACATTCTTAATACTCATCCTGACTGGTGCAAACAGTTAACACACTTGACAGTAAACCCAAAGGTTGGAGGTTCTAGTCTACCAAGAGGTGCCTCGGAAAAAAAAGTTGGCCTACTCACAAAACATCTCAGCTGTTGAAAACCCTGTGGAGCACAGTTGTGCTCTGATCCGCATGAGGTTACCATGAGATGGGATTGACTCAGTGGTGAATGCAATTGGTACTGGTATGTGTTTTGGTGTGGATAAAGTGTGTTGAATAGACAGAACAAACTAGTTATCTGGAGAGGAAAAAAAAAAATCTAGGCTTACTGGGCACTTACTGTGTACCAGGCACTGTGTAGAACAAATCCTTAAAGCCATTCTATGAAGCCTGGACTATTACTTATCTTAAGATGAAGAAACCGAGGCTTAGAGAGGTTGTTGTTGTTATTGTTGTTAAGTGCCGTCGAGTCAGTTCCGACCCATAGCGACCCTGTACAGGGTTTCCGAGGGTGTAAATCCTTACGGGAGTAGAAAGCCTCATCTTTCTCCCGCGGAGCGGCTGGTAGTTTCGAACCGCTGACCTTAAGGTTCGCAGACCGATTCGTAACCACTATGCTACCAGAGCTTTATTAGTCTGTCTGTTAAAAAACACAGTATCTAGTCATTTCATTCTTTTGCTTTGTAGTCACTATGCCTGTAAACTTCACAGTCTTATGATGCTCTTCTCTGGCTTCACCTTAGAACCACTCAGGGAACTTAGACAAAACATCAGAGCACAGGACCTACTCAAGGAGCCAGTTAAGGACTCGACTAGTAAGTAAAAGGTTGGCAGTTCATACTCACCCAGTGGCTCTTTGGGGAAAACCTGACAATCAATCTCTTTCCATAAAGATTACAGTCAAGAAAACCCCTGAGGCAGTTCTGTTCTGTCACATGGGGTTAATGAGTCAAAATCAACCCAATGGTACCAAACAGCAACAGGATCCACTTTAAACTACTCAAAAGCAACAAGAAGAACAGTACTTAAAGGTGGTAAGCACATAATAATGTGCCAAATATTTTCCCAAATGTTTGATATGAGGAGGTGCCCTTGTGGTATATAGTAGGTTACGCTTTGGGCTACTAACTGAAAGGTTGGTGGTTCAAATCTACCAGCTACTCTGTGAGAAAAAGATGAGGCTGTCTGTTCCTCTAAAGATTTATGGTTTTGGAAACCCTGTATAGAGTTGCTATGAGTCAGAATTGACTCATCAGCATGCATTAGTTTTTATAAGAGGGAACTTCAAAAAGTTCTTAGAAAAAATTCCAATGTTTCCATCCCAGTTTTCCATAAACTTTTGAAGCCCCCTGTTGTTATGAAGACCCGTCGAATTTGTTCCAACTCATAGCAACCTATATAGTATTTCTGAGGAGTGACTAGAGTAAACCACCAACCTTGCAGTTAGCAGTCCAGTGCTTATCCTACAGCACCATACTAGGATTCCTAGTTAGTTCTACCCACCTATTTTTTCTCTGAGTGGAAGAGTCATTTACCACTGTTTTGCACAAATAATAGTAAGTGGACAGGGGGTGTCAACTTGTCATTTGTACAGAAATTAGGAAACAGATAATGCTTGAAATCATGACAGTCAGATTGTTAGGGTAAGGAGTCAGGAGGAAAATTACTGGTGGCAATGGAAAATGAAAAATCTGTGGAACCATTGTTGTTGTTGTCAGGTGCCATCGAGTTGGAACCGACTCACAGCGACCCCATGCACAGCAGAATGAAACAATGCCCGATCCTGAGCCAACCTCACTACCACTGCAGTCTAGTGCATGAACCCACAGCACCACACCAGGACTCCTAAGTAGAAGAGCATAATCAAGGGGAGAAGACAGGGCACACATTCAACTAAAGACACCATGTATGAACCAGAAAGCTTAATCAACTATATCTGTATGGCATCACTCAAAAGCTCAATTAATGCTGTTATTTTTGTTGCTAGGCAGCGATCCTATGTGCAACAGAATGAAACACTGCCTCATCTTGGGCCAACCTCACAGTCATTGCTACATTTGAGTCCATTGCTGCTGTCACTGTGCCAATCCATCAAGCTGGGGTCTTTTTTTATCCAACCCTCCACTTTATCAAACATGATATCCTTCTCCAGTGACTGGTCCCTCCTGACGATATGTCTGAAGAATGCGAGACAAAATCTGGCCATCCTGGCTTCCAAGGAGCACTCTGTACTTCTTCCAACACAGATCTATTTGTTCTTTTGGCAATCCATGGTACTTTCAATATTCTCCTCCAACACCATAACACAAATGCATCAATTCTTCTACGGTCTTCCTTATTTACTGTCCAACTTTTGTATGCAAGTGAGATTATTGAAAATACCATGGCTTGGGTCAGGCTCATTTTAGTCCTCAAACTGACATCTTTGTTATTCAACACTTTAAAGAGGTCTGGTGCAGCAGATTTGCCTGAAGCACTATGTAGTTTGATTTCTTGACTGCTGCTTCCATGAGTGTTGATGGTTTATCTGAGCAAAATGAAGTCTTTGGCAACTTCAATATTTTCTCCATTTATATGGATGTTGTCTATTGGTCCAGTGGTGAGAATTTTTGTTTTCTTTACATTGAGAAGCAACCCATACCGAAGGCTGTGGTCTTTGATCTTCAATATTTTAAGTCTCTTCGCTTTCAGCAAGCAAGATTGTATCATATGCCTATCACAGGTTATTAATGAGTCTTCCTACAATCCTGATGGCATGTTTTTCTTCATATAATCCAGATTCTCGGATTATTTCTTCAGCACACAGATTGAATAAGTATGGTGAAAATACAACCCTGGCACATCCCTTTCCTAATTTTAAACCATTCCGTGTTCCCTTGTTCTGTCCAAACAACTGCCTCTTGGTCTTTGTACAGGTTCCTAATGAACACAATTAAGTATTCAGGAATACCCTTTCTTTGCAATGTTGTCCAAAGTGTGTCAGGATCCACAAAGTCAAAAGTCTTTGCATAGTCAATAGCAAAAGTCAGACGCAACTCCTTCTCTTACCGTTTGAATATTTCTTGGTGTTCTTATCAATCTCTCAGTGAAGAAAGTGTCTCCCCTATTTAAAGACCAATGGTCCCACCTCTTTGATGAACTTGGAAAAAATCAGTCAAATTGAAAAAAATGTATTTACAGCCTTAGAACTAAAAGTGGTCTAGGCTCTCAAAGAGTCTATAGAAGAATCCTGATCAAAAGGGAGAAAATGTGGAGCAGAATTTCATATTCTCATGAATACAGATTTTCTGGAGCCATGAAGTCTGAATGAATTTACAAAGCTACTTATGCCGAGATAAGTCTTAAACCTTAAGCCAAAAATATTCCATAGAATCTTAAAACCAAACTGCAGTTCAACTAGTAGAGAATGTCTACCGTGAGCACTGCACTCTTACAAGCTGTCTATATGGTATGAAATTGACTACAGCAACTCAAAAATTTAGATAGTAAAATTAGGGAAGCAATTAGTTTATGTAAATGGGGGAGAAATCACTCAGAGAAGGACTGTGAGAATGGTTGTACAATGTAAAGATAATAATCAATTTCACTGAATTATACATGCAAATATTGTTGAACTGGTATATGAACGCTCTATATATTCTTAACAAGAACTACAAAAATAAAATCAATTTTTTTTTTTTAAGTGATCTGTGCTCATATCCTAGTTCAACTATTTAGTAGTTACATGGCTGAGCAAGTGAAGGACCCCCCTCTGAGCCTGTGTTCTGATCTACAAAATGGAAATTATGAAACTTAATTCTTAGTGCTATGGGTAGATCAGAAATAAATGTAGTCCATAGCTGAGTAAAATGCCTAGCCTTTTATAAACATTTGATAAACAGTAGTTATTTTGGAGTCCTAGTGTGGTGGTGTATGATAAGTACAGGGCTGCTAACAACAAGGTCAGCAGTTCAAACCCACCAACTGCTCCTAGGAAACCCTAGACAGAGCCGCTATGAGTTAGAACTGACTCGATGACACTTACCAACAGCACAGCAGTAATCTTGATCATCATTGCCCACATAGATTTTTTTTTTTTTTCTCCTAGTTGTTCCTTCTCTTTTACCTTCCAGGTGGCAGACACCACACAACTCTGCCTAGAAGATTCTGGGAACTACATAGGGACATCTCTCTCCAGCTTTAATCCCACTGCTTTACCTTGGGAAAAAAAAAAAAAAAAAAAAA
>NW_006408595.1:13679447-13691371 GCF_000296735.1 Chrysochloris asiatica
CTGCCGTTTGTCAGCACACAACCCCTCTCCCTCTCTGGGTCTAAAGTTCCTAGCCACTCCATCTCTCCATGTCATCGTCTCTGCCTCCATTTCTGGCATCACTATTTCTCTGGGTAGGGGGTAGGGTCCTGCACTCTGCTCTTCTCCCTTGATGGTCCCAAGGACCTCTGCTCCTGAACTGCAAAGTCAACCATTTCCCTGCTTTAGCTACAAAATGTCTACCTTTACATTTCCAACCCTCACAGTCAGTCCTGATAGTAATTATTCACTATTGTACCACAAGAGTGCTATCCCCATTTCCTTTCATCAGCCCCGCCCAGATAGATTGGATACTACTCAGTGGAGATTCTACCTTCCTCCACGCCCTCTGGATCTAGGCTTGAAAGCTTGTAAACCAGTCACTTCTTGCCTTTGTAGCCCCCCATTTTGGGTAGCCAATGTCCAAGTTGCCCATCCCTGTCTACTCTGTGTATGGAGAGGGTGAGAATGATCCTTGCTGTAAAGATTTGTTCCCTCTTTTGAGCTACTACATCCATAGGTATAGGTCCAGTTCATCAAATTGTATCAGATCACTCTTTTTTCCCTCTTCTCTCTTCCTCTAGTTGAGGTCTGATCATCTATCCATTAAAGCCAGGTCAAGTGGGTACTATCTGTAAGTGTGGGTGGTCTTGTGCATTTGCCCTCTCTTCTTATCAGCTGGATGCGTCACTCTCCACTCTAGACCTCTGTGGCTATGTCACTGACTCTGAGCCCAGGAGTCCCCAGGTCTTTGCCACACTGCTAGCCAACCACGTCTCCACCCAGGTTCACAGGAATCTATTGAACATGGTAGGACTTAGCTCACAGCTTCATTGCTGTTTTTCCCTAACTTCCCCTTATTGGTGACAAACGTGGTCACCAGTCAGAGCACATGTCTGCTCGTGTATTCCCATTGATTCTTAGTCTTGGAAGGGAGTTTGCCCTGAGGGGATCCAACCTCTTGCCTTGATGTCTCTTGGGCAAGCAACTTGCTTGTTCTTGTGGTAGTCATTCGGACTGCCATTATTGTTTTGTATTTTTCCTGTCTGTCTTTCTTTCAAGAAGTATCTTCTGTTCTTCTAGCTGCTCCAGGCTGTTCTGTGCAGTCATTCTCACTCATCTTTTCTGAGTTGTTTCTCCCCAATTGACATAAAGTCACATGCCCCATAAGTTTCCTATCTAATCTTTCAAGCTGTCATTGTCAATTTGATCTCATATATGTATATATATATATTAACATTACAACGCTCATAGTATCCATTCTTTGCTAATTATGCTAAAGTATTTCATTTTAAGAAAACTTCAGTAGATATTTTTGGTTTAAAATAAAAGAACACTTCAGGGCAATAGTTTTGAGGGTTCATCCAGCCTCAATGGCTCCAGTAAGTCTGGATTGTTTGAAAATTTGAAATTCTATTCTGCATTTTCCCCATTTTGATTAAGATTCTTCTTTAGAATCTTTGATCAAAATGCTCAGTAATGGTAGACATGCACCATCCAGCTCTTCGAGTCTCATAGCAGAGGAGGCAGTTATACATGATGGGAATTAGCCATGCATTCCATTTCCTCCTCCTGTTTCTGACTCTCGCATGGATCTGCTCTTACTAAGTACTTGAGTTGCTCTTGTTAGTTACCGTTGAGTTGGCTGTGATTCATGGTGACCTGATATATACCAGAAATAAACATTGCCTGATCCTGCACCATCTTTGTAATCATTGGTATATTTGAGTCTATTATTGTGGCCAGTAAGGCCATTGAAGCATAAGCAAGTCACTTACTTGCTGTAAACCAAGAGGACTTGAAGCACTTACCGATGAAGATCAAAGACTATAGCCTTCAGTATGGATGTATTTTTGTTTTCTTTACAAATCAATGTAAAGAAAACAAAATAATCCCACAACAAGACAATGATAGAAGAAAATATTGAAGTTTTCAAAGATTTCATTATACTTGTATCCACAATCAACACCCATAGAAGCAACAGTCAAGAAATCAAATGACATGTTGCATTGGGTGAATCTACTGCAAAAGACCTCTTTCAAGTGTTTAAAAGCAAAGGTATCACATTGAGAGTTAAGGTGTGCTTGACCTCAAGCCATGGTATTTTCAGTCTCCTCATATGCAGCTGAAAGCTGGACAGTGACTAAGGAAGATTGAAGAAGAATCAATGAAAATTAGAGTATTGGAGAAGAATGTTAAACATACCATCGATTGGCAGAAACTAATTTCTCCTGAAAGAAGTCTAGCCAGAATGTTCCTTAGAAGTGAGAATGGTGATACTTCTTCTTATGTAGTTTAGACATGTTACCAGGCGGGACATTATACTTGGTAAAGTAGAGAGCCAATGAAGAATAGGACCCTCAATGGATTCAAATATAGCACTCTTTTGAATGAGGAAGGCTCAGGACCTTGCAGTGTTTCATTCTGTTGTTCAGAGGGTTCCTATGAGTGGGAACTGACTTGATGGCACCTAACAAGAAGGATCAGGAATATGGGTCACTGTCAGTTTGATCTTATATCAAATTAACCACCTGCTCCAGGACAGGTATGTCGGTAATAGCAGAAATAACTGTTCCACTGTCCTTGTGTGGTGCTGCAGAATAAACACTGGACTGTAACTGCAAGGTCAGTGGTTCAAATCTACCAGCCACTCCTTGGAAACCCAGTAAAGGGTCGCTATGAATCAGAACCAACTTGACAGCACTTAACAACAACAAGTACTACTGTAACAAAAATACTACAAATGGGTGACATTGAAGAAGTGCACTTTCTCACAGTCTGGAGATTAGAGGTCCAAATTATAGTCTTGGCTATATCAATTTCTTCCCTCTTGGTTGCTGTGGGCTTTCCTTAGTTCCTTGGTTATTTCACATGGCATCTGTCTTTCCCCATGTGTGCTTGTCTCTGTGTCTAGTCTGCTTTTTTTTTTTTTTTATAACTCAGAAGTGATTGGAGTTAGAAACCTTTAGCTCAGGTATGATCTAATTACCAAGGAAAATCCTATTTCCAAATAAAACAATATCCACTGGTGTGATGGGTAAGGTTATATGTAGACTTGGCTAGGCCATTGTGCTCAGTGGTTTGGCAGATACATAATAATAATCCTTGGTTTTGTAATCTAATGTGAGTAGGCAATCAGTTGAAAGGGATGTTATTTGGGGTTTTACTTGCATCCAGTATATTTGGGTGTTCTGGCAAAGCTCTCTTTCTCTCAGTCCTGCATCCTAAACATCATTCTCTGATCTCCTGTCCTTAGGATGTGAGCCAGCAGACTTCTGTGTCAATTTTTGGTTCATAAGCCCCTGCAATCATGTGGGTCAAAAGAAGACTCTAGCCTGATGCCTGACCCATGGATTTGAGATTTGTCAGCTTTCCAAACAGTGTGAGCCATTTTGTTGAAATAAATGTTTCTTCCTTTCTCTCTTCATTTCTTTCTTCACTTCATTGATTTAACTCCTCTAGAGAACACAGCCTAAGACAAAAGGGTAAGGAATCTAATGCATATGGTGGAGGGTGGAGGTGAGTATGAAGGGGACACAACTTAATCCTTAATACTTTTAAACAAAATGAGATTCCCTTTTCCTTAATAATATCACATAGCAAGGAGTTTATTGCCCATGAATAAAAATCTAGGGGAAGAAGTGAGGCAAAAATAAGAGCAAGAGATTCAAGAGGAAAGAAGAAAAATTGGAGTTTGATAAGAAAATAAAGGGGGGGGGATAAATCTGCATAATTTTTAGACAAACTTGGGTTAATAACCTAGGTTTGGCTGTCTTCACTACCAGAGATTTATGTTGTGTCTGTTGTTGTTGTTGTTGTTGTTGTTAAGTGCTGTAGAGTCAGAACTGACCCATAGTGACCCTGTATGGGGTTTCCAAGGAGCAGCTGATAAGCTTGAACCTCTGACCTTGCGGATCAAACCGACTTTGCAGTCCAGTACATTAACGCAGAGTGCCACACCAGGACTCCCTGCAGCTCCCTAAACTTCATTCATCCGTTCACCATTGATTGCCTACCTACTGGGTACCAGGTGCTGTTCTTTACATAAGGATGCAATAAGAGAAAACATATACCAAATTGTTCCCTCTCCCTGGAATTTTCTTATAAATGCAAGTTGCTTTGAGTCAGCTTCAGTGCTTCCCTATAGAATTTTTACAAAAGAACTAATTTTATCATCAATTTCATCATTCTAGGACCCAAAGTACACCTTCTGTGAAAGAGTCCTGATGTACCGCAGCAGACTCTTGTTCTGGAATCCTGGCCCCATCTTGGGATTCAAATAGAACGATGAGTTCGATTTGCTCTTTTATAAAAATGTTCTTTCATAAAGTATTTGATCTAACATCATTCCAAGAGCTCAACTTTTCTCCCTTCAATTAATATGAATTGATCAAAGAGGATAAATAATGGAATACAGTCCAGGTTATGTCTAGAAACCAGAATTCATCACCTTGGTCTCAGCTTTTTACATACATTGACACAGATCATGGTTGAAACTCATGCTTCACAGTGAATTTTGGGATAGCCCTCTCCTGAGTCCATAGGAAAGTAAATTTTAAAATATTGTTTCTAGGGTTCCAGTTCATACATGCATTGGCGTATTCCAAACAAAGCATGTCTCTGCGATCAGTGGATGGCTGTAGATAAATTCTCACCGTACACTTGTTTTCATCTCATTAAAATGTCTTTATAAAAGGCTTTTGTTGGGCCAGTTAAATTCAGGGTGGATAGGTCAGCTCAGAAGGTTATGGTAATTATTTTAGGGGATGTCAAAGAGGTACTCTTTATTGAGGGTGGTGTTAGATTATTTTTATTTACATGCAATTCATATACCATAAAACTCACCCTTTTAAAGTATACAATACAATCGTTTTTAGTATACAGTATTTACAAAGTTGTGCAACCATCACCACAATCAATTTCAGTACAATTTAATCACCTTAAAAGGAAACCCTGTACCCATTAGCTTTCACTCCCACTTACTTCCTTTTCCTTCCTTGTGCATCTTCCTCCAGCTAGCCCCTGGCAACCACTCATCTACTTTCTTTACAGATTTGACCATTCAGAAGAATTTATACAAATAGAATTATACAATATGTGATCTTTTGTGATTGGCTTCTTTCACTTACCATACAGTTTTCAAGGCTCATACAAGGGAGCATCAAAAAGTTCATGAAGACTGGAATGAAAAGATAATGAAATTTTTCTATGAACTTTTTGAAGCCCCTCATATTAGTAAGGAGTCCTGGAATGGCACTATAGGTTAAGCACTGGACTGTTAACCAAAAAGTTGGTGATTCAAACCCACCAGTTGCTCCTTGGAAATCCTATACAGGGTCACTATGAGACAGAACTGACTGGATGGCATTTAACAACAACAACAATGTGTTAGTGTGTGCTTCATTCTCTTCATCTCTCTTTTAACTTCATTCCTTGTTTTTAAAGTTTTTATTGTGAATTGAGTGAAAGTTTACAGGGCAGATCATCAGTTTTACATTCAACAAGTCATACACTTTGTTTCATTACAATGATTGCAATACCCACCAAATACCATCAATTAACAGTATTTCTCTTTATTCATTTTAGCCCCCCCTTTTTTTTTTAAACACTCAGGTATATATAATAATTTACATCTCCAAAGGGCACATTCTGCAAGTTGGCCTCCTGGCCACCAGCTCTCAGTCCCTCTCTTCCCATGAATCTAGGGTCCTCAGATGTTCCTTCTCTCCATGTCCCCATCTTTGCCTCCATCTCTGGAGTCACTGCTTCTCTGGATAAGGTCCCACGTTCTGCTTGTGGTCTTCTCCTTTGATGATCTTAGGGTCCTCTGTTTGTGGACTGTAAGATTAACTACTCACTCATTTTTGTTACAAAATTTCTACCTTTACAATTGTGACAGTCACAATTAATCATGATAACAAGTGTTCATTATTGAATCATAAGAATCTTATCCCCATCTCTTTTCATCAGACCCATCTAGACAAGATGAAAACTATTCTGTGGGGACTCTACCTTCCCCCACACATTCTTAAACTAAATGCTCTCTTGAAAACTTATAAGCCAGTCATTTTGTGCCTTTATTTCCCCCTCATTTTAGGTAGCCAATGTCTAAGTTGCCTGGGCCTATCTACCCTGTATACAGAGGGGATAGCATTGATACTTAATGTGAAGACTCTTTCTCTCTTTGTTGGTATTTTGAGGAACTCTGGTAGTGTAGTGGTTACGAATCAGGCTGTAGACCTTAAGGTCAGCAGTTTGAAACTACCAGTTGTTCCACGGGAGAAAGCTGAGGTTTTCTGCTCCCATAAAGATTTACAGCCTTGAAAGCCCTGTACAGGGTTGCTGAGTAGGAACCAACTTCACGGCACATCATGATGACCACGACCTCCGTGAGTATAAGTCAAGTTCATCAAATTGTAGCAATTTATTCTCATTTCCTTTATTAAAAATTTCTTTTTTATCTTCCTTTAGTGGAGTACTGATTATCAAGCCATCGAGGCTAGGTCAGATGGGTACTATCTGCAAGTTTGGGTTTGCTTGTGCGTCTCCCCTCACTGCATATCAGCTGGATGCTTCATTCTCAGCTCTAGCCCTCTGTGGCTATGTCCTTGTCCATGGGCTCAAATGTCCCCAGGTTTCACCACACTTTGGACCAACAAGCCCTTCCTCTTCTCTCTCTCATCTTCAGGTCAACAGGAGTCTATGGACCGTGGTTGAATTCAGCCCATTTCTTCATTGCTGCCTTTCCCCCTCTTTCACTCACTAGTAGACCAATGTGGTCACCAGCAAGCTTACAAGCCTGGTCATGTGTTCCTTTCGAGTTTCAGTCTTAGAGGGGGAGCAAAGAGATACTCTTGATGGGATTTTTTTCCAAAGGACAGAGATTATCATGGGGACTTATTAAAAAAAAATTTTTTAAACGCAAAACTGCACTGGTGAGAAACAGTCAGAAAAGTTGTGCCCAGGGATTTTTTTCCACCATGACACTTTGCACCATGAAGGGATTCTACAAAGATGCGAGAGTAGTCAGCTGTAGACAGGCATTTCGAAGGTTAGTGCAGGACAAGTCATCACCCTCCCTTAAGGCTGGTGGAAGGAAGGAAGGAAGGATGTGGGGTTACTTGAGTCCAGGAACTCGGGGTGGGGAGGGAGGGTGGTACCTGGTAGGAAGTGGTATCATGTGGGGCCTCTTCAGACAGGAGCTAAATTCACAAAAAAAAGTTGCAGCTGCCACAGAGGCACCTCCCAAGGCAGGCTTTGCTCCCAACCTCCAGTTTCCACCAGTTCCTTGTGCTGACCAACAATGCCTAGTGCGAAGGGTCAAGAATACCTGGCATCCTGGTTTGTAGCCTTCATACTTACATAGCAGAGGCAGGAAACAATGGACCTGAGAGCAAACAGCAAATGACCTTCTTAACAGGAAAGAGTTTTGCTAAGGATTTATAGATAGATTAAAAAGGAATTCATATCTCATATCACATACCAAACCTTCCTAAATGTCCTCTCACCATCTCTTTAGATTCCTCTCCTCAACAAGGGCCATGTCTCAATCTCCATCTCCAACACCTCAACTCTGTCTCTATTCTACCACCTTTCTTCTCTGCTCTTGTTACCTTAAAGTTTGGGTCTGATGGCCTGGAACAACTGAGTCCAATTAATAAACAGTCCAGATAAGCAAAGAAAGAGAAAAGCCTTTATTATTAATAAGAAATCGATTACCAGAACACCGACAACTGGCTTAAATGGCGTTCAATGTCTAGTTTTTATAAGCAATATTTATACTCATTTTAACAATGTTAATTAGTACAACATGCAGGTCAGCAATAGTTCAGTATGACTGCTGTAAAGGGTAAAGAGGAGATGAGATTCAGACTGAAAAGTTAATTACAGAGCAGATGGTGCTTTCTTTGCACTTGAACTTTACCCTGAAAGCAGCGGGGAGTACAGGAAAGGCTGCATTTTCTGTAGTATTAATGTGACCAACTTTATAGTCACCACCTGGTCAAGTCTAAAACAGTCAAGTTACCCAAATAAGTGTAGCATATTTGCCTGCTCAAAATAATATCACCAATAGGTCCTCTGCTGCATCACTTTATTCTTTCAAATTAAAGCAATTTGATGCTTTAGCCAAAATACAGTTCCTGCACCCCTCCTCCTGACTTGCAGATGTTTGCTTTGTATTTAAAGGAACTGAAAAGACTTCTTTCTGTTTCATTTTCTAGGAACAAAAACATTGAAATATTTGTTGTTTAGCTTGTGGGCTTACCACTGAAGTGTTGTTGTTGTTGTTGTTGATAAGTGCCTTTGAGTCTGTTTGCTTCTGACTCAGAGATCCTGTATGGGGTTTTCTAGGAGTGGTTTGTGGGTCTGAACTACTGACCTGGAGGTTAGCAGTCCAGTGCTTAACCTCCAGTGCCATACCAGGACTCTGCATTGGAGAGTAGTGATCATTGCTATTTCAAGGTAGATGAAAAAAGACACACAAAAAAACAATATCAATCTTCCAACTAGAAATGTGCCTGGGAAGCTGAAAGTCATTTTTGCCCATCAATGAATGGGACAATCACAGATCACCTGTAGGATTCACTGAAGGTTGACTACATCTCCTGCCATGACCTTACTTTCTGAATTACAAAGAATACACATTTTTACCTGGTTAATTTTATTGTTAATAGTGACAGGTCCACTGCTAGAATGTGGGATTCCTGGTACCCTGCATGCTGGCTCTGTGAAAACTGTCTTTCTAGTATATTAGGGTTACAACATAGTGGTCAGATGTTCAGGCTGTCTGGTTATAGAGGTGTGGGTTCAAATCCCAGCTCTGCCACATATTAACTACTTGACCTTGAACCAGCTAATTAACATCTCTAAGTTTAGTTTCTGCATCTGTAAAATTGAGTAATAGTAGTACCTTTGTCTCCAGGAGAGGTGAGCATTCGATGACATTCTGCTTTCAAAGTATAGTCATAGTAAATGATGTATTGTTGTTGTTAAGTGCCGTGGAGTTGGTTCCAACTCACATCAGCCTTATATGGGGTTTCCAAGAACTGACTGGTAAGTTTGAACCACGGACCTTATGGTTCAAACTGACCTTGAAGTCCAGTACTTTATCCCACAGTGCTACACCAGGACTGATAAATTACTAGAATAGAATATGTTCCCTCCCTTAGTATTACACTTGAGCCCAGCCACAGTAGGGTGGCAAGGTGAGGGGTCAAGATATTTTTCCTCACTCCTCCAGTTTTTCTGCCTGGGCTTCCCTTAAAAACAGGATTTTCCACACTTGATATATCTCCTTAGAATACTCACTTCAGCCTGTCTTCAAATCTGCATCCCATTGTTCAGGCCTGGCTCAGGCTCACCTAGCATAAATTGACTTATGTATGCCCAGCTCCCAACCACCTCTGGGATGGATGGTACAGCCTCCATCCTGGTCACTAGAGCAAAGTTAACACCTTCATGGATTCTACATTGCCTTCAGAGTAAGGTTCAAATACAAAGCCAACTCCATCCGCTCTGCACCTAACTTTTCAATCTGAGTTTTCTTCTCCTCTCAGTGGGCCACTCTACTACCTTTCCAGCAGCAATACTGAACGACTGCCGACTCAGGAGCTCTTCTGCCTTGGTTGTTGTTTTTGTGGACCATCAAGTCAGTTCCAACTCATAACAGCCCTGCAAGAGCTTCCAAGAACAGTTGGGGGATTTGAACTGCTGACCTTGGGGTTTCCAGTGCAGTGTTTATCCTATAGTGCCATAGTCTAGTTACGGCATGAAGCACTTCTTTCCCCTTAGTCATTTAAGTCATTCTTAGCTCCCCTGCCCCTACCCCTACCCCAACTGAGTTTGGTGCCCCTCTGCGTCCCCTCTGCTCTAACCGAGTTGTAATTGTGCATTTTCTTCCTTGTCTCTGTCTTTTTGTTATAAGTTCTTGGAAGAAACGATTACATTTACTTCATCTCAGAACCTCAGCGCCTAACACAGGCTAAGTAAGCACAGAGCAGGTGCTCATTAAGTGCTTACTAAATGAATGCTTTCATTCTATCTAAGGTGGCATGGGAAACTGACAACTATTTAGTAGCCTCATCTCAGAGAAGTCCTGAAAGTTTGGTGGTTTGAACCCCCCTAGTGATTCTGAGGAGTCCTGGTGTAGCACTGTGGGATAAAGCACTGCATGGCAAGGTCAGTTTGAACGACAAGGTTGGTGGTTCAAAATTACCAGTCGCTCCTTGGAAACCATTAACAGGGTCACTATGAGTCAGAACAACAGCAAAGTGGCTCTGAGGTAGAAACATCTAAGAATTGACTCTGTCAAGATGGGCAGTTCTACTTTGTTACGTGGGGTCACTAGGAGTCAAAATTGACTTGATAGCACCTCACAACACTAGCAATAAAGTTTGAGTCTTCTATAAAGAATGCATGGTGTGAAGAGGAGGGAATTGGAAGTGATCCCTCAAAGATATGCCTGTGAGAGGCATGTTTCATGTCTAGGACTTAAACAGAAATAACTATGATAAGTTTCCTTGTAAACAACATGTTCATTTCCCAAATGCATGAGCATCTGTCTATTTTCATGAGGAATATATGCAGTGCCTTTTCTAACACCAAAATTCTTGAAGTGAGGTTATTTCCTTTTCAAATGAAAACCAATGATATAAACTATATATTTTTTCCTTGGTGATTACAAAGTGTGGGAGTTGTCACCAAACATTGCTAAATGTTCTAATTTAGGCATAAATGGGCTGAAACAATGTACCATAATTACAAGTCTAAATTAAGTTGTTCTAAATATTTTATCTTGTTCAGCATATGTTGTTTAAAATAAAACTCAAACCGTATTTGTCAACATTCAATTCACAAAAAGTCAACAACAGCTGAGTATATGATGGGACGATAAAGACAATTCCCACTTTATCACAAAGAATATGTCCATTTTAAAGTGAAAAAACTCATAAACCACTTTTGTTTGCTTGACTTTGAAAAAATACTCATATCAAAAGTTTTCCCATTTTAACCATTTTTAAGTGTACAATTCAGTGGCATTAATTAATTACTTTCACCATGTTATGCAATGTAATCACCACGATCCATTTCCAAAACGTTTTCATCACCCCAAACAGAACCTCAATATCCTGTAAGCAATAAATCCCTCTTCCCAGCCCCTGGAAACCACTACTCAGCTTTGCCTATGTGTTTGCGTATTTTATATATTTCATATGTTGTTGTTAAGGACTGTCAAGTTGGTCCCAACTCATCGCAACTCTGTATAAGGTTTCCAAGGAGCAGCTGGTGGATTTGAACCTCTTGCTTTGTATTTTGCAGTCCAGTGCTGACCCTATAATGCCATGCCAGGAGTCCATATTTCATATAAGTGGCATCATAAAGTATTTGTCCTTTTTGTGTCTGACATCTGACATATTTCACTCAGTGTAACACTTTCAGGGTTCACCCATGTTGTAGTGTGTAACCAAGCTTCATATCTTTTTATGGCTGGATAGTATTCCTTTGGATGACTATATCACATTGTATTGATCCAGTCATGTGTTGATAGGCACTTGGGTTGTTTCCACATTATGGGTATTGTGAATCATGCTGCCAATGAAGACTTGTGTACACGTATCTGGTTGCGTGCTTGATTTTTCCTATCAGAACAACAGCTTGTTCTAGTGGAAGGGGTCACAAATCTGTTTTTAAGTATTTAAAATCAAAAGAGTTTTACTAGAGCAAAAAGAAAAGCCGTTTCACAAAACAGGAAAGCACAGAGTCGGGAGAATCTCAGCAAAGTGCTCCAAAGAGTGAAAGAGTTAAAGAGGTTAATAAAGGCAAAAACAAAGAAACAAGCAAAAATAATCGAATTAAATAGACACAAAAATGTAAGGGGGTATGGCTAGAGTATTTTTTACTGGCTA
>NW_006408595.1:13691471-13701836 GCF_000296735.1 Chrysochloris asiatica
AAGGTCAGCGGTTCGAAACTACCAGCTACTCTGCGGGAGAAAGATGAGGCTTTCTACTCCCTAAAGATTTACACCCTCGGAAACCCTGTACAGGGTCGCTATGGGTTGGAACCGACTCAACGGCACTTAACAACAACAACAAGCATCTACAAAAGGGAGCCCTGGTGGAAATGTAGGATAAGCACTGGACTGCTAACTGCAAGGTTGATAGTTCAAGTCCACCAGTTATTCTAAGGGGGAAACATGAGGCTTTTTGCTCCCATAAAGATTTCCAGCCTCAGAAACCTTATGCAGAGTCCCGGTGAGCCAGAATTGACTGGATGGCTAGAGGAGGATAAAATCTACAAAGTTGCAGGTGTCAGGGTCTTGATTTACCACCTTAGTAGGGGTTGAACTCCTTTGCAAAAATAGTTCTAGTAACCAGGAGTTTCCTGGAAAAACTATTGAAATCTAGACACAGGATACTTATAAAGGGGGCCAGAAAAACATTTTCTAGGGAGGTCTAAAAATATTTAAATATTTTAGAATGAATTTAGCCACTAAAGTCACATGTTTAACATTATATCCAACACCACACCTTTATAAGATGAATAATTGTCTCTTAGCATTGGTCATTTCTAACTACAAACTCATCTGCAAGCAGAGCTGTAGTTGTTGTTAAGTGCCATCGAGTCAATTCCGTCCCATAACAACCCTGCATAGGGTTTCCAAGGAGCAGCTGGTGAGCTTGAACTGCGAAAGTATAGTGGAAATTTTCTTTTACAGAAGTAGCAGAATCACATGGGTTCTCCTAAAACATAATGGAGTGGGTTTAGTTTGCAATTAAGTTAGAGTCACTAGTTCTGTCAAATGCCTTAAAATTTTAATACCCCTTATTAATCCCAGTCAACGATATCATACATAAAAACACGAAAAGGTCTTTAAAAAGACAGGAAAGAAAGAACAAAACAAATTGGATGTCAGAAGAGACTCTGAAACTTGCTTTTAAATGTAGAGTAGTTAAATGGAATAGGAGCAATAATGACGTAAAAGCGAAACAAGATTTCAAAAGATGACTCAAGAAACAAAGTAATTATAATGAAATGTGCAATGACTTGGAGCCAGAAAGTCAAAAGGGAATAACAGGCTTTCATTTCTCATGCTGAAGGAACTAAGGAAAACATTCATCCTTGTGGCACTGTGGGATAAAGGACTGGACTGAAAGGTTGACTTGAACCACAAGGTCAGCAGTTCAAATTCATCAGCCACTCCTTGGAAACCCTATACAAGGTCGCTATGAGTCAGAACTGACTTGATGGCACTTAACAAACAACAACATAAGCAAAATATTTAAACACTCCAGAAATATCAAAAGAAGTTGGAGGGGATACTCAGAGTCACTGTACCAAAAATAATTGATATTCAACTATTTCAGAAGGTAGCATATAATCAAGAACTTACAGTAGTGAAGGGAGAGGTCCAAGCTGCACTGAAGGCATTAGCAAAACACAAGATTCCAGGAACTGACAGAATACCATTTAAGACGGTTCAACAAACACATGCAACTATGAAAGTGTTTACTTGGCTATGCCAAGAAATTTGGGGTTACCTGGTCAGGCTTGAGAAAGATCTATATTTGTGATCATTCCGAAGAAAGGTGATTCAACAAATTGGATAAATCATTGAATAATATCATTAATATTGTTACAGCAGTTTTAGATTCCTGGTGGAAGAAACCGAGGCCACTGGGAGAGGTGAAGCAGAGTTTCAGATTTTATCATGGCTGACTAAGAGGAGCTAATTTCTCCAGATTCTGAGCCCCGAATGGAGGGCAACACGGGCCTATATGGGATCAGAGTCGGGGAGGGGCCAAGCTGCATACTTGAGGCCAGGGGAAAAACCAGGAGAATTGGTTCCATTTGGTGACCTGATTAGCGTTTTAGCTTGCCTCCTGGGTGGAAAGGGCAGTGAATTTTTACCTTTTCCTATTCAATATCCATACAAGTAAAATTTTGGTGAAGATAATTTAAAAAGGATTGCAGGAATAGCCAGAAATTCAAGCTGGATTCTGAAGAGGACATGGAATGAGAGATATCATTGCTGATGTCAGATGGATCTTGACTGACAGCAGAGAACACCAGAAAGATGTTTACCTGAGTTTTATTGACTATGCAAAAACAACTGACTGTGTGCACCATACCAAATTATTACTAACACTTTGAAAAATGGGAATTCCCGAACACATAATTGTACTCTTATGGCACTTGTACATAGACCAAGAGGTAGTTGTTCGACTAGAACAAGAGGATACTGCATGGTTTAAAATCAGGAAAAATGTTTGTCAGGGCTGTGTCCTTTTCACCAAATGTATTCAATTTGAATGCTGAGCAAATAATCTGAGAAACTAGACTATATGATTGTTATGCAAAAATTCCAGGATTGAATGATAAAAACAGCTGAGTAGAAAGACAAAATATGATCCTGATTTGTAGCAAAAGGAGAGGAGTGGTTTACTTTTTGGTCCAGGAGCAGAGGTCTCTGGGACCATCAAGGGGGAAGAGCGGAGAGCGAGGCCCTACCCAGAGAATGAATGACACCAGAGATAGAGGCAGAGAGGATGGCATGAAGAGATGGAGCGGCTGGGGACTTTAGACCCAGAAAGGGAGAGGGGCTTGTGCTGATGACCGGGGGTAGGGTTGGTTGATGATGCTTGGAGGGAATTGTAATCATGGCAATGAAATAATATATGATAGGGTGAATGTAAAGCTAATGTTCTCCCATGTAAACCATCACATAATTCACAATAAAACAGGTTTGTTTTTTTTGTTTTTTTAATGCTCCTGAAAGGTTCAGGGTGAATAAGTTTATTGGGGTGCATTTACAAATGAGGCAGTTCTTGGGTGATGGGAGAGCAGATCACTCTGAAGTTTTCATCACCAAGTGAAGCTAAAATATAGTTTATATAGGTAGAGTAACCATGTGTCAGGTTACATAATATACTAGGTTACATAGTTGGGGGAACTCGTGCGCTTACTTGTTTCTTTTAAATGTTAATAATTATTGTCTCTGGACTCATCTTCTTACACAAAAGTCTTGGAAGGGGACAAGGATGTTTACCAGTCTCAGTAATTTTCCCATACAAAGAAGAACAATGCAGTATTAGAATTAGAGGAAGAATCACTTACAACCTGTGGTATGCAAATAACACAACTTTGGTAGCTGAAAGCCAGAAGACTTGAAGTACTTCCTGAAAAAGATCAAAGAATACAGCATTCTGTGTGGCTTACATTTCAACATACAGAAAACAAAAATCCTTTGGACCAATAAGCAAGTCATGATAGATGGAAAAAATATAGAAGTTGCCAAGGATTTCATTTTACTTGGATCCACAGTTACTGTCCAGAAGCAACAGTCAAAAAATTAAATGAAGTATTGCATTAGTCAAATCTGCTGCAATAGACTTCTTTAAAGTGTTCAAAAGCAAAAGCAAAAATGTCACTTTAAAGACTAAAGTTCACCTGCCCCAAATCATGGTATTTTAAATTGCCTCATGTTGTTGTTGTTAAGTGCCATCAAGTCGGTTGTGACCCTGTATAGGGTTTCCGAGGAGCAGCTGGTGATCTTGAACCGCCAACCTTACTGTTTGTTCAAGCAGTTTTGCAGTCTGGCGCATTAACCCACAGCTCCACACCAGGACTCCAAATCGCTTCATATGAATGTGAAATTTGGACAATGAAAAAGGAAGACCAAAGAAAAATTAATGCCTTTGAATTATGGTATTGGTGAAGAATTTTGAATATGCCATTGACTGCCAGAAGAACAAACAAATGTATCTTGGCAGAAGTACAACCAGAATACTCCTTAGAAGTAAGAATGTCAGAATTTTCTCTCATGTATTTTGAACATGGAAGGACCAGTTCCTAGAGAAGGCTGTCATGCTGGGTAAAGTCAGCAAAAAGAAGGAACCCCTCAAGGAGATGGATTGATACCTTGACTGCAAACAATGGGCTCAAACGTAATAATCATTGTAAGAATGGTGAAGGATCTGGCATCATTTTGTTCTGTTGTATAAAGTGTCCCTATGAGTTGGAACCAACTCAACAGCACCTAACAATCACCACATCAACCCCCAGGAAAACCAGGCACTTTGCAGCACCAGACAGAAAAAAATGAAAAAAAATTATATTACACAGTTAAACATATGGCAGGAGGAATTTAGAATTTCCTGTGACTAATGAAAGGGACCAATCAAAAAAAGCAACATATTTTCAAAAAAGCAGTTTTTCCAGGGTTACCATACATGAAATGAACCAACATATGCCTAGTGAGAAATGTATGGACAAATTTCATTTTATCAGTTTCAATTTCTTTGAGCTTGTTACAGTAATTCAGATTATTTTTAAATACATGGAACTCTTAATCTATTTCTAGGGAAGGCCACTGGGAAGCTGCTTGAAATGTTTTCTTCTTGGTCAGATGCTTTGCATATGTGAGTTTTAAGCTCAAAGGACATACTTAGAAAACATTTATCTTCAGCATGAAGCTCTAGAGGAACAAGGCGGGGTAGAGGGGGCTCACATCTCGAATATGCTTCTGTCAGATGCTTCAAAGCTCCCTAGAAGAGAAAGACAAGAGCAACTTCCAAAGAACAGACCCTGCTTCCTGGCTGAAAGAGATAGGAGCTGGAGCTCAGCTGGGGGGGGGGGGAAGTACTTTGTGGAGGAAATGCAGACATACAAGACTTTTCCTTTGTTTTTCCACATGAATTATGACCACCTTAATCTTTCCTTTTCTTTTTTTAATAAAGAATGGGGTTTGAGCATCAATATTGAATGAAGAAATTAAAGTTAGCAAGTCATTGAATTGATTAGTTAATTACTAACCATTCCTGTTGTTGCTGTTGTTAGCTACCTTTGAGTCAGCACTGAAGAGAACTTGGAGAATAAAGAGAGAAGGCCTGAAGGACTGGGGGTTTTGGTTAATATCACTTCAATCAATGTCATCCAAAAGCGTACTGCAAGCTTTCAGGACTGCCCTAGAAGGCTAGTGCAGAAAAGGTCAGGGATTGCTTTAGGCATGACAGAGACACATGTAGCATGCCAAATCTAGGACAACATTGGATGGAGTCCCGAAAAAACCAGAATGGGTCTTTTCTCAGAGAAAAGCAAGAATAGGAGCTGAAAAACAGGGATAAAGCCATATGTACTATGCTAGCAGGTACGTACTCTGGCACCTCTGCTTAAGAAAAAGGAGCTCTGGTAGCATAGTGGTTATGAATCGGGCTGTGAACCTCAAGGTCAGCAGTTCGAAACTACCAGCTGTTCCACGGGAGAAAGATGAGGCGTTCTGCACTCTTAAAGATTTACAGCCTCGGAAACCCTGTACAGGGTCGCTATGAGTCAGAATCGACTCCAAGACACATAACCACCACCACCGCTGCTTAAGAAACACAATGATTTCTTAAAAGTCTCTACGATGATGTTGATAATGATGGAGGAAGAGTGTTTTAAAACACTTCAGTATACATACTCTGTGATTCCACTATAGGGATAGCACATTCTGGAAAAGGCCAAACTTGTCAAAAGATCAGTGGGTGCCAAGGGCTCAGAGGGAGGGGAGAAGAAGATTTTTGGGATAGAGCAAAAGGCATGTCTTTAGGCCTTGAAACGACTCTGTATGATGCTATAAGGGTAGCTGTATGGCATTATCAAGGCATTTGCCAAGGCTCATTGGACTTGTGAACCCCAATGTAAACTATTGTTGTTGTTGTTTTGTGCCGTGGAGTCGGTTCCGACTCATAGCGACCCTGTACAGGGTTTCCGAGGCTGTAAATCTTTACGGGAGCAGACCGCCTCATCTTTCTCCCGTGGAACTGCTGGTATTTTCGAACTGCTGACCTTGCGGCTCGCAGCCCGATTCGTAACCACTACGCTACCAGAGCTCCTTAACGTAAACTATAGAGTTTAGTTAATAATGTATCAATACTGATTCATTGATTGTAAATAATGTTAGATGTTAATAGTAGGAAAACTGCAGCAGGGAGGGAGGGCACTTTTTCCTGTAATCTTAAAACTGCCCTTAAAAACGGTCTATTCAAATAAAACAAAACAAACTCCAACTTTACTAAGTGAAATTGGAGAAAACAATATGTATATCTTGGTCTTCACCCCAAGTCCTATAACCGTGAAGAGTCACTTGATTTCAAGACTAGATCCTAAAGGCAATATCCTAGCCTAGTAATCCTCTTAAACAATTCAGATGATTCCCTTTTAGGGTGTTCTTTTTTGACCATTGACTTGTCTTATGGTACTTACCTAATAACTAAAGGTTGAGTTGGAAGATGGTAATTATATGCCTTGCCCTCATTTCAATTCCTGGTGTAATGCTGTTGGATGAACACTGGACTTTGAACCACAAGGTAGTCGGTTCAAACCCACCAGTTGCTCCTTGGAAACCCTGTGCAGAGTCACTACAAGTCGGAATGGACTTGATGGCACTTAACAACAACAACAACAACATTCTATTAGTTTAATTTGATCTTTCTCTTGATGAGGTATTTCCCCACTATGAATATTGACATTTTGATACCAACTAAGAGGTTTTCTGCTCCCGTAAAGATTTACAGCCTCGGAAACCCTGTACAGGGTCGCTATGAGTCGGAACCGACTCCACGACACATAACAGCAAGCAAGCTGTTATGGCTGGTGTCTTGCTGCAGAACTTCTCATTTGAAAGGTTTCCGTATGAAAATCAGCCTGTCGTTCTGTTTTTTGTTTTGTTTTTTTAATGTTTTATTGTGAATTATGTGATAGTTTACTTCGGATAACATTAGCTTTACATTCATCCTATCCATATATCATTTTATTACCATAGTTACAATCCCCTCCATGCATCATCAACAAACCCTGCAAGCCTTTCCCCTGGTCGTCAGCACACAGCCCCTTTCCCTCTCTGGGTCTAGAGTCCCAGATGCTCCATCTCTGACATCATCCTCTCTGCCTCCATCTCTGGTGTCACTGATTCTCTGGGTAGGGTCCTGCTCTCCGCTCTTGTCCCTTGATGGTCCCAAGGACCTCCGCTCCTAGGCTGCAAAGTCAACCACTCCCCGCCTTTTGCAACAAAATGTCTACCTTTGTATTTCCAACCCTCACAATCAGTCCTGATAACAATTATTCACTATTTTATCACAAGAGACCTATCCATATCTCCTTTCATCAGCCCCGCCCAGACAGATTGCATACTACAAAGTGGAGATTCTACCTTCCTCCATGACCTCTGGATCTAGGCAACCTCTTGAAAGTTTGTAAGCCAGCCACTTCTTGCCTTTGTAGCCCCCTCACCCCCATTTTGGGTAGCCAATGTACAAGTTGCCCATCCTTGTCTACTGTGTGTATGGAGGGTGTGGGAATGATCCTTGCTGTAAAGATTTGTTCCCTCTTAAGGAGCAATGATAGTGTGGTGGTTACAAATCAGGCTGCTAACTTCAAGGTCGGCAGTTCAAACTATCAGCTGTTTCGTGGGAGAAAGATGCGGCTTTCTGCTCCCATAAAGATTTGCAGCCTCGGAAACTCTATGCAGGGTCACTATGAGTCAGAACTGACTCCATAGTACTTAACAGCAACATCTTCCCCTCCCTCCCCTCACCCCACCCCTCTACATCCCGGTAACCAGCAAAGAATGCCCCCTTCCCCTTTAGTATGGGTTCTTTTTCTTAATCTTTTACAGTAGTGGTCCTATGCAGTATTTCTCCTTTTGTGACTGACTAATTTCACTCAACCTAATGTCCTCAAGGGTCATCCATGTTATGCAGTGCCTTGCAGCTTCCTTGTTATTCTTCAAGGTAGCATAATATTCCATTGTGTGTATGTACCACAATTTGTTTATCCATTCTTCAGTTGAAGGGCACTTAGGCTGTCTCCATCTTTTTGTTATTGTAAATAATGCTGCTATGAACATTGGTGTGTATATATCTACTCGTGTTATGACTCGTATTTCTTGTGGGTAAATACCAAGTAGAGGAATTGCTGAATCATAAGGTATTTCTATTTCCCACCTTCTAAGGAAACACCATATTGCTTTCCAGAGAGGTTGGACCATTTTGCAATCCCACCAGCAATGCAGGAGTGTCCCAGTCTCTCCACATCCTCGCAAGCATTTCTTGTCCTCTGCTTTTTTGATCTTTGCTGTTATTGCTGGTGTGAGATGATATCTCATTGTTGTTTTGATTTGCATCTCTCTAATGGCTAGTGATTGTGAACATTTCTTCATGTTTGTTGGCTGCCTGGATCTCTTCCTTGGTGAAGTGTCTGTTCATGTCCTGTGCCCATTTTTTAATTGGGCTATTTGTCTTTTTCTTGCAGAGGTGTTGTAGTTTCCTATATATTTTTGCCATCCCATTTTTTAAACTGATCATTTTTCTACTGATTTAAGCAAGTTATACTCAGATTTATAAATAAAGACATGAGACATGTTTTGTATGTTATATGGCAGGTGACAAGTCCTTTCAAAGAAGGTAAGTATTTGTTTAGATTTTAGAGCTCTACTTTCTCTAACTTTCCATTATTCAGTTGAAAGTCATTGCCATCTTCCAGTAGAAGGATATAATTTTTTACTTGAGTTGGGATTTATATTGATTTCCTAGCCTACGTATTTTAGAGGAATATTTGTGTGTGATGTTGTTGTTGTTAGGTACCATTGAGACAGTTCCAATTCATAGTAACCCTGTATAGGGTTTCTGAGGCTGTACATCTTTGCAGGAACAGGAAGTTTCATCTTTCTCCCACTGAGTGCTTATGCGACAGAGCCACCATGTGATAGGAAGAGTAAAAATTCTGTCAAATTTCCTCATTCATTTTTTATAAGATTGTCCCTCATTTTATAATCCTTAGAGAATCATCCATACTGTGATTTCTGTTTTTCCAAGGCAAATCTTTAAGTTGATGAAATAATAATACTCTTACATGTATCTCATACCAAAAGGATACTAGCTAGTGCTTGTGGAATGTCCGTTTTCCACATGGTCCAATTAGATCTTAGAAGATGCTCCATTTTCTAGTCTATGTTGTTTTTAAAATATCTTTGTTTTGTTTTGAGAGAAGGAGGTCAGCGGAGCACAGAAAATAAATTCTATGAGATTATTAGAAATTAAAGAATTTATAGTGTACAGCTACAGAAAGATACGGAGTCCTGGTTTGGCATTTTGGGTTAATGTGCCAGACTGCAAAGCCATTTGAACTGCAAGGTAGTTGGTTCAAGCTCACCTGTCACTCACCTGAAGCCCTATACAAGTTCACTATGGGTCGGAATCGACTCGACAGAACTTAACAACAACACAGAAAGATACAGACCCTTTATCAAAAATTATAATCTGTACGTTTATGGTGGGGAGGATGTCTGAGCAGAAAACAGGTAGAATTAGTTTCATGGGAATTATACAAGTTTGGATGTGTCTTATAATTTTAGAGTAATTTAGTACCACCATAAATATAATGCCACCATGTACTTTTCTACATAGTCCTTCTCCAGTTGAGCTCAGCAAAGTTTACAGATGTTTGTTAATTCCTACAGCATCTACTGGAGCTATTGAGTCTTTCATTCTGCAAATATCTCATGAGTCCTGACAGGAGGAAGACACCATGGCACTATTTAGGAAACACTTTGGAATTAAATCCTACTTAGTATTAACTAGTAAAAAGCTAGTTGAGAGAGATGAGCACTATACTGACAACATTTATTACATTATTCAAATATCTAGCACACCTTTTCAAACCAAAATATGCAAAAGCTGAAATACACTTACCATGATGGGATCAGTGGATACTTCAGTTTCATCTTTTGCAGTGTTGTAGTTCTCCTATCTTTACAGTATCTTTGCACAAAATAGAGACTCAATAAAGATTTGTTTATTGCAAGCTGACTAGGTAAGCTTGATCAGTTGATCAGTGGCAACCCCATTAAACCACCTCTAAATATAATCAGTTTAACCCAGATGTTCTCCTTCCTGGGAGATTAATATATAGGAATATTAAGAACAATGTAGCATTTTAGGTATATATAAATGAAGCCCGGTACCTGAGATCTTGCTCACAAACAAAAGTTTGCAAAGTGTACAGAAACAGCTTGGCTCCTTTCAGGAACCTTGCTTTACATTATGTATCCTTAAGAAACCGCACGTCGCTACTCTAGATCATTTAAGCCAAAAAATTAATATATACCAACTTGATTGAACTTTTTTTCTGTAAAAATAAAAATGTTAGATTGTTAAGAAAAAACTATGAAAATATCTTAAAAGTTGTTCCTGTGAATCATTATGTCCTGTTTTGAATGATTAATCACATTTCAGTTCCGTATCCTGTCTTAATCACATCCTTCCTTTGTGACATCCTC
>NW_006408595.1:13701936-13704144 GCF_000296735.1 Chrysochloris asiatica
TTAAAAGTTGTTCCTGTGAATCATTATGTCCTGTTTTGAATGATTAATCACATTTCAGTTCCGTATCCTGTCTTAATCACATCCTTCCTTTGTGACATCCTCCCTTTGTGAATTATATCCTTCCTTTGTAATAAATCCCTCCCTAAAAAAGAGAATAAAAGGCTGAGGCAGAGTGAGTTCTGAACGCAATGCTGGGCAATGCTGGGCAATGCTGGGCAATATGTTTGCAGATCTGTCTACGTGCCAGCTTGCATGATATCTGTGTGTCTGTCTTTTTTGTATATATTTTGTCTCTCTCTGTCTCTATCCCTTTCGCTGCCAGATCTCCCTTTTTCGTGACACCCACACTTCCTTGTGGAGGCTAGAACCCAACGTAGGACCTCAACAAGGTATGAAGAAAATACCCCCCCCCATGTTTGTTGATTTGTTGTATTATGTTGTTGTTGTTAAGTGCCAACTCATAGTGACCCTGTATAGAGTTTCCAAGGAGCAGCTGGGGAGGTTGAACTGCCGACCTTGAAGTTTAAGCGAACTTTGTGGTCCACTGCTGATCTTACAGCATCACACCAGGATGGTGGCTTGCATATTGTTGCGATGCTGGAAGCTATGCCACCAGCTTTCAAATATCAGAAGGGTGCCTCCTACTGGACAGATTTCAGTGAAGCTTCCAGACCAACACAGAGTAGAAAGAAAGGTGTGGCAGTCTACTTGTGAAAATCAGCCAATGAAAACACTGTTATGGATCACAACAGAATATATTCGGTGAAACCTTTTAAGAGCAAGAACTCAATGGGAGTACCTTGTGTTTTGGGGTCTCAGAAGTTTCTCCCCTTTGACAAGCTGCAGTCTTACCACTTTATTATAGCTCTCTATTAATGGGAAATACATATTTTTTTTCCCTTCTCTGACAGGTTTCTGCTGTACACATTTTCCAGTTTTCACCAGATTTTATCATTTAGTGCTGGAAGAGGAGCGCTTTAGGTTGGAAGACATTCAACATACACAGTTGTCCTAACAGTGGGCTGGAGATGGCCCTTGTCTGTTGTATATGGGGTCACCATGAGTTAACTTGAGAAAAACGAACAACAACCAAATAATAAGAAGCATGATTGATTGCCTTATAGGACATCTTACCATTTTCTTCTAGGTAATTCTCTGTAGATGTCAAAGTAAAATGGGCTCAAACTCTGACCCAAAGTCCATGTTTGCAGCTTTGACCAGATTGACATTTCCTCATTAAGTGTGAGCATAATATAGCAGGGCCCCTGAGGCAGGAAGCAGACAAAGTCAACTGGAGTTTTTGTCTACTGGAGGGGTAGGGCAGGCTGGGTTTTATTATGCAATAAAAAGGAAACATAAAGAGAGAAAAAGGAAGAGCGTGAACTTTTAGTGAGTGCTTACTCAGCGTCAGGTCCCATGGAGCTGTTTACATCAAGGGTTATTGGGTCTCTCAGCAATCCTGAGCCATATACATCTAAAGATGCAAAGGACCAGCCTCAGAAGTCGTTAAGTAACTTGCCCAAAGTCTCACAGCTCACACTGGAATAGAAACGCAGGTTGGTCTGCTTCGAGACCATGCCTTTTCCACTCTGTTAAGTTGTTCCCATCTTACCTTCTATAATTAGGTAACACCTGAATGGCAAGCTAAGACTCTTCCATTTTAAGGGTGAAAACTGAGGGGATCTCAAATAATGAAGAATATGCTATAACTATTTCTTTAAAATTGAAGAAACAGCGATCTCAACTCATGGCCACGCCTTAGGAAACCCAGGAAAAGCAGAATAATCAGGTCTCAGAAAGAGGAGGTGTCAGAGCCAGGTCTCAAGGAGACTGAAACCAGAAAGCCATCCTCTTTCAATTCTATTTTTCTATGTAATTTTGAAGTCCCCTCACATTTGTTTCCTAAGACTGTCATAACAAAATACCACAGAGAGGGTGACTAAAACATCTGACATTTGTTCTCTCACAGTCTGGAGACCAGAAGTTGAAAATCAAGATGTCAGGAGGGTCAGGCTTTCTCCAAAGGATCTGGGGGTTCTTGGCAGTTCTTGACATTCTTTGGTTTATGGCAGTATAACACCAATCTCTGCCTCCATCTCCACATATACAGGTACCAGGAACTGAACATATCTTTTTGGGGAACATAACTTGACTCAGTAGATTATGAAGATAATTCTGGAAGCTTAAGTGATGGAGTTTCTGAATCTT
>NW_006408595.1:13705239-13713507 GCF_000296735.1 Chrysochloris asiatica
CTTTGTGACATCCTCCCTTTGTGAATTATATCCTTCCTTTGTAATAAATCCCTCCCTAAAAAAGAGAATAAAAGGCTGAGGCAGAGTGAGTTCTGCATGCAATGCTGGGCAATGCTGGGTAATGCTAGGCAATATGTTTGCAGATCTGTCTACCTGCCAGCTTGCATCATATCTGTGTGTCTGTCTTTTTTGTATATATTTCATATCTCTCTGTCTCTATCCCTTTCGCCGCCAGATCTCCCTTCTTCATGACACCCACACTTCCTTGTCAAGGCTAGAACCTGACATAGGACCTCGACAGAGAAGGACCTCATGCTTGGTAAAGTGGAGGTAACAGTGAAACAGAGGGAGACCACCAATGAGATGGTTTGGTTCAGTGTCAGCAACAATGGGCTCAAGTGTAGCAGCAATTGTGAGGATCACACAGGACAGAGCAGTGTTTTGTTCTGTTGTACATAGGGCCGCTAAGGGTTGGGGCCTATTTGAGGGCATCTAACAACAACTTGATTTAGGCTAATTAGGATCATTGTTGTTGTTGTTGTTAAGTGCCAGGGAGTCGATTCTGACTCATAGCAACCCTGTATAGGATTTCCAAGGACATAGCAACCCTGTATAGGATTTCCAAGGAGTGGCTGGTGGGTTTGAACCAACACCTTGCAGTTCAAACCAACCTTGCAGTCCATTGTTTTACCCTACAGCGTAATGACTGGCAATCAAGACATCAATTCGGAATATTTATATGTGAACATAAAGTGCACTGGTGGCACAATTTTTAAGCACCGGGCTGCTAACTGAAAGGTTGGTGGTTCAAATCTACCCAGCCGTTCTATGGGAGAAAAGAGCTGGTGACCTGCTCCCATAAAGATTTCAGCTTAGGAAACCCAATGGGGCAGTTCTACTCTGTCCAGCAGGGTCACTGTGAGTCAGAATCTTCTCTATATCACACAAAAACAATAGCAGCATACATATGTAAGCATGTGCTTTTTAAGAAGAGCTTTTATTGGGAATTGACAGAATGGAGATTTATGGGGCAAATCATCAGCTTAACATTTAACAAATTATTGCAATCATTGCAATCCCCTCCATGCACTTCAGATAATAGTGTTTACCTCTATTACCTATTTTTTTTAGATGCACACATACCACATTGAAAACATATATTTGTTTAAATGTCCAATGGGCACACTTTGCACGCCATCCTCTTGTCTGCAGGCACACTGCCTTTCTCAGTCCATGGGCCTGCAGTCCACTGCTGCTCTGTCTCTCTATGCCAGCACCTCCACCACCTTCTCTGTTGTTACCGCTTTGCTGGTCAGGATCCTTCGCCCCACTTATGTTCTTCCCTCTTGATGGCCCTTGGGTCCTCTGCTCCTGAGATGACAGATTAAGTTCTCCCCCTTTTAGTTACATTTATTATACATTTACAGTTGTGACAATCGCCATTAGTCATGAAAACAATTACTTACAATTGAATCATAAAATTCTATCCCCATCATCCCCAAACCCCCTTAACCAGACTCATTTGGATAAGAGGAAAACTATTCAGTGGGGATTCTATCTTACCTCCCTTGTTCTGACACTAAGCACCCTCACAAAATCTTGCAAATCAGCCATTTTGTGCCTTTGTTGTTGTTGTTAGGTGCCATCGAGTTGGTACTGACTCATAGCAATCCTATGTACAACAGAACAAAACACTGCCTGATCCTGGGCCAATCTCACTATTGTTGCCACACTTGAGCCCATTGATGCTGCCACTTTGCCAATCCATATCCCTGGAGGGTCTTTCTCTTTTTCTCTGACCCTCCACCTTACCAATCATGATATCCTTCTCCAGCAACTGGTCCCTTCTGACAATATGTACATAGTATGAGAGATGGCCTCCAAGGAGCACTTTGGCTGCACTCCTTCCAACATGGATCTGTTGGTTCTTTTGGCAGCCCATGGCACTTTCAATATTTTTCTCCAACACCATAACTCAAAAGCATCAATTTTTCTGTGGTCTTTATTCACTGTCCAGCTTTCACATGCATATGAGGTATTAAAAATACCATACGTTTTGTGCCTTTATACGCCCCCCCCCCCATTTTTCAAAACCAAAGTCGAATTTGCCCATCCCTATCAACCCAGTGTACTGAGAAGGCAAGTTTGATCCTTGATAAGAAGAAACATTCCCTTTAGGTTGGAATTTTGGGCAACTTAATCCATAAACAAAGGTCCAGTTCATCAAATTGCAGCAATGAACGCTTGCTCCCTGTATCAACTTGTTTATCTTCATCTGATCGAGTCAGCAGCCTCTATCCAAGCTAGGTCAAATGGGTACTATCTGCAAGTTTGAGAGCTGCAACTAGACTAGCTGGCTGCTTCACTCTTAACTCTAGACCTTGGGCTCAGGAGTCACATGCCTCCCTGAATTTCAAACTAGCCAGTCCTTCCTCTTCTCTCTCTCATCTCAAGGTCGTTGGTCTGTATGGAACATGGCCAAACTCAGTGCAAATATTCATTGCTTTATTTCCCTCACTTCTACTCACAAGTTGACCAGCGTGGTTACTAGTGAGCATACAAGACTGCTTGTGTTTCCTTTGAGTTTCAGTCTTAGAAAGGGATTTACCCTGACTTTTCTTGCCTTCAACGGCTTGCTTGCCATTGTCACAGCCATAGTCTACTCACCCCCTCTCCCACCCCCCTTCCACGCCCTCACTGGTCTTTCTTTCAAGACATATCTTCTGTTCCTCTAGCAGTTCAAGGTTGATCTGGTCTACATGTCTTTTCAATTGGGAATGCCCCACCTCCCAAGGTTCTGGGTGGGGCTCAGAATTCCACCTAAAACCTATATTCCCCCAAGGTTCTACAAGAAAACTATTTCCCTGGGTACATTGTAGTCACCTTTTAGGCAATCCAAGCAGTTATAGCTGAAGACAGACTGTAAGCATGTGCTTTAAATATGTTAAAACCTATCTGCTTAATCCAATATCATCCAAGAGCTGATTAAAGTTGTATTATAAACCATATGAAGACAAAGATTCTTCTGTTACTGCCCAACATTCCGCCCTGCCCCCAACACACCCGCAGACGGTACTTGCTTTATGTGGTACTCAGGCTTGCAATAAATGAATATTGACTAATATTTGAAAAAAAAGAAACATCACAAGGCCCTGGAGAAACAAAAATGAACAAGACATTTACATACATAAACCTAACATTGGGGTGACTGGTGAAGACAGAAACTCAACATGTAAATGAACCAACAAGAATGGTTGCAGATAGTGATAAATGGATGACAAGTCTAAAACAAGACAAAGGGAAAAAATGACTACAAGTGGGCGTTCCCATCTCAGGGGCACAAAGCTAACACGTGATTGATGAAGAAGCCAGCCAGGATAAGACTGACAGTGAAACTACAGTTTGTGGTACTTTTTATAGCAGTCCTAGGAAATTTACACCATAACTACCCTTGAACATAATCTTATCATCCATTAAACCAGCAGAGAAGAAAACATTTTTACTAACTGCTCAGTGTTCATTCTGGCTTCTCCAGGAACATGAAGTGCTCTGTCTCTCCCCACTCCCCAAGGCTCACAGATGTGAGGCAGCTCCACAGAAAAGAAAATCCCAGGACTTAATTCACACTCTAGATCACTTGCATTTCTCCACTTACAAGAGAGATCTAGAGGAAGGGGTAGCTTAGAAAACATGACCCCTGGTGGCAATGCATTACAATGAATAGAACTGGTGCGTGCGGAATTTTTCAGCTGAAATTGAAAAAGACATTTGATTTGGAAGGAAAATAAACGTTCAAGGACTAGGCCACCAAGAAAGGCCCATTGATCTTGGGAACAACAGGGCATGCGTCTGTGTCCTGGGTTCTGAGGGAGAAACTTCTCATTTCCTTTACCTGGGAGTCATGTGACACCATCTCTCTCCTTTCCTCAAGAGTTATTTCGGCATGTATTTCCAGTGGGCTGCTAACTGAAAGGTCAGTGGTTTGAACCCACCAACTGCTCCAAGGGAGAGAGATGAAACAGTCTGCTACCGTAAAGAACTACAGCCTCAGGAACTGTAGGTAGCAGTTCTACTTTACTCTATACAGGGTAGTTCTGAGATGGAATCAACATGGTGCCAGTGGGTTTGGCCTTGGTTCTAGACTGTTAGATCTTTGAGAGCAGCACCCATTGCTCATTCTCTTCTGCATTCTCCACAGTACTTGTAGGTTCTCAGTCCTTCACCAACTGTATTTGAAAGGCACTGAGGAAATATTTCAGAGCAGTTGCCTTTCTCTGATGGGAGTTTAGCTAGTGAGAAAGGTGATTCTGGGTAACTTCTCAGTAGGGTTTAGATTTGGAGTGCTTCAGAAAGAGCAGCATGATTACAAGAGAGGCACATTTTACTAGATGCACTCTGCTGTCTTTGTTTTACATTTAAATGAAACATTTGGGTCTACATAAAATTTAGATGACACATTAAGGGCAATTACCTCAGCATGATTCAGGTTGCTGATTAGAGAGAATCAAGGCTGCCTGGAGCATTCTGTTTGTGGTCCTGATTGGTTAAGTGCCATTTCCAAACTAAGCTCTGAGTTCCATTTTCCCCTAGAGAACTGAAGAGGCATGCCTTTCAGACATAGTCAAAGCAACCTGTTTTCAAGTACTCTGATCTCTTATGTAAAAAGACAAGAAAAAGAAAATGTATAGAGTACAAAGTTCACTAGTGATTAACATGGGTGAAAGGGAAGGGGAAAGAGGGGAAATTACTGGTGATGGAAATCAACTAAGGGTAAAGTTGCACCACCGATTATTATAATTGCTGTCATTAACTTGTTGTTGTTGTTAAGTGCTGTCTAGTTGGTTCTGACCCAAAGTGACCCTGTATAGGGTTTCCGAGGAGCACCTGGAGAGCTTGAACTGCCGACCTTACAGTTCAAGTGGCTTTGCAGTCTGGCGCATTAACCCACAGCGCCACACCAGAACTCCGTCAATAACTTGTATACCTGTAAAAAGTTGAACTGGAGGAAATCTGGTAGATATATTTACAGTGACAAAAGAAACAGAGTACCTGCTAAGGCTGCTTATGTACAACCAAACACCTCATGGGATTTAGATTCTTAATTTGGAGGCTTAAAGTCCCAAGGTTTAATGGGACATCACACTGCATTGACCTAATACGTTTAATGTTTCTGTTCTATCTCTTAGTTTGATGCATAGTACCTGAGGTCTTAAAAGCTTGCCAGTATCCGAGACACAATTGGTATTCACTTGAAGCAACAGATGGAAGGAAGAAGAGTTTATGGAATGTGTGGTTAATTGCCTCCCTGAACAATTGTCTCCTTTGCCATTAGATCAGAGCTACCATTACTGAAGTTTTTGAGATTCTATATAAGAACCCTAATAAAAGGAGAAAAATGTAGAACAGAATTTCAAACTCTCATGGACTTCAGACATCCTAGAGTCATGAGGGTTGGATGAATGCTTGAAACTATTGCCCTGAAGTAATTTTTTAAACTAAAACCAGAAACGTCCCTAGAAGTCTTCTTAAAAAAAAAAAGTTTGCCTTGAGTATTATACTTTTTTAAGAACTATCTACTTGGGATCAAGTTGATGATGGCAACTCCTAGATTAGGTAGCAACCTTAGGGGACAGTGAATTTATGCAACTCAGAAAAGGGGGGTGAGAATGGTTACATAATTCAAAGAATAGAATATAATCAATGTCACTGAATTGTAGAGGTTGTTGTTAAGTGCCGTTGAGTTTATTCTGACCCATAGCGACCCTGTATAGTGTTTCCGAAGAGCAGCTGGTATGCTTGAACCGCCGACCTTGCAGTTCAAATGGCTTTGCAGTCTCTGCCACATTAACCCTCAGCGTCACATTACACTGTTAAATTGGTATGTGTTTGGCTGTGGACATTCTCAACAATAACAAAAGAAAGGGAAAAAGTCTAATCCTGAGCTCTCTTCTCAACTATGTAAGAAGCAAAGAACTGTCAGTTGTACTCTATACTGAAGAATTCATATTACCCCCCCCAAAATGTGTCCTTTGAGTCTGTTTTTTAAGAGGCAGACTCTATCCTCTTTGTTTGCCTGGGGGCCTTGGATCACAATGAATTTAGGGTGAGGGCTGGCCACATCAGAACAACAAACAATGTGACTTAGTATAGGGAATTTTGGTCAAGCGTCAAGAGCTGACTGGGATAATAAGATCAACCATGTGGGCAATCAGTCAATCTTGGGTAATTAGTGGTGCCCCAGCACAAACAGCATTGAGAGTTGGGTGAAATTCCCAAAACCCAACAAACAAACTCCCCCCACAAACCAATAAACCAGTTGCCACTGAATTGATAGGAACTCATGGCGACCCCACGTGTATCAGAGTAGAACTATGCTCCATAGGGTTTTCAATGGCTGATTTTTCAGAAGTAGATCACTGGGCCTTTCTTTTGAGGTTTCTTTGAATGGACTGAAACCTCCAACCTTTTAATTAGCAACTGAATGATTAAACTTTTGCATCATCCAGGGACAGTACATATTGTCACCTTGATAACTGGAGGTAAAGCTTCCTGACTTAATAGGTAGAGGACAACAGAAACTCCACATGTGGAACTCTCTTGGACTTTGTATTTTGCGTTTTTTTCCCTTTGCCTGATCTTTTTTTTTTTTTTTTAATTGTGAAAATACGCACAGCAAAATATATACAAATTCAAAAATTTCTACATGTATACTCAGTGAACTTTAACTTCTATCTTCATTTATATCCTTTCCCTGTAATAACCTATAACCATGACTATAATAGTTTTCAATGAGTTCTCTGAGTGCTTGTAGTGAATTATTAGTTTGAGGACTAAGGTGGGCCTGACTTACGACATGGTATTTTCAATAATCTCATATGCAGCAAATAAGGAAGACCATAGAAGAATCGATGCATTTGAGTTATGGTGTTGGAGGAGAATATTAAAAGTATCATGGACTGACAAAAGAACAAACTAATCTGCATTGAAAGTAGTAGAACCAGCATGCTCCTTGGAAACCAGAATGGCCATTTCTCATACTTCAGACATTATATGGAGGGACCTGTCCCTGGAGAAGTATATCATATTTAGTAAAGTGGAGAGTCAGAGAAAAAGAAGAAGACCACTAACCAGATGGATTGACACAGAGGCAGCAACAATGGACTCCAACCTAGCAACAATTGTGAGGTTAGCACAGGACCAGGCAGTGTTTCATTCTATTTTGCATAGGGTCACTATGAGTCGGTACCGATTCCATGGCACCTAACAACAACAACAATGAATGATCAAAACTGATGTTGATTTCAGGAATGCCCCCAAACTTACAGTTGGTGTCAGAAGTAAAAGCAATCTTGAGGACAGTTCCCGTTATGTAGTTGGCCTTAAACTCCTTGAATGCACAATCCCAGGAAAACCACACCAGAGGTCCTGAGGAATTAATTTGTCCTTAAGAGAGAATCTATCTGGACTCTCTGCTCCTCCCCATTTGACAGGCAGCCACAGCTTCTCTTGTAGTATCAGCCACATCCCTTGAGACAGGATGGTGAAAATTGGAGTCAATGGATTTGGCCATATTGGGCGCCTGGTCACCAGGGCTGCTATTAATTCTGGCAAAGTTGAGGTCAACAACCCCTTCATTGACCTCAACATGGTCTACATGTTCCAGTGTGATTCCACCCATGGCAAGTTCACTGGCACTGGCAAGGCTGAGAACAGGAAACTTATCATCAATGGAAAGCCCATGTCTATCTTCCAGGAGCGAGATCCCGCCAACATCAAGTGGGGTGATACTGATGCTGAATATATTGTAGAGTCCACCGGTGTCTTCACAGGCTTGGAGAAGGCTGGGGCTCACTTGAAGGGTGGTGCCAACAGGGTAATCATCTTGGCCCCTTCTGCTGATGCCCTCATGTTTGTGATGGGCATGAACTACGAGAAATTTGACAACTCCCTCAAGTTTGTTAGCAATGCCTCCTGCGCCACCAACTGTTTGGCCCCCCTAGCCAAGGTCATCCATGACAATTTTGGCATCATGGAGGGACTCATGATCACAGTCCATGCCATCACTGCCACCCAGAAGATTGTGGATGGCCCCTCTGGGAAACAGTGGCGTGATGGCCACGGGGCTGCCCAGAACATCATCCCTGCATCTCTACCGGTGCTGCCAACTCTGTGGGCAAGGTCATCCCTGAACTGAATGGGAAACTCACTGGCATGGCCTTCCGTGTCCCCACTCCTAACATGTCTGTCGTGGACCTGACCTGCCACCTG
>NW_006408595.1:13714332-13719864 GCF_000296735.1 Chrysochloris asiatica
TTCCTGGTATGACAGTGAATTCAGCTATAGCAACAAGGTGGTGGATCTTTTGGTCCACATGATCTCCAAAGAATAAGAGCCCCCTGGACCACCAGCCCCAGCAACAGCACTAGAGGAAGAGAGAGGCCCTCAGCTACTGGGAGTCCTTACCCCAAATTTACCTCCTATATACTGAGAAGCTCCCATCCTCATAGTTTCCATCCAGACCCCTGCAAAAGGGGAGGGGCTTAGAGAGCCCAGTCTTGTCATGTACCATCAATAAAGTACACTATCCAGCCAAAAAGAGAGAGAGAGAGAGAGAAAGAGAAGATATTCTGGAGACTAGGAGTACCTGATTTGGAGTGCTGGTGGTAGAGCATACTGAAAGCGTGCTCTCCATATCCCCCTTGCAAGTGTGACAGAATCTACCAAAGGTGGGCTTGCCAGCTAACTTCTACGGGAAGTTAGTTTGAAAGTGAGTATATGGAAGAAAGAAGAGTGCACTCAGAAATACCAAACCAAGGTTCTAGCTCAAGCTTAACCTCTAGAAATGCCTGGATGTATAGACAACCCCAATCACTTTCTGCATCTGAAAAATAATATTGGTAATCTATGCCTATCAGTGGTTATTAGAGGAACAAATAAAATAATACTTGTGAAAAATGTTGGGAAAATGTGTCTGAATATTGATAGAGTTTGTTGCAATTGTTGTTAACTGGTTTTAACTCAAAGCACCCCCCACCCCATAAGGTTTCTGAGACTGTAAATCTTTATAGAAGCAGAGAGCCTCATCTTTCTCCTGCAGAGTGGTTGGTTAGTTTGCCCTGCCGACCTTGTGATTCACAGTCCAGTGCTTATCTGACAGTGCCGCATCAGTGCTCTATTTATAGAGGTTGTTGTTAACTGCCATGGAGTGGGTTCTGACTCACAACACCACTGTACAGGATTTTCAAGGAGCGACTGTCAGAACACCCATACTTGCTCTTACTGTTGTTTGTTGCTGAGTGCAACTGTGTCAGTTCCAACTCACAGAGACCCTCTATAAGCTGGTTTCCAAGGAGAAGCTGGGGGATTTGAATTGCCAACCTTGAGATTAGCAGTTCAGTGCTTATCCTACAGTGCCACACCAGGACTCTGTCTTTTCTAAGGCATATTCCTTCACTTGGGCTCAATAAAAATATAATGTGAGCACATGGCGCTTTAAATGTTCTCTTATCCACATTTCAAAAAAGCAGAAAGAAATAGGTGAAAATAATTGTAATGATATCTTTTATTTAACTCAGTATATAATATAATAAATATTGTTGTTGTTAAGTACCGTAGAGTCGGTTCCAACTCATAATGACCCTGCACAGGGTTTCCAAGGCTGCAAATCCTTACGGGAGCAGAAAGCCTCATCTTCCTCCTGCGGAAACAGCTGGTAGTTTTGAACTGCTGACCTTGAGGTCAGCGCCCGATTCGTAACCACTACGCTACCAGAGTTCTTTATAATATATATTATATATTACAATGTATGTTAATATTACCATATAATATAATCTTCTCAAAATTCAAAAAAATGTAAAAGTATTAGTAAGTTACTCGAATTTCATGTTCTTTTTCTCATAGGAACTCTTTGAAATACAGAGTGTACATTTCAATTTGGACTAGCCACATTTCCAGTCTCAGATAGTCCGTTGTTCCCATATTGAACAGCCCATCCCTAGAGTCCACATTTCATCCCCTCATCCCTACTCAAAGAAATCACCTCACAGATTCTTCACGAATATTCTCTGTGGGTCATTTTTCACCTTTATTGGACCGCTCACTTTTTAATACATAAATATGCTGTTATTTTCCCCCATTTCAAAATAATCTTCTTTGGACTTTACATATTTCTCCAGATAATGCTCCTTTTTAAAGCAAAACATTATTTTGCTACATGTCTATAGTCACTTTTTCCATTTCATTTCCACAGATTCTCCCCTAAATCTACTCCAATTAGATTTTCTCTCTCAGCACTCCCACAAAATGCTCTTTGTCAAGTTTGCCAGGGATCATTGTTTTAGTCAATTCTCAGTCCTCTTTTTGCTTGAGTAGATTGATTTAGCAGACCATTGTCCATCTGAAAAGACATTCTTCATTTGACCTCCAGGATAGCACACTCAGTTTCCCTCCTACCTCATTTGATCATTCTCCTTACGTAGTTCCTCTTCATCTTTTTAAATGTTAATATCAAGGACCCCAGGGCTTAGTTCTTGGTCCCATTCTCTTTCCTGTAAATTCACTTGGTAAGCTCATCCTTTGATCTCATGGTAGTGGTTACGAATCAGGCTGCAAACCACAAGGTCATTAGTTTGAAACTACCAGCTGCTCCACGGGAGAAAGATGAGGCTTTCTGCTCCTGTAAAGATTTACAGCCTTGGAAACCCTGTTCAGGCTCGCTATGAGTCGGAACCAACTCAATGGCACATAACAACAACAACATATGGTTCAAACCCTTTGGTCATTGAGTTCATCCCAATTTACAGTGACCCTGTAGGGCTGAGTGGTGGTGCATGTGTGCTACTGAGTTGGTTCTGACTCACAGAGACCCTGTATAGGGTTTCTGACGCTGTAAATCTTTGCAGGAGAAGAAAACCTCATCTTTCTCACACAGAGCAGCTGGTGGATGGAACTTCTGACCTTGAAGTTAGCAGTAATCCAGGGCTTATTATAGAACAGAGTTGTTGTTACTGTTGTTAAGTGCCGTCAAGTCAGTTCCAATTCATAGCAACCCAGTATAGGGCTTCCAACAGAGTCCTGGTGTGGTAGTGTGGGTTAAACTGCAAGGTTGGCAGTTCAAGCTCACCGAACGCTCCTAGGAAACCACATACAGGGTCTCTATCTGTCAGAACCGACTCAACAGCACTAAACAACAACAACAACAACATAGGGATTCCAAGGAGCATTTGCTAGATTTGAACTGCTGACCTTGTGGTTCATAGTCCAGTACTGGTCCTACAGCACCACATCAGGAGTCCAAGGGACAGAGTAGAGTTCCCTTATGGGGTTTCCAAGGCTGTCATTTTTTTAAACCTTTTATTGTGAATCAGGTGAAGGTTTACAGGCAATACACCTTGTTTCTTCTCAGTGATTACTATCCCCTCCCTGCAGCAACATTGTTCCTATTTCCTCCCTGTGGCTCCCCATTTACATCTTATATTTCACAAAAGAAAAAGGCTAAAATATTTGGTGTACACTGACAAAACAAGCAAATATGTATTCATTTAAATATCCAAAGGGCACATTCTACCAGCCAGCCTCCTGTCCACAGGCACACAGCCACCGTCTCTGCCGTTGCTGCTTTTCTAGGTATGGATCTCACGTTCCACTCATGCTCTTCCTTCTTGATGGTCCTGGGATTGTCTGTTCCTGAAATGAAAGATTAACTACTTCTCCCTTTTAGTTGTACATTTTTCTACACTTACAGTTGTGACAATTGCTAACAATTATTCACAACTGAGCCTTAAAACCCTTCACCATCTTCCCTCATCCTCTTTCACCAGATCCATCTAGAAAAGAGGGGAACTATTCAATGGCGATTTTACCTTACCCACCACATTCTGCAACCAAGTACACTCACGAAAGCTTGTAAGCCAGCTACTTCATGCCTTTGGAGCAACCCTATTTTGATGACTAATGTCTAAATTTTTCATCCCTGTCAACCCAGTACATGGAGGGACTACAAGGCTGTAATCTTTATGGAAGCCAATGGCCACATCTTACTGCCATGAAATGGCTGGTGGGTTAAAACTGATGACCTATCAGTTAGCAACTGAGTTCTTAAGCCCTGTGCCACCAAAGGGGACTCATTACAAGTCCCAAATTTGTATCTCCAGTCTAGACCTTTTCCCCAAATTTAATGTTTTCACCATAATTATAAATTACTTCATAACTTCATAATTTCTCATAATTTCAACTGCCTACTCAATATTGTCATTTAAATATTAGTTATTGAAACATGCCAAAAATTGTAACAATATCATTCCTCTATCATCTACTTAGGAGTCCTGGTGTGGCGCTGTGGGTTAATGCGCCAGACTGCAAAGTCAGTTTGAACTGCAAGGTCAGCGGTTCAAGCTTACCAGCTGCTCCTTGAAAACCCTACATGGTCACTATGGGTCGGAAACGACTCGATGGCAATTAACAACGACAACATCATCTACTTATGTTCTTTCTCATCTCAGCTGATGACAACTGAATCTTTCCATCAGTAAATTTGGTTGGCTCTACCCTCAGAAAACATTCAGACTCTGATCACTTCTCACCACCTGTCTTGCTGCTCTTACCATCCAGGCCCTATCATTTCTCTCCTGGATGATTGCAATGGCCTCCTAATCCTGTTTCTACCACTGTTTTCCCACAATCTGTTTTCAACAGAGCAGTCAGTGATATTATTAAATCCCAAATTACATCATGAAACTTCCAATAGTCCCATAATGCCAAAGTCCTAACAGAGTTCTTCAAAACCCCTTATCTCTGACCACATCTCTGACCACTCTCCTCCTTGATTGCTCTGCTCGAGCTACAGTGGACCTCACACTAGTCCCTGAACATTCAGCTACCTTCTCATTGCAGAGCCTTTGCTCATGCTGTTTCCTTTACTTGAATGCTTTTTCCAAAAATACCTACATGACTTACTCTTTCACCTCCTTTAAATCATCTTTTTCAAATGCCACTTTTCTAAATGAGGTGACATTGACCACTTTCTTTTTTTTTCTTTAAGTTTTTATTGTGAGGTTTACATGGGAGAACATCAGATTTACACTCATCCTATCGTGTTTTGTTTCATTGCAATGATTACCATGCCCTCCATACATCATCAAATAACCAAAGGGTACACCATACAGGCCTTCTGTGGTGTCCAGTGTCCCCTGCCGCTCCATTTGTCCACGCCATTGTCTTTGTCTCCATCCCTGGCATCATTGACTCTCTGGGTAGAGTCCCGCTCTCTGTTCTTCTCACTTGATGGTCCCAGGGACCTCCACACCTGGGCTGCAAAATCAATCACTCCCCTTCTTTTGTCAAAAAACATCTACCTCTACATTTCCTACCCTCATAGTCAGTCCTGATGGCAGTCATTCACTATTGTACCACAGAATCTTATCCCCATTTCCTTTCACCAAGGCTGTGCATACATCATCATTTACCTCTGTCTCACTTAGCTCATGAGAATCTGTCTAACTGTTCTCCCATCAGCCTTGTTCTTCCAATCCCCTTCCCCTTCTTGTGTATTGCCTCCCACACTCCCGCCCACACCCAGGCTATCCTGTGCTCTATTTTCCCCTCCCTCCTTCCCCTCCTCTCATCCCATACATCCTGGTGATCAGCAACTATATATATAATTATTTCCCCCCCCCCTTTTAGCGTGGGTTCTTTTTCTTACTCTTTTACAATAATGGTCCTATGCAGTATTTCTCCTGTAGAAGAAATGATGCCTTTGAATTGTGGTGTTGGAGGAGAATACTAAAAGTGCCATGGACTGCCAAAAGAACCAATAGATCTGTTTTGGAAGAAGTGCAGCCAGAGTGC
>NW_006408595.1:13722779-13732501 GCF_000296735.1 Chrysochloris asiatica
TTGTGACATTGCTGGTGTGGTATTCCATCAATTCCTGGACCCTTTTCTTTGCCAGAGCCTTCAATGCACTTTGGATTTCTTCCTTCGGTGTCATTGGCTCTTGATCATATGCTACCTCTTGAAATGGTTGAACATCAACCATCTCTTTCTGGTACAGTGACTTTGTATCTTCCTTCCATCTTCCTTTGATGCTTTCTTCATCATTCAATATTAGGTCCATGGAATCCTTCAATATTGCAAGTCAAAGCTTGCATTTTGTCTTCAGTTCCCTCAGCTTGAGGAATGCTGAGTGGGTTCTTCTACATAGTACAGAGATAATGGGACATTTCTCTTGTTCTTCATTTTCCAACTGTTATGGGTTAAATTGTGTCCCCCAAAATTTATGCTGGAATCCTAACATCTATACTTGTGGATATAATCTGTTTGGAAATAAGTTTTTTGTTATGTTCATTAGATCATGTCCTAGTACAGTGAGTTCTAAATTTAATCACTACTGAGTTATAAATAGACCAGATTCAACACCTAGATATACACACACTAGGAGAGGAGGGCTCAGAGGCCATGCAGCCAAGAACAGAAGTCATGGAGGACTGCGTGCTAAATGGAAGGAAATCTACACAGCTGAGACCCAGATTTGGCCTTCAAGCCCCACAACTGTGAGAAAATAAATTCATATTCCTTAAAGCCACACACTTGTGATATTTGTGTTACAGCAACCTTAGGTAACGAAAACACCACCTGGGCCTGTTTTTTATATTCCTGGCCTCTAGATCCAAATTTTTATTTGAAGCAGTATTTTAAGCAAGTAAAGTTAAAAATACATATATTGGGAAAAGCATTTTGAGCCATCTCTGGAATTTAAAATAAGGTTTTAAAAATGCACCTGGAATTATCTTAATGGTATTAAATGGCTTTGCTATAAATCATCTTTTAAAGAACTTATATAAAAAAGCTTTTAGGTAATTAAGGCCAATTTTTGACAGAAAGAGTTTTGATTAAAGCTGAGAACAGGCTAAGGAGACTGCTGTCTGAGACTCCTATTTCTTTTCTGGGTTTTGGTTTCACCTAGAGCCTAGAAGAGAGAATTTCTAGCCTCCTCCAGGTGGTGCAGTTGAGAAAACCAAGACACAAAAGTGAGTTCCATGTTGCATGGTCCTTCTCAATTACAACCATCATTTCTCTTTATCCCTTCCTGGAGGAAATCAGTATCTCACCTTAAATTGTAACTCTTTGATTCCACTTAAATATGCACCCCTAAAATTAAAATCTTGGTTTGATTAAAATGATACTTTAAAAGCTCCCAAGAACAATTCTTTACTGCAACCATTTATTATTACTGCTAATATTAAGAATATACACAGTTGTGGAAAGCAAGTGGCTAAAGTATTCTTTCTAAAAAACTAGGATTTTGGCCTTTTGGCTCTCTAAGCAGCCCCATGGCAGTCAGCCAGAACAAGCGTCTTACAAAAGGTGGCCAAAAAGGAGCCAAGAAGAAAGTGGTTGATCCATTTTCTAAGAAAGATTGATATGATGTGAAGGCTATGTACAATATAAGAAATATTGGGAAAATACTAGTCACAAGGACTCAAAGAACTAAAATTGCATCTGATGGCTCAAGGGTCATGTTTTTGGAAGCAAGCCTTGCTGATCTTCATTATAATATTTGACATTGTCTTCTTGAGTTTTCCTTTGAAAATTTCTCTTCAGTTATTTTATTTTCTCATTTCTTCCATTTGTGTTAGAATCTCTATGCTGGAGAGCAACTTTTAGAATTTCTTCTGACATCCATTTTGGTTTTTTCTTTCTTTCTTGTCTTCTTAATGACCTTTTGCTTTCTTCCTGTATGATGTTCCTGATGTCATCCCACAACTCTTTTGGTCTTAAGTCATCAACATCTATGCATCAAATCTGTTCTTGACATGATCTCTAAATCCAACTGGGATATGTTTAAGGTCATATTTTACTCTTGTGTACTTGTTTCCATTTTTTTAAGCCTCAGCCTGAACTTGGATATGAGTAATTGATGGGCTGTTCCATAGTCTGCCCCTGGCATTGTTTTGATTGATGATCTGGAGCTTTTCCACGATCTCATTCCATAAATGTAGTCAATTTGATTTCTGTGTATTCCTGCGAAGCCCATGCGCATAGTTATCTTTTATGTTGTTTAAAAAAGGTATTGGCAAAGAAGAAGTCATTGGTCTTGTAAAATTCTACCATGCAATCTCCAGCATCATTTCTGTCTCAAGAAGGATCACTAGTTGGAAATAAATATGTATTTCCAACTAGTGATCCTTCTTGTTTCCAACCTTCGTATTCCAAGTAATTATCAATACATCTTGATTGCATGTTTGATCAATTTCAGACCGAAGGAGTTGATAGAATTCTTCTATTTTATCCTCACTGGTTTTAGTGGTTGGTGGTAAATTTGAATGATAGTGGTATTAACTGTTTTTCCTTGTAGGCATATGGATCTTATCCTCTCAGAGCAGCATTATACTTAAAGCTAGATCTTAAAATGTTCTTTTGGATCATGAATGTGATGCCATTCCTCTTCAATTGTCCTTTCTGATATAGTAAACCATGTGATTTCATATTCAGAATGGCAAATACCAATCCATTTCATCTCAGTAATGCCTAGGATATTGATGTTTATGTGTTCTATTTCATTTTTGACAAGTTCCAATTTTCCTATATTTATACTTCATACATCCCATGTTCCAATTATTAATGGATGTTTGCAGCTCTCTTTTTTCATTTTGAGTTGTGTGCCATCAGCAAAGGAAGGTTCTGAAAGTTTTACTCCATTCATGTCATCACAGTCAACTCTACTTTGAGGAGGCAGCTCTTCCCCAGTTGCATTTTGAGTGCCTTCCAACCTGCCAGGCTCATCTTCAGGCACTGTATCTGATAATATTCTGGTGCTATTCAACATGTTTCAATGTTCAGTATTCTGGTGCTATCTGACTGTTTCACTGCTATTTATAAGGATTTTAGTGTCTTTAAGCATTCGGCAATAGTGTGCCTTTCCTTCATCTGGAAGCTCTGCTGAAACCCGTCTACCATGGGTGATCCAGCTGGCATTCAAAATACCAGCATCATAGCTTCCAGAATCACAGCAACACACAAGCCATCACAGTGTGACTGTTGAAATCTATGGGACCATTCATTCTTATGTGAAATATTTCTGATGTCTGAAGTTCCTAAGTAATATTCCTTTATTGTTTTTATTATTATAAAAAATTTTATTTTGTTCTTATTGTTGAGAATATATATAGAAAAACACTCTCTAGTTCAACTGTTTCTAAGTGTGCCATTTAGTGACATTGATTACCTTCTTTGATCTGGGCAAGGTTATAATCTTTATGGAAGCTGACTGTCACATCTTTCTTCCTAGGAATAGTTGATGGGTCCTAACCATCAGCCTTTTGGTTTATAGCAGAGTGGTAGTGGTGTTCTATTGAATCAGCACTGACTTAAAGCGACCTTGTATAGGGTTTCAGAGGAATGACTGGTGGTTTTAAACTGCAGTCCAGTGCTATTGTATAGCTACACACCAGGACTCCTTTTCTTTTGTAGAGTACAATTAGTACAGTGAATTACATTGATTGTTTTTACAATATTGAGTCAAGTTGCATTTCCTGAATGAACCCTATAACATTATTAATTATATTTTTATATGTTGTTGAATTCCGTTTGCTAATATTTTGTTGAGGAATTCTGCATCCATGTTCAGTGGTAAGGGACATTGGTCTGTAGCTTCTTTTGCTGTGTTGTCTTAGTCTGGTTTTGGTATTAGTGCAATGCTGACCTCATGAAATGAGTTGAGACTTGTTCCCTTCTTTCCTATTTGCTTGAAGAGATTTGTTTGTAGAGTGGTGTTATTTCTTCTTTAAATCTTTGATAGACTTCACAAATGAAACTCTCTAGGTCTGAGACTTCTTTTCCTGTGTCAGGTGTGTGGGTTCCTTCCAAGGCTTTAGGAAAGAATTTGTTCCAGTCCTTTCTCCTAGCTTCTAGTAGCTCCACGCGTTTCTTGGCTTGCAGCTCTTGTTTCGCTTGATGTCACCCTCCCTCTGCCTCTGGCTCTGTGTATCTTTGTTTTCTAAGAACACCAATCATACAGAGTTAGGACTTATCCCACTGCAGTATGACCTTATGTTAACCTAACTGATAACATCTCCAAAGACCCCTCTTTCCAAACAAGGTTATTACATACACAGGTTTGAGGGTTAGGACCCCAATATGTCTTTTTGAGGGACACAATTCAATCTATTACACAATATTATCCTTTTTATAGCTGTGAGGTCTGTAGTGATATTCCTTCTTTCATTGCTGATATTACTCATTCGTGTCTTCTCTCATTCTCTCTCTTTTTTTCTTTTTCTTTTCTTTTTGTCAGTCTTTCTACATGTTTATTCAGTTTATTGATCTTTCCAAAGAGCCAGTGTTTGTTTCATTCATTTTCTCTATGAGTTCTTTGTTTTCAGTTTTGGCATTTATCTTCATTTTTCTTCCCTTTTGTTTACTATATTTTATTTTGTTCTTATTTAGTTCTTTAGGTCAAAGTTTAGATGAATGATCTGAGACCTTTTTTCTTTTTGAATGTAAGTGTTTAATGCTATAATTTCCCCCTAAGCACTGCTTTACCTGCATCTTGCATTTTTACTATGTTGCACTCCTATTTTTGTTCAGCCTAACATCGTTTCTCATTTTTGTTGAGATTTTTTCTTTGATCCATGATTTATTTATAAATAAGTTGTTTAATTTCAAAATGTTTATCAACATCCTGTTTTCTTTCTTTTATTTATTCCTCATTTACTTCCATTATGGTCTGAAAACATACTTATTATATCAATTATTTAAAAATCTATTAAGGTTTGTTTTATAAGCAAAGTATGGCCTATCTTGGTAAATAGTTCATATGCACTTGAAAAGAATGTTAATGTGATGAGTTACATGTTTGATTTTGTAATATTGAACTGTCTTTGCATTGACAATACTAACTTCACTTATGCTGTATTATAATTTCTATATATTGCTGCATTCAATTTGCTAATATTTGTTATTGAATAGTGTTTCTATAAATGTCAATTAGATGCAATTGATTGATAGTATTGTTCAAGTCTTCTATATTCTTGCCAATTTTCTCTATACTAGTTCCATCAATTACTGAGAAAGAAGTGTTGAAGCCTCCAATTGTAACAGTGTATTTATTTTTGTCCTTTCATTTCCGGCAGTTTTTGCTTCATATAATTGAAAGCTTGGTTGCTAGGTGCATATGTATTTAAGATAGTTAGATCTTCATGGTGGATCGATCCTTTTCTCATTATATAACATCCCTAATTATCTTTGGACTCCTGGTGTGATGCTATAAGATCAGCACTAGACTGCAAGCCACAAGGTCTGCAGTTCAAAACCCACCAGCTACTCCTCAGAAACCCTATATAGGGTCTCTACGAGTCAAAATGGACTCCATGGCACTTAACAGCAAGAACAATTATCTTTAGTAAGTCTTTTACTCTGAAGCTTGATTTATCTGATCTTAATATAACCACTCCAACTCTCTTTTGATTAATGTTTACTTGGCATATTTTTTCATCATTTTGCTTTTAACTTACTTATATCATTATACTTGAAGTAAATTTCTTGTAGACAGCATTCTGTTAGGCAATGTTTTTTACTCATTCTAACAACTTCTATCTTTTGATTGATGGATTTAGACCAGGGAGATCACCAAACTATAGCTCAAGTGCTAAATCCAGTCTGTTGCCCAACTTTGTAAATAAAGTTCTATTAGAACATTCATTTACATATTTCCATGGTTACTTTTGTGCTATAGTGGCAGAGGTGAGTAATTGTGACAGACTGACAGATTGTCTGACCTGCAAAGCCTAATGTATTTGCTATTTGGCCTTTAACAGAAAAAGTCTTTCAACTTCTTTGTTTAGATAATTTGCATTTAATGTAACTATTGATATGTTTAGTTTCAACTCTATCATTTTGGTATTTATTTTTGTTTATTCTCTCTGATTTTTGCTTCTCTGTTACCCTCTTTCTTTATTTCTCTTAAGTTACCTGAACATTTTACAGCATTCCTGTTTATTTATCACGTGTTTTTACTCACTAGGTTTATTTGTATAACTTTAATTGATTGCTGTGGGGCTTAGAATATATGCACTCAATTTTTGACAATTTATTTGGAATCCATGTATCTTTTTTTTTTTTTTTGCTCTGTCTTCATTATCTTCTTTTTTTTTTAAGGTTTTTATTGTGGATTGAGTGAAAGTTTTCAGGGCACATCATCGGTTTCACATTCAAACATTCATATACCTTGTTTCATTACATTGATTATAATCCCCTCCACATACCATCAGTTAACAGAGTTTCTCTATATCCTCTTTAGCTTTTTTGGGGGTTGGGGGGAAACTTTGCCTTTTTGGAATTTACAGTCTCGGCTTTTAGGGAAGGTTTTTACATTTATCTGTGGGTATCCAGGGCTCGTGTATGGAATTACTAACCAGCATAACTGAATAATCAGATAAGGGACATTTTGCTATGTCTGCTAGGTGGCTAAAGTCTGATCCTCAGAGCCTATGGTTTGGACAGTCAGCAACGCTTGGGCCCACAGGGACTTGAACTCCTGACCGGGTCTGCACGGTCTGCATCAGATTCCCCCTTATTTATTATTTGTTTATGGGATGCTGCCTGTCTTAGGCGGTCAGTGCGAATTCCTCAGTCTTACCCGTCATCGAAACTCATTGCAGCATGGCAATGGCTCTGCCTTAGGTTGCCGAGGTTCCACGTGATCCTTGCCCGTCTCTGGCCACACGTCCACCATAAACAGCCACCATCCGAAGAAGGCAGGGAGGAAGGAGACCAGCTGGGGACACCACACGCCAGATGTTGCCAGACCACCACCTGCTCTAAGACGACCAAGCAGGATCACTATGCTGAGGTTCAACCAAGTTCACAGGGGAACTTAATCTCTGGCAGAGGTAGCAAATTAGTAGCCACTCAGTTCACAACTTGAGAATTACTTATATCAGAAATTTGAGCATGTAGCTGATGAATATCCACAGACAAATGTATATTGTTCCACAACCTCCTACAATGCTGTTGAATTAAGTTCCAATCAGGTTCTGGTTAACTGAAAAAATAACACATATCTAGGTGGGCAGGGCAAAAAAAGGTAACAATTCCTATTAGTGCAGTGATTCTTGACCTAAGAGCAAAGACACGTGGCATGTTTAAGGGCCAGGCACCACAATGATTTGCCTAGCTTCTGAGAATGTTAACAGGCAATAAAACATACGATGGTTGATGGGAATCCATATATCTTACCACCCTATATGTCCGTTTGCCTCCTCCCTTTCTTTATGTTATCTTACATGTGATTCACTGGACCAATAAATAACATCATGATAAATGGAGAAAAGATTGTAGTGGTCTAGACTTCATTTTGCTTAGATCCACTATCAACACTTATGGGAGCAGCAGTCAAGAAATCAAATGATGCATTTAGGCAAATCTGCTGCACAAGACCTCTTTAAAGCATTCAAGAGCAAAGATGTCAGTTTGAGGACAAAGGCACACCTGACCCCAACCATGGTATTTTCAATAGCCTCATATGCATGTAAAGTTGGACAATGACTAAGGAAGAATTGATGCATTTGAGTTATGGTGTTGGAGAAGAATATTAAAAGTACCATGAACTGCCAAAAGAACAAACAAATCTGTACCGGACAAATTACAGCCAGGATACTCCTTAGAAGCCAGAATGGTGAGAATTTGTCTCTCATACTTTAGACATATTATCAGGAGGGACCAGTCCCTGGAGAAGTACATCATGCTTAGAAAAGTGGAGGGTTAGCAAAAAAGGGGGAGACCCCCATGGGAGCAACCATGGGCTCAAGTGTAACAGCAATTGTGAGGATGACGTAGAACAGGGTAATGTTTCGTTCTGTTGTGCATTGGGTCGCCATGAGTTGGAACTGACTCTATGACACCTAACAACAATAACAACATATTATATCAACATAGGTTGAAAATCATCAGACAATATTCTAATTTTTTGTTTTAACCATCAGAATTATTTTAAGAAATTCAAATTTATCATATTACTTCAGATATTTGCGATTTCTGTTCCTTTTTTCAGCCCTGATGTTCCAAGTTTCTTTCAGGTATCATTTTCCTTCTGTCTTTCAAAGCAGGTCCATTGGCAATTGCCATAGATTGAATTTTGTCCACCTAAACTGTGTGTTGTAAATCATAACCCCTATGGCACTGTAGGATCAGCACTGGACTGAGAACCATAAGGTCCGCAGTTCAAACCCACCAGCTGCTCCTTGGAAACCCTATACATGAGTCAGAACCTACTCGACAACACTTAACCATAACAACCACATTCCTTCCACCTGCAGAAGGAGCCCTGGTGGTATAGTGGTTAAGTGATCAACTGCTAAGTAAAATGTTAAAGATTGGAACCTACCAGTTGTTCTGGCAGTCAGCTTCCATCCATAAAGGTTGTTGTTGCTGTTGTTAAGTGCCGTCGAGTTGGTTCCAACTCATAGTGACCCTGTATAGGGTTTCCAAGGAGTGGCTGATAAGTTTGAACCATTGTGCTTGTGATTCAAACCTACCTTAAGGTAGACTGCTTATGCTATGGTCCCACACCATAAATTGTTGTTGTTGTTGTTATGTGCCATGGAGTTGGTTCCAACTCATAGTGACCCTGTATAGGGTTTCCAAGGAGTGGCTGATAAGTTTGAACCATTGTGCTTGTGATTCAAACCTACCTTAAGGTAGACTGCTTATGCTATGGTCCCACACCATAAATTGTTGTTGTTGTTAACTACCATGGAGTCAGTTCTGACTCACAGTGACCCTGCACAGGGTTTCTGAGGCTATAAATCTTTAAGGGAGCAGAAAGCCTCATCTTTCTCCCGTGGCACAGCTGGTAGTTTCGAACTGCCGACCTTGAGGTTAGCAGCCTGATTTGTAACCACTACGCTATCAGAGCTCCTTATACCATAGATTACAGCCTTGGAAACCATAAAGAGCAGTTCTACTCTGTCCTATGCTGTGAGTTGGAATGAACTCGATGGCAGTGGATATGATCTGGTTTATACCTGTGGATGTGTTCTGGTTTGGGAATGAATTTTCTTTGTTATCTGATGAGGCCGTATGAGCACAGAATGTGAATGAACCTAATCACCTTTGAACCATTAAAGGAGCAGATTAGGCACAGAGACAAACAGGCAAAATCAAGGAAGACACCATGTTGAGAACACCAAGGAATGCCAAGCACGCTGGAGAATTGAGACACGGATTTTCCTTAAGCAGATGGAGGGAGACTTTTTTAACAGTTGGCTAAAAACTAAGACGACAATACATTCTCTTAGTTTGCTTTCATCTGAAAATGTCTTTAATTCACTTTCTTTTCTGGTAGTTAGTTTCTCTGCATATAGAATTCTAGATTCTTTTTTTCCCCCAGCACTTTAAATTTTATTCTACTTTTCTTCTGACCTTCCTGGTTTCTGATGAGAAATCCAGTCATTTGGAATGTTGTTCTTCTGTTAGTAATGCATCGTTTTATTCTGTTTTCAAGTGTTTGGTTTTTTATTTTTGTCGTTAGCTTTTTAGCAGTTTGACTATGATGTGACTGAGCATAGATTTCTTTGGATTTACCCTTTTGGGGATTCACTAAACTTCTTGAATCTGTA
>NW_006408595.1:13733271-13738349 GCF_000296735.1 Chrysochloris asiatica
GTGATTCCGTGGTGATCTGATCCCATAAAGATTTCAGCCTAGAAAACCTTATTTGTCAGTTCTACTCCATCTTATAGAAATCCCTAGAAGCTGGAATTGATTCAACAGCACACACCAGCAGCTATCTATATAATGTTGATGTTTTTGTTTTAGCAACTTGATTGAATTAAAGGTGCAATTTCAAGCAGCCTTCTGTGGGTGGTGATGTTAGCATCTTCAAAGCCTTTGTGGATTTCCCCATGTATGCGTCAGCATCCTGATGTGGTGCTGTGGGTTAATGAGCTGGACCGTAAAGTTGGTTTGAACCAACCACAAGAGCAGTGGAGCAAGGTCACCAGCTGCTCCTTGGAAACCCTGTGCAGTCTCACTATGGATGGGAACTGATTCTATGGTATGGCAAAGCACATAACAACAATGTATGCACCACCCTGGTGGTGCAGTGAATTAAGCATTAGGATGTTAATAAAGGGGTCAGTGAGTGAAACTCGTCAGCTGCTCCATGGGAGAAAGATGAGACTGTCTGTTTCAGTAAAGAGTTACAGCCTGGGAAACCTACAGAGCAGTTCTACTGTGTCTTGTAGGTTCCATGTGAGACTGAATCTCCTTGAGGGCAATGGGATGCGTGCACCATCTAGTGGCCAGTCTGGGACATGGGTAGTGTCTTTCTCTAAATTCTTTTATTACAAGCTTTGGTAGGTTGTTTAGGATCAGAGCCGTGCTTAGGGGTGAGGCTAGGAGTTGATAGAGAATTTTTGTGAGGTTACATTTATGGTGGTGAGAATTAATGTGCTGGACTGCAAAATCGGTTTGAACTGTAAGCTCTGCTGTTAAGCGCCGTCGAGTGGGTTTCGACTCATTGTTGCTGTTGTTAAGTGCCGTCGAGTGGATTCCGACCCATAGCGACCCTGTATAGGGTTGAACCGCTGACCTTGCAGTTCAAACGACTTCACAGTCTGACGCATTAGCCCACAGCGCCACACCAGGACTCGACTCATAGGAGTCCTTTATAGGGTTTCCGAGGAGCGGCTAGTGGGTTTGAACTGCAGACCTTGCAGTTCAAACCGACCTTGTGGTCCAGTGTATTATCCTGGAGGAAGCTACTTGTCTCTGAGCTTCTGCTTCTGGGGGATTGATTCTTCATAGGAAGAGGCCTATCCTCCCCATATCTGGTTCCTACTCCCCTCCTTTTAGATTTTAAAATTGACTCAAATCACCCCCTACACTAATCCTGGTTATTATTAGCATAACAAAGCCGGCCCACTTCCGAATAGGAATGTAACCACAGGCATCGTTTCAGCCGGTGCCTTCTAGTCAGTTCTGATCAGACAGCTTCATCTTTCTTCCATGAAACACTGGTGAGTTTGAACTGCCAACTTTGTGGTTAGCAGGCCAATGCTTACCCTACAGAGCCACAAGTCTCCTTAACTACAGGCATTGTTCAATGGATTGAATTGCACTGTGGTTGTTTCCAGTGGATTGAATTATTATTGTGTGTCCATGTTAGGGTTTTTGAGAACAACTGCTGGGTTTGAACTGCCAACCTTGCAGTTAGCATTTGAGTGCTTATTCTACAGCACCACACCAGATGTTAGAATTTACAACTCATATTTTTGGGGGAAGAATTGGGAAGAAGACCGTAGAAGAATTGATGCATTTGAATTATGGTGTTGGATAAGAATATTGAAAAGTACTATGGATTGCCAGAGAACAAACTGTTCAAAGAAGTACAGCCAGAATGCTCTTTAGAAGTCAAGATGGTAAGCCTTTGTCTCTCATACATACTTCAGACAGATATCAGGATGGACTAATCCCTGGACAAGAACATTACACTTGGGAAAGTGAAAGGTCAGCCAAAAAAAAAGGAAGACCTCCAATGAGGTAGATTGTCATGATATGAGCAACAAGGGCTCAGGTGTAACTATGATTATGAGGATAGTGCAGGGCCGGGCAATGTTTCCTTCTATTGAATCCAACTCCATGGCACCTAACAACAACAACAGTTGGGGGGACATATGTGCCACTGTAGGATAAGCACTGTCAGCAGTTCAAAGCCACCAGCTGCTCTCGGAAACCCTATCAGAGTCACTATGAGTTGCAACCAACTCAAGGACACATAACAACAATAATTCAATCCATAACACAAACGCTTTCTTTCTTGTTTGAAGTCAGGCTTACTAAAGTTGAATTTCTAAAGACGTGACTGGGTGAAGAACCAGACACCACCTTATGACTTATTATCAGTTACTATCAGAAACAGGGGAGGACAGGGTCCAATCAGCTTTGTTAAGATAGTCAATGGTTGATCTATAGTTCACCCTCTGGTAGTGTAGTGGTTACGAATTGGACTGTGAACCTTAAGGTACGCAGTTCGAAACTACCAAGGCTGGAGAAAGATGAAGCTTTCTATTCCCGTAAAGATTTATAGCCTCAGAAACCACATACAAGGTTGATATGAGTCGGAACCGACTCCACGGCACATCATGATCATGACCACAGAAGTATGAGGCTGATCCCATAAAGATTTAGTCTTGAAAATTCTATGGATCAGTTCTACTCTGTCCCTTTAGAATGACTATGAGTCAGAATCGACTTGCTGGTCAAGGGGTGGGTCTCCTGGTTATTAGCCTCCTAGAAACTAGCTTATTGGAGGCATTTACTTTTGTCTGGAATCAAAATGATCTTCCTATTTGCAAACATAATAATTGCTCAGAAAAAAACTTTATCTTCAAATTTCATTGAGTTTTGATTATTTTTAGCAATAATTTTTAAATATTTATGTTTAAGAGTTCAGTTTTAGTACTTTGGAAATTTTACTTAATTTCTTTCACTTATGATTCAAGATAAATGAGAATCTACAGTATTGGGAAGAATTATTTCTATTGGTAATGTTACAAAGAAGTATTTACCTTAAAAGCATCAATGTTAAGTGCTGTCGAGTCGGTTCTGACCCATAGCGACCCTGTACAGGGTTTCCAAGGCTAGAAATCTTTACGGGAGCAGAATGCCTCATCTTTCTCCCGCAGAGCAGCTGGTAGTTTCGAACTGCTGACCATTAAATCTCATGAGTATTTTTCTTAAATAGCAATTCTCATCATCTTGAGTCTTAATATGTTAAGAAATGTTGAGGGTTTTTTTTAAACTAGTTTGTATATGCTAATCATTATTGCCAATTCATGTTAGATAAATCTCAGAAAACTAAGAATTATTCTTAAATTTGACTATTTTCCATCTTCCTTGAGTTTCTTTCCCAAATTACCTTGTTCATGTAATGTTCTCCAATAGTAATACAAATGACTTGCTTTGTGCAAAGAGCTTTATAGACGTTTTCTCATTTGATCTTCACCACAGACCTATAAGTTAGTCTTTATTATTATCTTCTCCTCCTCAACGAGAAAGTCGAAACATAGAGATGTTAATAAGTAGCCTGTGCCAGGTCTTACTAGCAGGCTGTAGTGTGTAGAAACTCAAACCCAGATCTATTGGGAGCTAAACTTCCACAGCAATTTTCTGACTACGTTGCAGAAATACATATCCTATAAAAATGTGTGGTGCTGTAGGATAAGCACTGGATTGCTAACCACAAGACTGTTCCTAGGAAACCCTCCACAGGGTGGCTATGAGTCATTTGGTAGCACTTAACAAGGGATGCTGACTTTCTCTTATGACTTCTCTTCCTCCCTCATGTATCCTTCTTTCTCCATCTTCCCTACTTGATTTATATACGGGAGTATCTCTTCAGGCAAAGAACAGAGTCTTCTGACCTTGGAAGAAAAGAAGAAAGGGCAGAGAAAAGTGCTTTCCTCTTGTGTTGGTGGACTTTTTCCAAAGACCTCTATTGGTAATTTCAACAAATAATGTCATAGTGCCCTGGTTCAGCATGCAGCAAACACATACCCTGTTTGGTATGTCTATCCGACCTGATCTTACAGAGAATAATGTCTCTCTTTCTACTTTCTGAAGTAATTCTCCTTTTGTGTACATATCTGTGTCATGTAAAACTGTGATATCTTTGACACTGTCATTTTACAGATTACTGAATTTTCCAGCTGCTCATTTTAGATGTGGAAATACTGATCTCTTGAGCTTCTTCCCTCCTCTATTAGAGTTGAGCCCTGCAATTTAGCTCGTCAGATTTGCAAATGAAGGTTATCTTATATTGTTTAGCTTGGTTAAACGTTATCACTGTGGGTGGTTAGGCACCTCCTGTCATGCTGACTGGGAGCAAGCCTGCATTCCCCAAGGCCTCCTACTAAGGGAAAGCTGTGTAGGGAAGGGAACTGTAAATGGATGGAATAGGGCAGTTAAGGGAAGCAAGATCTCCACAGCCCTGGTTCTTGAGCAGTTAGACATAATAGCAACACCACCAAAAGTCATTCCTAGCATGGTGCTTTATGCAAAGCACTTTCATAAACTTTGTCTTGCTTAAATTAATGAACACGATAGACTTTTTAGTTTTATTTTATATGTTGGGAAATTGAGTTCTGTTAAACAGAAAATATTTGATTCAAACACAGTTTTTTAAAAAATTTGATACCCAGTATAATTTCACCAAACCAGAGACCACATCACTGGGTAAGAAGGACTGTGATGGGAACATGTGCCACATGACTCAGACATTCCTATTTTCCTTCCTCCACCCCTGCCTTGCTACTTCTCTGACCTCATAGCTCCTACATCCCCCTCACTCCTTCTGCTTTCCTTCCTGCTTTCCTACTATTCCCTCAGCACACCAACCAGAGTTTGGCTGCAGATCCTTCCCATTTTCTGCAATTTTCCTCCTTCAAAGAGTAGCACAGCTCACTCCCTCGCTCTCTTCAGGTGTCTACTCAAATATTACCTCATCAGAGAGACCTTCTCTCTCTCATATATATATGTTGTCCCATAGAGATACGCATATGCATACATGTATGCATATAGGTATGGATAGGTATGTTGTTGTTAAGTGCCTTCGAGTAGGTTCCAAGTCATAGCAACCCTGTATAGGGTTTCCAAGGAGCAGCTGGTGACCTTGAGCCACCGAGCTTGTGGTTCAAACTGACCTTGCAGCCTAATGCATTAACACACAGTGCCACATCAGG
>NW_006408595.1:13741271-13753345 GCF_000296735.1 Chrysochloris asiatica
CCCATCAGCAAATGAAGGTCCTGTGGGCTTTTCTCCCATGGGCTTTACTCCATTCGTGTCATCACGGTCAACTCTACTTTGAGGAGGCAGCTCTTTCCCAGTCGCATTTTGAGTGCCTTCCAACCTGAGGGGCTCATTTCCCGGCACTGGACTTCCTTGTAGGTGCATGGATATTATTCTAGCACAGACTTTGTATCACAGCATTGTACCTCATGACTGATCTTGATATGTTCTCTTTGACAATAAATGCAACACCATTCCTCTTCAGTTTGTCATTTCGGGCATAGTAAACAAGTAAGACTGTAGAGAAACCAATGCCTCTGAATTATGGTGTTGGTGAAGAATATTGAAAGTATCATGGACTTCCAGAAGAACAAACAAGTCTGTTTTGGAAGAAGTACAGCCAGAATACTCCTTAGACTTGAGGATGAGGAAGCTTTGTGTCTATTTCTTTGAACATGTTGTCAGGAGGGATCAGTCCTCCTCCAAGCATGATGTTCCTAGAGAAAGACATCATGCTTGGAAAAAAGTGGAGCGTCATTAAAAAAAAAATGTAAGATCCCAAATAAGATGTTCTGCATAGGGTCGCGATGAGTTGGAACCAACTTGAAGGCACCTAACAACAAAATGATGCTTTAATATAGAAGAGCAGTACTTTCTCCTCCCCTTGCCCATCTGCTTCCCAGTTGCAACTGCCATTCAGTCTTTTAGCTGTTACCGCTGATTTTATGCCCTCATTTCTAAATAATCTCGCCATATTTCTAAACCTGTGCCAATGGGAGCTAAAACAACAGAATAAAAAATAAGATGTTTGTCAGTGAGCTAAGATTTTTTGTTTTAGATTTGCCTTGTGATCATTACATTAATTGGTGAATAATGTGTTTCTCACTAACAACAGACCATGGTCAAGAATCACACAGTTCTTTAGAGAGATGAGATTAAGCGAAGTTTTTTTTGGTACAAATCTAGGTTAAAGAGGCTGACCTGGGGTGGTAAACTAAGTGTGTGTGTATCCTGTCTCAGAAACCTTGGCAAGGATAGGGGTGGGGAACAGTTTTTCTGCCAAGGGCCATTTGGATATTTATAACATCACTTACTATAATTTTTTGTTGCTATGAAAAAAGCTCCTAAATTTAATGAATTTTGAGTCCCATCTGAAGTTGCCTCGGCAGGACCAGACCACATGATTTTGAGGGCTTCTTACCAGAGTCGCTCTGAAGGAGTTGCCAGCGCCATGTGGGTTGTAACAAAGGAAGGGCTTTATTGTGCTAGCATGTGGCTCAGTGGATTTGTATCCAGAGGCTGAGCCTCATCTTCCCTATGTGAGGATATTTTATAAGGAATAGGGGTGCATATAGGAGTTCATTTGGGATTGGTTAGCAGGGGCCAACAGCTTCACGGGGCTACGTGGGATTGATGGGTTCAAACATATAGCACGGAAAGCTGTATGAGCATACAAGACAGAAGCGGAAACAGGTGAACATTAGCTTGGGGCTCTGTTCCCTCCCCGAGGTGGGTCAGGAACACGAGATTAGCCTGGGTAATCACATGAGGCTGAGGTGGTCTGTTGCTTATTTCCTGGAATGTGAACCCTGCCCCAGGAATGAGCTATGAGCCTGGGGACATGAGGGGCCAGCGCCTATTTCCGCAGGCCTGCTTGCCTCGGGCTCTATGCAGGCTGGATGTTTCCAAGAGCAAGGAGAGAACCATACGTTTTTCAATGAGAATGATTGTAATTCTGGATATTAAAAATAAATATGGCTACATAATTAAATAAAAACAAAATGATAACACTTTGGTTGCTGACATGAGCTGGTAGTCTGGTACAACAGAGGGACTTGAGTTTTTTTACATTTAAGAATTGTAATTTTAAAAGAGCTTTTCTATGCCCTTGGATAAGCAGAGAGTGCCCCATAGGCAAATATTCATATTGGTGGCAACAGCGAACTTGCCAGAGTCTTGCCAATTTTGTTTTTGTGTATTGGGAGGCTAGGTGGAGTGACAAGGTTATAGCAAGTACTTGGTGATTCCATCAGATAGTCCTAGATACTCAGATCGAATAGAGACAAGAAATTAGAGAATGCTTTGTTATAGGGATATGGCAAATAGTTTGCAGTTGATTACTAATCTAAAGGTTGGAGGTCAGAAACCCCCCCCCCCCCAATTCGCTACTGTAGAGACTGCTGTTCCCCAGGCCCCTAGAAAACACAGTTGTACTCTGTGACACATGAGACGGCCAAGAATCAGAGTTCACTTGATGTCAAGAAGTTTTGTTTGTTTTTAAAGCCCATAAAGGAGCTCTGGGTTACGAATTGGGCTGCGAACCTTAAGGTCAGCTGTTCGAAACTACCAGCTGCTCTGTGGGAGAAAGATGAGGCTTTCTGCTCCCGTAAAGATTTACAGTCTCGGAAACCCTGTACAGGGTCGCTATGGGTCGGAACCGACTCCATGGTACTTAACAACAACAACAACATAATCTATGCATCATGCTATCTAAAAATGAAATAACAGTCTTGGTTTTGAAATCAAAGTGTAAAGTGCAAACTTACGTACTTCTCTTGCTTACACAATGGTACATTTCAGGGCTGTCATTATAAATACATCTTATGCACAGGGCATTATCTAGTGTTACTAAAATACTTGTAAATACTTGTCCGAGCTCATAGAATATCTAGAATTATGTTTCTTATAAACAGAATTCTGATTACTTATCCCACTCTTTCCCAAGGTCTTCAGCATCTTTATTTCTAAAAATAAGAGCATGAATACAGACTCATTCATTGAATAAAGAAGAGTCTTCTCTCATTGTTTTCTTTGTTATGTAATGACAGAGGTTACAGCCAGTGCGTGGTGTGGTGTTACTTCATTCACTATTGTGCTGTCCCAGAAAGACTTCCGAGAAATGGAGTTAAGGCTTTAGCTGCTGGCTCTGGGCAGTGAGAATGTGGTTTCCTCAGACAAGGATATTGTTGTTGTGTGGTTATGTGCCATGGAGTCGGTTCCGACCCATAGCGACCCTTTAAATCTTTACAGGAGCAGAACGTCTCATATTTCTCCTACGGAACAATATGTTTTCAACTGCTGACCTTGTGGTTTGCAGCCCAATTCGTAACCACTATGCAACCAGAGCAAGGATGGGTCCTAGCCATATGACTGCTCAAGGTTTGCCAAAGTCATACCTCACGCTGTTGAAGCCGGCAGAGGCAAGACTCCTGAAGGGCAGAAAGGGAAGGTATTGAGAAGCAGCAGGAGTAGAGAGGTGCAGAGACAGAGTACATGGGTCATTGGGTCACAAGAAATTGAAGCCAGAGGTCATACAGCATTCTAGATAATTTTCTGGGAGGGAAGTTGCTCAGTGGCTTCAGGGGAGATGACGGTTTGGGGCCATGAGAGTTCCAGTTGGTGTCACTTTTTCTTTTAAATATTTTCTAGGACTACTTGTTATATAGCCTAAAAATCTTTGTTTCTACCCATTTTCCCGTCCCACCCAAGAATCACAGTGTTTTCATCAACTGGGAGAGTCGTATGGCCTGCCTGCAGTTTTCCTCAGAACAGTCTGGCTCCTAAGATCATCTGATAGGCAAGCTGTAAAGTTGATTGACTCCACTTAGGAAAATGTATAGAATGCTGCTGAGATTAAGACCTCAGACTGGACTGTGGCTACCCAAGCAAGTGAAAGGCATCCTGTAATTTTGTACATAAAGCCAAGATTAAGAGAAAACAGAAAAGGGCAGATATGAGAAATTATTTATTCTATTTTTACAACAAAAAGAAATCGAATTAAAGCCCATAAATATGAAGAATTTTCTCTAAACTTTTTCTGATAAAATAACAAGCAACAATGGGAATAGGAATTGCCAGCAAAGCCAATTCTTCTCTTATCTATCTGATCCTTACCTGTGCAGGACAGAATGTACCTGTCCTTAGAGAGAAGAGAAAGGTTTCCAGGGAGAAAACAGCCAGGATGTGTGTTTATAACCTATCAGGGAGCGCCAGAAATTCACCTGTGAACACAAGGAATGTACTAAGGATGATAGGGGAAGGGTAGAAGGAACTTGGAACCCTGGTGATACCATGGAACTATCAAATTATCCATGAATTTAGCTTTCTCTTTACTTAACAAAAAGAAAATCTCCATATTTTAAAAGCCACTATAATTTGGACTGTTATATACAGTCAAATGTAACCCTTAACCGATATAGATTCAAAGACATCAGCTAATATTTGGATTTTATTCGCTCTTCAGATATCAAAGGAATTATCCCATGGGATACACTCATTCACTATAATCTCAGGGCAAATTATTCCAGGCCAAAGGAGCTCTGGTAACATAGTGGTTACGAATCAGGCTGCAAACCACAAGGTCAGCAGTTCGAAACTACCAGCTGTTCTTCGGGAGAAAGATGAGGCTTTCTGCTCCCGTAAAGATTTACAGCCTCAGAAACCCTGTACAGGGTCACGATGAGTCAGAACTGACTCCACAGCACATAGCAACAACAACAGGAGCCCTGGTGTGGAGCTCTAGGATCAGCACTGGACTGTAAACCATAAGGTTGGTATTTTAAACCCACCAGTCACTCTTGAAAAGTCTAAGTGTGGTCATTATGATTCAGAACCAACTTGATTGCATATAACAACAACAACATGGGTGTGAGAAAATATCAGACTACTGCACTTTCTTATTTTTTCCATTGCCATGTTGTTGCTGTTAAGTGCCATTGAGTTGGTTCCTACTCATAGCAACCCTATATAGAGTTTCCAAGGAGTGGCTGGTGGGTTTGAACTGCCAACCTTGCAATCCAGACTGACTTTGTGGTCCAGTGCTTATCCTACAGTGCCACACCAGGACTCCAACTAACCATTTCCTGAGCACTATGTACCGGAGTCCTGGGTGGTGCTGTAGGATAAGCACTGGAATTTGACCTGCAAGGTTGGTAGTTCAAACCCACCAGCCACTCCTTGGAAACTCTATATAGGGTCACTATGAGTTGGAACAGACTCAAAGGCACTTAACAACAACAAATGGTTATTACTTCTATCACTCCACTTTATTTTATTATTACTTTCTACTATGTCTTTTTTCCCCCTGTAGTTTATAAACTTTTTCCAACCAAGGATTGGGTCTAGTTCATTTCTGTGTCCTTTTCACCTGTCTCAAAATGATAGCAATGTGGCTCATAGTAAATCTGTAGTATGAGTTTGACAGTAGATTAAATAAGCTTCTTTAATGATCTAATAACTTTTTGGTGAAGTTAGAAGGATGACTGGTGGAGAAAGTCTTTTGGGATGGATATCATATCTATCTACTCAAAGTAGAAACATCTTTTAAAAGCCTCTTATATGCATATGGAAAGAAGGCCATTGAAATGCTAACAGTAGTATAACTATTCTTTTGTTTTAATTTCCATCCTTTTTTTCTAGTGTTCTGATTTTGTCAACTTAACATGTTTAATTTTTGTAATTAGAAGTTATTTGAACTTCAAAAGGTATCTACTTGGACCAGAGCAGAGATCATACATAATAGAAGAAAACAGAACAGAGTATTTATTGGTAAGCATGACACCCCAGTCATTTTTATGGTACATTATACTTTCTGAAATACACAATGACCTCATTTAACTAAGTCTGAAAGTCCCCAGCGAATTAACATATTCTGATAATTTTATAAAAAGGATTAGAAAGTACATATCCAATGATCCTCTGAGCCAGAAACACCATCTCTCATAAAGTAAATAGAACACAGCTGTTCCCCTCATGTTGACGGTAAGAAGATTATCGTGCTCAGAATTGGAAATTCCAGGAACCTGCATTCTAATTAATATGGAAATGAAATCCACAAAATAAATATGTATTAAAAGTTTATGCAACCCCAGGGTACAATAGAGACGGATGTAGATTGATATGATCATCTGGTTGCATTAATAATATGAGTGTTTTGTCAGGGAAGATACCGTGGAAAGTTGACATTCAGTCCAATTAGGAAGGGCAAAATCAAAATGATTGAAGCAATTTCCTTTGTCCACTTAAAGGAGGCATCCAAATATGAGGTTACTCTTTGACCTTCCTGGGAAGAGGCAGGATGGCTTGTAAACCAAAAACCAAACCCGTTACAACGGAGGCATTTCCAACTCATAGTGACTCTATGTTGTTGTCAGTAAGTGTCGTCGACTTGATTCTGATTCATAGCAACCCTGTATAGGATTTCTGAGGAGCAGTTGGTGGGTTTGAACTGCTGACCTTGTGGTCTGCAGTTCAGTGCTGATCCTACAGTGCCGCACCAGCATCTCAGTGACTCTTTAGGACAGAGTATAGGACAGAGTAGAACTGTCCCATAGGGTTTCCAAGGCTGTAATCTCCTGGTGTGGCACTGTAGGATAAGCATTGGATTGCTAACTACAAGGTCAAACCAGCTGCTCCTCAGGAACCCTATACAGAGTCTCAGTGAGTCAGAACCAAGTCAATGGCACTCACTCAACAACAACAATCTTTATGGAAAGACTGCATCATCTTTCTTCCATAGATCAGCTGGTGGGTTTGAACCATCAATCTTTCAATTAGAAGCCTACTGCTTTAACTATTATACCATGAGTGCTCCTTAGGATGACTTGTTGTTGATGTTGTTAAGTGCCGTCCCGTCACTTCTGACTCATTGCGACCCTATATAGGATCCCCAAGGAGCAGTTGGTGAGTTTGAACTGCCGACATTGTGGTTCAACATCACTTTTTTTGTTTTTTTAAGTTTAAATAGACTTTATTGGTACAAGTCGTGATCCCTCCAAACAGACCTTAATAAGCCGTGGTCCCAAGCTATCACCATGGAGACATGGAGAGGTCATGATTGCAGAAGAAGTCACTGTACTGAAGGACACGATCCAGGGAGGCCACGGGAATGGTGGAAACATGATCAGATAGGCCAAGTCAGGGGGTCAGGGTGCAGAGTGGGGGAGAGGGCTGTCCTTCACTCCCGCTTCTTGTAGCTCTGCAGGTGTGACAGGACACAGCCCAATGGCACCAGGAAACACAGGACGCAGGAGGTGAGTCCCAGTACGTAATCTATGGTCCGGAGTTGCTCCCGCAGAGACTTCGAGTGGATGTAGGCGCGGCACCAGGAGCCGCAGGGCTGGGTCCCTCAGGTCCAACAGCAGCGGCCGCATCAGCACAAACCTGGCGGCATGGCGCGGACACTCTACCGTCACTTTTGATCCATTGCTTGTTCTACAGCACCACACCAGATGGCTTCTAATGACCGTTAAATAAATAGGCAGACTACCCTTACAACTGCTTAAGGAAAAAGGAAAATATATTCTTGACTGAAAGTCAGCAGGAAAGAACCCCATAAAGGTTTCTAACATGGTCTTAATGTTTCTATTTACCATTTTTTAATTTGAAGAACTAGGAAGGACTGGTAAGAGCACTAGATCAAAAAGAATGTGGGTTCTGCTGAACGAATTAAAAGATCACTTTCTGCTTCTTGCTAATTTGTGTTGCAGTTGCTAAATAAAGGAGTTAATAAGCAAAAAAAACCAAAAAACAAAAAACACACACCAAGCTTAGCTGCTTTGGGTGCATCTTCAAGGTCCCACTTGAAATAACTGAGGAGCTGTCCTTAGCATTTATAAAGACAGGTGATTTCTTCAAGATGACTTGAAAGACTACAATTTAAGGACACTTTTGATTCCATCCTAGGTTTTAATTTGCAGTTACTGTTATTTACCGCAATGAATTCACTGCTGTTTTCATCCAATAGTTTACTCTGGAAGTGTATGGAAGCTAGATCCAAACTCTTTTCTTACCTATTAAAGTCCAAGTTGCTATGAAAAAAAGTTGATTACAGGCATTGAGTGAACTAGGCAGACTTAACAGGCTATTTTCCTCTAATTCATGCATCGTTTTTCTCCCCATTGTATTCGGACTCAGCTAACATTTACTAAGCATTTATTATGTGCCAAGCTCCATGCTTGGTGATTTCATGAAGGCTGTCATTACCTGGCTGTAAGGGTTATAGGAGGTCTGCAGGCATACCATGGACTAGGTATTGTGACCCAGACTCATGGGTCCTTCTGAATGTAGGTGAACTATTATCTTGGTGTGCAATTAAAGTAGTACAAGAAATAGTTGGAGTCCTATTCTAATATTAGTACTTCTATTATTATGATGATAGAAAAATTGGGGAAAAAAAAAAAAGTAACTGAAAAGTAAAAGTTGCCAATCCTTTTTCTTCCCCACTTCGAGTTTTCTCCACTGAGGTATGGTACAATGTAAAAATGTCCATAGTACTGTGTGCTTTTCAAGGGATTTCCTTGAATCTAGGATGGCCAGTGAGTTGCTTTGATCAATCAAATTTGGAAGAAGTGGCACTATATGTGGGGTAAACCTAGATCTGAATAGATCTGCTAATTTGCCACATGGCGCTCTTAGACAGTAGATAGATCATAATGTTACTGCACCCAAAGTAGCTTGCTGGAAGATGAGGACCCATGTAAAACTGAGCACCCCATCCAGTACACCCCTCTCTCCCATACCTGCCAACTCCCAGTCAACCAAGCGGAACATCCCAAATTGCTGACCTGCAGAGTCATGAGCTAAAAAATGGTTGTTTTTGTTTTAAGCCACAAATTTTGGGATCATTTGTTATGCAGCAAAACAAGAAGTGGCCATTTGAACAGCAACTGCAGACTATAAGGAGATAAAAACCCATGGAAAATAAAATGGTCATAGAAGAGACCAGCAATGTGAGCTTAGTTTGATCCTGTGGTTGGTAGTGCTATAAGATCATCATGAAGAGAATACAAGGGACACTGGGTACAGTAGAGGAGTTGATCTGATTTTGCCCAAATCTGTAAATGTGAGCCCGAATGCTTAAGAACTTCTCAGGCACAGTGTCTACCCACTGATGTGTTTGCTGCCAATGTAAAATAAGGCAAAGTAGGAAGATTCTTCTTGCCTCATCCTCTCTACCTGCCAGTATTGCTTTGTAGAGGGGTTTATGATCAGGGAAATGACAGAGCTCATTCTTGTGATTTGAATTATTGAATTGTTACTGTGTGGGTTGTGGTACTTTCTTTCTGACTAATATTCCCATCCCTTTCTACCACCAAAGTGAACTGAGGTCATTTCAAACAAGAGGAAGAGAGGGAAGGTCAACATTTTGGTGTAGCAGCTGAGAGCCAGTGTCCACACTGAGGAAATCCACACTGTACTTAACCACTGCCCAGTACAGATGACAACCACAGAGATGGCTCCCCAGCAAAGGAAAGCAACTTGAAACCAGCACACTTTGTCAGCCACAATGTCAAATTTGTTGTTGTTGTTGTTGTTAAGGCCGTCAAGTCGGTTCCGACCCACGGCAACTCTATGTAGAGTTTCTGAGGAGTGTCTGGTGAGTTTGCATTGCCGATCTTGTGGTTCAAACTGACCTTGCAGTCCAGCATATTATCCTGCAGCACCACACCAGGATTTCATGTCAAATTTAGAAATGGGTTAATGAGGGAGAAAGTCTGTGTTGAGTATTTTATAGAAACTTGTATGACAGTGGGTGGAGTAAGAGGAATGATAAACAGACATCAACCAGTTGTCATTAAGTAAACATTGACTCCTGGTCACCCTATGTGTGTCATAAGGTTTTCAGTGGCTGAGTTTTTGGAAGTAGATTTCCAGGACTTTCTTCTGAATGAACTTGAACCTTTAACTTTCTAGCTAGTATCCAAGTACCATCCAAAGATGGTACTTTGCACCATTCAGAAAACCTAACAAAGGGAGTTGTTGTTAGTTGTCACTGAGTAAACTCCAACTCATAGAGACTACGTATACCAATAAACATTGCCCAGTCTTGTGTCATCTTCATGATCTTTGGTATACCTTGGCTTTGGCTATTTATGATTGAGGGCTTCCCTAACTTGTACTGAATCTCTGCCAAACACGATGTACTTGTCTAACAATTGGTCTTTTCTTATAAACTGTCCAAAGTAAATGATGTTAAATCTCTCCATTCTCACTTCTAGCTGTACTTTCTGGCTATACTTCCTCCAGAGTCAGTTCTTTGTTCCTTCTTCTGGAAGTCCATGGTATATCCAATATTCTCTTCCAATGCCACAGAAGGTGAGCCTTCAGGAGAAAAGATTTGATCATAGTATTGGCTTAAGTGAAAGAAACTAAGAAGTCTCTGTAGTGGTGAGAGTTACAGGGCTATAACCAAGGCCGTTCTTTTAACTCATCCTTTACATGCAAATTGGTTTGTCCTTCTCTGGAAGGTTTTAGGATATTGTTTTTATTCCTGGAGTTTTGAAAATTATGATAGACTTTTTGGTGGACATATTTTTCATTCCTTGGACCGGACAGTCAGCCCATGCTTTTGATCTACAAAGAGGCTCTTTATTTTGAGAAACTTCATTCTATTATTTCTTTGATAAATTTCTTCCCACTACATTTGCTGTTCTCTTTCTCTGGAACCCATTGATTTTTATGTTGAGCCTCTTACACTTTTCCTCTCCTGTTGTTTATCTTTTTGTCATTTTGTTAAACTCTCTAGATTTCCCTAATTTTTTTCTTAAGTTCTTCATACTTTACTTTTTTCTTTAGAGTGCTATTTTTTTCTCTTTCATGTTGGAGAATTTCCACACATACTGGATGATTCCTGACTGAAGGAAACTCTGTGTACTTGGACACGATCATCAGTCACTAATGAATTTCACTGAAGGCAAAAGAAATCAGCTTGTTCAATAGGGACCCCACATGTCAGTATCTGTAGATGTTAATTTGTGAACCTCAGTCTTCCTATCACTTGCTGTGTTCCTTCTCTGGATATGGTGCCCTTTAGTACAGCACCCCTCTGGTTCAGTTCTCTCACTGCAGGTTTGAGAGCTGTGAGTGGAGACTTGGGATATGACTGTTTCTTTCGAAGATTTTCAAACAATTACTTGCCACTCTAGCTTACACTTGCTTTCCATAATATCTGGTTACTCCAATTTCTGAGCCTTTGGAAAGCAAGGGAAGTGTCTAGGGAGAAGTGGCATCTTGCTTCCAATGGAGACTTTCTGTGCAAGCATTCTTAAGTCATAGATCATTCTTCCTTCTACTGTCCATCTTCTACTATCCTTGGTGAAGAATTCTTCCACCCAGTTTCATCAAAGTTGGAGTCCTGGAGTCTGTCAGTGCCTACTGGGTTGGGCACCCAATTTTGCAAAATCAAATAAAGAAAACCTCACTCTTGCTAAAATGAGTACAGATCAGATTACTTGAACATTTGTCAGTATGAACATTTCTCACAAATTTGGAGGCCCATCTGCAATTTTCTGCCCTCTTGGAGTGGTAGCCCTGTAGAAAAGGAGATGCATCCCGCCTTGGTTTTGGCGGCCTACTCCACAGGGTTGGTTGACTCCCAGCAAGAGCCAGGAAAAGCCCCAAGACTTTTAAAAGATGATCAGAATTAGCAAGAGAGATGTGGAGGACTGAGAACAGAGAAACAGTGTTAACCAGGCAATCTGTGCACAGGCCAGGGCGGGAAAATTGGACTGTTAAAAGAGCCCTTACCAGGTGTGGTTGATCAATGAGACAGCCATCCAGATCATGAAGAAGTGGACTCACTGTACTTAAGTGAAGGGATTTGTGAAGAGGGACTCTTACCAAGGGAAAAGTAGTTACTGATAGGAAGCATGTCTCTTGCCCAAGTAGCTCCTCAAAGGGACCTTGAGAAGAGTCTGAACAGCTACCTTGCCATACCTCTGCCAGATTGTCGTGTTTTTCCCTGATCCCTCTTGCTCTCAGTGGTCTAAAGAATTAGTCCCACCAAGTAGCCACTTCTCAGTAGATCTGGTAGAATTGGGGGGCATAGATTAAGTCAAACTGAAAGTACACTTCAAAGAGAGAAACTGATCTGTTTCCCAAGTGGAGAAGACTGTCAGGGTCTGGCCTCGACAAGGGGTTGAGTACACGAAGGTGGGGTGTCTGGCGACGAGAGAGAGAGAGAGAGAGAGAGAGAGAGAGAGAGAGAGAGAGAGAAAGAGAAAACAGACACAAAGAAGACAGAGAAAACAGACACAAAGAAGACAGACACACAGGTTTGATGCAAGCTGCCA
>NW_006408595.1:13754855-13784389 GCF_000296735.1 Chrysochloris asiatica
AAAGGAGTGGATATGAAGCCAGAGTAAGAAGGGCCTAGGGTCCAGGAGTTCTAACTTGTCCCTGACAAGATGGGGTGGGTTTGGAAGCTAATATAGCTTCCAAAGTGTATCATTACCATGGGGAGGTGCAAAGGACTTTTGCCTATGACCAGCCAGTAAGGTATATAGTATATTTAACTATGGAATCTTTCCCTCAAACCACCAAATTCAGTGTTTGCCAAGTTTTATCCTGCGGAAAATTGGAGGGCCCAGTGCTTAATTCAATTATAGGGAGACAAGAGTACCTAACAACAACAACAACGAAGAATAGCGATCCAGGTCTATGGAATGGGTGCCTCTATCTCTAGAAGGGACCCTGTGAGTCAATTTGTATTCCAACTCGTCATTTCCCTGACTTCATTGTAAGCTCTCAATAAAAGCCATTGCCATGGTTGCGTAGCTAAGAAACCACAGGTGCAGGTAATTCCCTTTTCTCTTGGTCGGGCTTCGGACAGGTACTGCAAGTTGGCTCTGTACTGAGACAAGGACACTTGGGGAAATGAAACTTGTAAGTGCTTGTCAAAGACAATTCTTCCTTCTTCATAGGGATGACAAACCACTCTTCTTGTCTTTAAAGGCAGGGAGCAGAGTTCACAGTGCCTGCCCGTAGGAGAATTGACAACTTGCACCCACGTCCAAAATATCACTGGTGAACCTAGCAGTGTCCTATTTGGCCCTGGGAGTACTGTGAAAAAGAGAATGTCCAAGATTTGCTGTCGTTCGATTCTACTGGGATGTGTGTGTTGTTCCAGCTAGCAATTCCCTTCACCCTAGTGTACCACAAAAAACCTGAGCAACATGAGAAATCTTGAGCCCCGAGATCTCTCCCTGGATCTCTTGATCCATAAGTTCATAAACGACACCAAAGATGCCCTACAAGGGGTATCTAGCTAGTTATGCCACTAGCTAGATGTCTTGGGAACACTATAGAACTAGACATGATGCTAGCTGAAAAGGGAGGTATATGTGTAATATCGGGAGCTAAGTGTGGTATTGCTAACAACACAGCTCCTGATGAAACTACCACAAAAGTCCTGCCAGAATTAGGCATCATAGCTAATGAATGGGCTGAAAATGCTAGAATTAACTAACTGGTTAGAGGGGTGGTTTAGAAAGTGGAAAAATATAGCCGCCTCAATCTTCACTTTTCTCATATTAGTAGTTGGAATTTAAACAGCTATAAGATATTCTGTCATGCCCTTGAGTTTGAAGACTAGTGCTGCTTCGGAGAAAGTCAGCATTTGGCTCTGTGAGTGGGATTCATTGCAATGACTCCAGACCTAAGAAAAGACCTATGGCTAGGGCCTACTGGAATCCACCCTACCAGAGGCCCAAGGCCATATGCATATAAATGGGGTTAATTCAGGGTGGAGGGAACTTAAGTGTTTTAAAAGGTTTATGTGTTTGATTACCTATGGATATTGGCTTCTCCTGTTTATTATTGTAAAATAAAATATTGCAAAATGTGTAATAGGTATATTGGGAATTATGATTATGGAAAGTTTGTAAGCCAGCCTTTGACCTATACTTGATTGAATTCATTAGAACTTTAAGGTGGTATCTTGGGCCAAAACCTGAGTTGAGACATTTGCATTTGAAAAGATATGCATACTCACCCAGAACTGTTGAAGGTTTGCAAGTTGAAAAAAAAAAGGCAGACAGTTTGGCATTTTGAATTTCAGAGGCTCCTAGGCAAGGAAAGTTGGCCCATGAAAGAAAACCCCTTTCTCAGATGGAAAGTTGGAGGGAACCAACAGCAATATACTTGCTGATCCACCATTGACCTTGAGATGAAATAAGGGGGAAACTGCAGGAGGGTGTGTGTGAACTCCCAAGCTTGCAGCTAGTACTCATTTGACCTAGCTTGGATGGCTAGGATTGTTGAGTGGAGTAGAACCTTACCAAATGAATATGAAGATGTTTAATACTCGGAGCAAGCATCAGTTGCTACAATTTGATGGACTGGACTTTTGAATATGGATGAAAAAAATTCCAATCAGAATGAAAGTCTCTTCAGATCAAGGAACATGCATGTCTTCTCAGTGTACTGGATTGGTAGTATGGGCAATTTAGACATTACTATTGCTATGAGGAAAGAGCTCTGGTAGCATAGTGGTTATGAATCAGGCTGCTAATCTCACAGTCAGCAGTTCAAAACTACCAGATGTTCCACAGGAGAAAGATGAGGCTTTCTGCTCCCATAAAGATTTATAGCCTCAGAAACCCTGTACAGGGTAGCTGTGAGTCAGAACAGCAGACTCCATGACACATAACAACAACAACAACAACAATTGCTATAAGTGACTGATGACACATTTTCATGGGTGTGCTTGGTTTTAGAATGAGGGGTCAAGGGAAAATCCCCACTGACTACTTTTGCTGTGTTCCAGAAGTATCTGGTGAACGTGGATACAGAATGATGCTGGTAAGATTTTATTATTTCAATTGTAGTATTGGTTGTGATGGTCAGAACTGTAACTGCAGAAGATGTATAGATAAAAGGAGGGAATAGTTATTTTTCTTCTCAGGAATGGACAATCCCAGGACATCATGAAGGGATGGCATGAGTGGAACATGGGGTCCCTGCCTGAAGAAGCAGCGACAGCAAAGACGGTGACAGAAGTGGTGACATGGAGCAGCTATGGACTCTAGGCCCATGGACTGAATGAGGCTGTGTGCCTATGGGCTCGACATTTATGTGTGCATCAAATATTTATGATTTGTTCATTCGTGATATATAAGGAGAAAATGGAGCCAGTGCGTTTTCGGTTGTACATGTTTTAGTTGTATTATGTCAGGCTTAAGCATGATGCAACCTAATATAGGCATAGTTAGCTCTTCTCTTAGGGACATCCAGAAATGATACACTTTATGAGGATTTAAGATGACTAAATGAAGATAAAACCAATAAGTGTAAATAGAAAAAAGGAGGATTTGTGAGAAATAACTCTTGTGGACGTGGTCCATCTTCAGGAATTCATGAAATTACTAGATCTGGCAGACAGATTGTTGAAACAAGCAGGCTGTTCTAGGACTAGGAAGGAACTTTAAATAAGAATACAGCCACTAAGACCATGGGCAAGCCATTTTGGCTTCTCCGTGGGGAGGGAAAATGGGACGTGCCATAGAATTGTATATGGTGAACTGAAACTGGAGGAGGGGCTTTTTGGAGACAAGAATAAAACCCATTTGTGAGGGGTGAGGAGTAGGGAACATAGAGGGTGGAGTTGGAATCTTACAAACGGTTAGATTTTACTCAGATGCTAACCAAAGTTTTGTGTTCACCCAGAATTGCCTTGAAAGAGTCCTGCAGATCTAGTTCCAAAAAATCAGACATTGAAAACTCTTATGGAACACAGTTCTCTGACACAAACGGTCACCAAGAGTTGGAGTCCGCTCAAGAACAACTTGTTTTTTGTTCGTTTTTCCCCAAAGTCTATTGATCCATTTAGAATAGTTAGTGTCTTAACCCTTCATAATGTAAGTGTAGGAGTCCTGGTGTGGTGCTGTGAGTCAATGCGTCAGAATGCAAAAGCTATTTGAACTGCAAGGTCATTGGTTCAAGCTCACCAGCTGCTCCTCAGAAACCCTATACAGGGTTGCTATGGGTCGGAATCTACTCGATGGCACTTAACAACAACAACAAGGAAATTAGCACTCCTACATTCTCCCTACTTCTTCCTCCTGCCCCACTCCTGTCTCTATCAGCTAGATCATTGTTTTTTTTTTAACTTCAAGGTTTATATGAGAACATTCAGATTCTGTTCTCTAAACATACTTGTCTCTAGGTTGCATCTGGAAATTAAAAACAAAGCACAACATTCAGTGTTATGACTATATGAACATTTTTCACTGAAAACTCAAGTAATGCTATTTGATTTGTGAACAAAACAGACACTATAATTCTATCTGTACATTTCTGCAACTTCAAAGAGAATGTAAAGAGTTTATTTTCCTTAAACTACATCAGTTACTAAATGTAAGGGTTTTTCTGGTCTTCAAAGGGAACACTTGCTAGAATATGGGATTTAAAATATTAATAAACTGGAATGCAATAGTTTAAGTGACTAGAGGTAAATACTGTTAGCTGTTGGTACATGGAGGTGATTGCAACCATTGTAATGAAACAAAGTATAGGACTGTTGAATGTAAAACAGATAATCTTTGTAAACCTTAATTCAATTCACAGTAGAAAGTTTGAAAAAAAGGGAGCCCTGGCATCATAGTGGAAGATAAGCTGGGCTGCTAATTGCAACGTCAGCAGTTCGAATCTACTCATCACTCCTCATATGTGTAAACTTTAAAAAAGGCCAATAATTAATAAAATTTTCTCAGTAATTTTCCCATTTTACATGTCTTGCTTTTCATTGCAGTTAGAGAACTGCTTGCATAGAAATTTGATCTTATGTCCTCAACTTAATACTCAAATCTGTATTTAACTCAGGGAAAAAGTAAAACTGTCAAGTTTGGACCTCCTTAAAACTTCAAGAAGAGTGCTGTCAGGCAGAATGTCTTTGAGAATTAATCTCTTTGTTGATATGAAGCATACAAAGTATTAAAAAACATAAAAGAGATAATGTTGAAATGAGTTAAAGAACATGTTTTTCTATGAGCATGTCTGTTGTATATCATCACAGAAATTACTTTCTTAATGTTAACTCAGATGGTATTAATCTTTGGTGAAGTTTAGCTAGCAGGCTTTAAGTGATGCCTCAGCCATTATTGTGTGAAGAAGGGGAGGAGAAAACCAGCCTAAAATGTACCATGTACTATCTCGATGCATTTATATATTATTTAAGACCAGAAGAGTAGATCTACCTTTTCTGGGAGTTGAACTCACCTTCTTCCTATTAAGGTTCATGGCATCCCTAACATGCAATGGCAACACCCTTGGAAATCTTCCATACATCAGATCAGGGTTATGGTGGGATTAAAGGTCCTAGTGTGGTGCTATAGGGTAAGCATTGTACTGCTAACCAAAAGGTTGGGGTTCAAAGTCACCAGCAGCTCCTTGGAAACCCTATATAGGGTGTTTATGACCAGGAACCAACTTGACGGCACTTAACAAAAACAACATCCCACTCTTAATTCTATTATTGGTTCATCACATCAGATTGTAACATGGTGGATCATCACATAACTGACAAACCACTGAGAATCATGGTCTAGCCAAGCTGACACATATTTTGGGGAAACACAATTCAATCCATGACAGCATCTAACTCTCTTCCTGGTATAAGACAAATGATGTGGTTCTGCTTCCTAGATGTAATGCGAGGTGGTGGGAAGGACATAAAAGGGAAGCAGAACGACATCATGGATTGAATTGTGTTCCCCAAAATATGTATAGGGTTTCCAAGGAGCAGCTGGTGACTTTGAATCCCAACCTTTTGGTTAGCAGTACAATGCTTACCCTCAGCTTAGATATTTAGAACCTGAAATCTGTCTTTATTCGCCTCACTCAAAATTTCTAGTGCCACTTTTGAGTCTGGTAATGTTTAATGTCAGCTTTCTTTTTGAATAAGTAAATGTTTTCTAAGGAATTCAAGTTCCCTTGACTTGAATCCCAGAATATCAGAGCCGGAAGGGATCTTAACGTCAGCTAGACCAATGGTCTCCACGTGTGACATTTAAACTTCTAGAAGCCCTGAAATTATTGCAAGAGTCTTGAAATTCATGTGTATTTATAGTGTTTTTTCTTTCAATGGGTTATAAAATTGACACTGTTTTCATATGGAATCCATAACTTTCCCCCCCATCATTAGGCTTTTGGGGATCACATGAGATAATGCACGCATAATACTTAGCACAGCATCTAGCATGAGTTAGAGCTCAATAAATGTTAACTGTCACTACAATACTACTGTTACTATTAAAGAAAATGATAAAATCACTTCTACATTGTCAAAGTTACCTCTTTCATTTATCTAGAGTTGAACTCCAACATCTAACATGTTACAACATCATAATGAGATCAATAAACTCTGAGGAGTGGTTATTGAAATTTTCATATTACCATAAAAGTTCTCCATCATGAATAAGAAAAAAAAAATGCATATCATTTTTTATTAGAAGAATATTTCTGGAAAAAATCTCTAGAGTCTTTTAGTTAATGTATTGCTGTTGTTGTTAAGTGCCATGGAGTCAATTCCGACCCATAGAGACACTGTATAGGGTTTCCAAGGAGTTGCTGGTGAGCTTGAACCACCGACCTTGCAGTTCAAAGAACTTTGCAGTCTGACACACCAGGACTCTAATTAATGTATTGTTGTTGTTGTTAAATGCCATATTAGCACCACAAAAATGATAGACTATGTTATTATGTTGTTAGATCCATGGTTAGGTGCTGTTGTGGCAGCTCTAATTAATAGTGACCCTATCTACTACAGAAAGAAACACTTCCGAGTCATGTGCCAGCCTCACAATTGTTGTTATGTTTGAGCCCTTTTTGTTGCCACTGTGTCAGTCCATTTTATTAGCAGTCTTTCTCCTTTTCACTGCCCTCCCCCAACACCTTACCAAGCAATGATGTCCTTCTCCTGGTACTGATGTCTCCTGACAACATGTCAAAAGTACGAGGCTTAGTTTAGTCATCCTAGCTTCTAAGGAGTGCTCTGATTGTCTCAGGCAGATTTGTTTGTTCTTCTGATAGTCCATGGTACTTTCAATAGTCTTCTACAACACCATAATTCAAATGCATGGATTCTTCTATGGAGTTCCTTATTCATTGTCCAACTTTCACATGTATATGAGGTGGTTGAACGTACCATGACTTGGGTCAGGCACACCTTTGTTCTCAAACTGACATCTATGCTCTTGAACACTTTTAAGAGGTCTTGTGCAGCAGATTTGCCTAATGCAATACAATGTCATTTGATTCCTTGGCTGCTGCTTTTGTGATCATTGATTGTGAATCCAAGCAAAATGAAGCATTTGACAGCTACAATCTGTTTTCCATTGATCATGATGTTATTTATTGGTCCAGTTGTGAGAATTTTTGGTTTCTTTATATTGAGTATAATCCATACTGAAGACTCTAGTCTTTGGTCTTCATCAGTAAGTACTTCAAGTCCTCTTCCCTTCCAGCAAGCAAGGTTGTGTTATCTGCATATCACAGGTTGTTAATGAGTCTTCTTCCAATCCTGATGTCATGGTCTTCATCATATAATTCAGCTTCTTGGATTATTTGCTCAGCACACAAATTGTGTAAGTATGGTGAAAGGATACAACCTTAGTACACTTTCTGATTTTGAAAGATTCAGTATCCCCTTCAAACTACTACCTCTTGGTCTGTATGCAGGTTCCTCAAAGCACAGTTTAATGTTTTGGAGTTCCCATTGTTTGAAATGTTATACAGACTTGAGTAGATGTGACAGAGACCACATAATCCATTTGCTTTGTTAAATGCTGTTGAATCAGTTCCAACTCATAGTGACTCTGTATAGGGTTTCTGAGGAGCAGCTGAAGGATTTGAACTGCCAACTTTATGGTTCACAGACTAGTGCTGATCCTACAGTGCTACACCAGGAGTCCATAATCCATGGACCCTAACGTATGAATTTAAGGTCCTTATTAGGATAAGTAGCGTAGTGGTTACGAATCGGGCTGCGAACCTTAAGGTCAGCGGTTCGAAACTACCAGCCGCTCCGCGGGAGAAAGATGAGGCTTTCTACTCCCGTAAGGATTTACACCCTCGGAAACGCTGTACAGGGTCGCTATGGGTCGGAACCGACTCGATGGCACTTAACAACAACAACAACAACAATTAGGATAAGTAGTGGACTACGAACCACAAGATTGGCAGTTCAAATTCACCAGCCGCCCCTTGGAAGCCCCCATTATGAGTCAGAAGTGACTCAAAGGTACTTAAAAACAACAGCTGTATATAGTTGGGACACTTTGGAGAGAAATGTGGCAAAAAGAAATATCTACCCAAAGAGGACTAGAAGTGTGATCCCTCTTCTAGAAATATCTGCCTAAAGATGACATTTGTGTTCAATAAATTGTTTCCTGTTATAATTAGCCTTATAGACTGTAAATGTTCACTATTTTTCCAAATGCTCAGTGTCATCACAGTGGCACATCCATCCATCATGGGCCCCTTCTACTCTGGACTAGAGGTTGTTCTCAGTTTTACATTATTCTTGTTTAATTTAAGAAGCTAGACCTAATTTAATTGAGGTTAATGAACTCACGAAACCTCATCAGTGTCTAAATAACCTGACTCTTGGAATTGGGCTGTTTTTAAAAATTGATTTCCATTCTCTTAACAAATGTTAGGATTTAAATAAGACTCAAGGTATCCCCTTGTTTACCGATTACAAGATAAGACACCTAAAAACTACCAAACCTTTAGCATCTCCATGACTATATCTTTAAGGGAACAGACAGTTTCACCTTTCTCCCTTGGAGCCAATAGTGGGTCTGAACTACCTACTTGTGGTTAACAGTCAAATGCCTAACCCACTGTGCCACCAAGTCTTCTTACCATCAGACATGGTGGTAGTTATGTGCCTTGGAGTCGGTTCCGACTCATAGTGACTCTGTATAGGGTTTCCAAGGCTGTAAATCCTTACAGGAACAAAAAGCCTCATCTTTCTCCCGCGGAACCGCTGGTACTTTTGAACTGCTGACACTGAGGTTAACAGCCTAAACTCGTAACCATTGTATTACCAGAGCCCTTTGGATTCCCATTCTCTGCCTCATAAATGGATTGCCTGCCCACACTGATCAATCAGAAACAAAACGCCTGTTAACCAAACTTTAATTAATCTTCTCTCCTTCCCAGTCTCTGAACTTTGCCAACAAGCAACCCATTTATAAGGGCCTCTCCAGGCGAATAGACTGGTCTCAGTGCAAGACATTTTCCAGACCTGTTTCTTGCTCGAGCTTGTTTACTTCTGTCTCTATAAAAGAAAGCACTTTGCCCCTAACTCTTGAGACACTTTCTGCTCTTGTGGACTGATGAGATCAGAGCTTTCTTCCTGTTCTAATAGCCTCCCTCTCTACCATTAAAGCGTCTCCTTTCCCCTTTTAGTTTCTGTGTTTTTATTAGACAGATCTGTAGCTCATCAGCTGCGTGACCTCAGGCAAGGCACTCAACCATTGGATTTCCAGTTGCTTTTACTAAGACAAATAAGGTCTCTGTGGTCTTTCCAGATCTATAAAGTCTTACACATCTGTAGAATGTAGCACGTGCATGGACTTTAATATACTTAATGGCTATATGTTAATCTAGAATATCTACACTCTCTGATTTTGCATGAGTTTGAAAGATATTTAGACTTCAATATATCCCACATGTACTATTTCCTGAATTACTCAAATTTGGCCCTTGCAGTTATCTGGTTTCCAAATGTACTCAACACAATCAATTAGCAATTCTCAGCAAACTTCTAATGACCATCTCCTCCTTTTCTAAATTCTCATAAAGTGTCACTGAGTCAACCCAATCCAGAATCTTGATAGAGTTTGCTATCAACCTAGTTGGTATGCTTTTTCTAGAACTCTCTTCAATCCTCTCTGTGTAATTGAGACAATATTTACCAGTTTTTCTTTATTTGTGTAGGAACCTGGTTGCTGTGTAAATTAAGCATTGGGGAACCTAACTCTGTGGGAGAAAGATGAGATTGTCTGCTTTTACTAATGACTGACAGTCTTGGTAATCCTATGGAATAGTTCTACTTTGTCTGCTAGAGTCACTGTGAGTTCAAGTCAACTCCACAGCAGTGGGTTTTGGTTTGGTTTGTTGGCATCATTGGCTCTGAGCTCAGTTCCTCTTCTTCTGTGCTCTGTCTGTATTGTAAATGGCTGGGCCCCTGCAAACTGCATTTCCCAGGTTCCATTGTCCCCTGGCTTCCCTTTGGGGTCCAGGTAGTGGGAGGCAGTGGTGGAACCTGGAAGGCAAGAGGAAGGGTGAGAGTGATGGTTGTAACAGTGGCATGAGCAGTCACAGTATTGGCACCAGGGTGGTGACTGCGGCCACAGCTATGGTCTGGCAGGACCAGCTCCTGGGTCACATTGGCACTGCCCAGATGAGAGTGCTTTCCTGGGGCTATGAATCTTCGGTTAACCTAAACTCCCTCCTCCCTTTATTTCCTCTTTTTCCTTCTTCTGTCTTTCCAACATCCTTGTAGCCATTTGTGTGTGTGTGTTAAATTCCTTCTTTTTGAAATACCTAGAGTGACTTCTCTTTTCATAAATGAATCCAGACTAATACTATACATAATTTTTTTTTTTTTCAAAACTCATGTCTGTAAGCTCACTTAAAGCTGCTATGAAACCTGGAACTTTAAAATGCTGGATACAACCAGCTGCTTAGTTCAGAAAATCAAACCAATCAACTGTAAGATTTCAAAATAAAGTAAAATAATATATGCAAAATAAAAACTAGTGTTCTTGTCAAACTTCAATAAACTACAAGGATCTAAATTATTTAATGCACTGGATAATGTTCATAATACTGGTGGTGGTGGTGGTGTGTGGAAGAGTTGGTTCTGACTAACTTGTATAGGTTTCGATTCATAGTGACCCTGTATACGGTTTTCGAGGCTATAAATCTTTACTGGAGTAGAAAGCCTCATTTTTCTATTACTGAACAGCTGGTAGTTTTGAACGGCTGACCTTGAGGTTAGCAGCCTGATTCATAACCACTGAGCTACCAGAGCTCCTTGTTCATAATACTTTGTTGTTGTTATGTGCCAGCAGAATGAAACACTGTCCGATCCTGGGCCAACCTCACTATTGTTGCCACGCTTTAGCCCATTGATGCTTCCACTTGGCCAATCCATCTTACTGGGGGTCTGCCTCTTTTTCTTTGACCCTCCACCCTACCAAACATGATATCCTTCTCCAGTGACTGGTCCCTCCTGACAATATGTCCAAAGTATGAGAGACGAAGTTTGGCCACCTTGGCCTCCAAGAAGCATTCTGGCTGCACTTCTTCCAATACAGATCTATTGGTTCTTTTGGCAGCCCATGGCACTTTCAATATTCTCCTCCAACACCATAATTCAAAGCATCAATTCTCCTATGGTCTTCTTTATTCATTGTCCAGCTTTCGCATGCCTATGAGGTTATTGAAAATACCATGGTTTGGGTCAGGCACACCTTAGACCTCAAGCTGACATCTTTGCTCTTCAACACTTTAAAAAGGTCTTGTGCAGCAGATTTGCCTAATACAATACATTGTCTGATTTCTTGACTTCTACTTCTGTGAGAGTTGATAGTTGATCAAAGAAGAATGAAGTCCTTGACAACTTCAATCTTTTCTCCATTGATAAGAATGTTGTTTATTGGTCCAGTGGTGAGGATTTTTGTTTTCTTTACATCCAAACTGAAGGCTGTGCTCTTTGATCGTTATCAGTAAATATTTTAAGTCCTCTTCACTTTCAGCAAGCAAGGTTGTATCATCTGCATTGAAAGCCTTTGCATAGTCAATAAAGCACAGGTAAACATCTTTCTGGTATTCTCTGCTTTCAGCCAAGATCCATCAGACATCAGCAATGATATCCCCCAATCCAACGCCCCCTCTGAATCCGGCTTGGACTTCTGGAAGTTCTCTGTCAATGTATGATTGCAGCCATTTCTGTATTACCTTTAGTAAAACTTTACTCCTGTGGGATCTCAAAGAGATTGTCCGATGATTTCCACATTCTGCTGGGTCACCTTTCTTTGGAATGGGCACAAATATGGCTTTCTTCCAATCAGTCGGCCACATAGCTGTCTTCCAAATTTCTTGGCAGAGATGAGTTAGTGCCTCCAGTTCTGCCTCACTTTCTTTCAAGATTTCGATTTTTATTCCATCAATTCCTGGAGCCTTGTTCTTTGCCAGTTCCTTCAATGCACCTTGGACTTCCTCTCTAAGTATCATTGGCTCTTGATCCTATGTTACCTCTTTAAATGGTTGAACATCAACCATTTCCTTTTGGTACAGTGACTCTGTGTATTCCTTCCATCTTCTTTTGATGCCTTCTGCATCATTCAATAATTTGCCCAGAGAATCTTCAAATAACAAAAGTTGAGGCTTTCATTTTTGAACTGAAAAAAAAATTCAAGCCTCGACTTTTGTTCATAATACTAGGTAATAGTTTTATGCTTAAAAATATATTGGTTATGAAAACATTTCATATGTCGGTACTGAGATAAAATGTATTCTATGAACAGTTTTCTGCAGTATACTTTTTAAAATCTCAGGATTAAACAAAACCACCTGATAAAAATAGGCACAATAATTCCTGGGTTTTTAGTTTCAAAATCTGTTTTACCATCTGTCATCCAAAGACTAGGTCTAGACAACCAAAGCAAAATGGAGGATTGCATAATGAACCATTGACTCAGAGACAAATAGACTACTAGTGTGGGAGAGGAGCATCTCTGCTCACCTGATTCCACACTCCATTCGGTATATGATTCATTGTTGTTTGCTGCTGTGTGCCATCAAGTCAATTCCAACTCACAGTCAACCTGTATAGGATTTCCAAGGCTGGAAATATATATGTGAGAAGAAAGCCTCATCTTCCTCCTTTGGAGCTGCTGATAGATTTGAACTACCAGTCTTGTTGTTAGCAGCCTAACGTGTAACCCACTCTGTGACCAATGCCCCTTATATGACTCCATAGTAATAGCTTAAAGATCTGTTTGAATACCTTCAGTGATGGAGAGGTCATTATTTTGACAAGTAATCCATTTCATTGTTGATGTTTTGGTTTGTCAGAAACATATTCCTTTTATTGAGTCCAAGAACGAGTTGGCATAACAGTACCTTCCAATGTTAGTTATTCCACTTCAACTTGTAGAGAGTGAATAAATTCCCTATTCTGCTTAAAACTCTTTAAACCAAGGAAAAGATGGTTATGATATCTCTTAATGAAAACAATCCCAACATCTAAAAGGTAGAGTTAGTACTTGGGGATGTTCCCAGTATCAAGTGAATCCTCTGCCTGCAAATTGAAAGCTCACCTCTTCCTTGAAAATGATAAACTGGAAAACAAAATAAGTTTTCTTTTCACACATCTGCACAGACTCCTTTAGAAGGCACAGCTCAACCCCGTCCACAAAGAGGCACACATTCCATAAAGATTCCAGCCAAAAGGGAGCTCCTCATCAGTTCCACTAACTCCAGAAACATGAAGACCCTGCATGACCAAGAAGAATGTACTTGAGAATCTGACCCAGATATACTTATGGAAAATATGTCTTGCTCATCGTTATTTTATTGTGAATGGCAGTGGTAGAGCAAGATAAAGATGAAAAAATATATATCAAAGCTGTTTCTTCATAGAATGGAGGGGAGGAAGGTTTCAGGAAGGAGTTAGTAGTTCCCACCGAATGTTACAGAGAGATCACAGAAGGACAGGAAATTGAGATACGGTGAAGTTTGGGTTGTTTTTGATGGAATGCTACTTGGTTGATCTCGCTCAAATTTTCCTTCAGATTAGGTTTAATTTCTTTATTCTACTCCCATTTGTGATGATTTCCACATGTCAGACACATTGGAGAACTCAGGAGGAAAGAAGGTTCTCACATGAATGACCTAGTGTATATTGTTATTATCACTGTTAGGTGTCCCACAGGGTATGTTGTGGTGTCCCAGAAATCACCGGGGTGGTAATTCTGTATTCTGTGAACTTAACATCTACTTTGATAGCTCTCTTCCCCATACGACAGCCCCTATTTATAACTGAGTTATATACAATAGAGTAAAATAAGACTAAGAATTCCTTCACTCATCATTTAGTCACAAAGCCCTTCCTATAGTTTGGCAATTGCCTGCTTCTGAGCCTTTGACTATTTTTTAACCTCTTGCCAAAAGTTCTGGAGCATATATGGGAAATGAGACGTGATAGGGAACATCATCATCTCCACCTTCAAATTCTACTGAATGTGGCTTCCTAAGCCTAGAGCCAAGGACAAACTATCTTGCCATTAGTTTCTTTCCTTAAAAAAAAAGTTTTTTTTTTAAATTTTTAAGAATTGCTGCAAAAACCTAAACAACACATTTGCCAACTGAACATTTTCTGTCTGTACCATTCATTCAAAAGCAATTGGTTCTCCTTCATAACTCTTATAACAATTGCTATTAAATATATATTTAATACTCCTCTCTCCACTAGACAAGGGACTCAATGAGAGCAGCAAACATGTCTGTATTATTAACCACTGTATCCTTAAATCTTCTGCAGCATTTGATGCAAAGGGAACAAACAAAACAAAACCGGCTGTCATTAAGTCAACTATAATTCATGGCAACCTCAGGTGTTGCAGACTACAACTGTGTTCCATAGGGTTTTGTTTTTGTTTTTTAATGTTTTATTGTGGATTATGTGATAGTTTACATGGGAGAACATTAGCTTTACATTCATCCTATCATATATCGTTTCATTGCCATGGTTATAATCCCCTCCATGCATCATCAACCAACCACAGGGTACACCCTGCAAGCCTGCCCCCTGGTCATCAGCACACAGCCTCTCTCCCTCTCTGGGTCTAGAGTCCCCAGCTGCTCCATCTCTCCACATCATCATCTCTGCCTCCATCTCTGGTGTCACTGCTTCTCTAGGTAAGGTTCCGCACTCCGCTCTTCTCCATTGATGGTTCCAGGGACCTCAGCTCCTGGACTGCATAATCAATCACTCCCATCCTTTTGCTACAAAATGTCTACCCTTACCTTTCCAACCTTCTCAGTCAGTCCCGATAACAATTATTCACCATTGTACGACAAGGGACCTATCCCAATCTCCTTTCATCAGCCCCACCCAGACAGATTGGATACTACTCAGTGGAGATTCTACCTTCCTCCTTGCCCTCTGGATCTAGGCTCCCTCTTGAAAGCTTGTAAGCCAGTCACTTCTTGCCTTTGTAGCTCCCCATTTTGGGTAGCCAATGTCCAAGTTGTCCATTCCTGTCTACTCTGTGTATGGAGGGCGTGGGAGCTCCATAGGATTATCAAGGCTGTGACTTTTCAAAAACAAATTGCCAAGCCTTCCTTCTATGATGCCTTTGGGTGGGTTTGAACTGCCTATATTTTGGTTAGTACCCAAGCTCTCAACTGGTTGCACCACTCAGAGTTTCCTTGACACAAAGTTGTTGTTAGGTGCAGCCTAGTTGTTTCCAACTCATAGTGACCCAATTCACCACAGAACAAAACACTATCTGGTCCTGTGCCATCCTCACAATTGTTGTTACATTACAACCCATTGCTACTGACACTGTGTCAATTCATCTTGTTGAAGGTCTTCCACTGGTTCCCTTTACCAAGCATGATGTCCTTCTCCAGGGATTAGTCCCTCCTGATAGCATGTGTCCAAACTATGAGAGATAAATTCAAGCCATTCTGACTTCCGAGGAACATTCTGGCTGTGCTTCTTCTAAGGCAGATTTGTTTGTTCTTCTGGCAGTCTATGGTACTTTTGATATTCTTCAGCACCATGACTCAAATGTATCCATTTTTCTAGGGTTTTCCTTTTTCTTTGTTGAACTTTCACATGCATATGAGGCTATCAAAAATATCACGGCATGGGTTAGGCGCATCTTAGTCCTCAAACTGACAGCTTTGCTCTTAATGAGCACTTTAAAGAGGTCTTCTGCAGCAGATTTGCTGAATGCCATATGTAGTTTGATTTCTTAACTGCTGCTTCCTTGAGTGTTGATTATGGATACAAGCAAAATGAAGTCTTTAACAACTTCAATCTTTTTTCCATTTATCATGATGTTATTTATTAGTCTAGTTGTGAGGATTTTTGCTTTCTTTACATTGAGATGTAATCCGTACTGAAGGCTGTATGTAGTCTTTGATCTTCATCAGTAAGAATTTCAAGTCCTCTTCGCTTTCAGAAAACAAGGTTTTATCATCTGCATAGCACAGGTTGTTAATGAGTCTTCTTTCCTCCAATCCTGATGCCATGTTCCGCTTCATATAATCCAATTTCCCAAATTATTTGCTCAGCAGACAGATAGAATAAATATGATAAAAAAGATATAACCCTGGCACACACTTTTTTTGATTTTAAACCATTCAGTATTCTCTTGTTCTGATAGAACAACTATCTGTTGGTCTATGTACAGGTTCCTCATGAGCACAGTTAAGTTCTCTGAAATACCCTTTCTTCACAGTGGTATCCATAGTTTGTCATGGTTTACATAGTTGAAGGCATTTGCATACTCAATAAAGCGCAAACAAACATCTTTCTGGTATTCTCAGTTTTCAGTCAAGATCTGACATCAACAATGATATCCCTTGTTCCAAGCCCTCTTATGAATCTGGTTTGAGGTTCTGGGAGCTCTCGATCGATGTTCTGCTGCCACCATATTTGAATTATCCTCAGCAAAATTTTACTTGTATTTGATATTAAAGATATTGTTTGATGATTTCTGCATTCTGCTAGGTCACCTTTCCTTGGAATGGGCACAAATATGTATTTCTTCCAATCAGTTGGTCAGTTAACTGTCTTCCAAATTTTTTGACATAGGTGAGTGAGTACCTCCAGTGTCGCATCAGTTTGTTGAAAGATTTCAGTTTGTATTCCATCAATTCCTGGAGACTTGGTTTTTGCTAATGCCTTCAGTATGCTACCTTTTGCAGTGGTTGAATATGGACTGTTTCTCTCTGGTAGTCATTCTGTGTATTCTATCTTCTTTTGATGCTTTCTGCATCATTCAATATTTTGCTGATTGGATCCTTCAATGTTTTAAGTCAAGGCCTGAATTTTTACATCAGTTTTTCCAGCCTGAGTAATGCTGCATGTGTTCTTCCTTTTTGACTTTCTAACTACAGGTCTTTGCACATTTCATTATAATACTGTACTTTGTCTTTTCAAGCTGCCTTTTGAAATTTTCTATTCAGCCCTTTCATTTCCTCATTTCTTAAATCTGCTTTAGGGTCTCTAGGCTCAAAAGCAAGTCTCAAAGTCTCTTCTGACATCCATTTTAGTATTTTCTTTCTTTCCTGTCAAAATGGCAAAATGTGTCTCCCATAATTTGGACACGTCCCATAATTTAAAACATCCCTAGAATTTGTCCTAAAACCAGTTAACAATATTTGGATTTGCTGTTGTACTTGTTATCAAACTGGTTCCAACTCATAGTGACCCTGTGTAGGGTTTCAGAGAAGCAGCTGGTGGGTTTGAACTATTGACATTGTGGTTAGCAATCCTTGTGGTTTGTTTTGTTGTTGTTGTTAAGTACTGTCGCGTTGGTTCCAACTCATAGTGACCCTGTATAGGATTTCCAAGGAGTTGCTGGTGAGTTTGAAACTCCGACCTTGTGGTTCAAACTGACCTTGCAGCCCAATGCTTTATCCCAAAGTGCTACACATACACACTATTAATCTCAGCTATTCGATCAGCTATATATATGTTCCCTTGAGGTTTTTGCTTGGGCCATTATTTTTTGTTGTTTTTGCTTTTGTTAAGTGCTATTGAGTCAGTTCTGACTCATAGTGACAATATGTAGGGTTTCCAAGGAGTGGCTGGTGGATTTGAGCTGCCAACCTGGCAGTTAGCAGTTCAGTACTTATCCAACAGTGCCATACCAGGACTCCTTGTTTTGTGTAGACTGGTGCTATGTACCAGCAGCTTGTCATACACTTTGTGTCCTCATGTGTGTGGTTCTTTTGCTAAGAACAGATAAAGCAACATTCAGGTGGCAGACCTTTTGTGAACAGTAGGTTTGATATTAATGGCTGAGAAACATGCTGACAAAATGAATCCACAAAGCAGCATTAAATTTTGCAACTAAACCACATATTTTCAAGAATATCTTTTTAATAAAATAATATGCTGTTCATCTTTCTAATAATGTACATACACCAAAATGTGTTTTCAGAAAGGTCTGTGAGTTATACAAGAGATTGAGGTAAAATTGATGATAAATACATACACAACTAAGCAACTGAGAAGGGAGAGAGTGTTAGCTCTAGGGAAAGCAAAAAAAATCTGAAATAAAATAATTTTGCTGTTGCGTTGATTCTGACTCATGGTAACCCCATGTGTAACAAGACAAACCTTTGCTAAGTCCTGTGTCATCTTCACAATTGTTGCCTACTTTGGGTCCATTGCTGCAACCATGGAGTCAACCCATCTCATTGGAGATCTTCCTCTTTTTTGCTGTCCCTCAATAGCACTTAACAATAACAACAATCTACTCTATTAAGCAAGATGTGCTTTTCTAGTTATTGGGCACTCTTAATGAAGCATACAAAGTAAGCTACACAAAGCCTTGCCATGCTGCCTTATTCATTGTCGAGCATAAGAAGTGATTGAAATACCATGGCTTGGGTCAGATGTACCTTAGTCCTCAAGACGACATCTTTTCTTTTGAATACTTCAAAGAACTATGACAAAAAACTGTGATACTTAAGGTTTTGTGTCAACTTGACTAGGCCAGGATTCTCAGTGGTTTGGCTGTTAAGATGCAGTAATTCCTCATAATGAGAACTGCTATGAGCAGCCAATCAGTTGAAAGGAAGATTCCTTGGGGGTGTGGCCTGCTTCCAATATATTGAGCACTCAGACAAAGCTTGCTTTCTTTTCTACTGGATCTGGATACTGCATCTGACTTGTCATCCAATCCCTGGTTATTTGGATTTGAACCAGTGGGCTGCTGTACTGCCTGCCAGTCCTGGGAATCATCAGTAGTCTGCCATCTTAACCTGCCATCTTGACGTCTTAACTGACAACCTTGGATTTTTTTACCTCTGCAGTCAGAGACCTGTTTTGCGGCCTGTCAGTCTTGGGTTCATCAGCTCCTGCAGCTAACGAGACAGGAGAAGCTTTCCCAGCCGGACATCTGACCCTAGCCTAGCGTCTGACCCATACACTTGGAACTTGCTGACTCTACAATTATGTAAGCCTTTTGTTTGATATAAACCTTTATCAGTTTTGCTTCTCTAGAGAATATAGACTAAGACAAGGCTTTTGGCAGCATACTTCTCAATGCAATACATCATTTGATTTACTGACTACTGCTTCCATGGGTATTAATTGTGAATACAAGTAACATGAAATCCTTGGAAATGTCAATATTTTCTGCTTATGATGTTGTTTATTGGTTCACTTGTAATCCATGCTGAAGGCTAAAGTCTTTGATCTTCATGAATAAGTGCTTTCAACAATCAAGGTTGTGTCATCTGCATGTCACATTTGGTGAATGAGTCTTTCTCCAATTCTGGTGTTTTGTTCTTCACAGTTGTGTAGGTCAGCTTCCTGGATGATTTGTCCAGCAGATAGATTGAATAAGTATAGTGAAAGCATAAAACCCTGGCACACACCTTTCCTGAATTTAACCACACAATATCCCCTTGTTCTATTTGAACAATTTTCTTGGTCCACACAGAGATTTGCATGCATGCAATTAAGTGTTCTGGAATTCACATGTGTCTCAATGCTAATGCCTTTACATTGTCAATAAAATAAAGGCAAACGTCTTTTTTGGTATTTCTGCTTTCAGCCAAGATCCATGGGCTATCAATAATGATATCCCTCATTTCAAGTCCTCTTATGAATCCAACTTGAATTCGGACAGTGTACTGCTATAACTGTTTTTGAATAATCTTCAGCAAAATTTTATTTGTGTGTAATCTTGATGATATAGTAATAGATATAAATATATTTTTTTTAAAAGCTAAAAGAATTGAACATGATTACTTAGGGAACTGATAGTGATAAGGAATGAAAGGTTATCCATTACAGAGATTTTTGGCTATTGAAACTATACAAATATATACATTTGATTTTAAAATGTAAAGTCTCATAAAAGAAAATCATAAATGAAATGAAGATAGAAAGTATACAACAGTTCTGTCTAGTAGAACTTTCTTTGATGATGCCCAGTATGGCAGCTCCTCATCACATGTGATTGATTATTGAGTACAGGAAGTTATGAATTATTTGAGTTACAACAAACTTCACTTATGCCCATTTTTTTTGTTTTATACATCTTATCATTAGTAATATTTACTACATACAGTATGTCATCATCCTCAGATGTTAATTTGTAATGTTTCCTACCCTCAAAGACAAGTAAAGATCAGATTTATAAAGATATTTGTAATAAGACACAATAACAAGAAAAAAGCAATAACAAAACAAAAGAAAAAAAAGCACATAGAAAGATATTCAGTTTTTCCAGAAAGGAGTAGGATTTAGTCACTGCAACAGAACCCATCTTAAGTTAGCGGTTATCTGTATTTAAAATGTAACTCCAGAGAAGTGAAATTTGAAACTTTAGTAAACCTTATTTTATTTATGTTTAAATAACTGCATGTGGCTAGTGCTGCCATATTTGACAATATAGCCATATATACTAGCCTACTTCATCTGGATTCCTGGTGTGGTGTAATCAGTAAAGCACCAGACTGATAACCACAAGATCAGCTGTTCAAACCCAATAGTTGCTCCTTGAAACACCCTATACAGGGTTGCTATGAGTTGAAAGCAACTGGATGGCACTTAACAACAACAATAACTCCTATGACTGTCCCCTTCTTTCTCCTGTGTTAATCCTTTTTCTGTCTCCATTGGATGATTGTCATCAGCCATGCTGAAATATCTTCTGTCCATCTTTTAAAATAAATGTTCCTTTTCCCCACATACTCCTGTGATTGTTGTTGTTGAGTGCAGTTGGGCCCCAACTTCTTCACTAGAGAAGACCACAGAGTTCTCTTTACTGTAATCTAGATACAATCAGATTGCCAAGTCTTTTACCTAAGAGTTGCCAACTTTTGTTGCTAAGCAACGCACTTAACCATTAGGCTAATTAGGTTCCATCTCAGCTTTCTATTTGTTTTGTAGCAAACTCCTCAAAAGAGTTCTCTGAGTTCTGGTGTGGCACTGTGGGAAAAAGCACTGGCCTATAAAGTTGGTTTGAACTACAAGATTTGCAGTTCAAACTCACCAGTCACTCCTTGGAAACCCTGCACAGGGTCCCTACGAGCCGGAACTGACTCGATGGCACTTAACCACAGCAACAATACCTGCATTATCAAATATATCAGCCAATGACCACACGTGTCTATTTCAATTTAAATTAAATGAAATATACAGTTCAGCTCCTTAGTCATATTACTCACATTTCAAGTGCTCAGTAAACCACATGTGGTGAATGGGTGCTGCATTGGACAGCACGAATACAGGACATTTTCTTCATGACAGAAATCTCATTGGACAGAGTTGATAGAAATAGGAACGTGGCTAGAATAATGGGTACAATTGCTGGTAGTTTGGCAGGTTTGATTCCGTAACATAAGAAAGTTATCTCCTGGTTACAAGTTAATCAGTTAAGACTGAATAGAGGAGAAGAAATGTTGCAGGTATAAGAAGAAACTGGAGGAAATAGCCTTTCCAAAAAGCAGGAGAGAGACTTGATCAAGGATTATGAAATTAAGGAAAATTGTTATTGTTATTGTTATTAAGGCCAGCCCTAAAATGGGTCAGTGTAGCCACCTGGAAGCATGAGTCCACTTTCCAGCTATTTCTCTTCCCTTATGGTAACTGTGAAATTATACGGTGCTCAGAGATCTCACTGTGTCTGTGGCCACAGTCCTGACAGCAGTAAGGAAGGGGAGACCTCTTCCTGAGATGTTTTGCAGTTATGACTGTGGGAGCTACCTCAGTCAAGGTTCCTTTTATTTTAAGAAACAGAAACCAGTTCAATCAAACAATAAGGGAAATGGGCTGTACCATTATAGGAGTGTCTCCTGGGACCAAAAGGAATGTAACTATTCCTCAAAGGGACTAGAATGTTCTCAAGGACCAGGGCAAAATGACTTTTCCCACTGCCTCCTGTTAATATGATTTCTTGTCTCTGCTTCTCTTTTCTTTTATTTATAGAAAAAAAAAATCACCTTTCACTACAGACTTTATGCAAACTTAATGAATGGAAGGTAGCCTCTTCTTCCTATCTCCAGTTTTTATTACGTCAGAACAACCAACATCTCAGCTTAGCAAGAACATCTGTCCCAGTCTCAAATTTATGAAAGAGAGAGAAGCTGATCAGTCAAGTCATCAGTTATCAGATTAGAAATGTCTAGTGCTGATTCCAGAGCTCTGACTGAGGGACAGAACTGAGGGACACGTACTAGGCTTCTCAGAGATCCTTGGCCACATCCTCTGGAAAGTCCCTCTTTTCTAGTATCTTCCTTGGTCACCTCTGAAGTGGGTATTGAGGAGTGATGCTATCCCCAGGGCTACACAGTTTTCCCAGCCCACTTTCTGACTTAAATTGGCATTTGGTCTCAGGATTTTTAGACCAGGCTCTTGGTTTCGTGAGCAATATCCTACCACTGTCTTGAAAATTCAGTGGGTTTCTCACCGTTCTGCTTCTAGCTATTTCCTGAGTGAGTAACTACATCTAGAGTTTTCTTTCAGGGGTTTCTTACATCTGTCACATTGACCCCAAACCTCTCCACCACCCCCTTGCCAGTACTTTAAGTAATTTTAATCCTCAAAAGATTAAAACTTAGAAAACCTTATGGGGCAGTTCTATTCTGGCATTAGATTGTTAGGAGTTGAAAATTAATTCCAGGGCACTTAACAACAACAGTAACAGCAAAGATATTAAAAATGTCAAAGTCCCACCGTAAACTAACCTTTATCCTGACACATTCTAACCAATTGATAAATGTCTCCCTCCCCAATGTCCCACTCCCGCCCTTGGCATATTTTTACTTCAAACTTTTAGAAACCTCATCTTATTAAATCATTTTGTGACTTTTCTTTTCATTTCTGTTGTGCTAATATTTACTAAATCTTTTTGATCTTCCTATTTTTTATTTTGATGTTCAGATCAAAATGGAAAAAAAATAAGAAATGAGAAACAGAAGACAAGAAGGAAAAGCAAAAGCAGAGACAATAAGGATGAAATTTAAGAGGTAGAAAGAGAAGTAGAAGAAGAAAGAATAAACAATTAAAAACAAAGAAACAACGAAAGGAAAAAAAAACAAACAAACCAGACCCAAAGCAAAAAAAAACCCAAAAACACAATGCAGCTGTTGGAGCCAGAGAGGAGAAAACTTTGGGAGGTTCCTGCAAGCCAACGAGCTTATAAGGTGAGTACGGGAGAGACGGACAGCAGAGTTCTTGGCCCTAGATGGAGTTCCTATCAGCCTAGGTGTCATCTATACTCAGGGTACTCGATCCAGAAGTAGTTCATGAAGGCCCTTGATGGAGCTTGTTTCAGTGTCTGTTAGGACCCTAGGGTAGTAGGGATCAGGGTGACCAGTTAAATGCTGGTCTGGTGGCTCTGTAGGTTCTGTAGGTCTGGAGCCCAACTGAATCTAGGCATCAAAGTGGTGCACCAAAGTGGCACAGCTGGCCCTTGCTTCACACTGGTGTGACTCTCGACCACATGGCTCCTAACTCCCAGATAGCAGGGGCTACATGGGGATGAACAAGAGTGGGAGCTGACCCCTTTGGTCACCAGGGGAGCATGGGGGAAAAGAAGATATTACACATTTCTTTTTACCTGTGTGAATCTGCTCTGCCAGGCCACCTTCTGTTGCCAAAGCTGCTCACAAGATGGTTGCACCGCATCTGGCTGGCTCCTCACCAGTCTCTCTCCCTCTCTTGCTCTCCCTACTCAGCTGCTCCTCCAAGGAAACACTCAATCCACTTCTCTAACCTTTCCTCTGAAGTCCAGGGTTCCAAAATTTTCATCTGTATCTGTTTCATTTGATTTCTTATATCTTTGTATAGAAGGTCTGTGTAGTGCATCTGCCTAGTCCACCATATTGCTGGAAGTCCACGTGGTATCTGTCTTTGATTCTGTCATCTCAACTTGTCCTCAGCAATTGGCTGACACTAGGGCATAGATTAAATAGAAAATTCACCCTGGTGATTCAGTGGTTCAACATTGGGCTACTGACTGCAAGGATGGTGCTTCAAACCCACCAGCCACTTTGCAGGAGAAAGATGGAGGCATTTTGCTCCAGTAAATATTTATAGTCTCAGAAATGCTATAGAGCGGTTGTACTTTCTCTTATAGGATCGCTAAGAGTTGGAATGAACTCAATGGCAATGAACTTGGGTTTTTTTATGTTCATCTTTAGGCAAAAAGTGATGCATTCATTGAGACATTGTTTTCAGCCCATTATCCAGAAGTAGTCTTACATTACATCTAACTACAAAGAGGCTGGAAAGTGAGGAAATACATGCATGACTGGTGAACAGTCAATGTACAATGAATGGGTCATCATCACAAATTCTTGGTAAAGACCATCTGAAGCAAAGCACAGAGCAGACACTGTAGTAATGGAAAGGCCAACTGGCATTTATTACTGAATTTACTTCCTCCTTTTCCTCACTAAAGGAACCCTGGTGACCCAATGGGTTAAGCATTTAGCTACTAACCACAAGATTGATGACCCACCAGTCATTCCATAAGAAATGGTGAAGCTCTTCTGTGAAGATTTGTAGTCTCAGAAATCCTAAGCAGCAGTTCTACTCTGTCCTACAGGATTCCTTTGAGTCAGACTTGACTAGAAGAGTTAACAGAGTTCTGAGTTTCTTCAGAGGGAAGTCATCTCCCCCTGGTGGTGGTTATGTGCCATGGAGTCAGTTCTGACTCCTAGCAACCCTGTTGCTTTATGGGAGCAGAAAGCCTCATCTTTCTTCTGAGGTTCACAGCTCTACTTGTAACCACTTAGCTACCACAGGTCCTTTGTAAAGGCTATAGTAAAAAAAAAAATCTATGGAGCAATTCTTGACTGCTGCTCCCATGAATGCTGATTGTGGATCCAAGTATAATGAAATCTTTAACAACTTTAATCTTTTCTCCATTCATCACAATGTTATGTACTGGTCCAGTGATGAGAATTTTTGTTTTCTTTACATTGAGGTATAACCTATACTGAAGGCTGTAATCTTTGATCTTCATCAATATTTTAAGTCCTCTTTGCTTTCAGCAAGCAAGGTTGTATCATCTGTATATCGCAGCTTGTTAATGAGTCTTCCTTTAACCCAGATACCACATTCTTCTTCATGTAACCCGGCTTCTTGAATTATTTGCTTAGCATACATATTGAATAAGTATGGTGAAAGGGTAAAAACTTGAAGTGCACCTTTACTGATTTTAAACCATTCAATGCCCCCTTGTTCAGTTTGAAGGATGACCACTTTGTCTATGTACAGGTTCCTCAGGAGCACAATTAAGTGTTCTGAAATACTCATTTTCCACAACGTTATCCAGAGTGTGTAAAGATCCACACATTCAAAAGTCCTTGAATACTCAATAAAGCACAGGTAATCATCTTTCTGGTATTCTCTGCTTTCAGTCAAGATCCATCTGATGTTATTAATGATATCCCTTGTTCCAAGTCCTCTTTTGAACCTGGTGTAAGTTTCAGGCAGCTCCCTGTGGATATTCTGTTGCAACTGTTTTTGAATTATATTCAGCAAAATTTTACTTACATGCAGTATTAACGATACTGTCCAATGACTTCAGCATTCCATTGGGTTGCCTTTCTTTGGAAAGGGCAGAAATATGGATCTCTTCCCGTCAGGTGGGCAGGTAGCTGTCTTCCAAATTTCTTGGCAAAAATGTGTGCGCACCTACAATGCTGCATCAGTTGAAGCATTTCCGTTTGTATTGTTTCAATTCCTGGAGCTTTGCTCTTTGCCAGTCTCATCCATATACCTTGGATTTCTTTCAGTACTATCACATCAAATCTTGATTATATGCTATCTCTTGAACTGGTTGAATACTGACAATTTCTTTTTGGTTTGTTGTTGTTGTTAAGTGCCATCGAGTCAGTTCTGACCCATTGAGACCCTGTGTAGGGTTCTTAAGGAGTGGCAGGTGAGCTTGAACTGCTGACCTTGCAGTTCAAATGACTTTGCAGTCCAGTGCATTAACCCACAGTGCCACACCAGGATTTTCCATCTTCTTTGGATACTTTTTGTGTTATTCAATATTTTGCCCATTTGTTAGGTGCCATCAAGTTGATACCAAGTCATAGCGACCCTATGCACAACAGAATGAAACACTGCCCAGTCCTGTGCCAACCTCACAATCCTTTCTATATTTGAACCCTGTGCCAATCCATCTCATTGGGGATCTTCCTCTTTTGCTCCGACCCTTCACTTTACCAAACATGATATCCTTCTTCAGGGACTGGTCCCTCCTGATTAAATGTCCGAAGTATGAGAGCTGAAGTTTCGCCATCCTGGCTTCCAAGGAGCACTCTGGCTATAATTCTTCCAACACAGATTTCTTTGTCTTTTTGGAAGTCCGTGTACTTTTAATATTCTCCTCCAACACTGTAACTCAAATGCATCAATTCTTCTATGGACTTCCTTATTCATTGTCCAACTTTCTCATGCATATGAGGTTATTGAAAATGCCATTGCTTGGGTCAGGCACACCTTAGTGCTCAGACTGACATCTTTACTCTTCAACACTTTAAAAAGGTCTTGTGCACGTTTTATAGCAAGGAGGGGAGTGATTAACTTTTCAGTCTAGGAGCAGAGGTCCCTAGGACCATCAAGGGAGAAGAGCAGAGAGTGGGACCCCACCCAGAGAAGAAGTGATGCCTGAAATGGAGCCAGAGATGATGATGTGGAGCGATGAAGCAGCTGGAGACTTTAGATCCAGAGAGGGAGAGCGACTGTGTGCTGAAGACCTGGGGGGGCACGGGGGAAGGATTTCATGGAGGGGATTGTAACCATGGCAATGATACGATATACGATTGAATGTAAAACCAATGTTCTCTCATGTAAACTATCACATAATTCACAATAACACATTTAAAAAAAAAGGTAGATGTTGCACCTCAGATCTTTAAAAAAAAAAAAAAAAAGGTCTTGTGCAGCAGTTTCTTGGCTGCTGCTTCCATGAGTGTTGATGGCTGATCCAAACAAAATGAAGTCTTTGACAATTTCATCTCCATTTATATGGATGTTATTTATATCCAATCATGAGGATTTTTGTTTTGTTTTCTTTACATTGAGGTGCAACCCACATGGAAGGTTGGGGTCTTTGATCATTTTCAGTATTTTAAATCCTCTTTGCTTTTAGCAAGCAAGGTTGTATCATCTGCATATTTCGAGCTGTAAAAGAGTCTTCCTCTAATCCTGATGCCATATTCTTCTTCAGATATTCCAGTTTGTCAAATTATTTGCTTAGCATACAGATTGGATAAATATAGTGAAAGAATGCAACCTTGGAGCACATCTTTCCAGATTTTAAACCATTTAGTATCCCCTTGTTCTATTTGAAGGACTACCACTTGGTCAAGGTACAAGTTCCTTATGAGCACACATAAGTGTTCAAGACTACTCATTCTTTCCAATCTTGTCCATAGGCTGTCACGATCCACACAATCAAAAGCCTTTGTGTAGTCAAGAAAGCACAGGTAAACACCTTTCTGTATTCTCTCCTTTTGATATCAGCAATGATATCCTTCTTTCTGCATTCTCTTCTGAATCCAGCTTGAACCTCTGACAGCTTCTTGTCCATTGGGTCACCTCTTTTTGGAATGGGCACAGTACTGCATCAATTTTTTGCAAGACTTCAGTTTGTATTCCATCAATTCCTGGAGCCTAGTTCTTTGCCAATTCCTTCAGTACAGCTTGAACGTCTTCCTTCAGTACCATTGGCTTTTGTTCATATGCTATCTCTTGAAATGGCTGAATACCAACCATTTCTTTAGGTTACAGTGACTCTGTATATTCCCATCTTCTTTTGATGCTTTCTGCATCATTCAATATTTTGCCCAAAGAACCCTTCAGTATTTCAAGTCAAGGCTTAATTTTTCTCTCAGTCTTTCTGCTTGAGAAATGCTGAGTATAGGTTACACATTGGGCTGCCAACTTCAAGGTCAACAGTTCGAATCATCCAGCCTCTCCTCCAGAGAAAGATGAGGATTTTTGCTCCCATTAATATTTACAACCTTGGAAACATTATATAGGGTCACTCTGAGTCAGAAATGACTTGATGGCATGCAGCCAATACCACCACCACTGTAAATTACCATGCTTCAGAAAACTTTTTCAGAACTATAGGATTAAAATTTTCTATTTCTGGAGGCCAAATCCAGCCCTGGTGGGCCCAGAGAGATATATGTTTCATTGAAATATTCTGTTAAGTTCCAAAATACAATTTATTTCTAAAAGAGTTGAGTCAGTAATTGCCCCCAATGTCACTGACCTGCCCATTCATTGGACATAGCAGTAAAAATAATTATCTTCCATGCTGAAGTACTTGACAGTTTATAAGACACGTCCATGTGTACCTGCTTCTCACAATCCTATGAGGTCAGCAAGGTCCCTTGTGGCACACAGGTTAAACACTTAGCTGGTTGGTAGTTCAAGCCCACCCAGTGACTCCACCAGAGAAAGATTCGTTGGTAATGTCTATAGCAAGAAAGCCCTAAGGTGCAGTTCTGTGAGTCAAAAATCCTTTCTGTGGCATGTAAAAACAAAAACAACAGTGCATCTCCTTCAGAAATCAAGTAGAGACTCAAAATTGAACCATGGTTTTTGTCTTCTGTGCTTGTAACCCTTCCATGCATGATGGCACTGTCTTATTCTTTTTGACAAAATTTGGGTAAGTGCTGTGGGCGGGGGTGGCACCAAAGTCATGTCCTAGAACTACCAACTCAAAGAAATGGAAGAGCTAAGAACAGTTCAGTCTTTTTAGGTTCTTTCAGTTCTAACTTTTGATAAAATAAAGACAAAGGCAGAGAAAATACCGTATGTGTATGTGTGTACATGGGAAGGGGAGGAAGCAATGATGTTCAAAACATGAGAAAACATTAAAACAAGTAATGCCTAAACCATGATGAACTAGAAACTGACAGACAAATCTAGGAGCTAGTAGAATTAGTAGGTGGTCCATTTTAAAGGATCCACTTCAGATTTACAATCTAGACTTTGTAAACATACTTAAACTATTAACAAAAAAGGAAAGTGTTTCCTGTCCTTTAGAATGATGCGTTGACATGTGGGGGGAGGGGGGAATCCATCACCCCGATGGATCATGTACCATCAGCATAAGCAAGAGCTCAAGCCATGAGAAAAATATAATTATGGCTCTGAAGATGTGACCTTTTAGAACCCCTCTGGAATTACAGGAAGTAAAAAAGATTTAGTCACATCACTAATGTGTGCCTGCTGCTGTTTGTTTCTGTTCTGCACCATTCCTTACAACCGTTGTTGTTAGGTGCTAGAAAGTCGGCACTGACTCACAGAGGCCTTATGCACAGCACACTTGAGCCCATTGATGCTGCCACTTTGACAATCCATCTCACTAGGGGTCTTCCTATTTTTCTCTGACCCTCCACCCTAAGAAACATGATATCCTTCTCCAGTGACTGGTCCCTCCTGACAATATGTTCAAAGTATGAAAGACAAAGTTTGGCCATCCTAGCCTCCAAGGAGCACTCTGACTGCATTTCTTCCAACATAGATCTGTTGGTTCTTTTGGCAGCCCATGGCACTTTAACTATTCTTCTCCAACACCATAACTCAAAAGCTTCAATTCTTCTGTGGTCTTCCTTATTC
>NW_006408595.1:13789354-13794239 GCF_000296735.1 Chrysochloris asiatica
GAGTGGAGAGTGAAGTGTCCAGCTGATATGAAGTAAGGAGAGATTCACAAGACCACCCATACTTGCAGATAGTATCCATTTGACCTAGCTTCAATGACTGGATGACCAAAACTCGACTAGAAAGAAAGAAGAGGAAAAAGAGAGTAATCTGCTACAATTTGATGAACCTGACCTATACTTATGGCTGTAGTAGCTTAAAAAGGGAAAGAATCTTTATAGCAAGGATCATTCCCATAGGGTTGACAGGGATGGGCAACTTAGACATTGGCTACCCAAAATGGGGGAGCTACAAAGGCACGAAGTGACTGGCTTACAAGCTTTCAAGAGGGAGTCTAGTTTCAGAGGGTGCAGGACAGGATAGAATCTTCACTGAGTAGTTCCCAACCTGTCTAGATGGGGCTGATGAAAGGAGATGGGGATAAGACTCTTGTGGTTCAATAGTGAATAACTGCTATCAGGACTGATTGTGAATGTTGTAAAGGTAGACGTTTTGTAACAAAAGGAGAGGAGTGGTTGATCTTGCAGTCCAGGAGTGGAGGACCCTGAGACCATCAAGGGAGAAGAGCGGAGTGTGGGACCGCATCTAGAGAATAAGCGATGCCAGAGATGGAGGCAGAGAAGCTGACATGGAGAGATGAAATGGCTGGGGATTCTGGACTCAAGGAGGGAGAGGAGCTGTGTGCTGGCAGCTGGGGGGCAGGCTTGCAGGGTATACCCTTTGGTTGTTTGAATGGTTATATATGCTTCGATGTACATAAAAAAAACCCCACAACAACAGCAGACAAACAAACACACAAACAAAAAACAGAGGGAATGGAAGCAAATGTTGTTCAATGAAGATGCACGGAGGGGATTGTAATCATTGCAATGACATGAAATACGGTAGTATGAATATAAAACTGATGTTCTCCCATGTAAACTATCACTTAATTCACAATAAAAACTTAAAAAAATAAAAGATGTTATTTGCAAGTCCCTTTGTCTTCACAATAAGCATTGCCCAAATTCAAGAAAAAGGAAAACTTACAAGTTTTCCTTGCATGTGACTGAGAGATTTCTGTCTTCTCCAGATCTTCATTTGATAAGAATCTTTTCTACGAGATTGCAGTTTTATGAGGGGGCTCTGTTTAGATCAAGTTAAAACAGTTCATGGACTGTTGTTGTTATTGTTAAGTGTCATGCAGTAGGTTCTGGTTCTGACTCATCATGACCCTGTATAGGGTTTTTGAGGCTTTAAATTGAGATTCAAAATTGACAGTGAGTAGGCCTGTAATGACCAAGGCTAGCTGCTGCCTCTAGACCACAGCACCTCAACACTTTCTCAAGGGGCATAAAGGCTGTGAATTCATCCCAGGTGAATGGGATGTTGAGGTTGGGGAATCTTGCTCCTAGAGAGTATTGGGCAGTGTCTGAAGATATTTTTGGTTGTTATAACTGAAGGGAAGGGTGCTACTCCATATAGTGAGTAGATATCAGGGATGCTGCTAAACATCCTGTTGTTGTTAAGTGCCATTGAGTGGGTTCCAACCCATAGCGACCCTGCACAGGGTTTCCGAGGAGCAGTTGGTGAGCTTGAACTGCCAACCTTGCAGTTTAAATGGCTTTGCAGTCTGGTGCATTAACCCAAAGCGCCACACCAGGACTCCCTCCTACAATGGCCAAAATAGCCCCTTACAATAAACAACTATCTGGCCTCAAAAGTCAATAGGGTGGAAGCTGAGACATCTTGATCTAATGTCTTACCTTCTCTGCTTTCCTTACTTCTGTCTGTCTTTAATTTGACTGAATTCTTGGAGCAGTATTCACCTAGAAGAAAGAAGGGGATTTTAATTTATCATCAGGATGATCACTAGGCAGAGAGAGACGTATACTTAGAATCAGTGAGTAGGTAAAAAAAAAAATATCACTTTCATCTCCCATCTAATACCAACAGACTTCTTTATTGTACCATATACATTCCTTTGTCTCTGGTTTCTTATATATGCTCTCCTCTTAGACTGGGTTTGGTTTTGAGGATGCTTGGCAGATATTAAGCCCATGACTGCATCCCCCTGGGTTTTACATAAAGAGTTCTTGTAGAGGAAATCTTCTAACATGGTTTTAAGTTATGGTGAACTGAAATGCCTTAGTAATGTTGTTGTTGTTAAGTGCCATTGAGTTGATTCTGACCCACAGCAACTCTGTATAGGGTTTCCAAGGAGAAGCTGGTGAGCTTGAACAACCGACTTTGCAGTTCAAATGACTTTGCAGTCTGATACATTAGCCCACAGTGCCACACCAGGTAGCCTAATGTAAAAACATGAGCTTTTCGGTTAGTTAGACATGGGTTCATATCCCGCTCTATCATTATTGCTGTGTAACCTTGGGGAAGCGACTTAAGCCCTCTAAATGTCTGTTTTACTGTCCTTACTGGTCTAAGGGGAGAGAGCTGCAATGACGATAGAATGAAATCATGCAGGAAGTGAGTTTAGTTTAATGTCTGGCACCTGGAAAACAACCACCAGACATTAGCTGTCAGAAATACTATTTAAAGAAGGTGCTCTGGAGGTACAAATGGCTAAGTGCTCAGCTACTAATTGGATGACTGGAGGGTCTGACCCACCCAGTGGCTTCATGGGAGAAAGACCAGGTGATCTGCTTGAGTAAAGATGACAGCTAAGAAAATCCTTTGGAGCAGTTTGACTCTGTCACACGGGGTTACTAGGAGTTGGCTTCTACTTCACAGCACCCAACAACAACATTTAAAAAAAAAATAATAATTTTAAGGTTTTTATTGTGGATTGAGTGAAAGTTTATAGGGCAGATGATCAGTTTTACATTCAACAAATCACACACCTTGTTTCATTAAATGATTATAATCCCCTCCATGTACCATCAGTTAACAGTATTTTTATCCACTTTAGCTTAAAAAAACAACAACAATTAAAAAAAAACACTCAGGCATATATAATAATTTACATCTCTAAAGGGCACATTCTGCAAGTCGGCCTCCTGGCCACCAGCTCTTAGTCCTTCTCTTCTTAGTTGATGAATCTAGAGTCCTCAGCTGCTCCCCCTTTCCATGCCTCCATCTCTGGTGCTGCTGCTTCTCTGGATAAGGTCCCGCATTCTGCTTGTGCTCTTCTCCCTTGATGGTCCTCTATTCTGGACTGTAAAATTAACCACTCCCCTGTTTTTGTTACAAAACTTCTACCTTTACAATTGTAACAGTCACAATTAGTCATGATAACAATTATTCACTATTGAATCTTAACTTATCCCCATCTCTTTTCACCAGCCCCATCTAGACAAGACGAAATCTATTCAGTGGGGACTCTTTCTTTCCTCCACACACTCTTAAACTAAACTTCCTCTTGAAACCTTGTAAGCCAGTCACTTTGTGCCTTTATCGCTCTCTCATTTTAGGTAACCAATGTCTAAGTTGCCCGTCCCTACAACGTTATTATTTAAAGAAAGATGAAAATGCCTCCCTGAATTCATTCCTTCATGGCAGTGACATGGATTCAACATTACTGTGCACCAGGGATGCAAATGAGGGGACAATCCTGCAATCGAATAAGGAAGGGAAACAAGTCAATAGTAACAGTTGTGTGTGAAGTGCCACAATAGAACTATGCACAACCCACCACAGGAACATTGAGGAAAGATTTATGGGAAAGGTATCTCAGAATATTCAGAAAATATTGAAAGAAGCCTGAGGTTGTCATCTTGATTCATTTTAATGAGACTCAGGTTTTACGTCAACTGCCTTTTTAGATTGTATTATAAGAAAACAATCACAGCTTCATCACCACAAGAACTGATATGAGGTTTTCAAATATCAAAAAATTAGAAAAGGGAAGGGAGAGAAGAACAAATTCTTGTCTGTAAAAAGAGAGTGGGAAAACATGTGAAGCAAAGACGATATTTTTAGATGTTCACTGATGATGTAAACAATTAAAAAACATTCTAAAATGTGTTTATTTCAACAATAAAATTTAAAAATGGTCAATTCTGACTAACGTGTGACACCGTAGCACTGTGCGCCACAGGATTTTCAGTGAGTGTTTTTTGGAAGATAGGTCTTCCAAGGTGCCTGTAGGTGGAGTCAGACCTCCAACCCTGTGGTTAGCAGCCAAGGGTGTTAACCATTTGCATCACTCAGGGACTCCTGGAGTGTATTACACTCTACACCACCGCCATCAAGTCAAATCCAATCCATAAGGACCCTGTATAAGTTTTCTGAGGCTGTAAATCTTGTGTTTTTTTTTTTTAGTTTTTATTGTGAATTGAGTGGCAATTTACAAAGTAGATCATCAGTTTTACATTCAACAAATCATATACTTAGTGTCATTTCAATGTTTGCAGTTCCTTCCATGTAACCATAGTTATCCTACTTCCACCCTGTGATTCTTGTTTCCATTACATCTTCCTTCCCAACCCCTCTGAACTTTGTCCTTAGTTAAATACTGCCCTTTTGCTCTTAAAGGATTGACCATCCGTTGGTGAGCACACCTTACTAGCATTGTTGTCCCCCTTATATACCTATCTACTAGTTGGCTGAAAACTGAGCCACAAGGGTGAGTTCAGTTCTAGACCTTAAGGGTGACCAAGGGCCATATCCCAGGTTCCTCCAGTTTCTTTCTGACTAGTAAGCCTGGTCTTTTTTTATAATTTTGTGTTTTCTCACACTCTACCCCGGACCTTCTAACGTGGTCCCTTTCAGAACACTTGGTAGTAGTAACCATGCATCATCTAGTTGTTCTGGTCTCAAGCTCATGGAGACCCAAGTTCAAATGTTTCATCAGTCCATTGGATGAATCAATTACACACGTCATCAATTTCCATCATTCTTCTTTCCTCTGCACAGGAAAAGACTTTAGTTGGATGGCATCTCATAAGCTTT
>NW_006408595.1:13794832-13796112 GCF_000296735.1 Chrysochloris asiatica
AGTTGCCCAGCTCTGTCTACTCTGTGTGTGGAGGGGGTGGGAATGTTTCTTGCTGTAATGATTTGTTGCCTCTTTTGAGTCACTGCCTTCATAGGTATAGGTCAAGTTCATCAGATTGAATCAGCTCATTCTCTCATAAGCTTTTAATTGTGAATGGAGTGAAGGTTTACAGAGTACCTCATCAGTTTTACATTCAACTAATCATATACTTTGCTTCATTACTTGGTTGCACTTCCTTCCATGTACCAACAGTTAACTGTATTTACCTCATGCACTTTAACTATCTCTAACCTCCCTCCTATTGTGTATTGTTGCCTGTCCTATTATCCAGGTTAACATGTGTCTACCCTATTGCTGTTGTTGTTGTTAGGTGCCATCGAGTTGGGTCACCCCCCTGTAATCATCATAGATTGTTTCTTTTATCAAGAAAAACTTTAAAAAACACTTTTCACAACATTGGTCTCATATAATATTTCTCCTTTTGTGACTGACCAATTTCACTCAGCATAATGTCCTCATGTTCAACCATGTTGTGAGGTGTTTCACAGATTCATCAGTGTTTTGTGGTATTCCATTATATGTATGTACCAAAATTTGCCTAACTAATCTTCTGTTGATGGGCATCTAGGCTGTCTCCATCTTTTTTATTTGTCTCTTGTAGACAGCATATTGAAGGATCCCATTTTTTTATCCATTCTACTCTGCAACTCCTGATCGGTATATATAATCCACTTACATTCACAGTAATTATCAATAGGTATGAATTGATTGCTGTCATTTTTCTGTATTGCTCTTTGGATTTTTTTTGTTCCATATAATTTTCTATGCTAAGTTCATTTTGTTTGTGGGTTTTCTTTTCACTTTTATTTCTGTTGTGTTAATATTTACTAAATATTTTTTATTTTCCTCTTTGACTATTTTGATGTTCGGGTGTCTTAATTTTCTTTGAGGTTCCCTGTAATTTATTAGCTTTCCCCCCCCTGCTTAAAACAAGTTGCTTTAACTTGAAATCTACTTGACTTTCTTTCCATTTGAAAGTCTGCATCTACAATTTTCCTTCTTTTTGCTTTGTAGTTGCCTTTATCATACATTAATATCTCTGCTTCCCTATTTTCAGTCATCTAGGTTTGCTTTATTTTAAATGCCTGTGTATCTTAACTGAGTTCTGGCTAGTTTTGTCATGGATGGTAATCTCAGGTTGTTGATTCTCAGTCCAAAGGACATGTTTTAACATTTTTTGTAAAGTTGGTCTGGTCATTACAAATTCCTTTAACTTGTAT
>NW_006408595.1:13796617-13811755 GCF_000296735.1 Chrysochloris asiatica
TTTTTTCATGGTGTCCCATATAACTCTTAGACTTTCTTCACATTGTTTCATTTTTTTTTCTGATTGTCCTTCTAGACTATATTGATATATTTATCTTCAAATTCACTAATTTGGGCTTCCATTACTTTTGTTTCAAATACTACATTTATTTTGTCTGTTTGTTTTTGTAGCATTTTCCTGAATTCTTCTAAAGTTTTTTCTGTGTTCTTGTTTTCCTCAATTTTTCTATCAATCTGTTGAAGGTACCAAAACACCATTCCTGTGATTTCTTTTTCAGTTAGTTCTATTTCTTTTTTCCTCAAAAATGTTTTCTGTCTATACATCTCAGTCATTTGTTTGAGCCATTCTCTCTTGTTTTTTTTTTTTTTTTTTTTTTTTTGCATGTGCTAAATCGTATTGTGAGGTTGTCATATTTGTAAACACAAACAGTACAATTGTTGGACCTGGAGAGGAGAAAACTCTGGTGGGCTCCTGAAATTCAAAGAACTCATAGATGGTTGTAGAAGGGATATGATAGCAGAGTTCCTAGCCCTAGATGGAGTGCCAATTGGCCTCAATGATATCTATGTCCAAGGCACTCAGTCTGGAAGTATTTCATGGGGGTCCTTGATGAAGCTGCTTTCAGAGTCTAGTAAGAACATAGGGAAGCTGGGGGCAGGCTGACTGGTTGAATGCTGGTCTGGAATTCTATTAGTTTCATAGGCCTGGAGTTGAGCTTACTTGAATCCAGGCACCAAAGTGGCACACCAAAGCAGCATAGCAGGCCCCCAACTCACACTAGCATGGCTCTCAACCATGTGATTCTGAACTCCTGGATGAAGATGAAAGCTAGCCACACCTCTGGTCACCAAGGGAGGGTGAGGAAAAAGAAGACATCATATCTTTTCAGCCACCCTCACAAATCTGCTCTGCCAGGTCTCCCTTTGCCGCCAAATCTGCTAACAAGATGGTTGAACCATATCTGGCCAGCTGTTCACCAGTCAGTTTCCCTCTTTTGCCATCCCTGCTCAGTCTCTCCTCCCAGCAAGCACTCTATCCACCTCTCTAACATCTATTCTGAAGTTCAGAGTGCCAGAATTTTCATCTGTGTCTGTTTTATTTGGTCTCTCTTATCTTTATTGTAGAGGGTCAGTGCAGTGCATCTGCCTAGTCTGCCATCTTGCCAGAAATCCTGCTCCTAACCTTTTAAGGTCCCAGTCACTACCTACCAAAGTACGATGCCATGGTGTCCCCTGAAACTATGATCCTGAGTCCCCAGGCTTAGTAACTCATTTCCTCAAGGTATTTGGTAATGTCTAGGAAGTTTTCATAATTTTGCCCCTTGTATGCTTTCACCACATTCATAGATATATTTATAGCAAAGGTAAATTGTTGTTGTTGTTGTTGTTAAGTGCCGTTGAGTCGGGTCCGACCCATAGCGACCCTGTACAGGGTTTCCGAGGGTGTAAATCTTTACGGGAGTAGAAAGCCTCATCTTTCTCCCGCGGAGCAGCTGGTAGTTTCGAACCGCTGACCTTAAGGTTCGCAGCCCGATTCGTAACCACTACGCTATCAGAGCTCCTTATACTCATGTACAAATATCCTCTTTCAAACCCCTATGTATTTGTGATTCTACTCCTACTATCCCTGCCATACCTGTTCAGTCTGTGTTATCTGTCCACGTGCCTTTCTATTGTAGGATTCTGTATGTAACTTTTTTTTTTTTTTAACCTCTGTTCCCTTTAACTCTTGCACTCTTCCTTGTGTTTTCCCTGGCTTCATCATTCTTCATCCAACCTCCCTTTTGTTGTGTATTGTCTTCCCCATCTCCCAAGTTAATACATGTCTACCCTCTAGAGACTATAAATCTGTATGGGAGAAGAAAGCCTCATTTTTCTCCTGTGGAGTTGCTGGTGGGTTTGAACTGCCAACTTTGAGGTTAATAGCTCAATACCTATACTACAGCATCACCAGGGTTCCTTTGGAGTATTGTTGTTGTTGCTAAGTGCCATGGAGTCAGTTAAGACTCATAATGACCTTGTATAAGGTTTCTGAGGAATGGCTGGTGGATTTGAAATACTGAGTGGTAGAGTGTTTATCCTATATTGATTGCTACATCAGAACTGCCTTTTAGTATAATCCATGTAAAATAGCATTTATCTGTTTTGTTCACTACAGTATTTTATTAGAATCACTGTTTGTTCACTACAGTATTTATTAGAACCATGGTTCAAATAAATTCTAAATAAGTTGTTGAATAAATCTATTGTCTATTACACAAAGATAATAAATAATAAGCTAAAATAAATGGAAAGAAGCCACCTTTGAAGATATTGACATAAGAAGTGAGGTTGGAATGTCACACTGTAAGTACCATAAACAAAGAATCTCCTTCTGAATACTGAAGGCTCACTTCAGGCCATTAAATTAATGTGTTGCCAGTCTTCCCGTGTTAAGTCTGGGGTGTGTAGATGATGAAGAGGCTGCTCTGTTTTTAAAAGGAGAAAGCAGACAAAGAGATAGGTGTGATAAAGCACAAAGACACTGAACCCAGCCTGAAGGAATCAAGAATGATTTCTTCTTAATTTATTTAAGTTTTTTAAAAAGTTATTTCACATACTCATCCATAAACTAAGCACTTAATGTGTGGCAGGCCCCAGGTTTTAACTGAAGAGAAAAGTTGGAGAAGGCATGGCTATTACCCATGAACCTTAAGATCTGGTTGAGGGAGACAAACATGTAATACAATAAAGTACAGTAAAGTGTTAGAGATGTGGGAGTGCTAGAGATTTGGGAAAAGGGTGAATGGGATTGGGGCAATAGGTTTTCTGGTGGGAAAGTACTGGATCTCCCCAATGGAAGAGCCTCCAAGTGTCTCTAACTCACCAGTCGCAGGCCCAGAATGTGACACAAGAGGAAGAGCTGTCCCTCCGCCCCTTCTAATTCCACTAAGAAGACCTGTGTCATCACTAAAAGTCCTACTAACCAAGGAAAGCAGGGTGGATTGCCAAAGTTCAAAGAACTAAAAACCTAGTCTGCCTAAACACAATTTGTCAACTTATTCATTCACCAGATTTCCTATTCATTATTATACATTCTATAGTTGTTTCTTCACAATGGTTTTGGAGGATTGCTATAGTTCTCATTGACAAGGTTTTGTCTTTTTGTTTTGTTGTTGTTGTGTGCCACCAAGTCAGTTCCATCTCATAACAACACTATATACGGTTTTCAGGAGTGACTGGTGGGTTTGAACTGCTACTTTGCAGATACAAGTCCATTGCTTATCCTAAGTGCCACACCAGGACTCTTTGTCTTTATAGAAGAATTGAAAGCAATCTTCTAGAATTTTTTAAATGTACTAAAAATCAAAAGTCATTCCATAACCAAAATGCCAGTGTATCACATAAGGACTTTTTGGTTTACATTGCTTTTTTTCATATGGTTTTGGTTTTACCAATATTTTAGCATATTTGTGATCATTCTGCCAAGTTCTCAAGTACTTTATCAAGCTAACTTTTCTATCTTCAATTTAATAGATCAAGTTTACTGTGATACGGGTGCTCCTGGCACTTACAGTTCATTTTGCATTTATCAGTCATTTTTTTGCTCTTTTATAATTTTTTTAGCTGGTAAAGCAAAATCCTTCCACAACAACTTTGTAGTTACAGTTAGTAACTATGACTATCACACTTGAGACATTGGTTACATAAATCAGTAAAATGCAATCTTATGGGTACCTTCAGTTCCTTTCTACTATCTTGATTTATTTTATCCTAATTGGTTCTTGTTAGGAATAAAATGATCATAATTTGTTATATTATACAGGATAACTTGGGCTACTATTAACTTTTTCAGGTGTCTTTACATTTAAATTTTTAGTTTAAAGACATCCTCATCTGGTGTTTCTTAACTGAAAAACCCTGGTAAAACTTTATCCTAAGCTTTTACTATTTTGAGCTAATTGAATACAATTTAACTTAATTTAAATGAAATATAATTAACTAGTGTCATTTAATTTAAAGTTTTAATTGCTGGAGTTCAAAATTAAGTCTGATGTGCCTTTTGAGGATTTGGCAAAAAAGAAGAATAAGAGCTGAAAAACAGAAAAATGGCATCAAATCATTAAAAGAACCCAGCTTTAGAATATTAGTAAAATTTATAAATTAGATGAATTGGGTATTTGGGAAATTGAATTGCAGTGAATCAATCTAGAATCTTCTTAGTATATGTGGGCATGTTTTTGAAGACTCATTTTTGTTCTCAATTCACAGCTAGTTTTTTCTCTTGCTTTCCTGCTAGTGAATAAAGAGCGTTACTGATAGCCCCTCTCATCAATTCTTTGTCCTGCCAGTGCACAGGGTTTTACAGCAAAGTCCAGCGTCCACCAGGAATGTTTCCATTGTCTCAGGAGAGAAGATTAGAAAAACCCTGCCTAGACCTTTAGGAGACGAGTTTTCCCTATCCTTTACCCTGCTCCTATATATGTATATCTGTCTGGGACCCATAGGATACACAAGCCTTTTGTTGTTGTTGTTGTTGTGTTAACTTTCTGTTGTGAATTAGGTTCAGGTTTACAGAACAGGTCATTCGTTTTATATCCAACAAGTCATACACAGTTTGTTTCATCTCATTGATTACAATCCCCTCAGTGTAACATCATTCATCTCATTTCCTTCCTAAATGATTCAGTAGATTGAATGAGATAGTTGTGAATACCTTATCTCTATGCCAGGTGCTTGGAGTCCTGGTGTGGCACTGTGGGTTAATGTGCCAGAATTCAAAGCCATTTGAACTGCAAGGTTGGTGGTTCAAGCTCACCAGCTGCTCCTCAGAAATCCTATACAGTGTCGCTATGGGTCAGAATTGACTCGACAGTACTTAACAACAGCAACAAGAAGTCACAAAATGCATCATAGAAATATCTCAATAAAGTTGACCCACAGTCCATGCTGTGCCTTAGCCTCCCATTCTATTTCCCACCTCCAAGTATGCCTGGCTACATTTCCCTAGAAATCTCATCAGTTATAATGTGCACCAAACAATAGCACCAAATGATCCAAATAGAATGTGGTTAGTACGACCAAAAGCTCCCAATTTTCACAAACACCCCTACTAAATTTAGCACAATGGTCAGACCCTGCAGTGGTTAAAACACAAGGAGACCTAGATGTGGAGTCAGAAGGCCTAGCTCCCCCACAGGCAACACGCCAGCTTAGATGAGTTCTCTTGGCTTCAGTTCCCTCATCTCAGTATGTGGTTGTCATAAGAACCAGATCAGGCAGTGCCTATAGTGCTTTAGCAGAGTGTGTGGCTCATAAGGAAGACACTTCAGAAGCAGTAGTGAGCTGGACAAGTATATACAAGCTTGTAGTTTAATAATAATGTATTTACAATAATCTGACCTGCAACATCAATAAGAGTTGTTGTTAGTTGCCATCAAATCTGCCCCAACTCATGGAGACCCATGCACAACAGGATTGGGCCATTGTAATCCACAAAATTTTCATTGGTTAATTTTGGGAAAGTAGACCTTTCTTTCTAGATTGCCATAGGCCGAAAGCGCCACTGATGCCTGTTCATCACCAAAGCAACAAGCAAGTGGAAACTGACAGATGGGTAGTGGCCACACATGAGGTCCATTGGCATCAGACTTAGGTCTCCCACATGGAAGATGAGAATTCTACCATGGAACCCCACTTGCTTCTCAGTGAAGTGGCAGTGAGTTTATTATTCTCCAGTAGCCATGACAAACCAGCGAGCTACATTTTAGAGGGTGAGACTTTTCTAAGGCTCATTAGATTAACTTGTTCCATGGAGGCAACCTATTCCAATCTATCTTTTTTTTTTTTAATCCTTTTTAAGGGAGGAGGTGAGTGAGTTTCTAAAGAGCTGCAACCATTAAGACTAGGCGATGTGTTTCTCAGAAGAAAGGCAACTGTGTTGTTTGGGTCTTAGTTTTCAGGAATTAATTTGCTTAGGCTCTCCTCAACTTGTCAATCTATTATTTTGCTAGCAGAATAGATCATTCCTTTTGATTATGTAATATAATTGCCCAATACTGTTTTGAAGCAGAAGAAATGTGAAAAAGCTAGTTATACAAGAGAAAGAGAAATGCCCATTAGGAATGGGGCAAAGCCAGGAAGGAGATGGAGACAGGAAGGAGGAGGAATGAACACACCAACAAGCTGGAAGGGGCCCAGGGCACAGACCCCAAGTGAGCCTCCAATGTAGAGATTATGTCATTCATTTGCATTTCTGGTTTCACTTAAGGTAATGATGTATCTTTTATTTCATCTTTGATTTTGTTTCTGGTTTGACTTTGAGAAGATTAGAAATCCAGGCATGAAAAAAGAGGTTTTGGTTTTGTTTTGCTTTCCTTCCAAGTGTTACATCTGTTAGAGGCTGGATATAAGTGTATTAATTGCCAGAAATATCTGAAGGGGAAGGCACATGTTTATTCTTCAGTTTTGCTACTAAAGATCGCCAGGGCCTCATTTCAGCATTCTATCTTTGGTTGAAAAACAAGTATTCACCAGTAATGGGCACCAATACTTAAACAATGAAGAGAGGGTTTAATTTGAAATGATTTTTTTTTTGTCTTACTCCCAAGCATCACTGATTATACAATGTAGCAGTCCACTTATGAGTCCTTAAGTTAAACACACACATATGGGCCTAATAAACATTTACTTACTACAGTCGAATTGCCAACAATTAAAATAAATATCTAGATAGGTGATTTAGTAATGTTTGTGAAGAGGAAATTTATTCAACAAATATGTTTTATGGATTTAGTTAAACATAGCAGGAAATTATCTAAGAACACAAAGAGGAATTTCCTACACTAAAACCTTCCAGGGACAACTCATGTATACGTTGTTGTTAAGTGCTGCCAAGTCGATTCCGACCCATAGCGACCCTGTATAGAGTGTCTGAAGAGCAGCTGGTGAGCTTGAACTGCCGCCTTTTCAGTTCAAACAGCTTTGCAGTCTGCTGCGTTAACCCACAGAGCCACACCAGGACTCCCCTATGTATATGAGTAACCATAATAAAGGTGTGAGGGGCCTGAAAGTATGTGTACTAATACTAATTGATGTGTGCAGTAAGTCTTTTTTCCTACTTTTGCCACCTAAAAGAATTTCCCAGCAGCCAGTCCCACCATCTTCCTATCCACTATGCAGTCTCTCAGCAAGTGGTCTCTCACCACATGCTGTCTGTAGAGTTCAAATAAAAACCCAGGCCAGCTTCCATTCCTTGGCAACCCTATGTGTGTGAATAGACCGGCTCCACAGGGTGGTCAATGCTATGGAGCTGGTCTACTCTACACACACGGAGTTATCACTGAATGGAAGCTGGCATGGGTTTGTTTTATACCTTTTCTAAACAGATCTCCCGGTGTGGCGCTGCTGGTGTGGCTCTGCTGGTGTGGCGCCATGGGTTAATGCAGTTCAGACTGCAAAGCTGTTTGAACTGCAAAGTCAGCCATTCAAGCTCACCAGCTGCTTCTTGGAAACCCTATACCGGTCGCTATGGGTTGGAATCAACTGATGGCAACAAACAGAGCTCCAAGCTTTTCTTCCATGGGGCTTCCAACCTTTTGTTTAGCAGGTGAGCCGAGCTTGTTAACCTGTTTGCATCATGCAGGGATTCGTATCCATATGCAAATGACTCCCCAATTTGTAAATTAAGATTTGGTTGCTTCCCAGAGCTCTATTTCCACTTGGACCTTACTTAAGTAGCATCTCATACTGGAGTCCTGGTGTGGCACTGTGGACTAATGCATCAGATGGCAAAGTCGTTTGAACTGTAAGGGTCAGTGGTTATATTTAGCTTATGTTTTAAAAAACAACCCAACAACGTTTGATTAACACTCCCTTGAATTCTTGTTTATCCCCAAGTCTTCCCTTAATTCAGTAAATGTTGTTGTTAAGTGCTGTCAAGTGAATTCTGACTCACAGCAACCCTACACACGGTTTTTGAGGGGCAGCAGGTGAGTTTGAACCACCGGTCTTGTGGTTCAAACTGACTTTTCGGTCTAGTGCTTATCCATTAATGCTACACCAGGACTCCAATTCAGTAAATAGCAGCACTCAAATGTCAAGCACGAACTTCAAGTCATCCTTTCTTTCTCTACGCTTGTGAAGACTGCTTCGGTGAGTCCTATAGGTGTATTTCCAGAATACACAGATGAGCAACATGGCATATCTCCAAAATATAGTCAGAATGGCTACTTCAGGAGTAGTAGAATGTGGCACTTAGCAGAGGGTTAAAGCTAGGCACCCTTGCTTCGGTAGTTCTTACTGCCCTGGTATAAGCCCCTGGCCAAGATCTATCTGGATTCCACATCCAACAGCCTATAGAAATGAATTTCTTCTTCTCCACCTCCCTCTTCCACAAGCCCACAACTTTATCTTCATAAATATATTGTTCAGCAAATGAGTCAGACACATAAGTGTACATTCTATATGACTCCATTTATGGGATATTCAAAACAGGCCAATTTACTACCATCGTGGCTCCAGGAGGTGAGGGTAAGATTAAACAATTATTTCTAGAAGGATACTATTTGTCAGCCATTAGGAATATCAAAACATCTGCATTTTGGATATATGTGATTTAATCTTGGTGACTAGAGAGATTAAATATGCATTATCTTTCCACAACAAACAAAACTTTTCCCCCATAGTGCAAAATCACTCAGACTTTTACTTCTACCATTAGAAAAATAGGAATTAATCAGTGTTAAACTTTGGAGAGTCGAAAGAGTATTAGACATGTGGTGAATGTCACAAAAACCTAGGGAGATGCATCATGACACACGTAGCAGAAGTCACCGCCAGACTTCTTGTTGTTAGCTTCTGTGGAGTCTGTTCCGACTCATAGTGTCTCCATGCGATAGAACAGAACTGCTCCATAGGGTTTTCCAGGCTTTATGGGAGAAGCCTTGGTGCCAGAGTCATTAAAAGTAAGGTTGCTAACCAAAAAGGCTGCCATTCAAACCCATCAGCTACTCTGCTTCCAGTAAAGATCTCTAGCTGTAGAAACCCAGTGGGACAGTTTGTTTCTTATCCTTTGCTGGAGTGCATCATCAGGTCTTTCTCTTGTAGAATCTTTGGGCCACACAAGGCAACTGAGTGCTAACCACTTGCCTCCCCAACCGTCCACCCAGTACCCCAGACTCCTTCTATAACCAGCCTAGCCTTTTAGAATTATCCTGAGACTACCACTCATTCAGAATTTCCTTCTTTCTAAAAAGGCCCAAGCTAAGCAACTTTGTTTCTCCATGTGTCCTCTGTTTCCCTGATTGTCTAAAATGGAAGGGATGGGATCCAGAAATACCCTAACTAGATGTCCCCTGCCTTCCTTCTATAGAGCTACCACTAGCATCCCCAGCTTGGTCTGCCAACAGTTAGAACCTACCCACCTCACCACACCCCACCCCATCCCAACTCTGCCCAGATTCTCAAAGGCCGACTGTTGTTGTTGTTAAGTGCCTTTGACTCAGTTCCAACCCACAGAGACCCTGTATAGGGTTTTGGAGGAGCAGCTGGCGAGCTTGAATCACTTGCCTTGAGGGATCAAATGACTTTGCAGTCCAGTGCATTAATCCACAGTGCCACACCAGGAACTGCCAATTATAAAAGGAAATTGATTTTGTTTGTTTGTTTGTTCCAGAGCCAGCAGGCACACTAGGCAGCGGCCTACATGGTACAATTCAAAAAGGACAGGAAAATCCCCAGAATAAATACCTTCCCCTCTGGCCAATCTTAGGTACTGAAATCTCACCATCATGACTTTTGCCAGACCCAGCCTTAGCCTCACCTCTGCAGAGTTCCTCAACCTCCAAACCAGGACCCATTAGATCCTCCATTCTTGGTTCAGACAGACCTTGTCACCACTTCGTAGGACTCAGAGTGGCCTGAGGCAGGGCTGTTGTATTCAACTAGCAGCCTAAAATTTGTCTATAGCATCTTTACAGAGGGGGAAAAAAAGGGAGAGAATTTTATGTTTGATTGATTCATTCAGTAAATAAAAAGTAAAAGCCAAAAAGTATTGCTATATATCCAGAATCTTCAGAGATGGGAAATTTCCTCTTGAAAGGACGGGCAGACCAGCCTGGAGCAGCTAGAAGAACAGTAGCTACTTCTTGAAAGAAAGACTGACAGGAAAAATACAAAACAATATAGGCAGACTGACTGATTACTACAAGAACAAGCAAGTTGCTCGCCCAGGAGACATCAAGGAAAGTGATCGGGTCCCCTCAGAGCAAACCCCCTTCCAAGGCTAAGACTCAATGGGAATACACACTTTGATTGGTGACTATGTTCATCACTGATAAGGGGAAGTGAGGGAAAAACAGCAATGAAGCTGTGAGCTAAGCCCTACAACGTTTAATAGACTCCTGTGAACCCAGGTGGAGACCTGGTCGGCCAGCAGTGTGGCAAGACCTGGGGACTCTTGAGCCCAGAGTCAGTGACATAGCCACAGAGGACTAGAGTGGAGAGTGAAGCATCCAGCTGATGAGAAGAGAGGGCATATGCACAAGAACACCCACACTTGCAGATAATACCCACTTGACCTGGCTTTAGTGACTGGATGATCAGAGCTCAACTAGAAGAAGAAAGAAGAGGAAAAAAAGAGTAATCTGATACAATTTGATGAACTTGACCTACACCTATGGATGCAGTAGCTCAAAAGAGGGAACAAATCTTTACAGCAAGGATCATTCCCACCCCCTCCATACACAGAGTAGACAGGGATGGGCAACTTGGACATTGGCTACCCAAAATGGGGGTTCTACAAAGGCAAGAAGTGACTGGCTTACAAGCTTTCAAGAGGGAACCTAGATCCAGAGGGCCTGGAGGAAGGCAGAATCTCCACTGAGTAGTATCCAATCTGTCTAGGCGGGGTAGATGAAAGGAAATGCGGATAGGTCTCTTGTGATACAATAGTGAATAACTGTTATCAGGACTGATTGTGAGGGTTGAAAACGTAAAGGAAGACATTTTGTAGCAAGGAGGGGAGTTATTAACTTTTTAGCCTAGGAGCAGAGGTCCCTCGGACCATGAAGGGAGAAGAGCGGAGGGCGGGACCCTACCCAGAGAAGCAGTGATGCCTGAGATGGAGGCAGAGATGAAGTGGAGAGATGGAGCAGCTGGGAACTTTAGACCCAGAGAGGGAGAGGGGCTGTGTGCTGATGACCAGGGGGCAGGCTTGTGTGGTGTACCCTTTGGTTGGTTGATGATGCATGGAGGGGATTGTAACCATAGCAATGAAACAATATACAATAGGATGAATGTAAAACTAATGTTCTCCCATGTAAACTATCACATAATTCACAATAAAACATTTTTAAAAAGAAGAAAAAAAGTACTGCTATAAAATCATAGCACCCTTTTTAAAAGAAAAATGAAACTGTGAAGCTCTTGTCTCTCAACAAATCCTCCATCTAAGTTTATTCACTTTTGAAAGAAGTGTTCCCATCTCTCTAACTCTGCCCAAAGAAATCTGTGCTCTTTGATTTATATTATGTCAAAATAACAATTTCAGCATATTCAAGGAACTTAAATTGTGTTTCTTTTAAATGTTCTTTGAGTTTGGGAGGGGGCAAAAAGAAGTATGAATAGGCAAGATTAGGGTTGTAAAATGAGTGCGGTAAGGATTGCCAATAAAATTCTCATAGAATAGCCCTTGCTACCCTCAAAGAATGCGAAAGTGCATTCTTAAGATGGGAAAAACACTTCCTGAATTTTTCTCACCAATACCATTTTATATTTTCTTAAAACTTCTTCCTAATAAGCCCCTGAGATCATCCTGTGTCTTTTGAGAAAATCTATCAAGATTATCTCTGGAATCTCAGAAACAGTCACCATAATCTTCTGAAGTGACTTTTCTGCCTTGAATTTAACTGGCCCAGCAAATTCCCCATTAGTCAGGTTTGAATGGACCTTGCTTTCTGGACTACGTTGGTAAATCCAAGACCCATACTGGTTATAATTCATTCCCTAAAGTCATCTTCATTAGCTTTGGTCTTGCTTAAAAGGCTGATGGGAAGATCATCTCTTTGAGCTAGCTAATCCCCAAGCAATGTTTTTGGCACCCATTGAGCTGAAGGCTTACCGAGGCCAAAATGTTTTCTTAAAATAGAAAATGCTAAACCTTGTGATATCCCAACTTCAGTAGCTAATGCATCAATAGTAAGTCTGTGGTCTTCTTCCAGCAGTTTCTGAACTTCATTTGTCAAGGCTGATGGTCTTCCCTCTCTTGGCTCATCTTTGTTGTCTTTCCAACCTCCTTCAAAACTCTTGATCCATCTGAAAAATGGATGTGGAGCAGCATTCCTGTAAAGATGTTACAAAGCTTCAATGATTTAAGAAGACATCCACTTGAATCTTGCTAAACAATTGATATAGCTCTGAGCCTAAAATATTTTTTTTTCTATAGCACAAAAAGTATACTTTTCTTTTTAAGGCACCCTAAGTCCTGGTGTGGTGCTGTAGGATAAGCACAGAACTGCTAACCACAAGGTCAGCATTTTAAACTCACCATCTGCTACTTGAAAACAGGGTCAATATGAGCCTGAGCTGATTCCCCAGCTTTTAACAACAATCACAAGAATAAGACAAATGTAGTACTAATAGAATTTGTCTGCAGCCACCCACTAATCACAGACATGTTTAAACACCAAGGAATGTATGAACTAGAACCCTAGTATCGATATTTACATTCAGAGGACACTACTTTGCCAGGTACTGTTCTAGATGCTGGGGACATGACAGTAAATTTATATTAGATTTTAGTGATGGGGGATAGGCAATGAGTACATTTAAATATATACATTACATAGCTTGCTCTTAAGTGCCTTTGAGTCAGTTCCAACACATAACGTTTCTGAGGAGTGACTGGCGGATTTGGACCTCCAACCATGCAATAAGTAGTCCAGTGCTTATCCTATAGTGCCATAGCTTAGAAAGTGGTAAAATATAATGGGAAAGTGGGTAAAGAACTTTAATTGTAGGGGGAATTAGGAATTGTAAATAGAGTCATCAAAGACAAACTTGGTGCATTTTTCCTTGAAAAAGCAGCGATGGGGTCATCATGGAAAAAAATCAGTATTTTGTCAGATCTCCGCACACTCACATTGATCTTTACTGCTGCCATCAAACCGATTCTGACTTCTATGCTTGGTGGTGCAGTGCTGAAGCGCTCAGCAGCTATCTGAAATGTTGGTGATTCAAATCCACCAGCTGCTCACTGGGAGAAAGGTACGGATGTACACTGTGGATTTTTTTAGATTCTAAAATATTGTATCAATAGAAGAAATTATTTTAAGCTGCTACTCCACTTTCAATCTTATAGACATAGCAATTTCATCACCTACAAAAAATAACAAATGTAGATTTTTTGCATTACTGTTCTGTTTAGACTTTTCAAAGCCCTTTCGTGTTTTTTATCCTCATAAATAAGACAGGAAAAGAAGGAATTAGCATCTCTGTTTTCTAGTTAGTGAAAGTCAGACCACCCTAGAGATAGATGATTTGCCTGAGGTTGCACAGCTGCTATTCAGGGATCAGAGAAGGGGCTCAGGTCTTCTGTTCCTCACCAAAGTTCTGTGTTTATCACATCAGACTTTTTTTTTAAGAGGATCAACTCTGCAATGTCCCATCTTCCACACCTACAGACAACAGACATACACACAAACACACATCTCAATTTCTGAGTAATCATATACCCTAAATTTCACAGAAAATTTCATCCAAGAAAAACTTGATCCAGAGGGATTTACAGAGAAATGCAACCCAAACTCCTCTGTGTATACCCAAGCAGTCAGGCAAAGCATAACACTTAGTTCTATATAAAACCATATCTCTCATTTTAGGAGACAACAAGGGGTGGGGGGGGGGGGGGGGGAAGTCAACCAGAATTCTGTACTGAGATAATAAAAATATCTTTTGTCATCCCCAAAGACAGATTGTAGATGTGCTACATGTTAATTTACTGTCAATTTATTCATTTTTAAAATATAATCGTAAGTCAAGGTAGATTTAATTCCATTTTCATCTTGTGTACTTCCTTTCAAGGCTTGGTAATTTCTTTTCTATTTTTATCCATTCCACTTTCGCTTCCTGTCAATTTTTATATCAAAATCTGCTTGGGTTCCATTTGGCAGGTGCAGTCATAAAAAGATTCCTCATGCTTTAGTGTTTAAATTTGCCTTTGCACTTTAAATGGCGCAACATTGGTTCTTCTACCTGGCGTTAGTCCCAGATTCACAGAAGGCCGGAGCTTATTTCTATGGTGGTTCTTCATCATTAGGAAATAATGGTCTCCCTTCCATCCACACCGCCATTCACTGAGCATGTATTGAGCACCACTGAGTGCTAGGCACCACATGTGTTCTGTGGGATTATAAATCAGATACAAAGTGAGCATTAAGTAAAATTAAGACAGTAACTAGCAAAAAAAATCTAGGTTATGGCTGCAGCACGGGTGTTCTGAGGAGGAAGGGGCCCTTTCTGTCGTGAAAGTAGTGGCAGAGAGTGGAGGAAGAAGGACTGGGACACATACCAGTCTTCATATCAGGACAATAGCCTGTGTTACCCTTCCTGAGATACTCTTGTGGATGTTGTACAATGGCTCAAGGGGCAGCAGACATGATGAAGCTGGAAATTCTAGCTGGTGCCCAGCACAACTGCACTATCTTATACTTGCTCCTCACACTGTAGATACAATGGGCTTGTAGTCTTCCCTGTCAACTAGTCAGGTTCTTTCTACATACAGAACGGGAGCAACATTTATTGAACATCTGAGTATATATCTGCTTCACTTATTTACTAAGCACATGAGAAGGTTGTGACGTTGTGGTGACAAGCGTTTTAAAATTGCTTTACCAAACCACCCCACACCAAGTAGCTTCCAAAATTCAATTGTTCCCTAAAAGTAGCGAGGAGAGTGAAACCTAGAAACTGCTAAAGTGGTAACAAAAGCAGACAGCTAAGTTCTTCTTTGTGTATGTTCAACACCTTGCACCTGACACAGAAGGAACGCAGTGAAGAAATTAGGGAAATCAGGAGAAGAGTTGATGTCTCGTGGCTTCATCTTTAGCCCTTCTAGTGATGATTGAAATACATTACTCAATACGCTCATTTCTTCTTGTTA
>NW_006408595.1:13813035-13815078 GCF_000296735.1 Chrysochloris asiatica
CCTTGTTCTTTGCCAATACTTTCAATGCACTTTGACTTCTTCCTTTAATACCATTGACGCTTTATCATATGCTACCTCTTAAATGGGTAAACATCAACCATTTCTTTTTGCTACAGTGACTCTGTGTATTCCTTCCATTTTCTTTTGATGCTTTCTGCGTCACTCAATATTTTGTCCATAGAATCTTTTAATATTTCAAGTTGAGGCTTGAATTTTTTCTTTAGTTTTATCACCTTGAGAAATGTTGATTGTGTTCTTTCCTTTGGGTTTTCAGACTCCAAATCTTTGCACATTTCATTATAATACTTGACTTAGTCTTCTTGAGGTACCCTTTGAAATTTTTTAATCAACTGTTTTACTTCCTCATTTCTTCCATTTGCTTTAGTATCTCTACACTGGAGAGCAAGTTTCAAAGTCTCTTATGACAACCATTTTGGGCTTTTCCTTCTTTCTTGTCTTCTAAATGATCTTTAGCATTCTTCCTTTGAGATGTTCTTCTGGTCTTCCGTCTTATGTCATCCCACAACTCTCCTGGTCTTCCATCAATAGTGCCTAATACATCAAATCTGTTCTTGAGATGGCCTCTAAATTAAGATGGGATATGGTCAAGGTCAAAATTTGGCTCTCGAGGACTTCTTTTAATTTTCTTCATCCTTAGCCTGAACTTGCATATGAGCAACTGATGATCTATTCCACAGTCTGCCCCTGGCCTTGTTTTGGCTGATGATATGGAACTTTTCCATTGTCTCTTCCCACAAATATAGTCAATTTGATTTTTGTGAATTCCATCTGGTGAGGCCCATGTGTATAGTCATCTTTTGTGCTGTTTAAAAAAGTGTTAGCAATGAAGAAGTCACTGGTCCTATCATACAATCTCCAGCATCATTCCTATCATGTTGTTGTTAAGTGTCGTCGAATCGATTCCGACCCATAGTGACCCTATATAGGGTTTCCAAGGAGCAGCTGGTGAGCTTGAACCACTAACCTTGCAGTTCAAACAACTTTCCAGTCTGATGCATTAGCCCACAGTGCCTCTCCAGATTCCATGGAGGCCATATTTTCCAATTACTGATCTTTCCTCTTTGTTTCCAACCTTTGCATTCCAATTACGTGTAATTACCAATACATCTTGTTTGCATGTTTGATTAATCTCATACTGAAGAAGTTGGTAGGATTCTTCAATTTCATCATCACTGACTTTAGTGGTTGGCACTTAAAATTTGAATAGTAGTGGTAGTAACTGCTCTTCCTTGTAGATATTTAGAGATTATCCGATTACAGACAGCATTCTACTTCAAGATAAATCTTTACATGTTCTTCCTGTTGATAAATGTTATGCCATTCCTTTTGAATTTGTCATTCCAGCAAAGTAGACCATGTGGTTGTCAGATTCAAAATGGCCAGTACCAGTCCATTTCAGTTCATTAATGCCTAGGATATCAATCGTTATGTGTTCCATTTCATTTTTGGCAATTCCCAATTTTCATAGATTCATACTTCATACAGTTCATGTCTGATTATTAATGGATATTTACAGTTGCTTCTCATTTTGAGTTGTGCCCTATCAACAAATGAAGATCCAGAAATTTTTACTCTATTTGTGTCATTATGGTCAAATCTACTTTGAGGAGGCAGCTCTTCCCCAATAATATTTTGAATATCTTCCAACCTGAAGGACTCATCTTCTGGCACTGTATCTGGCAATATTCTGGTTCTGTTCATCATGTTCAATATTCTGGTACTATCTTGCAGCATTCCACTGCTATTCATAAGCTTTTCAGTGGCTAACCATTCAGAAGTACTCTGCCTCTTCTTCCTAGTCTGTCTTAGTCTGGAAGCTCACCTGAAACCTGTCCACCGTGGCTGTACCCTGCTGGTATTTAAAAATACTGGTGGCGAGAAACAAACAAGATGGCGGATTGGGTGGACGTGTAGTAAAGGAGCTCCGCCAACAACAACAACACAGAATATCCAACCAAACAGGCTCAGAGGATGGTCCAGAACCCTGAACACATATAAAGGAATATTTAGAAGGTTGGAAGG
>NW_006408595.1:13821605-13843839 GCF_000296735.1 Chrysochloris asiatica
TTGTTAAGTGCCATCAAGTCGGTTCCAACCCATAGCGACCCTGTATAGGGTTTCCGAGGAGCAGCTGGTGAGCTTGAACCACCAACTTTGCAGTTCAAATGGCTTTGCAGTCTGGTGTATTAATCCACAGCGCCACACCAGGACTCCTATAGTCTGGTAATAAACCAGTAATTACAGGCAGAATGGCATCAACCAAGAATGAGCATAGAAAGCGCTTTTGAAAGAGCTTCATTTTGGTGGCATCCTAGAAATCCTATATGCCCTGTTCACACACTTATATAGGCTCTTCCCAATAGACTTTGTAAGCATAACTTAAGCAAAAGATTAAATAAACCCCTGTTTGTGAAGGCCTGTGTGTCAAGTAAATATGCCAAAGTTAGCCATGCAGAGAATAATACAGACAGGAAGAGGGAAAACAGCATGTAAGTCCCAGACTTTTAATTGTCCTCACCAAAGTTTTAGTTGCGTGAGAGAAGCTATCTTGACTATTTCAGTCCTATCTACCACCTGATTGCCATAGCATGAGCGGAAACCCCCATCCAAGTAAGAACAACACAAGAACCCAGTCAAGTCCCAGCCAATGCAGAATAATGAGCGAATAAAACGGTTGTCTTAAGTCACTGAAGTGTAGGATGATATGTTATAAAGCAACAACAGACACAGCTATATAAGTAACTATGTCCTTTCTTTTAAGAGAATATTTTTTGTTAAAATTGACACCAGGTAACTTTTTTGTTTTTGATTGGTTCTTTTTCCTACTGCGATCTCTCTCTTTAAAAAAAAATTATTATTATTATTTTCCAAGTAACTGATTACATGGTATAATATTTGGTTTGTTACTTGAGTGCAAGTTTGATCACTCAGATGAGCAGTCTGTCAAGGACAGAAGGCAAAAAACAGAATTTATAAGAGAAAGTAGAAATTAAAGAACTGAAGATAGTCTCAGAAGAATGAGTCTTATTTGCATATTTTCCAAGTAAACTGATAAGTGATTTCTTGAAAAAACATCAGTCAGATTATTCTGTTCTTAAGTTAGCCGATGAGAAATATCAAAGGAAATAATTTAATTGCTTATGTATTCTTTAGAAAACCTTAAGTGTTTAGTCTGAAGCTTACATGACAGGCTACCTCTAGGCAATGGCTGAAGGTCTTTCATTAACACCCACCCTGGGTATGTTAGACCTACACTATCTCCCTTGGGTCCTTCCATTAACACCCATGTGGTTAAGCCATCTTCTTTGTTACTACTTTGCATGCTGATTTTGATATATTTAATCACTTTGTTCTAACCTTCAAATTTATTCTCTTAGATTTTTTTCTCAGTGTAAAATTATATCACCTGTAAATGATCATCTTGTCTCTTTCCTTTCAATATGTCATTGTGAATAAAACATAAAATTCACATAGGATAAAAACAAATTCTCAAGCATTCAGAAAGTGTATCCACGTGGTACTCATCCCTTACAAGGGTCCCTTGTTCTGCTCAGAGGCATTTGATCAGGGTGGCTCAGTCAACTTTAGTTTGAAATGAGGGAGCTCCAGCAGATGGACAATTTAGAGTTAATTCTCACCATAAAAATTCTAAAATAATCTGACTCCATGGGAAGTTCTGTCTTGGAATCTGGGCTATAGCAATTTTTGTTCAGATATTCAGCAGATGGCTAATTCTTATCACAGTAACACTCTATGGGATGCTAAGTTTGTCTTCTGTAAAGCCAAAGTGAAACAAGTTGAAAATTTTTATTTGGCTGAAAATGGTTGTCATAAGACTCAACAAAATAGAGTTTTGTCTTTTTTATTTTAGTGATGGATGTTATAGGTAAATATTACACTACCTTGCTCTTCTTTCTGTCTCTAATGATGGGTGCACACATGCACATATACATACCATCATTAGAATCCTTGTAGAATACCACCCAACCTACACTGCGCAATTCTTGTATGGGATTCAGATTTATATTATATTAATATTCACTGAAGGATCTACCACGTAGCTCTAAGAATTATCTATGCAGCATTAGAAATTTGTTATGATACCCTATTATAAGGTGTTTGGTTGCCGTTATTACGTGCTATCAAATTAGTTCCAACTCACAGCAACCCTAAATACAACAGAACAAACTATTGTCCAGCTCTGCACCATCCTCACAATCATTGCTCTGTGTGAGCCCAGTGTTGCAGGCACTGTATCATTTCATGTTGAGAGTCTTCCTCTCTTTTGCTGACCCTCTACTTTACTAAGCATGATGTCATCCTCCTTCCAATGACCATTCTGGCTTCTTCCAAGATAGATTTGTTCGTTTTCCTAGCAACCCATGATGCATTAAATATTCTTCAACAACATTGTAATTCAAAAGCATCAATTTTTCTTTGGTTGTCTTCATTCATTGTCCAGGTTTTGCAAGCATATGAAGCAACCAAAAATACTATGGTTTGTGTCAGGCACACCCTAGTCCTTAAAGTGACATCTTTGTTTTTTATGATTTAAAGAGGTCTTTTGTAGCTGATTTGCTCAATGCAATATGTTATGTTGCTTCCACGATTGTTGATTGTTACTCCAAGTAAGGTTAAATCCTTGACTATGTCAATCTTTTCTCCACTTATTGTGATGTTGCTCATTGGTCCAGTTGTGAAGACTTTATGTAAAGGCGTAATCCATACTGAAGGCTGCAGTGGTTTTTTTTTTTTTTTGGCTTTTTTTTATCAGTAAGTGCTTCAAGTCTTCTTTGCTTTCAGCAAGCAAGATTGTATCATTCACATATTGCAAGTTCTTAATGAGTCTTCCTCCAATCCCGATGCCACATTCCTAATATGTTCAAAATTCACAGATTATTTGCTCAGCATACAGATTGAGTAAACATGGTGAAAGAATGCAACCCTGATGCACACCTTTCCTGATTTTAAACCATGAAGTACCCACTTATTCGGATCTAACTACTGCCTCTTGATCTGTGTATTGGGTTTCTCATGAGCATGATGAAGTGTTCTGGAATTCGCAGTCTTCACAATGTTAGCCATAATTTGTTATGATCTACAAAACCAAATGCCTTTTCAGAGCCAGTAAAACGCAGGTAAACATCTCTGATATTTTCTGCTTTCAGCAAATAGTCTTCTGATATCAGCAATGTATCCCTAATTCCACATTCTTTTCTGAATCCGGCTTGAATTTATGGCAGTTCCCTGTTGATGCATTGCTACAACCATTTTTGAATTATTGTCAGCAAAGTTTTACTTGTGTTTGATATTATGATATTGTTCAAAATTTCTGCATTCTGTTGGATCACCTTTCTTTGGAATGGGTACAAATATTGATATTTTCCAGTCCAATGGTCAGATCACTCTCTTTCAAATTTCGGATTGTATGCTATCTGCTATAATGGGCAAGCATCAATTCTTGTTGATACAGTAACTCTGTATATTTCTCTCATCTTCTTTTATGCTTCCTGCATCATTGAATATTTTGCCCATATTATTGTTAAGTGCCATTGAGTCAGTTCCAACTTAGAGTGACCTTGTATAAGGTTTCCAAGGCTGCAAATCTTTACAGGAGTAGAAAGCCTTCTCTTTCTCCCTCAGAGTGGCTGGTGGGCTCAAACCACTGACTTTGTGGTTCGTATTCCGGTGTTTATCTTGCAGAGCCACCGTGCTCCCCATTTTGCCAGTAGAATATTTCAATATTGCAACTTAAGGCTTGAATTTTCTCTTCAGATCATTTTGCTAAAGAAATGCTGAAGGTGTTCTTTCCATTTTCTATGGAAGTGGTTTTAAAAACTATTTTTTTCTTTTAAAAAAATTGAAGTTTACTCCATAGGCTAGTGGTTAAATTTGTAGGGAGAGTCCTTTTCCTACCCCCATTTTCTCAAACTGAGTTATTTTGTGTGCCTGTAAGAAGGAGAAACTTTTGACTGACTCATTCTAAATATTCTAGATAGTGCATTCATATTTAATTGATGGTTTATATTTAATTGATGATTGTATGCTGGCAAGTTCTTAGGCATTCACCACCTGTCTCCTGGTGGGTATGGTAGAGACTAGAAGAATATATGAAGTTCTTTGTTTGTTGTTCATGTAACGTAGTTCAGGGCAGGTTTGTCTAATGTTGACTGCTAATTGTCATTAATCAGGTGGTACAGAAGTGGGTTTAGTGCTTGTCCTGTGGGTGAAGCCGCAGGAGGCACAGATGAGGGTGTACAGGCCCAACTGCTTTCTCCCCCAAACAAACAACAGCAATAAAAGATATAATGAGGTGAAATTCATGCACCTCCAGACATGGGGGTGATGCGCCCACCATAGGCAGAGCAGAGACTGCATACAGGTTTGCAAGGGCAAGGGCTGATACAAGGGAGAACTGTACCCCCTTTGTTGCTAGGTCACTGTGTTGATTGATTGTCTCCCACAAATGCAATGCACCAGGCCAGCTGACAGTCCACGATTACGTCTCCTCTCTCCCCACTCCTGCTCAACTTCCGCTCCCACTCAGTGTCATTCCACCTCTCTATCCTGTCATCTGAAGTTTAAGGGCCCAGAATCATGATCTGTATCTATTTCACTTGAACTCCCATGTCCTGGTTGAAGAGGTCTGCTCAGTGTGCCTGCTAATTGTGCCATCGTGCCCATTCTCTTTGCAGCCATGGGTTTAACTTTTTTTTTTTTTTACCTTTCCTTTCCTTTAGTAGGCTCTCAGGAAGGGGAGGAGATAGGCATATGTATTCAATCTGCCATCTTTAATTAAGATTCCTAAATATGGATTTAGATTTAGGGGAACCATGGAAAATCATCTGTCCCTATGTGCAGAGGGGTAGAGAGGGAGAAGAAGGAAGTTTCTTATTAAGGAATGGTTCATGCTAAAGTAGGAACTTGTGACTTGGTCTGTAGGTAGGAGGAGATGACTCCAAAGATTCCCCATAGGTGGGGGATGAGCTTATCCCAACGTCATGTGGGGGTCTGTAAGAAATTAAACACGAACCCCGAGCTTATGCTCACCTCCTGAGGGTCCAAGAACAAATCCTGTCTATAGCCAGTGTTCAGTAATGTCTCTGAATGTCCTAATATGGACCCACATCAATTTTGTTACATTCAAAGAGGGAATTCTACTGACCTTTAGAAGGAGGAGGTTTGAGAAAGAAAACTGCCTGGATCAGTAGTTTCAGAGAAGGTGTGAGTAGAAGAGCTCCAGAATGTGGTAGGGCCCTGCAATGACCAGGAACCATTTGAGAAAACTCATTGAGAGACTAGTTTCCATTAAGTCAACTCATAGCAATTCTATTTGTAACAGAACAGAAACTCTGCCCAACCCTGCACCATCTTCATGATCTCTGGCATTTTTGAGACTACTGTGGCCACTGTGTATTTGGAATGCCTTCCAACCTAGGAGTCTCTCTGCTTGTACTATATAAGACATTGTTCTATTGCGATCTACAAGGTTTTCATTGACTAATTTTCAGAAATAGATTACCTAACCTCTTTTCCTAGTCTGCCTTACACTGGAAGCTCCACTGAAAATTGCCCATCATGACCCTGCTGGTATTTGAAATCACCATGGCATAGCTTCCAGCGGCATAGCAATATACAAGCCATTACAGTACGACAGACTGACAGGTGGGTGGTTGTAAGAGACCTTACATTCGAGAAATTACTTGAGGAGAAGAATTGTAGGGAAAAAATTGGTTTTCTATTCAATCTGGGAGTCTTATTTCATTGTTACATTTAACATTAAACTAGATCTGATCTAATTTTGTGCCTCAAACTGATTATATAAAACAATTACAGTAGTTTAAAATATTTAAAATCTATGTTTTTGCTTCATTGCAGTTAATTATATTTTTCTCCAATGATGTATTCTGTACTTTAGCATGAAGGACATTCTTTAACAATCTTTTGGCAAGAATTTCAAAGCTAAAAGGGAAAGGGGAATTGTTGAGATCAGAAGGATTCTGTTTGTATTGCTTTTCTTGATGACATCTATGGAGTGTTGATCAGTATTGTGGTAGGGTGCATTATTCTGACACGCTTTTCAGTGGGGAACAAGAAAGATTTTCATGCTGCTAGTCCCTGACCTCTCCCTTAGAGAGGTTGTAAATAAACTGATGGGGTGGAGTAGCTATGGAAACCATGAAGGGTTTTTTTTGTTGTTTTTTTTTAAATACACATGAATTAGAGCAAAATGACTGGCAATTCGTGTTCTCTTTCCACCTGTGGCAACAGTTCTGTGTCTCGGTTTCTCACTTCACTTAAAGAAAATTATGGGGAAGACAACATCCTGAAAACATCTCTCTTCAGATTCATTTTAAAGTTATTTGGTAGACTTAAATAAACATATAAGTCAGTCCCATTTCCCTGAGAATTTTACCTTGATGCAGTTGATTTTGTAGAGAGGAGCTTCTCTGAGGAACCTCTCTTAATTCCATGGACATCAGAGAATAACATTTCAAAACAAGATGGAGGTTTGGAAAGGCTAAATTGCCTTTTCTTGGTCCATATCCAGATACAATTTCTCTGTATCGCATCCATTTCCATGGCACCGAATCTGTGAGTTTCATGAAGTTACCTGTCCTAGTCTGCCTCCCTTTATACATCAGCTTTTTTGTCTTCAGTTGGAAATCTATACTTTATTATTCCTGACATTTATAAGCTAGTCATTTTAGCAGAAACTTCCAGCTTTTTATCTTTTGTTGGGCAACACATTAGACCTGGGATTCTGAGTTGTTAAATGATATAAATTTTGTTTGGCTTCAGGCAGCAATAGCTCTGCTTTGTGTCTGGGCCTCCTATCATCAGTTGTCACTCTGTGCCCATTTGTTCTATTGAAGTGTCATCAGGAAGGCACACAATTGATCCAGGGTAAAGAATCCTACTCCAGCAGCAAATGAATCATCCAACGCTGCATGTCCACTGAAAAAGAAGCTCCACACAGCATGCTTATTTTCTTAATTATTTTTATTATACACTGTTACAAAGAGAGACTGTAATTAATTCATTTCTCTTCAGAGGTGCCCCATCTATTTCCAAGACCACATGAGAATTTCTAAGATACCTTTATATTGACTTTCTAAAGCACTCTACTCGTCCTGTTCTATTTACATTTTTCATTGTTGATATTCATGGCAGTGATGGGAGAGACTTGGCCCATGAATGAAGCCTGCAAGAATCTCATGGATGATGTCAAATGAGCTCATGAGTTCATGAAGGAAGTACCTCCTGGAACTCATAGACTCAGGAAGTTGGTCTTCCATCCATGTAAAACAAAAAGCTCAAACCCAGAGCTGCTTATTTCCCCTGTCTCATTGGCTCTTGTTTAGTTGAGAACTGAACATGAGCTCTGAACAGATATTAATAACTTAATTCTAGGTAGGTGGTTGCAGGAAGAGGAAACCAATTCAGACTGGGAGCCATTTTGAAACACGTTTTTGTGCTTTGGAAAAGTTTCAATACATTGGGTAGAGTATTTGAAAAATAATGTAGATTTGTACCACTTGTGGCCCAAAAGAGAAGTCCACATTTAATTAATGGTCTTAGGAAAGTCTGTGACACATATATAGGACTACAAGTGATGGTTTACAGAACAAATCAATAACTGGATACACTGATCTTTTATATTAACAAAACAAAACAAAACAAAACACTTCTTTAGCTAAAAAAAAAAGAATACTGCTGGAAAGGAGTAGGAGCAACGGAGACTTGAGAGTCAAATCTGGGTTTTAACAAACTTAAACATGTACTAGTGACTTAACACTGGGAAGGGCACCTAACTTTTCTAGCTCTCAACCTCATCATCTTGAGAATGGGGAAGATAATGCTAAAACATATTTAAAAATAAAGGACTTGAAGTTTCTGATTGGTACTGAATACAGAATACTAGATCTTCCTTGATATTTAACTTAAATTTGCCACTATTTATTTGAAAATCTACTTTTAAAATCCTCATTTGTTGCTGACATTTTCAGGTCTCTATTTTATAGGGAAACTCTGGGTGGAGCAAGCGGTTAAGCACTCAACTACTACCAATAGATTGGCAGTTGGAAACTACCCAAAGGCACTTCAGAAGAAAGGTTTATTAATCTGCATCCAAAAGGTCACAGCTCTTGGGTCTAGGATGGACCAAAGGACCATGATGTTATTCTTATGTTGTTGCTATAATGCCAAGAATTTGTGACTTGATGTCACTTAGCTTGAAGTCAACATTTGACTCAAGACCAATGTATTTTTTTAATGAAACATTTTCCCCCTCTCCTTGTCTTTCCTCACCTTCCTCCCACCCTTTGCTAAGCTGGGCTCTGGGTATTAGTGAAATCAGATGCCGTCTCTCCCTTCACCAGAGGGTTTGGTACTTACACAAAGAATACTACATTACAATACACACCACGGTCTGTAAGAGTCCAATCAATCTATTTGGAAAGGAATGTGACAAGGAACAACTTCACACAAATGGGGCATTTGAGTTGAGCCCTGAAAGATAACCAGCAGGCCACTAAGGCTTGATGATTTTACCTGCTAAATAACTCTCTAATCTCTCTCCTTCTACCTCTCATAACTGCTACACCTTTATCATAACTGCCCATATGTCTAACCTGCACTATTGCAAAAAATGTCATCTCTAAAGTGATATGGTCAACTGAAGAAACATTTCTTATTAGACTATCAGATTGACGGGTTGACTATGATTGTAAAGTGACTATGAATGAAAACTCTTGGTTTGAGGGATGTCCAACAGAGCAAGCAGACAGAGAAAGGAGAGAGGCAAAAAACATGCAATCATATTAAGCAGAAAAAAATTCTTCAGAAAACAGATGTGGGAGCATTCTACAGTGTTCTATATATGACTCCTACTTTCATGAAGCTGCTTCTGGTCTGGCACCTGGTGGGCTTTTCTTTACCCTCAGCGTAGAGAGTAACAGATTTGGCAGAAATGGACACAGGAATAAAATGGTGGAGCAAGGAATAGAAGAGGTATCTCCTCCCCATCAAAATAAGAAAGAAGAAAGAAATCTCACAGCCATTAACCACAATGAGGAGTGCCTTAGAAATGATAGAGGATCAAGATGGATCAGCATATTAGCATCAGCAGTGCTCAAGCGTAGCAGCCTTTGTGAGGATAGCACAGGACAAGGCTGTGTTTTGTTCAATTGTACATCGTGTCGGTCTGTGTCAGAATGGACTTGACAGCTGCTAACAATAACAGCAGCAATAGTTCTTCATGGAGTATCAAGAAACCGTCCCATCAGCTTTCATAGTGCTTAAAAAGACAAGTGTTTGCTTCTTGAAGAATACGCCTATTCAAATGCAAATATTCATGTTGCTGCTGTCTTGGGCCCTCAAGTTAATTCCAAGTCATGCTAAGTTCTTGTGTTACAGAGTATAATTGCCTCATAGGGTTTTGCTGGCTGTAATATTTACAGAAACAAATCTCCAGGCCTTATTTTCCATGGTGCTGCTGGGTGGGTTCCTTGCGTTTATCAACTAAGCACAAACCATCTACGCTATCTTGTTGTTAAGTGCTGTTGATTTGGTTGTGACTCATGGTAACCCTGAATAGGGTTTCTAAGGCTGGGTTTGAACTACTGATCTAGTGGCTAGTCCAGTACTACCTTGTTGTTGTTGTTAAGTACCGAGTCAATTCCGACCCATATCGACCCTGTATAGGGTTTACGAGGAGCAGCTGGTGAACTTGAACCACCGATCTTGCAGTTCAAATGACTTTGAAGTCTGACACATTAACCCACAGTGCCACACCAGTACTCCTAAGGACCTGCTGTTGGTAATAGGTGTTGGTAAATACCCCTGTTGTTGGTAATAGGTACTGTAGAGTCGGTACTGACTCGCAACCACCTTGTTCTATTTACAACAAAGTTGTAAATCTTTCCAGAAACAGAAAGCCTCCTCTTTCTCCCATGAAGTGACTGGTGGGTTCAAACCACCAACTCTGTGGTTTGTAGTCTGCTGTTGATTCTACAGAGCCACCCTACTCCATAAATACCCTTATTGTTGTTTAAGTGCAGCTGAGTCAGTTCTGATTCATAGCAACCCTGCATATATAGGGTTTCCAAGGAGCAGCTGGTCGTTGGACCCGCCAACCTTGTGCTCATTAACTACAGCACACCAGGACTCCAAATACCATTTGCTTTTGCTGTTGTTAAGTGCCATCAAATCAGTTTTGACTCACTGTGATCCTATATAAGGTTTTGTGGAGTGGCTGGTGAGTTTGAAATGCTGACCTTGCTGTTGAAAATGACCTTATGGTCCAATACTTATCCTATAGTGCCACATCAGGGAGCCAATGTTTTGTAGACATTTATAGATAGCTATGACACCTGGTATGGTGCTGGAAGATCAGCACTGCACTGTGGACCTCTAGGTAAGTAGTTCAAACCCACCAGTTGCTCATCAGAAACCCTATACAGGGTCACTATGAGTTGGGACCAACTCAAAGGCACTTAACAACAACAGTTATGGACCAGGTCTTGAAATAGACGGATGATAGATATGAGAAAAGCATCAAGGATGAAGTTTCAAGTGGGAGGATGGCAAAAGTAAGAAACAACATCTTCTCAGCTGGTAGTTCTGGAGTGCAGAAACACAGCTGGCTTCCACCACCCACCTCCAGGCAAACATCATCTTCCAACAGGTCTTCATTAGCGCTTCTCTATATTCCATCACTGCGTTCATTCTTGCCCCTGCTAAATCATTCTCCACATTGCAAGCCAGAGCTTCAAACTATGTAAAGCAAAAATTGACAGAATTGCAAGTGGCAATAGATACATCTACAATTATAGTTGAAGACTTCAGCATCCCACTTTCAACAAATGATAAGGCAACTAGACAGAAAATCAGCAAGACTATAGAGGAGATGTGTGGCACTGTGTGATAAGCCCTGAACCTCAAGGTCAGTTTGAATTGCAAAGTCGACGCTTCAAATTCACCAGCCGTTCCTTGGAAACCCCATACAAGGACGCTACAAGTCAGAACCGACTTTGTGGCACTAACAACAGCAACAATAGAGGAGACCAACGATACTGTCAACCAACAGGAATGAATTGACATTCTTAGAACACTCTAGATCAACAACAGCACAATATATATCCTTTTCAGTAACCACAGACCATACAATAAAATAGACCATATCCTGCACTGTAAAACAAACCGCAACAAATTTAGAATAATTAAAATCATAGAGAGTATGTTCTCTGATAACAATGAAATCAAAGCACTCAGTAATGGTAGAAGGGAAATCTCCAAAGACTTGGAAACTAAACAACATACTTCTATATTATCTATGGGGCAAAAAAGTTTCAAGAGAAGTCATATGTTGTTGTTGTTATGTGCCATTGAGTCGGTTCCGACCCATAGCGACCCTGTATAGGGTTTCCGAGGGTGTAAATCTTTACGGGAGTAGAAAGCCTCATCTTTCTCCCGCGGAGCAGCTGGTAGTTTCGAACCGCTGACCTTAAGGTTCGCAGCCTGATTCGTAACCACTACGCTACCAGAGCTCCATATATATATATACATATATATATATATGTGTGTGTGTGTGTTGTTGTTGTTGTTGTTGATAAGTGTCATCAAATCTGTTCTGACTCATAGTATCCCTATGAGTTTTTTCTTAGGATTTCCAAAGAGCAGCTGGTGAGTTTGAACTGCCAACCCTGTGGTTCACAGTCCAGTGCTAATCCTATAGCATCACACCAGGAGTCCTTATATACATATGTATTGTTGTTGTTAAGTACTGAATTAAAATAAAAATATAATGTATCAAATTTAATGAAATGTTGAGATGGGAATTTGCAATATTAAATGCTTACATTAGAAAAGAGGAAAAATCAGTAATCAAAGCTCCTATCTTAAGAACCTAGAAAAAGAGCAAAATAAATCTGTTGAAGGGAGGAAATAATTAGAATGAGAACTGAAATAAATCAGAAAAACAATAAAGAAATCAATGAAACAAAGAACTATTTCATATGAAATCCCAAGGAATTCTATAAAAACACTCCCAGAGCTAATAAGTAATTTTAACAGTGCCTCAGAATTACAAGATCAACATGCAAAAATCAATTGCATTGCTATAAGACTAATAATGAACACCTGGGACCAAGATAAAAAAATACATCATTTACAAATGCTCAAAAAAGAAATACTTAGCTGTAAGTCAAACATCGCAAGTACAGGACCTGCGTGCTAAAACAATTCAACATCAATGAAAGAAATGAAAGATAATCTAAATAAATGGAAAGGCATTCCATGTTTGTGGACCTGAAGACTCAGCATAGTAAAGATGTCCACTCTTCCCTAACTGATACACAGTTTAAAAAAATCTTGTTCAAGAGCCCAGCAAAAATTTTTGGTAGATTTATATAAGATCATCCTAAAATTGACATGGAAAGTAGAATGAGCTAGACAGCTAACACACTTTTACAAAAGAAGGAAAAACCAGGACTCTATCTGACAGGAGCCTGGTGGCCTATTGGACTAAACACTGGGTTACTAATTGCAAGGTTGGAAGTTCAAACCTTCCTGCCTCTCAGAGGGAGAAAGATGAGACTAACTGCTCACATAAATATTTACAGTCTCAAAAACTGCATGGACAGTAAATTTGGGGTTGAAGTCCTGGCATGGCACTGTAGGATAACTGAACTGCTAATTGCAAGGTCGGAGGTTCAAACCCACCAGCTGTTCCTTGGAAACCCTTTACAGGTTGCTGAGTCCGAATCAACTCTACAGCACCTAATAACAACCCCTGATTTCAAGACGTATTATATAGTTATAGTAATCAGTACGATGTGGTATTGACAGAGACAGAGACATATGTTGTTGTTGTTACGTGCCATGGAGCTGAAAAGAACTCATAGTAAATCTACATAGGATTTCTGAAGAGTGGCAGATGAGTTTCAACCGCCAACCTTGCAGTTAGCAGTCCAGTGCTTATCCTACAGCAACGCACCCTTGATCAACAAGTAGACACAAAGACCAATGAAAAAGAACAGAAAACCCAGAAACATAACTACCCAAGAGTACGACGACAAGGCCCAAAGCAGTTCAGCTTGCCTCTTTGTTCCAATCTTCAGCGCGCTGTCCTGAAGGGTGTGGGCTTTCCCGCAGCCAGCCTCATGGGTCAGGAGTCACACCACTATCGAAAGCCATCAGCATCACGTGGACGCTCTGGAAGTCGATCTAGATGTCGTTTTCCCTCGGACAAAAGAAGTAAACGCGGAGATGACAGACGGTCTAGAAGTAAGAGACAGAGACAGAAGGAGAGAGAGAAATTTCTAACAGGGATAAAAGAAGATCTCCGTCTAGAGACAGGAAGCGTCTGAGGCGTTCCAGAAGTTGAGAGAGAGACAGAAGCCGAGAGCGAAGATTTCGCAGTCCAGGCAGGAGTCGCTCAAGAAGCAGAAGCCGGGGTCGGCGATCCAAGATCCTCCAGTCCTGGCAATAAAAGCAAGAAAGCCGAGAATAGATCTAGATCAAAAGAAAAAACAGAAGGTAGAGAAAGTTCTGAAGAGAAGAAAAAAGACAAAGATGACAAAGAGGATGAAAAAGAAAAAGATGCTGGGGTATGTTTTCTACTTTATAAATAATTATATATTAAGCTTATTTCTAAAACGACAAATTCCTTGTTTTTATTCATGTAATAATTTTTTCTTAAAAATCAGTGATAAACAGATATCAATGAACAGAAAGATAAAATAATTGTTACCTCTGAGAATATTTCTCAGAAGTGCTACAATTGGTTATATGACAAAACAAAACATGAAAAAAGCCCACATGAAAATTGTGCACAGAAGAAAAGCCCACTCTCATAAATGTACACAAGAAAGCTGTACTCATAACAAATGCCCACATGGAAACATTCTTACACAGAAAAACACATACATAATACACACACATATAGAATATCATATTTATGATATTGTAAAGTAATAAATTCTCACCAAAATCTTTAAAAAAAAAACAAAACAGAATAGGATGACAATTCAATAAACAAAGGATGGCCTTTCCAACAAATGGTGGTGGAAGGATTGGACATCGATAGGCAAAAAAAGACTCTTGACCTAAATTTTATCATTTATTTAAAAAGTAACTCAAAATGGATCGTTACCTTAAATGTAAAATTGTCACTATTTTAGAAAATTGTATAATAGAAAATCTACAATCTAGGACTTAGTAAAGAGTTCTTAAACTTGACACCGTCAGGGAAAATATCAATAAGTCAAACTTCATCAAAATTAAAAATGTTCTACAGAAGACCTTGTCAAAAAAATGAAAAGAAGGAGCCAATATCAGCTGCTAGGTATTACACGAGAAAAAAATGAAAAGATGAGTTACTGAGTAGGAGCAAACTCTTTGCAAACTTCTTATCTGACAAAGTCCTCTTATCTAGAGCATATGCAGAACTTAAAAACTCAACATTTAAAAAAAATAATAATCTGCTTAGAAAATGGGCAACAGACACATTACTGAATAATATATACTGGTATTGTTAAGTGCTGGGGAATCAGTTCTGACTCATAGTGACCCTGTAAAGGGTTTCCGATGGGGCTACTGGTGGATTTGACAGCCTTGCAATTCAAACTGATGACATTGCACACCAGGAATACAAAGAATGTATACAGAGGATGCACTTGGAGAATTGCAGCGTTTGCCTATCACTTACCTAACACTCCCTTTGGTGTCTGCAGCACACTTCACTTAGCTTCCTGAGTGACAGAAACCAGTGGCCAGAAAATCACCATGTCCATTCTCAAGATTCACACCAGAGAGATCTTTGACTCCTGTGAAAACCCCACTGTTGAGGTTGATCTTTACACCACAAAAGGTCTCTTCAGAGCTGCTGTGCTCAGTGGTGCCTCAACTGGTATCTATGAGGCCCTGGAGCTCTGCAACAATGACAAGACCCGCGATCTGGGGAAAGGAGTCTCAAAGGCTGTTGAGCACATCAATAAAACTACTGCACCTGCCCTGGTTAGCAAGAAGCTGAACGTTGCAGGAACAGGAGAAGATTGACAAACTGATGATCGAGATGGATGGAACTGAGAACAAGTCAAAATTTAGGGGCAATGCCATTCTGGGTGTGTCCCTTGCTGTCTGCAAAGCTGGAGCCGTTGAGAAGGGGGTTCCCCTGTACTGTCACATTGCTGATTGACTGGCAATTCTGAAGTCATCCTCCCAGTTCCCGCTTTCAATGTGATCAGTGGTGGCTCTCATAATGGCAATAAGCTGGTCATGCAGGAGTTCATGATCCATCTTGTTGGAGCATCAAACTTCAAGGAAGCCATGCTCAGCAGAGCCGAGGTTTACCACAACCTGAAGAACATCATCAAGGAGAAGTATGGAAAGGATGCTACCAACGTGGGGAATGAAGGTGGGTTTGCCCCTAACATCCTGGATAACAAAGAAGCAGCTCTGGAGCTTCTTAAGAATATTAGTGGGAAAGCTGGTTACACTGACAAGGTGGTGATTGGCATGGACATAGCTGCCTCGGACTTCTTCCAGCCTAGAAGTATGACCTGGACTTCAAGTCTCCTGATGGCCCCAGCAGGTATAGCTCACCTGACCAGCTGGCAGACATGTACAAGTCCTTCATCAAGGACAACCCAGAGGTGTCTATCGAGGACCCCTTTGACCAGGATGACTGGGATGCTTTGGATGAAGTTCACTTCCCCTTCACACTTCACTGTACGATCTCACAGTGACCAAACCAAAGCCAATTGCCAAGCCCGTGAGCAGGAAGTCATGCAACTGCCTCATGCTCAAAGTGAACCAGATCGGCTCTGTGACTGAGTCTCTTCAGGTATGCAATTGGCCCAGCCCAATGGGTGGGGTGTCATGGTGTCTCATTGTTCTGGGGAGACTGAGGATACCTTCATTGCTGACCTGGTTGTGGGGCTCTGCACTGAACAGATCAAGATGGGTGCACCATGCCGATCTGAGCATTTGGCCAAGTACTACCAGATCCTCAGAACTGAAAAGGAGCTGGGCAACAAGGCTAAGTTTAGTTTGCCCGCCAAAAGTTCAGAAACCCCTTTGCCGACTAAGTTCTGGGTAGGCAAGTCTCTGCTCCTGATGCAGTCGGCAGCCTCAGACGTCAGACCAATACAGCTGGGCCTCTGGTAGTTAGCTCCCTTCTCCCCAACCTGCTGATGTTCTCACTGTGGCATTAGAGCTGCAGCCGAAGCCAAACTCGACCATCTGGAACTCTGTTGGAAACCTTAGCTGTGTAATCATGTGAGCGGCCCAAATCATTGTTTTTCTCACTGTACTTCCCACCAAGTATCAGGCCAGTGTGATCCCTAAGGTGCCAACAGGCAACATCCCCAGTGATTTTGTGAGCAAGATTTAAAAAAGCATCAGTAACCCCCACCTTCCCAAAAGAATGTATACAGATAGGAAATAAGCACATGAAAAGATATGTACTATCACCAAGCATTGTTGTTGAATCAATTTTTATGCATAGAAACCCTAAAGGACAAAGTAGAATGGCCCCATAGGATTGTCTCAGTAGTAATCTCTTCTGGTGTGGCACTGAGGGTTAATGTGCTGGACTGCAAAGTTGGTTTTTAACAAGGTTGGCAGTTCAAGCTCACCAGTCACTCCTCGGAAACCCTATACAGGGTCTCTATGGGTCGGAACCGACTCGACAGAACTTAATAATAACAATCTCTTTGGAAGCATACTATGGAATGAGAACCACAAGGTTGGCAGTTTGACTCACCAACCGCTCTGTAAGAGAAAGAAGATTTTCTGCTCCTGCAAAAATTTACAGCCTTGGGAACCCTACAGAGGGTCACTGTGAGTCAGAATCAACTAGATGGCACTTTACAACAATTTTTTGGAAGCAGATTGCCAGATCTTTTTTTCCTCGGTAGTGTGTTGGTTATCAAAGGCCCAGGTTTCTACAAGATCTACCATATTTGGTGTGGGTCCTTCATTCCTGTTGTCTAAGATGGGTACTAGTGCTCCAGTCATTGCAGCCATGTTCCAAGCAGTTAGATGAAAGAAGAAACGAGAGATAATACATCCCCTCTCCTCTCTTTTAACAATTTCTAAAAGTCTGAAATAATATAATCTTACATGTCATTCGCTTATCTTGTCACATGGTTACTCCCATGTCATTGGCCTAACAAGTCACATGGTCACCCCTATCTGCAAGGAAGACTAGAAAACAGTCTTTTTGGCTGGGTAGCAATGTGACCAGTTCAAAACTGAGGTTCTGTTATTTTCAAGCAATGACAGAGTTAATATACAATTTGGGAAGAATTCAAAGATAAGTCAGTCTTTCTGCTAGCAAACTTCACAATCACGTCTGAATTGTGGGGGCTCCCCTCCCAGGGCATTGGAAGGACACAGCAAGTGAGAGGCTTTGTGATTTAGGGTAATTGATGTTGCTAGTTATCATCAAGGTGATTCCACTCATGGCATTCTGTTGTGTGAAAAGTAAAACTGCTCTTTTCAAGATTGTAAACCTTCAGAAGCGCATCTCCAGGCCTGTCTTTTGAGTGCTTTTAGATGAGTTTGTACTAATCTTTTGGCTAGTAGTCAAGCATTTGACTGTTTACACTACCCAGGGACTCCTTAGACTCATTAACCTCACAGTATATCGACTCTGTTTGGGAGGCAACTGAAGTATCTCTCACAGTGATGGAGTCCTTGGGTAGTACTCATCTAGTGCTAAAAAAGGGTGGAGATTTGAGTTTAGCCTTCTGAGAGGTACCTCAGAAGAAACACTTAGAAATCTATTTCCAAAACATCAACCATAGAAACTCTATGGAGTAGAGTTCTACTCTGACACATATGGGGTTGTCATGAGTCTGAGTTGGCTCAATGGCAGCTGGATTGCTACAGTAGGATTCTCAAAGTAATAGCATTAAAAATGACAACAGTAAAAATTTCCCTTTCCATTCCTTCTACCTTTAACTCAGCCAATTTCGAGACATTCGCCAACAACAAATAATTTAAGCTCAGTGAAGGTTAATTTTCCTACTGAAAAATAGTGATTGCTAATCCCCACCGAAATAGACTTCTGGCGTGGCACTGTAGAATCATCACTGGACTGAGAACCAAAAAGTCGGCAGTTCAAATCCATCAGCTGCTCCTTGGAAATCCTATACAGGGTTGCTATGAGTTGGAACTGACTGGATGCCATTTAACAACAACAACTGGATTTATGGGATGCTCAAATGAAATTTTATCATTCTTATCAACGGAGAAAAGATTGAAGTTGTCAAGAACTTCATTCTTCTTGGATCAACTATCAACACTCAGGGAAGCATCAGCAAGAAATCAAATGACGTAATGCATTAGGCAAATCTGCTGCACAAGACCTTTTTAAAATGTTGAAGAGCAGAGATGTCAGCTTGAGGACTAAGGAAAATACCCAAGCCATGGTATTTTCAGTCACCTCATAACTGCACAGTAAATAAGGAAGACTGTAGAAGAATTGATGCTATTGAGTTATGGTGTTGAAGGAGAATATTGAAAGTGCCATGGGCTGCCAAAAGAACAAACAGATCCGTATTGGAAAAAGTGCAGCCAGCGTGCTCCTTGGAGGCTAGGATGGCCAAATTTCGTCTCTCATACTTCAGACATATTGTCAGGAGGGAGCAGTCGCTGGAGAAGTATATCCTGTTTGGTAAGGTGGAGGGTCAGAGAAAAAGAGGAAGACCCCCAATGATATGCATTGGCCAGGTGGCAGCATCGATGGATCAAGTGTGGCAACAATTGTGAGGTTGGCCCAGGATTGGACAGTATTTCATTCTGCTTTGCATAGGGTCGCTATGAGTCGGTACTGACTTGATGGCTCCTAACAACAAAAACAAATGAAATTATGCACCTGAAATTGCTTTACATAGTCATCATCAACAGCCAAAAGCTCCTTCCATGAAAATGCTGAGGCAATGGGGGAAAGGGATCATCTCTGGAAACAACCTGAACATTTGCCAACCAAAGATATATGAGAAAAAGGAAAGCTTTTTCAGCACCCACTCCGTGCCAGTTTCAGTTGTAGTACTTTTACTCTAGACTGACACTTATTAAATATAGTAAAGTCATCACATTTAATCACAACCACAGCCCTTTGAAGCTTGAAATAGTGAAAAATTGCCCAACTTCATTGAGATGTCAATGGAAATGGATAACTCCGAGCATCCCGAGTGATGGCAGATATATCATCTCTGTCCCTTTAGAGTTTCCTGGGCTGCTATAACTTCTAGTGATTTCACATCTAGCTCAAAGCTAAAATGAGTCCCCACCCCTCACTGGGTTTGCATTACCATGTACACAAGCCTCCTTCACCCATTGTAAAGCATAAGGGCCAGGCTATTGTCCAGTCTACTGTAATTAATTTAATTAACAGGTTGATCCATCAAGTACTGATTAATTACTCACCTTTTACAAAGCATGAAACTGGGAGGCAAGGAGGTAGCCCTGGAGGAGTAGAATAAAGCAAGGAGGACAAAGAAGTATGAAACATAGTCTCTGCTCTCAAAAACTCTATATTCTATTTCAAGAAATAGTGTACACATGTCAAGCATTAAGTAATCAAGCCAGAGCAAACAATAGCTTAATAAATGCCTAACTGACTAATGAGAGAGAAAGCAGACCATATGTGCTATCAGAGTTCAGAGAGTGGGATAAGCTAGGATTGTCGGGAAATCCATGATGGATGAAGAAAAATTCAAGCTAGATCTTAAACCACAGTCTAAAGTAGTCGAAGAATGTTACAAGAAGAGAAGAGAAAGGCAAGACTGGTGAGAAGGCACCAGTTTAAGCTTGCTCAGAAATGTAAGAAAATCTAACAGGGCTAAAGGGAATTGAAGACAATTGAGAAAATGAAGACATTTGAATGCCAGGGTAAAGTAGAGTTATTTTCTGTGTGAGACTGGTCCATTTTATTGTTTTTTTTATGAAAATTGAGTACTGCCTCATTTTAGTGATCAAAACTAAAGCTCTTGATCTTTCTTTTTTGCTTTTGTACAAGACCAGAGGAGAAATATGGACGTCGTCAATAGCACGACGCTCACAGCCAAATTCAACAATCAGAATGGTGTCTTTTCCTCTATTACGTTTAAGCGGGGTTCAAACCTGTAATTTTCTTGATCATCTGAACATTTATCCTAGTGGCAGCATATGCTATTTGGCTTCAATGCTTACTTATCTCAGAACAGTTTTCCTTGCATGGAAAATGCCTTCAAAGGTAATCAGTAGCAAAGGAGTTGGCCTATAGGATTCTCCTCAACTGGACTTCCTTGTACAGTTTGTCATTTTGTTCCTCGGGGACAACCAACCAATCATTCTAGCAGTACCAAGACCTCAACACCTGCCTGGGCTAACTCTAAACTGATGGCTATGGTGCCACCTTGTGGCCTATGGTTGTTGCTGTTAAATGCTGGGGAGTCACTTCCAACTAGTTGTTGTTAAGTGCTGTCGAGTCAGTTCCGACCCATAGCGACCCTGTATAGGGTTCCCGAGGAGCAGCTGGTGAGCTTGAACTGCCAACCTTGCAGTTCAAATGGCTTTGCAGTCTGGCGCGTTAACCCACAGCGCCACACCAGAACACCACTCACAGAAGTTATCAGAGTTCAGAGAGTGGGAAAAGGTAAGAAACCTTTACAGGGTTTCTGAGTAGTGACCGGGGAGTTCGAACACCAATGGTGCAGTTCAAACTCACCTTTCCATCCAGTGCATTATCCTACAGTGTCACAACAGGATTGGAGCTGTTACTATTGACCCACAGACCCTTACTACCTGTTGTTCCTCTGTCTTGAGAATCAGGTGACATGAAAACTTTTAGAGAGCATCATTGAAACCCGATCCTAATTTCCCCAAAAATGTACCCTGGGATGATCCCCAAAGATGTGGGCCTCAGAGCCTCATACTTGTGAGAGACTCACACTGTATGGTACAAATGCTGTGTGCTACCCCACCATGTAGGTGCATTTCACAGTGGACTTGCTGTTGTCTTTTATGAGTTACCAGTTATTTCCTGTAGTATCCAGTCTGCAAGATGGCCCCCAGTGATCTCTGCCTCTGTGTACTCATGCCCTTGTGTAGAATATGGCAGGAGCAATGGTAGCTTATGCATTGCACATACCTTCTCTCTCTTGAATTCCTCTCTCTGGGGGAAAACCAAACCAAACAAAAATTACCATCAAGTTGATTCCAACTCATAACGGCCCTATATTACAAGGGATTCCAAGACTGTAAATCTTTAGGGAAGGAGACAGCCTCATCTTTCTCTCATGGAGCAGCTGATGAGTTTGAACTGCTGACTTTGAAGTTAGAAGCCCAATGTCTACCTCTCAGGGAAGACAAGTGCCATGTTGTAAGAAATAGCATTATGGAGACTCCCATGTATCTAGGAACTGAGGCATCTGGCCAGTAGCTACTGAGGAACTAAAGCTTCCTGCCAACAGCCATGTGACTGAGCCATCTTGGAAGTAATTGTCCACCCCAATCAAAACTTCAGATAACTGCAACCCTGGCTGACATCTTGACTACAACTTTGTCGGAGACTCAGAAGCAAACTCCTAAATTATGAGATCACAAAAGTTTGTTGCTTTAAGTCACTAAGTTCTGGAACAACTTGTTGTTGTTGTTGTTGTTCAGTGCTGTCGAGTTGGTACTGACTCATAATGACCTTATGCACAATTGAACAAAGCACTGCTTGGTCCTGCACCAATCTCACAATCGTTGCTATGCTTTAGCCCATTGCTGCTGCCACTGTGCCAACCCCATGTCATTGGGGGTCTTGCTCTTTTTTGTTGAAATTTCACTTTACCAAGCACGATAAACCAGGGACTGTTCCCTTCTGATGATAAGTTCGAAGTATGAGAGATGAAGTCTGGCCATCCTGACTTCTAAGGAGCATTTTGGCTGTGCTTCTTCCAACACAGATACTTGTTTGTTCTTCTGGCTGTCCATGATATCTTTTTTGTTGTTGCTGTTGTTAAGTTTTTGTCGTTAATTATGTGATCGTTTACATGGGAGAATACCAGCTTTACATTCATCCTGTCGTATTTTGTTTCATTGCAATGATTACAATCCCCTCCATGCATCATCAAATAACCAAAGGGTATACCCCACAAGCCTCCCGACCATCAGCACACAGCCCCTCTCCCTCCCTGAGTCCATCTCTCCATGTCACCATCTCTGTCCCATGATACTTTTAATATTCTCCTCCAACACCATAACTCAAATGCATCCATTCTTCTATGGTCTTCCTTACTCATTGTTCAACAAAACTATT
>NW_006408595.1:13848454-13848967 GCF_000296735.1 Chrysochloris asiatica
ACAGGGTTTCCGAGGCTGTAAATCTTTACGGGAGCAGAATGCCTCATCTTTCTCCCATGGAACCACTGGTAGTGTCGAACTGCCAACCTTCAGGTTAGCAGCCCAGTCTGTAACTGCTGCACTACCAGAGCCCCTCATTGGAATACCTAAAATGGGTCTAGAACTTACGCAATGAAGGAGGCTTCCTGCAGAGCCTTTGTACTGCATAAAACCACAGGTGGAATCCCGAACCCCATCCAAAATCTTCTGAGGTGGGAAATTTCCACTTGAAAGGCAAGCAGACCAGCCTAGAGTGGCTAGAAAAACAGAAGATATTTCTTGAAAGAAAGACCAGCAGGAAAAATCAAAAACAATAACAGCAGTCCAGTTGACTACTACAAGAACAAGCAAGCTGTTCACCTGGGAGCCATCCAGGCACGTGGTCAGGTCCCCTCAGGGCAAACCCCCTTCCAAGACAAAGACTCAAGGGGAGGGAATACATGAGCAGGCATGTGGTCTGGCTGGTGACCACTT
>NW_006408595.1:13849067-13860541 GCF_000296735.1 Chrysochloris asiatica
AGCATTTTGGCTGTGCTTCTTCCAACACAGATACTTGTTTGTTCTTCTGGCTGTCCATGATATCTTTTTTGTTGTTGCTGTTGTTAAGTTTTTGTTGTTAATTATGTGATAGTTTACATGGGAGAATACCAGCTTTACATTCATCCTGTCGTATTTTGTTTCATTGCAATGATTACAATCCCCTCCATGCATCATCACATAACCAAAGGGTATACCCCACAAGCCTCCCGGCCATCAGCACACAGCCCCTCTCCCTCCCTGAGTCCAGAGTCACCAGATGCTCCATCTCTCCATGTCATCATCTCTGTGCCCATGATACTTTTAATATTCTCCTCCAACACCATAACTCAAATACATCCATTCTTCTATGGTCTTCCTTACTCATTGTTCAACAAAACTATTTGTTATATACCAATAAATAATACAATGTTATTTTGCCATTTTTTTCTATTATGTTGCATTTTTTCTTGGATCCGCAAGCAATGCTCACAGAAGCAGCAGTCAAGAAATCAAGTAATGTGTTGCATTGGGCAAATCTGCTGCAAAATGCTTCTTTAATGTATTCAGAAGGGGAGTGTTCACTTGGTCTCATTACTAGCACATGACAACTGTTCAATAGCCAATGGTTAGCGTATGATTTTTTATGCTCTCATTCAAATAATGTGAGTACAGTTGTTTATGTCTATAAATATGGTTCATGAGATTCTATATTACCCCTAATCAAATCTTACTTCCTGTACTAGTATGAAAAAACTAGGGAAGCTAACTGACTAAACATAAGAAGACATCTTTAGTGCAGATTTAGAACAAAAATGCAGGTTTTTTCTTTTTGTCTTTTGTCTCAGCAGAAATAAACTGATGACTGAAAACTCTACCTCCTTTTCCTTTAAATAAAGCTTACTTCTCATTTAAAAGTTAATTACAATTTCAGGATGCAGTGTCATATTTGTTTTATATTTTGTTGTTGTGCGCCCTCAACTCCAGCTCACTGTGACCCTGTAGGACAGAATAGAAACGCCCCCATAGGATTTTCTAGGCTAGAGTCAGGAAGGACCAGTCCCTGCAGAAGATAAAGTCAGCAAAAAAGAAGACCCTCAGCTACATAGATTCACACAGTGTTTACAACAATGGACACAAGAAAGATCGTGAGGCTGGCGCAGGACCCCACAATGTTTTATTCTATTGTACATAGAGTCACTATGGGTCAGGTCTAAAAGGACAGCACCCAACAAGAGCAGCAATAAGTCTTTGTGGGAGTAGATCATCACTTCTTTCTCCCACGGTGCTGCTGATGGGTTTGAACCCCTGACCTTTTGGTTAGCAGTTGTGTGTTCAACCATTATGCAACTGTTGTTAAGTGCTGTTGAGTTAGTTTTGACCAATAGCGACCCTGGGTAGAGTTTCCAAGGAGTGAGGAACCACCGACCTTGCAGTTCAAACTGACTTTGCAGTCCAGTCCACAGGACCACATCTGGACTCCACTGGGTTCCTTTAAGACTAGGGTGAAGAAGTGTTCAATATTTTGCATAGTAAAAGTGGGGAGGATTAGTTCCCATTGAGAAAGGGAAACCAGATAAAAGGAGCTTGGAGTTGGAGTTGAGGAGTTCTGCTAAGGGGAAAGAAACTCCTTGGAGAACAATTCAGCATTTAAATATCATTGAGATAATGAGATTTCAATAGCTTGCTCTGTTCTGACTCTTTAGGAAAGTCTTGAGTGAAATGTGCATTGCTCACTAATCTTTGGTGCCAGTGGATTCTTTCTAAGAAATATGAAGAGGTTTTACATTCTGGATTAGAGTTGGTAGTGGTGTTCTTAGGAGGTGTGGAGTTGAGTTTCACTCATAGCAACCCCATACGACAGAGTAGAACTACTTGATTGTGTGTTTTAGGCTATAATCTTTAGGGAGCAGCGCTCCTGGTGCAGTGGTTAAAGCAGTTTGGCTGCTAACCAAAAGGTCAGCAGTTAGTACCCACTAGCTGTTACCACAGGAGGAAGATGTGGTAGCCTGCTTCTGTTAAGATTACAGGGTTGACAGGATAGACAGGGATGGGCAACTTGGACATTGGCTACCCAAAATGAGGTGGGGGGGTTACAAAGGCAAGAGGTGACTGGCTTACAAGCTTGCAAGAGCGAGCCTAGATCCAGAGGGTGCGGAGGAAGGTAGAATCTCCACTAAGTAGTATCCAATCTGTCTGGGTGGGGCTGATGAAAGCACTCATGTGGCACAATAGTGAATAATTGTTATCAGGACTGACTGTGAGGGCTGGAAATGGAAAGGTAGACATTTTGTAGCAAAAGGAGGGGAGTGATTAACTTTGCAGTCTAAGAGCGGAGGTCCCTGGGACCATCAAGGGAGAAGATCAGAGTGCGGGACCCTACCCAGAGAAACAGTGATGCCAGAGATGGAGGCAGAGATGATGACGTGGAAAGATGGAGCAGCTGGGTACTCTAGACCCAGAGAGGGAGAGGGGCTGTGTGCTGACGACCAAGGGGCAGGCTTGTGGGGTATACCCTTTGGTTGGTTGATGATGCATGGAGGGGATTATAATCATGGCAATGAAGTGATATACGATAGGATGAATGTAAAGCTAATGTTCTCCCATGTAAACTATCACATAATACACAATATAACATTAAAAAAAAAAAAAAAGATTAGTGTTGAAGACACTATGGGGCAACTGTAGTCTGTCCTACAGGGCTCTGAGTTGAAATCAATTTGACAGCAGTGGGTGGGGTTTGGTTTGGGATTCTAGAAGCAGATCGCCTGGTCTTTCTCCCACAGAAACACTGGGTAGATTTGAATCACCTACCTTTTGGTTAGCAGCCCAGTGCTTTGTCATTGCATCACTAAGGCTCCTTATCAGTGTTGATAGGGGTAAAGTCAGACTGTATATGATAACCAGTCATCATCATACACACAATCTGTAAAGATGCAAAATAAACTGGATAAAGAAAGCAGGTCAAGAGAAATCTAAAAATTAGAGTATGTTAGCCTGGTTTATTCAGAATGTACAGGAGAGACACCACCAGCTAACCTTAACTAAAGGGGCTTAGGTCTGGAAATACAATTATATTATGTACAGCCAAGAACTCTAGCTTTGGCAAAAGCAGAGCCAGATTCCAAACCAGGCTTTTCCACTCACCAGTCATGTGATTTGCCAAATGCTCATCTGTAAAACTGGAATTACACTAAGAGATTAAATGAAATAGCATAAATCAGCACAATGTCTGATTAATCATTGGCAGCTATCATCATTTCATGACAATCAAACAGAAGTGCTCAGCCTTTCGGAAGTCCCTGGGGTTGACTTTCTTGGTGGCTCTCCCAACATCTCTAACCCTCTTTTTATTTTTACAAAGGACACTTATTTCCTAGTTCCTTATATGTACAATGCCAGGTACAGTGCTAGCACTGTTGTTGTTGTTAAGTGCCATTGAGCCATTTCCGTCCCACAGTGACCCTGTACAGGGTTTCCGAGGAGCAGCTGGTGGGTTTGAACTGCCAATCTTGTGGTTCACAGTTCAGTGCTGACCCTAGAGTTTAGGCACCATTAAGTTGATTCTGATGCGTGGTGACACTACATAGCAGAGTAGAACTACCCCAGAACATTTCCTAGGCTATAATCTGCACTGGTAAAGATTATGACCTAGAAACCCCGATGGGGCAGTTTTACTTTGTCACGTGGGGTCAGTATGAATTGAAAATTGGTACCAGAGCACATAACAATAGCAACAGTCTGCACAGGAGTAGATCAGCAGATCCCTCAGAACACTCGTTACATAGCATTTCTCGAGTTTATAACGTGATTATTCCTATTTCAATCAAGGAATCTCAGGTTAAATGTAACTAAATGAATTGCCTTAATGACACACAAGTTTGTCTGACTGCATGGCTCCTATCAGTCAAAATCACATTTTAGGATTAAGTTAGGCCTCTGAAATCATGTCCTTTAAAAATTGTAGAAAAGTTTCCCTTCAATCAAATCTATTCTCCCACTTTCAACTTATATCTTTATTACAATCTCAAATTCTCCTGTTTTCCTATATTATAGTTCCTCCCTTGTCCTCTTTTTGGTCTTTTCTTCTTAATCAGCCGGTAAAATGGCATCATGTATGGGAGAGGGTTAGAGGTCAAAGAGAAACATTGGAAGGATGAGAAATGCAATGTTCTTTGGTTTACTTTATCCATGATGGAGTCCTGGTATGGTGCTGTAGAATACGCACTTGACTGCTAGTCATAAGGTCAACAGTTCAAACCTATCACCCACTCCTCTGGAAACCTAGCTGTAAGTCAGAGCCAATTCGATGGCACTTAACAACAACAACAGCCACCCATAATGGATATTTGGTGCTTAATTTCATCCTTCTTGTTAATGCCTGCTTTCTTAGTTCAATTCTGACTGAAAATCATAAGGAAAAGTTGTTTGGGGGGATTTCTGGAAAAACAAAGCTCATCCTTTAGAGATTATCTCAAGAACAGATTTGATGTATTAGACACTAATGGACGAAGACCATAAGAGCTGTGGGATGACATTAAGAACACCATACACAAAGAAAGCAAAAGGTCATTTAAAAGACAGGAAAGAAAGAAAAGCCCAAAATGGATGTCAGAAGAGACTCTGAAACTTGTTCTCCAGTGTAGAGCTGATAACACAAATGGAAGAAATGAGGAGGTAAAGAAGCTGAATAGAAAATTCCGAAGGGCAGATCTGGAAGAAAAAGTTAAGTATTATAATGAAATGAGTAAATTCCTGAAGTTAAAAAACCAAAAGGGAAGAACATACTCAGTATTTTTCAAGCTGAAAGAACTGTAGATGATAACTTACCTTGCTGCTAAAAGTGATGAAGACTTAAAATACCTACTGATGAGGATCAAAGACCACAGCACCTCAATGTAAAGAGAACAAAAGTCCTCACCACTGGACCAATGAATAACATCATGAAAAGATTGAAGTTGTCAAAGACTCCATTTTGCTTGGATTCACTATCAACACTCAGATGCAATGGTCAAGAAATCAAACGACATATTTGCATTGGGTCAATCTGTGGCATAAGACCTCTTTAAAGTGATCAAGAGCAAGGATATCAATGTGAAGACTAAGGTGTGCCTGACCCAAGCCTTGGTATTTTCAATAGCCTCATATACTATGAAAGTTGGACAGTGAATATGGAAGATCATAGAAGAATTCCTCCATTTGAATGTTGAAGAAGAATATTAGAAGTACCATTGACTGCCAGAGAGCAAATTAATATGTTATGGAAGAAGTACAACCAGAATGCTTCTTAGACGCCAGCATGACAAGACTTTATCTTATACACTTTGGATATATTATCAGGACCAGTCCCCGGAGAAAGACATCATGCTTGGTAAAGTGGAGGGTCAGTGAAAAAGAGGAAGACCCCAGACGAGATGGACAGGCACAGTGGCAGCAGCAATATGATCAAATGTAATGATTGTGAAGATGGTACAGGATTAGACAGTATTTCGTTCTCTTGTGCATAGGGTTTCTATGGATCAGAACTGACTCAATGGCACCTAACAACAACAAGGAGAAGCGGGAAGATGTGGGCTCTCTTCTTCTGGATTTTATCACATGGGGATGTGTACAATCATCTTGCTACCTGCCTGATGTGGAAACAAACTCTGAGTATGGCCAAGAGAAGAAATAAAACTAAGATGTTTTCTCAGGAATATCCTCCAAATCAAACAACTCCAAGCCCCCATGATCTAGGATTTGCTGTTATGAGAGATGACACAATTCCTGGTGATTTAGTCAGTTTCAATGCGGCTATTGTTAGGTGTTTCTTTCTGTTGTGCCTAAGTTTACAATGAGTCAGAACTGACTCAATAGCCCCTAACAGCAACATTGTTAGGTATGGGTATTTGCCTGGTATTGTCCAGGTTTAGAGGAAAGCAAAGGGCTTAAGCAGAATCATGAGGAAGATGATCCAGAGGGTTAGTGCACAGTAAAATGAGTTCTGATGGAGATTTTTTTTCCCACTAGGCTTCTAAAAATAGGACAGGTTCTCATTCTTCTGGGATGATTTCCATTATTTCTGATGAAACACAGAAGGAATGACTAGAATAGTTGACTTCTAAAAGGTCAGATTATGAGAGGTCAAATTGCCTCTTTAATAACGCTCTGAGCCTGAACTTTATCTTTTTAATCTTTGAGCAGCTGATGTAACTTGAAGTAACTTTTGGTCTTAATTTCTTTTTAAGATGCAAAAACAGAAGAAAACAAGACAGGGGTAACCATAGTCCTTCTATTACCTAATTTGTTACATTGTTGTTGTGTGCCAGCCAGTCGATTCTGACTCATAGCAATACCATAGGACAGAGTAGAGCTGCCCCATGGAGTTTTCTAGGCTGAAATCTATACCAGAGCACATCACCAGGACCTGTTCCCACAGAGTGGCTGGTAGGTTCCAAACACTCACCTTTTGGATCGCAGCCACCAGGCTCCCTTCTTATATAATCTAATGTCAGGGAAATATTAAAATATTTTCCAATGGAATGTACTTAAGCACCAGAATCAAATTTTTATACTGCTTTCCATAAATCTCCTCATTAACTCTTTCATCTCCAAACTAATATAATCTACTCCCCTCTGCTCCTCATATCTTATTCTTAGATTGGTTGTGGCTGGCTTATAGGAGGCATTTTATTTAAAATTTATATTAATAAAAATGTGGAGTCTTGACAGAGTAAATTTTCCTGTGTCTCAAGATGCAATCTCTATAGCTGAAGGGATTTTAATGAACACTGGATCAATTTAATTGAAGTGTTGCAGTTCTGGGCTTCCAAGAAATGGGATGAGTAGTTTTCCCCCTGAATGTAAGGAGTCAGCCCTGTGAATCATGATTGTGATCCCCTGAAGACGATGGTCAGAAAGAGAAACATAGATAGAACATACCAATCATCACCAACTACCCATAATATTGGGCCACTTACACACTATATTAGCCCTTCATGAAGGTAAAAATCAAGATGAGTAATTAGCCTTGACTTTTAATAAATGATTAATCCTCTGATATATAGGGAAGGCTTTTGATTTTTGTTGTTATGTTTTTTAAAATACAGTCAGTATGGAAATGCAGAATTGTATGAGATACTTGAAAGCTTATTGATTTAACATTTATTTGTGAAGTTTCTCATAGAACTAAGTGTTATACACCGTACTGGAAACATTAAAAAATGATCATGGAATGCATTTTTCAATTGTAACATTCAATATCATAAAACTTATAATACAATGCAACATAAAAATGTTATAATAGTGTTACATATGACAAGCGAGCTATTAAAATACACAGCACCTAATCTGTTTAGAGGAAACTAGGGAAAATTTTATAGATATCTAGAGATAGCCAAAACCCAAACCCATTGCCATAGATTTGATTCCAACTCATAGCTACCCTGTGTACTGTTTCTGAGGCTACACATCTTTATGGGAACAGAAACCCTCATCTTTCTCCTGTAGAGCAACTGATGGGTTTGAACTGGTGACCTTGTAGTTAGCAGTTCAGTGATTATGCTACAGTGCCACACCTCAACTTGTAACACTGAAGGATTCTATGAGTAAAATATTGAATGGAACATATTCAATATTTTCGGGAAACATCAAAATAAGATGTTCAACCATTTCAAGAGGTACCAGCAAAGACCAATGGTACTAAAGGAAGAAGTCCAAACTGCACTAAAGGCACTGGCGAAAAACACAGGTCTAGGAATTGATGGAATACAAATTAAAATCGTTCAATAATCTGATGCAGTGCTGGAAGCAATCGTCCATCTGTTGCAAGAAATTTGGAAGAAAGATACCTGGACAATTATAGGAAGAGATCCATCCTTGTGCCTACTCCATAGAAAGGTGAGTCAACATAATGCAGAAACCATTGAACAATATCTTTAATATTTCATGCCAGTAGAATTATGTTGAAGATAATTAAAAATTAGTTGCAGCAGTACATCAACAGGAAATTGCAGAAATTCAAGCTGGATTCAGAAGAGGACATGGAACGAGGGATATCATTGCTGACATCAAATGGATCTTAGCTAAAATACCACCAACATGTTTGTGTTTTATTGGCAATACAAGAGCATTTCACTGGGTGAAATGATGGATAACAAATGATGGATAACATTGATAAGGATGGGAATTCCAGAACACTTAGTTGTTCGAACAGAACATGGGGATACTAAATGGTTTAAAATCAGGAAAGGTGTGTGTCAGGATTGTATCCTTTCACCACACTCATTCAATTTGTATGCTGAGCACATAATCTGAGAAGTTGCACTATATGAAGAAGAGCACGGCATGAAGATTGAAGGAAGACTTTTCAGCAGCCTGCAATATGCAGAGGACACAATCTGTTTGCTGGAAGTGAAGAGGACTTGAAGTACTTACTGATGAAGATCAAGATTACAACCTTCAGCATGCATTACACCTCAATGTAAAGAAAATGAAAATTTCACAACTGGATCAATAAATAACATCATGATAAATGGAGAAAAGATAGCAGTTATAAAAGGCCATTTTGCTTGGACCCACAATCAACTCTTATGAAAGCAGCAGTCAAGAAATCAAACATTTACATTAGGCAAATATGCTGCAAAAGACCTCTTTAAAGTCTTACAGAACAAAGATAACATTTTGAGAGCTAAATTGCTCCTGAAAAAAGCCATGATATTTTCAATTGCCACATATGCATGTGAAAGCTGGACAAAGAATAAGCAAGACCAGAAAAAAAAAGAACAAGAAGAAGAATTTCAGCTACATGGTTAGCAAAGAACATTGAAAGAAACATGGACTGGCAAAAGAACAAACAAATCTGTCTTGGGATAAATGGAACCAGAACGTTCCTTGGAAGGAGGGTGAGACTTAGCCTCACATACTTTGTATGTTATCAGGATGGATTAGTCCCTGGAAAAGAAACCATACTTGGCAAAGTAGTAACTCAGTGAAAAAGAGGAAGACCCCCAAAGAGATGCAATAGTGAGCTCAAAAATAACAAGGGGGAGGGGGGCTTGCTGGTGGATAGGGTGGAAGTGCAGTGAAGAACTCCATCAGCAATAACACAGAATACCAGATGAAACAAGTTCAGGGAACTGTTCTAAAACTCTGAACTACATATATAGGAATATTTTTAAAGTTTGAAGGCTTATAGCCAGTGAAATTTGTAGGAGAAGCAAGAAATCTTGTACTTTTTAACTTACCAGGCTCGGTGGCAGAGAACTGCCATTTTGGGCAAGACCAAGTGGTGGAACCAAAAGGGGGAAGGAACAGAGCTGCCACAGATTGACATCTACCAGAACCTCAGAGATAAAGGTGTGGATATTCCTTTTTTTCCCATCAGTTCATTGGTTTCTCGTTGTTGGTGCACCTCCATTCTGGTGACTAGAGGGGGTACCTGAGTGAGTGGACACCTCCCAACCCCTGGAGGGTTCTACTGTGCATGCACACACATCCTCTCAACATTTAAAGGGACAAATTCCAATTAAAACCAAACAGCAGCACAAAACGGCCACAGCAGCCCTGAACTGTTTATCACTAGGGAAAAGGCCAGAACAGGGATTGTGGAGTGAGAGAGACAGTCTAACAGCAAAACAGGCTGAAAATTAAATCTTGAGTTACATTCATTTAAGTATTAAGGCCACACTTAACTACTGAATATGCCCAAGAAGCAGAAACAGATAACCATATCAGCACATGTCCAGAAACAAGATAAAGTGACTTCCATACTGGAAGGAGGGCAGGCTTTGGAAATGCCTGAGATGGAATTCAGAAAAATGATTATAAAATGTATCAAAATACTTCACAATGGAGTTGAGAAAAATAAGGAAGAAATCAGGAAAGCACTACAGGAACAATCAAATAAGATAGATACAGCATTGGAAACAATGCAAAACCTACAGAAAGAGATCCAAATTTTTTAATAATAGAATATCAGAAATGGACAATACACTGAAAGGGCAAAGGAGTAGAATTGAAGAGATGGAAGGCATAACTAGTGAGTTGGAAGACAAATCTCTCAAGACTGCTAAAACAGAAGAGCAAGCAGAAAAGAGGGTTAAAAAGTCTAAAGAAGATCTAAGATTCATGTTGGATAACATGAAGAAAAATAACTTAAGAATTATCGGCATTCTGGAACAGGAAGACTCACACAAGTCCACAGAGGAGATAGTTAAAGAGCTTCTGGAAGAAAATTTCCCTAACATCCTGAAAAGTGAGACGATAAACATTCAAGAAACTCAATAAGCCCCAGGAAGGATAGACCCCAAAAGAAAATCACCAAGACATATAATATTCAAGCTATACAAAATCAATGATAAGGAGAGAATCCTGAAAGCAGCTAAGGAAAAGAGAAGTATAACATACAAAGGCATTCAAATCAGATTAAGCTCAGATCTCTTAGCAGAAACCATACAGGCAAAAAGGCAATGGGGAGACATATATAAAACCCTGAAAGAAAAAAACTGCCAACCAAGAATCCTTTATCCAGCAAAGCTGTCAATCAAATACGATGGTGTAATCAAAACATTCCAGGATAAACAGAAGATAAGGAATTTTTTCCAAAGCCAAACATGTGCTGCAAAACATACTAAAGGGAGTTATGTGGACTGAGAACCAACAAGAACAGACAACAACCAGAGATTGATGTATATGGTAGCATCACCCTGAACTCAATCAACAAATGGAAGAGTCAAGAAGAGAATAAAATGATAAGAACAGAGGATCTGGGAGATCAGTCTATGATCAAAACAATTATAATGTGAAAGAAGGGAAACATGTAGGAACAGAGATCCAGGTGGTGAGTAAGTCAGGCAGATTACAGGATAAAACAGATGGTATTAAATGGAGGGAAAAGTTAACAGACTATAAGGTAACCACAAAGAAAAATAATACTTCACAACATACCAAGAAAATGAAATTCCAATAAGAACATGGAAACATTAAAACTATGAGGAAATTGACAAGAAAGATCACAAAAAACATGAACTCAGCACAGGAAGACATGCAGAACAAAGACACCAGCAGCACCACACACACAAAAAAAATCCAAACATAATTGAAGCAATTAATCCATTGTTGTTATGTGCCATGGAGTTGGTTCTGACTCATAGCAACCTGTACAGGGTTTCTGAGGCTTACACACAGAGACAAAAACAGACTAAAAGTCAAAGGATGGGAAAAAAATATATACCAAGCTAATTGCAATAAAAAACGAGCAGGAATAGCAATACTAAACAAGCATAATAGATAAAGATGGACATTATCTCATGATTAAAAGGACAATTAAACAAGATGACATAACCATAATAAATATCTATGCTCCCAATGAAAGAGCTCCAAAATATATAAAGCAAACTCTAACAGATTTGAAGAAAGAAACAGATGAATTTACAATGTAGTGGGCGATTTTAATACACCGCTTTCAAAAATGGATAGAATAGCCAGGAGGAAACTTG